>NC_085841.1:208797223-209397223 GCF_035594765.1 Anolis carolinensis
TCTTTGATTTAATGTGCTGAGATATTTAGTCAAGTAAGCATCAGTGAGTAGCCATATTAACCCAATACATCTTTTATTGTAAAAACTATGCTTTACAGTGTCAGACTCCTTAGCACTTTAACATGGTTTATTAAGCAGCCTTTAGGTCACCATTATTTCTCAAATGCCTTTCCATGCTTGTGTGTGCATAGAATAGATGCCCTTGTAGTTCAGCACAGGAAGCAATTATAATGCATTTTTCATAATTTAAATTTACTAGAACCATTTGCATGTATATAGGTGATTGTGGGTTGTGCTTAGATTCATTTTAAATACAGCATTTAATGACTTCAGAAATAGTTATCTCTCATATACTATTTCACAGCTTTAGGTTTATGTCACACAAGCAATAATTTCATTGGTATTTAAAAATAAATAAATAGATGTTTGGGTATAATTTTATTTATTTTAACCAGTGGTATAAGACTATAGTTTTGGAAGTTGTTTAATGTGTTCATTTTTCTTCATTGTGAAGTTCAAATTGTTATACAATGTACACTGTATCCGAAATCAATACAGCTGTTGATATTCATTAGGGGAAAAAACAAAGCTTGCCCTTCTTTAATACCAGTTTGTTTATCTTTGCTATGATCCAAAATTGAAAATCGGCCATTTGGATTCTTGACATTTGAACTGATACGAAACTAAGTTTCTGCAGATCTTGAAAGAACATGACAATAGAGAAATCTCTCTTGTACAATCAATCTTCCTGCATGCAATTAATTTTATCCTGGTTTTTCCATTTGACAGAAAGGGACGAAGGCTCCTCAGGCAGCTGGAAAGATTCACAGTGATTTTGAAAAGGGATTCATTATGGCTGAAGTAATGAAATTTGAAGATTTTAAAGAAGGAGGTACTGAAGCAGCTGTCAAGGTGAGACCTCCCCTCCTTCCTTTTCCTTTAATACCCTTTTCCTTATTTCAAAACTTTAGAGGAGAGACATCTCCAGTGAAACATGAACCTGACAGTTATCACTAATAATAGAAGGCACTCACACTTTGTTATTGTTTTGGCAAATGGTTCAGGGGCAGTTATAGATAAAACAGTGTAATGTATTGAATTTTGACCAATGTAAACATTCTTTACCGAAAAAGCAGTAACACTAAAAATGTCTAACTGTAGTTTATATTAACTGATTAATTTTATAGTTGCAGACTATTCCAAATGTTATATCAGTGTATTTACAGGTGTTAGGTAGACATATAACAGAAATTCACTTGTAGCATAAACAGAAACATTATATTGATAGTATTAAACGTCACTAAAATAAAAATTCAGTTCTACAAGAAATATTTAAGGGATCAGTTCATCTTGTTCATTTTACGATTCTTAACTGTTTTGTACATTGAATAAGACATACTTTCCTACCAGATATATTTTTAAATACAATAAACCAGCATTTCTGACTATCTGTAGCATCTGAGGTTTTTCCTTCCTAATAATTTCCTTTATTGTAGCCACATAAATTAATCAGAAAGAAAGATTTCCTCTCACACACAGCTTCTACTCTTACCTTTACAAAGAGCTTCATCTTCTTTCCAAACACTAGAGGGCAGAGACTGATTGGGTGCCCAAAGTTGTGCCCTGGGAACAGCTGTTAACTGTGTTGTTATCAGATAATAATGCCAGAAATCAGATTTAGATTTTATTGGCGCTGGTGTGAAAGAATAGCTTTGTAACATGGATGTGGTTTCGCTTTTCACAAGGACATCCTTTTCCCATTGTTGAAAGCCTAGCAAAGCACCGTCTCAGTCTTTAATGTGCCATCACCGTCGCTTTTATGTCATGTTTGGTTCTTAGCATTGTAAAGAGAGAGAAAAAAGAATTAAATTTAACAGCCCTGTGTTCAAAGCTTTCTATCAGAATGCATTAATAGATTTTCAAGCTTATATCTCATTGTCTTCCATTTGATAGCTTGTAAGGTATGCAATAATGTAATTTCAAATGTAGGTTATTCTCAGTAGTATCACTAAGGAAGATTGTATTGAGCAGCGGGGTTTTAATAGGTCTGTTTGAACCCCAGGAAGTGTGTGCAATAAGGGGAGGGGAATCCTGTTATAATTGGTTTGTTGTGGCATGTAAGCCATCTTGGAAAGTGAAGTTAAGCTCCAGTCAAATAATCAAACCACAGTCGTAAATAAATCTTTTTTTAAAAAAGAAAGAGAGAACAAAATCAGAAAGCATCTTTGATTGTCAAATCATAAATTGTTCCAAGAACACCCATTTCAGATAGTTAGGAATGTGAAACATGTGGCATAAAAGCTATATTGTGACTTAAGATTTTTCTTAAGATTTTGTTGATTTAGTGTTGTAAATTTGTGTTTTTGTTTTGATTTTATATTGTGATGTTGGGCAAGGCCCATGTGAGCCGCCCCGAGTCCCTTCGGGGAGATGGGGCGGGGTACAAGAATAAATTATTATTATTATTATTATTATTATTATTATTATTATTCTAGCTGTTTCGATCTGATAGTAAATACTTTGCCTTGGCTTGGATAAACTGTAAATCATAACATTAAAATGGATAAGTACCTCTGTTATTTAGAAAATGGTATGTTTTAAAAATGCATAATTCTAAGAAGTTATGGTTGGGCAAAACAGAACATTGTCTAGAGGTATACATTAGGACAAACTGTTAATGTAAACTATTTACATTTCTGTTTATATTTCGGAGCTGATTTGGGGAGTTTCCAACCTCAGTTGCATCAACATGGTCATGGGTTCTGGTTACTTTGTATGTAATGAAGCTGATTGATTTTTAAGTTTATTTTTGTGTGTGTCTAACACCAGTACAGCATAACTAATTTAATGCCAGTGCTCTGAACTATACACTGAATAGCTCTGTGTGCGCTTTGTAGTCTACAGGGATATCACATTATTAGCAATCATATCTGCTTAGGCAAAGCTGGCTTCTACAGATGGCTGCTTTCAAGTGCAAATGAACTGGTTAGACGTGTCTTGTTTAATACATACTCAAGATTCACAAATGGGTATTGATTTTTTTTCCAGCCAGTATTTCTGATAGCAATGAAAATGGATTAAATGGCCTCCGGGGAATTTAAAGGAACACGGTCACTTTTAATTAATTGTGAACTGGTAGCTAAAATACATAATACTTGTATTAGTATGTCAGAATGTATTTAATTAAAAGTGACTGTGCCCACTTTGTGAAAACAATGAATGTGGAGCTTTGAATGAAACAGGCTATTTCAAGAATGTGTTTAGGCAATTCTCTCTGTACTTTCTACACTGTAATTTTTTTGGTCAGAATCTGGTTTTCCTGGTGAGAAGTTAGCTGTCAACAACCCATATTTTTTCTAATACTTTCAACGATGTGCACATTCCAGTACTAAGTACAGCTTCTCCTCCAAGGATAACTAAATAAATGAAAGATTGTGCACAAGCAGTGGCCAATAAATGCATAAACCAAAAATCTGCGCAAGACCACACAGGGCATTACCTCACTGGGGATTGTTCCAACCTTGAAGGTTTAAGGCGGACATGAACCCTGTGTTTAAACAGCTTGGAATTTGGGGTTGAGGTAGAGACGTACCTCCTTGATAGAAGACCTGAGACTTAGACCTAAGTGGTCAGCCCCAGGAGATGGAGACTCCATGTCCCCATTGCCTCATGTGACCAAGAAACAGGGAAGGAAACACATGTGGTACAAAAAGAGGTAATATATCCCTGTTTTGTGAGACTGGAACTCGTGAGGCCACGAGTTGCTAACTGTGATGGTATTTTATAATCAAAGATGTGTGTGACTGCTGCTTACATTTATAGTATAATTAGCATATATCCTGAATTAAACTGATTTTCCCAGTCTTAGGGGATTGAACTAATACTCAGAATGGAAATGCATTGGACCCTTGGTATTTGCTGCGGGTTGGGTTTCAGGATCACCAATGAAGTTGGTGAAATTTTAGGATTTTAAAGTCCTGTTATAAAGAACAGGGTAGTAAAATGGTATGCCTTATATAAAATGGGAAAATCAAAGCCTGCTTTTTTGGATTTTTAAAAATAGTTTGAATTGTGGTTGGTTGAATTCATGGATTCAGAATCCATGGGTATGGAGGGCAAGTCAACTATTGTGTAAAATAAATAGAAGATCTGTTCTTGATTCTCTCCTAATAAATATATCTACACGAATTAGGGTCTGCTACTGCATAGGAGCCCACAGTGGCGCAGCCGATTAAACCGCTGAGCTGCTGAACTTGCTGAAGGTTGGCAGTTCAAATCCGGGGAGCGGGGTGAGCTTCCGCTGTTAGCCGCAGCTTCTGCCAACCTAGCAGTTTGAAAACATGCAAATGTGAGTAGATTAATAGGTACTGCTCTGGCGGGAAGGTAATGGTGCTCCATGCAGTCATGCAGCCACATGACCTAAAAAAGGGCTGAAAAACTTGGCTTATACTGGAGTATATACGGTACTTCGTTTCATGCAAAAACAAAAAAATTAAATTGTTTATAAAATTACAGGCTATGTATATGAAACATGAATGAATTTCATGTTTAGACTTTGACCCCATCTCCAACTATTTCATTATATACATGTATGCAGATACAAGTAATTATCCAACATCAAAAAAATCTGAAATCTAAAGCACTTCTTTTCTCAAGAATTTTAAAGAAGGGATACTCAACTTGTTCTCCCACCAATAGAATTATGAGAGGAGTGAGCTCCCTACCAAAAAAATTGGGGGCCTGCTACTGCATCACCACCACCATCATCATCATGCAACTTGATTGATGCCATAGTCTTTTCCTTCTGAAAAGCATGAATATATTTTGAACATACAAGGTGTTGCCATGTCAAACTGTGAAGAGAATTAATAAATTCATATCCCAAAATCTGTTAAAGTGCAGGATAATCCATTCCTTTGATATATATATGAGACTGCAGATTCATATTATTAAATTTTATATTTCAGTTAGAGCCAATATGGAGTAGTGATTTGCTTTAGGGCACTGGAGACTAGGGTTCGAATCATAGAAACCTGCTGGGTGTCCTTGGGCAAGCCACACCCTCTCAGCCTTAGAAGAAGGAAATGGCAAAGCTCCCCTGAATACATGGGGTCACCATGAGTTGGGAGTCATTCTGAAAGCAGTTTCATAGCAGTCACTAAATTAACAAGATTGGCCACTGAACATTGCATTATATGGTCTGGTTGATGACTTATTTAATTCAGTTTGTATTTTAAATATTGGATAAATTATATAAATGCAAACATTCTTAGACCTAGCCCATATCCTCATATTTCTGACAGTAGTTAGGCAAAAAAAAAATAATAATAACCCAGGCCAGATGGAGAAAAGGTAGTATCCCTTCATAACACCTTTGAGTAATGGTGTAGATTTTGTTTTTTAGCTGTTCTCAGGTTGTTTAGGTTATTCATATTTTTGATCTGTCCATGTTACCTTATGAGACAGATCTTGGTGTTTTACTGTCTTAGAATGTGTTTAAAACACTTGCAAACAAAATTTCAGGTATACTCTTCTATATATACTTTGGTGCAGAAGTGGTTTTTGCCACAAAATTGTTGAGTTGTGTTGTGTTTTGCTGGTTTGCAGTGCAGTGGAGATTATAGCTGGGTTAAAGGAACCAGGGCCTGTGTATAAATGATGTGTGAGGAGTAATAATGTTTACCCAGTTGGCATCTTATTACAGCTTGTGTGTGTCAGTTGGGTCTCAGAAGGGTGCAGTCCTTCATATCGAAATACAGAATCGTTGATCATCAATGTTCACTCTTGGTTTGAAGAAGATGGCTCCTCAAATATAGGGGAAGACCCCCGATTTGTGTATGCATATGTGTGAGACTGCATAAGTTCATTCTCAATATATCTTTGACCAATTAGAATTACATACAATAGCTTACTTTTTATATTCTGTAATGTTGAAGTGCAACAACTCGCACATCACAAGGCAGTAATTGTACCTTCTTTGGGGATCCTGGCCTTCCGACACCCAAATTAGTGCCTGCCAATTGCCCATCAGTTTATGTTTCTCTTTTCCCATGGCTTCTAGTAGCAAAGCAAAAATGTTTACGATGGATGCTGGGGAAAAGAGAGGAGACAAAAGCCTAGTAAAGAGTCTGATGACTTAAAATAAATCTATTGACTCTTCTGTTTGTTAACAAGATTTGAGGATTTAAAATTTTTAGAGAGATTTATTTAAAAAGCCTTTTGTTACTGATGTTTGTTTAATATGAAATAACACCCACTAGAATGCAAAGGAAGCGTACAGTTGAAAACCTCATAGCAATGTTGTTTTTACTATCAGCAGTGAAAAATAAATTATGATTATATATTTGTCAATCAGAATCTGCCTAAAGTCAAGAAGTTTACAGTTACCAAATGTGTTTAGGTTTTTTTATTTACTGGATCTTATTTTATTCAAGCTATGTACTACTTTTTAAAAACCCTTCATGTAAATGTACATAATTTAAATGTTGCAATCTTGTCTTTCCGTCTCTCCTAGGCTGCCGGAAAATACAGACAGCAAGGCAGAAATTACATAGTTGAAGATGGAGATATTATCTTCTTTAAATTTAACACACCTCAACAGCCTAAGAAGAAATGAGTATCAGATTTATTCATTACTGAGAATTAAACTTCGTTACTTTAAAAATCATATGAGTTTTTATTATTTAGATAGAGATATCTTGGGTTGGGAGGAATAAGGGTCCAGTATGTGTACCTCACCCCCAGAAATGAAACTCCTCATGCTTGTTTTGAATTGCATTATGACACGTCCAGGGAGCATACAAGTTCACTTAAATGTGAACAGCTCTGTATTTCAAATGATTAAGACTACTCCAAATTGCGTGAGGTTTCTAGGAACCATATTACTCTCATGATACTTCATTAATCTCCATCATATATGCCAAGCCTGACATGTTTGACAGTGAGGACAATGTGGCTTGCTCCTTTTTGAATCTACAGATAATGCATGTTTTACAGTACTCCAGATGTCTACACTCAATAAAACATTTGACAAAACCAGCCTCTGTGTGTTTGGGGATGTCTGTATTGACTGAATGTGGTGTGCTGAATGTGATACGGCACCTGGCGGATGCTGATTACAGAATTTTAAGACATGTGTATGATACAGTAACTGGCAGCGTGGGGCAGCTGCAATTGTCTCTGAAGAGGGAGGCTTTCATTGGAATTAGATGATTAGGGATGGCAGTGATTTGTCTCAGAAAAAGTTAATGTATTTGCAGATTGCTACCACTTTTCCAAGTGGATGTCTTAACATGATAAAAAGATACATGCTTTGAGTGGCTTTTGAGAGGAACTAAAGAACATGTGTTTAAAGCCCACTCTTTGAAGACTGGTGCAAAGATATGTATATATATTTAGAGAGAGGGGGGGGGACTTTCCTTGAAAGCCTTTGAAATTTTGTATCCCTCCCATCCTCTTTCAGGCTGCACCATTCCCTCCTCTTCAAATTGGAGGTGGCCAAAAGTTTATTTCCAATATTCTTTTTGTATGTTTTTGTTTTATCACAATGTTAAAAATCAGCTATAAAAGCACTAATGTCTACATTTAACTACCACCTTTTTAATAAAATAAACTAATAAATTTTATTACCTTCTGGCTACAAATACATCTAACTCATTAAACCTTCACACATATAGTAGAGTCTCACTTATCCAACACTCGCTTATCCAATGTTCTAGATTATCCAACGCATTTTTGTAGTCAATGTTTTCAATACATCGTGATATTTTGGTGCTAAATTCGTAAATACAGTAATTACTTCATACCCTGTTTCCCCTAAAATAAGACATCCCCAGAAAATAAGACCTAGTAGAGGTTTTGCTGAATTGCTAAATATAAGGCCTCCTCCGAAAGTAAGACCTAGCAAAGTTTTTGTTTGGAAGCATGCCCAATGAACAGAACACCAGAGCATACAGGATCGGTAAATGTACGTACCATAGGGTGTTGTGCATGGAAATAATGGTAGTAACAAGAAATTCTTGATAAGATTCACAGTTTGTCTGGTTATGCTGGTTTGTGATGACAACTACTGTACAGTATATAATAAATGTTCATTTTTTTGTTCAACAATAAATGTGAATTCTTCTTCATGGAAAAATAAGACATCTCCTGAAAATAAGACCTAGAGCATCTTTGGGAGCAAAAATTAATATAAGACACTGTCTTATTTTCGGGGAAACACGGTAGCATTACTGTGTATTGAACTACTTTTACTGTCAAATTTGTTGTATAACATGATGTTTTGGTGCTTAATTTGTAAAATTATAACCTAATTTGACATTTAATAGGCTTTTCCTTAATCCCTCCTTATTATCCAACATATTCACTTATCCAACGTTCTGCCAGCCCGTTTATGTTGGATAAGTGAGACTCTACTGTACAACTAAATAAAATTAAACCATGCTTTAGTCACAGTGTCACTTTTTCAAAACCAAAACCAAGAGCACAGGGTCTGGATATTTCCCAGTATTTCCTCTTCCTGGAGCACAGTTTGAACAAGGAATTTTTTTTAGTGGTGGGGGGTTTCTGGGGGTACCCCAGAATCCAGATCTTGCCAGCTGTTGGCGGTGATTCTGAAGATAGCCTTGAGAAAGAAGAGACAGCATTGTTCCAATTATTTTCACTTAATAAGATACACCTGCAATTCTAAGATGCGCCCCGTTTTAGAAATGTTTATATAGGAGAAAAGTGTGCTTGGAATTGAATAAATACAGTAAATGATCTCAGCAATCTAGCTTTGATGGGCTCCACTCTATTTACATCTTCCCTGCCCTCTCCCCAGAACTGTATGCCACAGCTATATTTAAAAGTGTGTTCACCACCCAGCTAAAGACATGAAAAAACAAGACATCAAAAAGCCACCTCGAGTCACCTCTGGGGAGAAGTACCGTAAATCAATAAATAGGCCAGTCATGTGTTTATGAACTCCTTTTTGATGTCATAAACATTTACGATTTCTCACTCCCTATACAAATTACTACAGATTAAAATATGAATACTGTATTTGCTGTTGGTAAGTGAAGTACTTGTCCTGAATAAAGAAAAGGTTTGTGTTAAGCTTTGTTTGGTATTTATTCATGTATTTTATTTACTGCATTTACTTCACCCTGAAGGCGACTCAGAGCGGCTTACATAAAGGCACAATTCGATGCCGCATATACATACACACATACATACATACAATAAAACACAACATATCCATTAAAAATAAAAAATTAAAAACACCTCAGTCTTAAAACCAATTCATTAAAACCACGCAATCCAGAGGCATAGTCTAGGAGCCATTCCGGTTGTAATTGCACTATTCCATATCCACTTATTGCACTGGGAATTACTGTCCAAAGGCTTCTTCCCACATCTACATTTTTAGTTTCTTTCTGAAGGTCAGGAGAGAGGGAGATGATATAATTTCACTGGGGAGGGAGTTCCACAGCCAAGGGTTTACCGCTGAGAAGGCCCTTCACATTCGCACCTGTGAAGAAGGTGGGACTGAGAGCAGGGCCTCCCCAAAAGATCTTAACCTCCAAGATGGTTCATAGAGGGATATGTGTTCAAAAGGTAAGCTGGGCCGGAACCTTTAGGGTTTTATAGGCTAAAGCCACTACTTTTAATTGTGCTGGGTAGCAGACTGGCAGCCAGTGGAGCTGGCATTGGGGGGAGGGGGTTGTTTGCTCCCTGTATCCTGCTCCAGTGAGGTATCTGGCTGCTCCCTGTTGGACCACTTGAAGCTTCTGAACAGTTTTCAAAGACAACCCCACGTAGACCATGTTGCAATAATCTATTTGGGATGTAACAAGAGCATATGTATTTGCATAGCAATACATATGAACTGCTAAGCAGTTGGCTCAACAAAACTGTAGTCTGAAGGTACACACTGTAAAAAAAATACTGTATACAGTAATTCATAATAACTCAATATGACTGTAATGTTAATAAAAGCATCAGTAAATACAGCACAAATTGGATCTACTGTTTTCCCTCACCGTGATTCACTTTTTGTGGATTCGCTGTTTCGCGGTTTTCAATAAACTCTAAAAGACTATTATAAATCATAAAAATTACAATTTACAGCCTAAGGAAGGGAGGAAGGAGAAGCCAAAGGGAGAGAAAAGGAGCCAAAGTGGCAACGGGAGGAGAAGGGGGCGATTTATCAACACACGATTGCTTGATAAAGACTTAAAATACAGTAGAGTCTCACTTATCCAAGCTAAACAGGCCAGCAGAAGCTTGGATAAGCGAATATCTTGGATAGTAAGGAGGGATTAAAGAAAAGCCTATTAAACATCAAATTAGGTTATGATTTTACAAATTAAGCACCAAAACATCATGTTATACAACAAATTTGACAGAAAAAGTAGTTCAATACGCAGCAATGTTATATTGTAATTACTGTATTTACGAATTTAGCACCAAAATATCACGATATATTGAAAACATAGACTACAAAAATGGCTTGGATAATCCAGAGGCTTGGATAAGCGAGGCTTGGATAAGTGAGACTCTACTTTAGTGTATAACTTCTAAAATAATGTATAAATATAGTGTCCCTACTTTGTGGATTTTCACTTATTGCGGGTGGTCCTGGAACCTAACCCCAGCGATAAGTGAGGGAACACTGTATTCATATTGTAAATGATGATTCTGGCACATTTTGTCAGTGTTCGGAATGGGGTATGTTATAGCAAATATTAGACATCTGGTGTTACTTGTGTTCATGAAAACAAATATCTACTTGAAAAATAGTTAGAAATAGTAGCAGGTGTGTGTGTGTATATATGAACTTACTATTTTTTGTTTGGCAGTATACCACATGTCATATGAAGAAATTTATGCTATTGTAAGGGGCTTGGGAGAGTGAGTAATAAATTTGCTTTCAAGGACCGGAAATGGAACCTGCTTGGTAAAGAAGCTAATCATATTTCTAAGTAATCTCGTAGATCAGGAGAAAAATGTAGTTTGAAAACCAGAAGTACCAACTCTTTTTTCTTGAAGTAGACAAATGGGTTTTGTAGTTTAATTCCTTTACATGTAATGATTTTCCTAACAAAAGTATGGGATCATCAAACTGATACTTTTCAGTGATCATTTTAAAATATTCTTTAATAATTTAGTATGAATAATAATACATTTTATTTACTGTATTACCCACCTTTTGGACCAAGGTGGGGCACAACATAGTTAAATACATCCATATAATCACATATGAAAACATAGTTAAAATGCAATCACAAAAGCATTTCTGAAAACATACATATATTGTATGAGAGTTCATAATCAACAAAAAGTGCATGAATGTTCCCAAGCCAGCAGTCTCTCTGAGCTAGCAGAAGTGGTCTCCAATTCGGCCCTGGTCTCCCAACAACTCATAGTTTTGGGAGACTTTAACATCCATGCTGAGACCACACTGACAGGTGCAGCTCAGGATTTCATGGTTGCCATGACGACCATGGGGCTGACTCAAGTTATATCTGGGCCCACACATCAGGCGGGACACACGCTGGACCTTGTCTTTATTGTGGACGGTGCGACAGTTAGAGTGGAAGAGCAAAACATCCTTCCATTGTCATGGTCTGACCATCATCTGATCTGTTTAAGTTTCGCCGTGTCTTCTAACCTCCGCAGGGGTGGTGGAGCCACTAAGATGGTCCGCCCCAGGAGGCTGATGGATCCGGATGGACTCCTGAGGTCTCTTGGGGATCTTCCTGTTCTGGAGACTGGCGATCCTATCGATGTCCTGGCTGATCATTACAATAGTGAGCTGTCAAGGGCACTTGACACGATCGCTCCCGAACGTCCCCTCTCGCTGCGTAGAGTCACGTCGACTCCTTGGTTCACTGAGGAGCTGGCTGTGATGAAGCGTGCGAGGAGGGGACTAGAGTGCATCTGGAGGAAATCTCAGGATGTGTCTGACCAAGCACGGGCTAAAGCCGCTATTAAGGCTTACTCCGTGGCTTTGCGAGCAGCCAGGAAAGCTTTCACGACTGCCCACATAGCGTCTGCGGCGAACAGGCCATCGGAGTTGTTCCGAGTTGTTGGGGAGCTCCTTCGCCCTTCTGAGACCCAGGGGCTTCCCGATGACTTGGCAACTCGGTGCAGCGATTTCGCGCACCATTTTGCAGGCAAAGTTGCTCAGATACGCCGTGAGTTGGACTCCAGCTTAAACGTAGTTCCAGTGGAAGTAACCGAGGTACCTGTCTGTCCGATTTTGTGGGATTCTTTCCAGCTTGTTCTTCCTGATGACGTGGAGGGGATTCTTGGGTCTGTGAGGGCGACCACTTGCGCTCTGGATCCTTGTCCTTCTTGGCTGGTTAAGCTGGCCAAAGACGGGTTGTTGGATTGGTTTGTGGCTATAATAAATGCCTCCTTGGGCCAGGGGACAGTTCCATCCTGCTTTAAGCAGGCGGTGGTAAAACCGCTATTAAAAAAGACCTCCCTGGATCCATCTGTATGTAACAACTACAGACCAATTTCCAACCTCCCGTTTCTGGGCAAGGTTCTGGAGCGGGTGGTTGCCACGCAGCTCCAGGAATTCCTCGATGACACTGATTTTCTGGACCGCTCGCAGTCTGGCTTCAGGCCTGGGCACAGTACAAGGCTTTGGTCGCCTTGGTGGATGACCTCCGCAGGGAGCTGGACAGGGGGAGTGTGACCCTGCTGGTTCTCTTGGACATCTCAGCGGCTTTCGATACCATCGACCATGGTATCTTCTGGGGAGGCTCTCTGGGATGGGGCTTGGTGGCACGGTTTTGCTGTGGCTCCGGTCCTTCCTGGAGGGTTGTTCCCAGATGGTGAAGCTGGGGGACACGTGCTCGGACCCCTGGCCATTGACCTGTGGGGTCCCGCAAGGGTCCATCCTATCCCCCATTCTATTCAACATCTACATGAAACCGCTGGGAGAAGTCATCCGGAGTTTTGGAGGGCGTTGCCATCTCTACGTAGATGACACGCAAATCCACTACTCGTTCCCATCTGACTCCAAGGAAGCCCCTCGGATGCAGCCTGGCCACTGTGGCGGACTGGATGAGGAGGAACAAGCTGAGGATCAATCCTGACAAGACAGAGGCCCTCCTGGTCATTCGCCCGTCTGATCGGGGTATCGGGAAGCAACCTGTGCTGGACGGGGTTGCACTCCCCCTGAAATCACAGGTCCGCAGTTTGGGGGCCCTCCTGGACTCAGCGTTGACGCTTGAGGCGCAGGTGTCGGCGGTGGCCGGGAGGGCTTTCGCACAACTAAAACTTGTGCGCCAACTGCGACCATACCTCGTGAAGTCTGACTTTTCCATGGTGGTCCATGCCTTAGTTACCTCTAGACTGGACTACTGCAATGCGCTCCATGTGGGGCTTCCCTTGAAGACGACCCGGAAATTACAATTGGTCCAGCGTTCGGCGGCCAGACTAATAACTGGGGCGAGTACAGGGAGAGATCCACTCCCTTGTTCAAGGAGCTCCATTGGCTGCCATTTATTTTCCGGTCCCAATTCAAGATGCAGACCATCACCTATAAAGCCCTAAACGGTTTGGGACCCACCTACCTTCGTGACCGCATCTCCTATCATAAACCTGCCCGATCCCTTCGATCGTCAGGGGAGGCTCTCCTGTCGCCACTGCCAATATCTCAGGCCGCCTTGTGGGAACAAGGGAGAGGGCCTTCTCTGCTGTGGCCCCCCGATTGTGGAACTCACTGCCCGGTGAGATTAGGCAAGCCCCCACACTAGCAGCCTTTAAAAAAGACCTGAAAACATGGCTCTTCCGTTGTGCCTTTGGAGAGTAATCACTACATACATCCCTTTTGCTGCTCTCCTTCAATATTTGTCCTCCAGATTGCACCGCCACTTTATGACCCTGTCCTCTGTGGTTTTTACTCCTACTTCCTTTCTCACCCCGAGTTTTAACCTAGTGTTCATGTGGCCCGCCCTTGGTTTTATTGTTCTTTTGATCTTGTTTAATGTAGTGTATATTTTCTTTTATTGTTGTTGTTTTATTGTTGTTTAATGTGCTATGATTTGTTGTTCTATTATATTTTGTTATATTGTATTGTTCTGGGCATGGCCCCATGTAAGCCGCCCCAAGTCCCTGTTGGGGAGATGGTGGCGGGGTATAAATAAAGTTTATTATTATTATTATTATTACAGATACTAAATGTTATGAACTAGTCAGTGTCACACCATTAATAGGTATGGATTGGGATGATTCTTTATTATTTAGATTATTCAAGTAGTATCTTTGAAAGCATACATCATTATTATTATTATTATTATTGACACAACAACATTGTATGACACAGCAAACAAGATAGATATGCTGGATTTCATATCACAAAATCACAAGTCGGACACTTCCCAGGTGTTTAGGACTGTGTGATGTATTTTCGGATGATGCACGCAGATCCCAGTAGGGTGGCCTTTTGCAGTTAGCAGATTGTAATTTTGTCAATGTCTATTGTTTCCAAATGCCAGCTGAGATCTTTTGGCACGGCACCCAATGCGCTGATCACCACCGGGACTACCTGTACTGGTTTCTGCCAGTGCCTTTGAAGATAGTGGCTGAGTTTTTCCTGAGGTTTTTCGTCAATGCGACTGTCACCTGGTATGGCAACATCAAAGATCCAAACCTTTTTCTTTACCACAACTGTGATGTCTGGTGTGTTGTGTTCCAGAACTTTGTCTGTCTGGATTCGGAAGTCCGACAGCATTTTTGCATGTTCATTTTCCATTACCTTTGCAGATTTGTGATCCCACCAGTTCTTTACTTCTGGGAGGTGGTACTTGAGGCTTAAGTTCCAATGAATCATTTGGGCCACCAAGTTGTGCCTCCGTTTGTAGTCTGTCTGTGCGATTTTCTTACAGCAGCTGAGGATATGATCAATGGTTTCGTCAGCTTCCTTGCACAGTCTGCATTTTGGGTCATCAGTTGATTTTTTTTGATCTTGGCCTTAATTGCATTTGTTCTGATGGCTTGCTCCTGGTCTGCAAGGATCAGGCCTTCTGTCTCCTTCTTCAGGGTCCCATTTGTGAGCCAGAGCCAGGTGTTCTCCTTGTCAGCTTTTCCTTCAATTTTGTCAAGGAACTTTCCATGCAATGTTTTGTTGTGCCAGCTGTCAGCTCTAGTTTGTAGTGCGGTTTTCTTGTACTGATTTTTTGTCTGCTGTGCTTTGAGGAGTTTCTGATTTTTGACTTCAATCAAAGCAGGTTCTTCACTTTGCTTTACATATTCTGCCAGGGCATGTTCTTCTTCTTTGACTGCTTGTTTTACTTGTAAGAGTCCTCTGCCCCCGATCTTCTAGGCAGATATAGCCAGTCAACATCACTGCGGGGGTGCAGTGAATGATGAATGGTCAGGCGTTTCTTGTTTTTCTGTCCAAATTGTTCAGTTCTGCCTGTGTCCAATTTATAATGCCAGCAGTATATCTTATGGCAAGTATGGCCCAGGTGTTTATGGCCTTGATGGTGTTGCCTCCATTGAGCTTGCCTTTGTGTGTATTCTTTGCTGACCACAGTTTTCACATGTCCATGCTTGATGTTGTCCAGCTGTAATATGCCCAGATATTTATAGGTCTACGGCTGTGACACTTTATCATTTGGCCATTAGGCATATTTATGCCCTCACTTTCAATGATTTTTCCTTTCTTCAATGCCACTGTCGAACATTTGTCCAAACCAAACTCCATGCTGATATCAGTGCTAAAAATTCGGACAGTGTTGGTCAGAGACTGGATTTCAGTTTCCGTTTTCCCATACAGCTTCAGGTCATCCATGTACATCAGATGTGAAATTTTGTAAGATTTCTTAGATGTTTGATAGCCTAGATTTGTTTTTTGTAAGATTGTTGATCATGGCAATAATGAAAAGCAGGGGGGACAATGAATCTCCCTGGAAAATTCCTCTTCTGATGTTGACAAGTCCATAGTTTTCATTTCCAACAAACAGTTCAGTTTTCCAGTGCTCCATCATGTTTTCAATGAAGATGCCAACGTTTTTACAAATCCCGATGGCGTCCAGGCACTTGATGATCCAGCTGTGTGGGAGTGAGTCAAAGGCCTTTTTGTAGTCAATCCACGTCATGGGAAGATTAGCTTTTTGGCTCTTACAGTTCTCCAGAATCATTTTGTCAATCAATAACTGGTCTTTTGTGCCCCTGCTTTTCTGTTTGTTGCCTTTCTGTTCATTTGGCAAGATGTTTTTTTCTTCAAGATAATCTTGAACTTTGTCAGCTATGATGCCAGTCAGTAGTTTAAACATAGTGGGCAGACACATTATTGGCCTGTAGTTTCCTGGTGCTGCTCCTTTTGCTGGATCCTTTTGTATCAGGTATGTTCTTCCAGTTGTTAGCCATTCACTGATACTTCCTTTCTGCACCATCTCATTGAATTGTTGGGCCATTTTTCTGTGTAAATTAATCAGATGTTTGAGCCAAAATCCATGAAGTTGATCACTACCAGGCGATGTCCAGTTCTTGACTTTTTGCACTCGTTTGCTGATTTCAGTTGTTATTTCCATCTGTTCCATTTTGTTCTGTGAGAATTTTCCTTCAAACTCCTTTATCCACCCAGCGTTTTTGTTGTAGTTCTTATTATTTTACCTATTATTATTATTATTATTAGAAAGCATTTGCCTGTAGAAGGGATCACTTTCAGTGTCTTCTTGGTGGCCTCGTATCACGTGGCATACTCTTTCCAGTAGGCCACGGCTTCATGATTTCTTCTTTTCTGCCTGACCCAACAGGCCTAATGCAAAGTGCCTCAAGGCACTCAGATCTCTCAGCAGGAAAGACTTTTGCCGATCGGGGAAAGTGCTGGGCAATCACGGTCATATTATTATAGCTTTGAAGGGAGCTCATTTTGAAGCATCACAGCTTGACCATCCTCACAGAGTCAAGAATCAAGCACAACCTGAAAGGAAACATTTTTGCAAGGATGCAAAATACGATTTGCTCTTGTGGCTGCAGTTTCCATGCAGCTCACCTCATGCATCAAGTAGATGAATTGAAAGATATGGTTACATACCTGTAACCGTGTTTCTTCGAGTAGTGATCTGTGAAATTAGCACATGTGGTAGTGATTGCACCTGAGCAACAATGTCATGATACAGACTCCTCTTAAAGAGCTACACACAATAAGTAAAGTTAGAAAATGTTTATTAAATGATAAATAGAACTCAGAAACACTTAACTTCAGTGTTTCCACCAAAAGCAAATGTCTTTGCTTCAAGAAAAGGCACAAAACAGGAACAGAAAGATAACCCAGATTATAATGTAACCAAAACATTCACTGAACAAGCGCCACACTATGCTGTGGCATAGAGAGTCAGGGAAGCACCAAACGCTCTTAAATAATGAGTGCAAACGATACAGTTGTCAAAAGCCAAGCCAAGTTCAAAGGCCAAAAGGTGCCAAAAACGCCAAGCCAGGAGCAAACACTGTCATCGTAAGGAAGCAGACCGGATTCAGGAGCCAGTGGAAGTCAGAAACGCCAAACCAGAAACGCCAAGTTGGAATCGCCAAGCCAGGAGCAAAACGCTGTCGTCAGGAGCCAAACTGGATTCAGGAGCCAGGAACGCCAAGCCAGGAACGCCAAAGCAGGAAGAACACTGTCGTCAGGAGCCAAACTGGATTCAGGAGCCAGAAACGCCAAGTCCGGAACGCCAAAGCAGGAATGAACGCTGTCGTCAAGAGCCAAACTGGATTCAGGAGCCAGGAATGCCCAGCCAGAAACACCAAGTCAGGAACGCCAAAGCAGGAATCAATCTGGATTCAGAACACGAAGGAGAATAGGCAGCGACAAGGCAATGTCCCAAAAACGACACCTTGCCTTCTGCAAGGGATCTTCACTTTCCATTCCACTTTTAACTTACACCTCGGAGTCTGATGATGATGAGGCCTCCGCCCTGTCATCATTATCCACAGCTGATCTTGATCTCATATGTGAACCTCTCCCATCCGCCCTCCAATCACTCCATCTTTGTTCAAGACTTAGATCTCCCCATGTCCCTGGTGTACCAGTAGTTTGCCAGTCTCCCGATGCACCCTCAGAAACTGGTGCTGCACACACATTTACTTGAGTCCAACCTGCAGCTTCTTCCATCCCACTCTCAGACCCATAATCCCCAGAAAAACCCTCAAACGTTTCATTCTCTGTGGGAGCAGTAAGTATACATGAATCTTCTTTCTTTCCCTTTCCTCATCTGACTCATGCTCCTGAGTTGACCTCTTAATAGAGACTTTCTGTTAACCCTTCATTTTCCTCCATTGAGTCCTCTTCACTAGAGAAGCCTTCAAATGTCTCCTCATCAGTAGGAGCCATAAGTATTTCCCGAATCCGCTTTACTTGTTGTTCCCCATCAAGCACCTGCTCAACATTATCCCTTTTCCTCCTACTAGCAATTTTACCAGTAGTACCGGAACTGCCCCTTGGCACAACTACAACAAACACTTTCGGAAACCTGCAACAGCTGTTTGAAGTACTTTGGCTACAGCCCTGCCCATTCTCCCCAAAAGGCATATATAGAAGGGGCTGTAGCCTCAGCTCCCAGCTGCTGAAAGCGGCTAGAGAAAAAAGTGATGACAATCAGCGGGGAGGATGGGTGGGGATGTACAAATTTCACAGATCACCACTCGAAGAAACACGGTTACAGGTAAGCAACCATATCTTCTTCTTTGTGGTGTCTGGTGAAATAAGCACATGTGGTAGACTAGCAAGCTACTCACTATGGATGGTGGACGTCATGACAGTGCCGATGCAAGAACCACTCTGCCAAACGCCGCTTGCTTCTCAGAATGCAGATCCACCTTGTAATAGGTCACAAAGGTCAGAGGAGTGGCCCATGTGGCAGCTCTACAGACCTCGCGGAGTGGGATGCCACGGCTGTACGCTGTAGAGGTTGCCATCGCTCTGGTGGAATTCACACCTGACGTCCAGAAGGTGCAAGGATTGTTCTAATGGTGTGGACGGGTTTTGAAAGAAAGAAGGTATGATGATATCTTCAGCCAGATGGAAGGCTGAGGCTACCTTCAAGAGGAATATGATATCCATATGCATGACTACTTTATCTGAGTGGAAGCGCATGTAAGGATAATTGGATCTCAATGCACAGAGTTCACTTGCCCGTTGCGCCGTTGTGATGGCTACTAGGAAAGCCACTTTTTATGAGAGATGTGAGAGATCTGCCATTGTCATAGGCTCAAAGGGTGGTCTTTGTAACGCTAAGAGTACCAGCCGGAGGCTCCATGCAGGTATCGGTGGCGCAACCGGAGGTTGAGTGTTTTTGTATCCTTGCAGAAACCGTTTTATCAAGGGGTCTTGGAAACATCACTGCCGTCCCGCATCTCTACGGTAGGCAGAGATTGCTGCCAGATAGCACTTTACAGAACTTAGTTGTAAACCTGCATCTGCCAGGGAGACAAAGAATTCCATAATAACTGGTGTGGGATCTGTCGATGGGTTGTTGTTGTTCTGCATACTGCATACAATTTCTTCCATTTGTAAGCATATGACCATTTTGTCGATGGTCTATGTGCTGCATCTAAGATTTTGCTTACTGCTTGAGATAGTGGTCTGGACTCA
The DNA here is from genome assembly GCF_035594765.1 of Anolis carolinensis. Taxonomy (NCBI): domain Eukaryota; kingdom Metazoa; phylum Chordata; class Lepidosauria; order Squamata; family Anolidae; genus Anolis; species Anolis carolinensis. The sequence continues at coordinate 208,816,821 of NC_085841.1, forward strand.
CTCTCCACACTGTGAGTCTGAGTCGTGTAATGTCTGGGTGACGGAGGCAGCCCTGGGAAGCGATCAGAAGGTCCCGCTGCTGTGGGAGGAGATGGTGCTGTCCCTGTGACATCATCCGAAGAAGCGCAAACCAGGGTTGCCTCGGTCACCATGGCACCAAAATTATGCAATTGGCCTTGTCATGGTATAGTTTCGCCATGACAGGTCCACATAAAGTAATGGATCTGTCCATCGGAACAGGAAGGCATCTCCCAGACATCCTTTGGAATGATCCTTCTCCTGTCTGGCAGACTGCACTTTGCATTCTGAGGTGCTGCAAATAAGTCTATCAGCGGGTTGTCCCATCTTGAGAACTTGCTACTGTAGGATGGAGGGACCACTTGTGAGTGGCCTGCTGTTCTCTGCTCAGATAATCTGCAGTCTTGTTGTCCTGTCCCAGACAACAGCTATGAGATAGATGTGGTTGGTCAAGCATCAACGCCATATGTCCAGTGTCAGTTTGAGCAAGGAGCGTGATCTCGTGCCTCCCTGTTTGTTGACATAACATGCCACCTGTGCGTATCTGCACCATGTTGTTTTGGCAGACATTCTGGAATGCACGAAGGCTGTTTTGCACTGCCTTCAGCTTGATAAGCTTTATATGATTTTTAGCTTCTTGCCATATCCATTTGCCCCTGACTGTCAGGGAACCACAATATGCACCCCATCCTTGGAGGGAGGCGTCCATTGTGACCATCACTGTGGGTTGTGGATGTTGAAATGAAACCCCTTTGCATACATTGTCCCTGGACAGCCACCAATGGAGTGAGTGGCGGACATGATGGCTAGGCAGATGCGGGAGCTGTGGCGCAGAGGATCGAAGGTTGTGCCACCATAAACGCAAGGTACCTATGGTGCTGTGGTGCTATTGCGACATGGAAATATGCGTCCTTCAGGTCAAACCACGCCCCATCTGGCAACAAAGGTAAAATGGTTGTTAATGTCACCATCTTAAATTTCTTTGCATGAATGTAATAGTTCAAACCTCTGAGGTCCAGCACTGGCCTCTGACCACCATCTTTTTTCAGAACTAAAAAATATCTTGAAAAGAAAGCTTGTGAAAAAAGTGACAGATGGAGTGGAACGATTGCCCCTTTCTCCAGTAGGGTGCGAATTTCCTCCTGTAGAACCGTCAACGGTGGTGTAACTTTTATACAGCCAGTTCTTGGATGTTGAAAGAACTCAATGGAGTATCCAGAACTCACTATTTGTAAGACCCACTTATCAGTGGTAATTTTTCTCCATGCTGGGGCAATTTGAGCCAGGCGTTCTCCGAATTTGACAGTTTCTGGAGTATGAGCCATGTTGCGATTTTAAGGGATAGATAGATAAGGACAATTGTCACCAGTGAGACATGTGAGGGAAAGAGTGCTACAGGAAAGGGTTCTGACGATGCTAAAAGCGTCGTTCCCCTTTAGATTGGAATTTGTTCTTACCCTGCTGATGGGACCGAGATGGTGCTGTCTGTCTAGTAGATGTAGCTGATGTTGCCTGGGGAAGTACCCCCCCCCCCCCATAGGGCTTGTGAGTAGATGAGTAAGTCTTCCCCCGGTACTAGGATGACGGAAAACCATACTTGTTTGCTGCTTGACACACCTCTTCTGTGTTCTTTAGCTGGGTGTCTGTCTCAGGGTTAAACAACCCTTTATCATGCATTGGCATATCTTCTGCCAATATCTTGCCCTCTTCTGAGAGGGTAGAGGTCCTCAGCCAAGTATGTCTTCACACTACTGTCACTGCAGCAAACATCCTACTTGACCCTTCCGCAGAATGCTTTGCTATCTCTTTTTGGGTCTTTGCCAATATAAGACCCTCCTGTTGTATCATTTTGGCCAGAGTTTGCTTTTCCTGAGGCAAGCTTTCCAAGTATGGAGCTATCTTTTTCCAGAGATAGCTCTGGTAGGCAGCCATATAGGCACCATAATGAGCCATATGTGTAGAGAGGCCTGCACACAAGTGTATCGTTTTGCCAACAGCCTCCAGCTTCCTGCCCTCTTTGTCAGTGGATGTGAGATGGGTCCTAGTTGAACGTTTATTTTGCATCATATTAACAACCACTAAATTAGGTTTTGGGGGTTTTAAAACCCAGTAGGCGGCAGACAAATCCACTTTGTATAACGCATCACATTTACGTGGCACTGCCCCAACTAATGTGGGAACTATGTCTGGGGTAGTTGCCAGCTTTAACAAATATGGTACTGATGGCAGTGACATGGTTGTTTGAGATGATGGATGTTGTTCGTCAGCTGGAAATAAATGATCATCAATGGGTTGATCAGCTTTGGTCACTGGCAACTCTAGAGCTCTAGTCTAGCCATCAAAGCCACAAAGGCCATATTATCTGGTGTCACTGCTCGGTGCACCGAAGATTCAGCCTCCTGCTCATCATTTGAATGATGAAATATTTCCGATTCTGATCCAGACTGGGAGTGAAGATCATTATCAACAGTTGGAGGCACAGGATCTGCAGCATCTTTAGGCTTAGGCTGGAGTATAGCCTGTTGCACAGGCATCACTGGCCCGGAGGCTGCTGCCTTTGAAGCAATATAGGGCCAAAGGAATAAGCTTGCCCTCTTGGCGATGTATAAATATAATCAGAGCTAGGTAATGCTGTAGCTGCCTGTGCTGGAATAGCATTCACCACCTGTCTCCTTGGGGGTGAAGGGGAAAAAGTGCTAATCTGAGTTGCAGGGCTTTGATAGCACAAAGATACATGGTTCTGGTGATATTACAATTCTCCCCACTCCTGGTGTGAGAACAGTACAAGGGACAGAGGTAGTATATGACATACCTGAATTCCCCAAAGAGTTTCCAGAAGGAATCTGTCCAACAGAGGCCTGAATCCTTTTTGGTGTTGTCCCGTATTTCTCTACTGCACCTGCGGGAGATGGGTTTGGCGCCATAAATGCCTCTGGTAGGTGGGCTGTCTCCACCAAGGGGAGCAGGGCCTGGTAGCCGTAAGAGGCTTGAGGCCTTATGGCACTAGAGGCATGGCCAGCCTCAGCATGGGCAGCGTAGTGGGCATGGGCAGCGGCAGGGATGCAGACTGTGGCACAGGCGTGCCTCGCGTCAACAATGAAGGCTGCACCATGGGCATAGCTTGCGGAAGTGGCACAGGCAGCATCGGGAGTGTGGCTGACCTTGCCCTGTGCCTCCGAAATGGTGTGTTTCTTTTTCTTTTTGCCAGCTTTGTCCTCCACTGAGGGCTTCTGAAAGAAAAACGTCACTGGAGGGCTGGACCTGGCTCTTTTTGGGGGCAAGAATAAAGAGGAAGGGTAAGTGTGCGGCGCTGCCCTATTTTGTCTTGCTTCGGTGTCTGGGCGCTTGTGGAGGGAAGGAGAGGAAACAAGGCACGCTCATATAGGAGTTCTTTAAGCCTCTTCTCCCTATTCTTTCTTGTTTGTGGCATGAACACCAGACAAGCAATACATGTGTCTCTCCAAGGCAGGAGAGACATTTATCATGTCCATCAGCATCTGGCATCTTACTGCCACAAGACAAACACTTTTTAAAGCCAGGAGTAGACATACTGAATGCCATAGTCAGCCAGTCCAAGTCCAAGGAATCCAGAAAGTAGCAATTCGATAAACCAGTCCAAATCAAGCCAAAATACTTATAAGAATAATCCAGTAACAGTCCAAGGTCAATAGGGATTAAAGTTTGTCAGAGAGGTTCCTAAGAGAGCTGCTGTGAGGCAACGGGGAAAAAAGGAACTGAGGCCACAGCCCTTTCCACAGCATATATGCCTTCTGGGGAAGATGGGCGGGGCTGTAGCCAAAGTACTTCAAACAGCTGTTGCAGGTTTCCGAGTGTTGCTCAGGCGCAATCACTACCACATGTTCTTATTTCACCAGACACCACAAAGGAGAAGAATATATATCTAGGTAATACCTATCTACCTCAAGCCTGTAGCCAAGGGGTGGTTTATAGGTTCAACACCCCACCCACCCCAAAATTTTCAGGTTAAAAAAATCTGGTTTACTTGTGAATTTTAACTGGTTAACCAAATCCCCATGCTAAGTCTACGAGAAGCAAAAATTAAAGTTCTTCCAGAACTACAAGCATATTCTCAACCAAAGTTTAATAATTTATTCATAATATCATTACCTATCTTTCCACCAATTTGCATTGCAATAGCTGATATAGTGGAATCGACTAAGTTCAATTAACATTTTCAACATGAAGACAGGATCATTCACTGAAACATCAGAATCAGACTCCTCAGGTTAAGTTCCATAAGAAAAACTTAAGTTTAAATACTATTTCCAATGTTTCCAGATATATAACAACTATAATATTTTGTACTTGTTTTAAAAGTTTATACTTCCTACACCTAAATTTTCAAGTATTTTTACTAACTAGGTACCATATTAAAGATATTTTATGTAAACAACAACAATACGTTTTATTGATTAGCCCATCAGCCGTATCAAAACATTTAACAAAACACATAGAACATACAATCCACACTACAATCAAAGTTAAAATAAGCAAGCTGTTAACAAGATCAAGATCAAGATCCAGATCAAATATCTGCATCACTCCTACAATTTACCCCAATCAACTCCAAATATGCAGTTCTCAACTGAGTTTCTTTAAAAAGAAAAAAGTATTTTATCTAGTTTCTAAAAATGTAATAATATGTGTAGGTCTTGATATTTAGATTTTCCAATATAAAGTGAAAATATATGTATAAGAGATCTTTCAAAACGCTGTATCTCTGATTCTAATCATTTTCATGAAATTTGAACATAATTATAGATTTTATTATGTAGTTTAATTTGTTTCTAACCCATGTGTAATGAAGTTCCAGTAGGTTGAGGGTGAATCCAGCAAAGACGGAGATCCTATGGCTGGGCCGACCGGGCAGTGGGGATATCCAGTTGCCAACCCTGGATGGTGAAGTGCTACGCCCGTCTTTACTGGTAAAGAGTCTGGGAGTCCTCTTGGACCCTTCATTGACGATGGAGGCCCAGGTCTCCGCCGTTACCAAAACTGCCTTTTTTCATCTTCGGCAGGCTAGACGGCTAGCATCCTATCTGTCTAGGGACAACCTGGCTACGGTGATCCAGGCTACAGTCATCTCGAGACTGGATTACTGTAACGCCCTTTACATTGGCCTTCCTGTGTCGGTGATCCGGAAGCTCAAATTGGTGCAAAATGCAGCTGCTCGGCTCCTTGCAGGAGTCCCGATAAGATGCCACATAACACCAATCTTACGGCAGCTGCACTGGTTACCAATTGAGCACCGGATCACTTTCAAAGTGATGGTGCTTACCTTCAAGGCCTTACATGGTCTAGGGCCGATGTACCTGAGGGACCGCCTCACTCCCTACAAACCCCAGAGATCCCTCCGTTCTGAGGACCAAGACCTGTTGGAAGTCCCCAGTTTTAAAACTTTGCATCTAACTGCAACCAGACGCAGAGCCTTTTCAGTAGTGGCGCCATCTCTCTGGAACACCTTGCCACCTGAAGTTCGTGCCTTACAGGACTTGTTGGCCTTCCGCAGGGCATGTAAGACACACCTGTTTCGCCAGGCTTTTGAGTTCTGTTGTTGATGTTTTAAAAGGTGCTTTTAGGATGTTTTTTTTAAGATGTTTTTTAAAGATGTTTTTAAGATGTTTTTTAAATTGTTGATTTTAGCCGGTTCTTGTAAGCCACTCCGAGCCCTAGGGGAGTGGAGGCATATAAGTTCGAAAAATAAATAAATAAATAAATAAAGTATGAGTTTTGTATTCATGTTTGTTGTGTTTGCTTCATTCATGCTTGTGGTTTGGTTGGGTAGATGTGAGACGGCGGCAGCCATTTAGTGGCTCTCCTCTGAGGCAGTTGCCATGGAGATGTGGGCGGAGCCATCTGCTAAGGGGAGGAGAAGTGAAGAGGTTTTTAAAAGTGAAGCCTCAGTCTGTGCTCTGATGAGGCACATGGAGGATTGATTCCAGGTTGATTGGATCAAGGAGACTCAATTGTTCATTTTGAGTCAGTTTCAAATAAATTTGGTGTCTTATTTAATATAGTCTGTGTCCTGGAAAGACACAGATAATCTGTGATAGTATATCACAGGGGTGACTGTAGTTTGAAGTCACTGGATAGTCCAAGTTTCAGACTTTGGGAACCAATCCTAGCTGGACTCACAGAGATCCATTGAAGTAAGAGTTCAAAAGGAGCAGAGGAAGAAGTTTTAACTACTTTAAGTAAAAGAAGTGATACTTTAGAGAGTTTGGTTATATATATATATATATATATATATATATATATATATATATATAATTTATAGTTTTAAATGTGTACATAAAAACAATAGAACAACCAAGTGAAATAAAGAAAAGAAAAGAAAAGAAAAGGGGAAAAAAGGTTGTTTTTTTTTACTTCCAAGATCATCTGCGTCGCATCGTGTTATCATCATCTTTTCTCCCCTTTCTATCCGGCACAACATCCATATAGCTCATTTAACCTGTGGTTTCAATAAACATAATGATAAAAGTTTAATTTTATCTTTTTTCAGATATTGTCTCAGTTTGTCCCAGTCTGTCCATTGTCTTGATGACATGTTTTGTGATACTTTTTGCGTTAATAAGTCCATATTTTTAATGTCTATTAATCTCAGCATCCATTTCTCTGTTGAGGGAGTTTCTTGCGTTTTCCATAGTTTCGCTAAACATATCCTAGCTGCTGTTACCATATATGTGAAGAGCTTTTCAGTATTGAGGTCCATTTGGAAATTCGTAATACCTAAAAGAAAATACTCTGGTTTTAAATCAAACTTGTTTTGGAGTATTTCCTTCATTTCTTTGTGGATTTCTTGCCAAAACTTTTTTATTCTCTTACATCCCCACCACATATGCATAAAATCTCCATTATGTTTCCCACACTTCCAACATTTCCCGTCTCCTTTGCCCTTACTGAATTTCACAAGTCTTTCTGGTGTGATGTACCATCTATAACAGATCTTGTACCAATTTTCCTTCAAATCTATTGAATATGTAAATTTTAGGTTCCTCTTCCATATCTTCTCCCATTCTGCTAGGTTAATTGTGTGGCCTACCTCTTTCGCCCATTTAATCACAACCTCTTTCACCTGTACTTCTTCTGTGTCCCACATCAATAACTGTTGGAATAATAAGCGTCCGGGCCTGGAGTTTTATTTGATGGTAATCTTTTAATTGCTCTGCTGATTTCCTCTGCAGAGATTTTCCTCTTCAAAGTTTCTCTTTGTTTCTCTGTAATTTTTGGAATATCCTGTAGACCAAGGTATTGCGTTACTTTTTCTTTGGGAATTCTATCCTGTGTGTATAATTTCTCGTAAAATATAGTGAATTGTTTCCCTATGTCCTTGTTACTGTAGTAGTTTATTCCCCCTTCTTGAATTTTTGTAATATAATGTGCCCGTTTCCTCTTGTTTATTTTTCTTGCCAGCCACTTGCCTACTTTATTAGCGTTTGCGAAATGATACTGTCTTGCAAACCTCATCTTTCTTCCTATCTCCTCAACCTGTAACGTCTCGAGCTGTTTTTTTTAGATATTTCTAAGCTATATTGAGTCATCTTATCCTTAGGACTTTTTAAAAAAATTGATTCTAATCTAGCAATCTCCCCCTCTACCTTCAAGAATTCCGATTTTCTTCTTCCTTTTTCCCTAGCACTTTGCTGTATCAGCAGTCCTCTAATGCATGCCTTGCTGGCATCCCATATCATATCCATAGTTGTATCTTTTTCTTTATTAAATTTGAAATATTATTTCAACAATTCTCTATATCTGTCCTGTTTGGTAGGGTCTTTTAGATTAATTTAATCGCCATCTAAATTCTTCCCCTATCCTAACATCATTATCGAATATCACTTCCATAGTGCATGATCCGAATGACCTCTGGGCAAAATTTTAGATTTCACAGCTTTATTAACTATTGATTTGGATCCCCATATCATGTCGATTCGGGACCATGACAGATGTCTTTGTGACAGAATTTAAGAAGAGAGAGGGAATAAAAGTACAGTGAAGGAAAGTGAGTCTGTGTGGCGAAAGAATTCTGTATTGCCGGAGTGTGATGGTGCTATGGGGAAGAGGGCCTGTGGAATGAAAGATGCCTTTTCCGGTACTATAGACTGAATGGGTCGAAAGGGTGCCGGAAAGTACCTACTGAAGAAAGAGGTATGCTGCGGTGGACCTCAGGTGGAGGTGCTTTTCGAACGGGACAACTCAGAGAGGGAAGGACTCAGCAGCAGAGATGATTGAGGAGGAGGAAACAGGCAGCGCGCTGGGCGTAGCGAGGCAAGCAGGAAGCACGCAGCTTGACGTAACGACGCAGGACGACGTGACGTGACGCAGCGGGGTGACGTAGTGAGATGTGCGGACGTGGCGTGGCACAGAGGGAAGGAAAGGAGCGTCCAACGCAGCAAGGGACCAGGGAGTCCGGTTACAGGTGAAATGGACAAGGAATAGGAGTATGGGCGACAAATAGAAACAGAAGGGAAAGAGCAGAAGGTGGAAGACAGAAGTAAGGAAAGAAGAGAGGAAAGAAAAGGAAGAAGGAAAAAAAAAGAAGCCAGCTTGTAAGAAGAGGGTGACGGATAGACTGAGAGATTGGATAGTGACTACAAAAGAGCCAGTACAAGGTCTGAAGGGAGAAAGGTGGGAATCTCAAGGAAGACCAAAGGGGTGGACATACAAAGTGTGGAGGAGGGTTGTGGATTGTTGTATGTCACCTCTTCAAGGCTGCATTCTGGATGTTTTTGTTTTTTTTCTGTTTTTTCTTTCTTTCTTGGTTTTGTTTCTCAGGCTTGTGTTCTTGATAGGGGAAAGACAGAAAGAGCAATAGAAGGGGAGAGAGATTTGGAGTTAGCAATAGAGAGTAGAGAACGTTAATAGACAAAGATAGACGACAGGTGTGAAGAAGGGATGAGTACAGCTAAACTAAAGATGGAGAAGGAAAAAAGAGGAATAGCAAGAAAAGATTCACTGCCAGATGATTACAGCATCAAAGATGTGATGCTGGAAATATTAAAACTACAAACAGAGGTGATTAAGATCCAAGAAAAGCAGGACAAACAATACAATAAATTTAGAGAAGAGTTAATGGACATGAAAAGGGAAATAAAGGAGGAAATTCATACATTAGTAAAGGAAGAAGTAAGAATGATTAAAGAGGATGCAGAAACACTAAAACAAGTCTGTAAGGAAAGGGCAAAGGAAAATAGAATCATTCAAAAGCAACAGGAAGATTCAAAGAGAGAAATGGGAGAGATAGAAAGATCACTAAATGCAATTAAAGTTCAACAAGAAATCCTTGAGACAAGAGAAAAAGAATTTCAATTAAGATTTCGCAACCTGCAGGAGACATAAAATGAGAACATAAGAGACCAAATTATAGATTTAGTTGCGAACATTACACAGAGATCAAAGGAAATGTTAGATGAAATTTAACAGACAGAGTTTACAGAATACATTCCAACTATTCCAAAAAAATCAATACCCCTAGAGATATAGTGATTCACTTTTGCAATAAGAGCCTAAGAGATGAAGTTCTTAAGGGAAATGTAATAAATCCAACATACGTTAAAGGTAGTAAAATTGCAATTTTAAAAGAATATCCCACATCAGTATTGGATAGGAGACGTAAATACTTCTTTCTGTCGGACGAGTTGAGAAGAAGAAATATCAAGTTCAAATGGGACAAGAAAGAGGGATTGATGGTAACATGGGAAGTCAGTAGGCATTGGTTAACTAGTGAACTGAAAGCGAAAGTGTTTTATGAAACGGATACAAGAGAGGAAAGAAAAGGGGAATACCAACAAAAAGGGAAAGAAGGAGCAGAGAAGAAAGAGGACAGGAAAAAATGGGAAGAGGAGGAGCTAGTGAGATTCAAAAAAAGATTAAGAGAAAAATCACCGGAAGACTTAATGAATTGTATGGACTTGGACAAAATGGTAAGGGAAAAGGGGGAAGACGAAAACAAGGAAGATGGCACAGAGGCTTAAACTTTACTCTAACAATATTAACGGTTTTAATTCTCCTAATAAAAGATGGAAGGTTTGGCAATAAATAAAAAAGGGGAAATATGATGCAATATGTTTACAGGAAACACACATAATGCATAAACATGTGTCACATCTTGTGCAGAATAGCTTGGGAAATACGTATTATGCATCTGGTGCAGAAAAAAAGGGGGGTAGTGACTTATGTTAACGGTAAACTATCATCTAGTATTGAAACTGTTAATAAGAATACCTCTAAGTGAAACATCTTTTGTAACCACCAAGCTTGTGCCTGAATAAACTTGATATTGTTCTTTTTACATCAAAGCCTCTGTCGTCTATAGACTCCCTCAGCACAATTGCGCTACCATTTTAACACCGAATAAAGTAAAAGGCTTCCTCTGAGCTATTGGGTGGTTGAGCACTTTTATAATCTAAAGGTGTCTCTCCACACAGTGGTGGCTGCATTTCCACTAATCGGTGGCAGTTATCTTTTATTATTTGGGACATCTATTCGTTATTAATTGAGTCTTCTACGTTACCCTCTTTTACAAATTGGTGGCAGCGGTGGGATAAAAAGATTCCCCCTGCCTGAAAGAGCCTTAGTCATTATTAGTCCTTTACACCATGTAATTATCTTTAATAGTTTTTGAAATATTATTTTTAAACCATCTGAAAATAATCATCACTGCTCTCTTGCTCTTCCCCCTTTCAGAGCTCTCTCTTACATCCTTCTTGCTCCTCCCACTGGGGTATAAAAGGCAGGCATGAAAGCAGCTGTGGGTCATTCCAAACACAGCTGTCTTACTATGCAATTGTCTGCTAGCTTGAATTGCTGTTCTGAGATGTGAAGCCCTGTTAGTTGCTGTTAGTATTTCCTTTCATCTACCTGATTCAAGAAGATGCCTAAACGTCTCAAAGCAACTGAGCATTTTTAAGTTCATGGAAAAAAAGAAAAAGCCAAACATTGAAGACCAAGAAGGCAGCAGGCTGAGAACCATTGCAACAGCTGGTACTGATGAAGACCCCAAAACATGAACACCTGGATTGCAGGTGAAGATTGAGGAAACTGGAAACTGAGGTATCTACCACTGGTAGTTCATCTAATCCAAGCCCTGCCAAAGAAACCATGGAACAAGAGCAAAGACAAGAAGCTGTGGACTTTATATGAAAGAGACTGCTTCTGATGAAAACTCAGTGCAAAATCCACAGACTCAATTGCCAGGATCTGTATTTCTTGTGGATAAGAAGAGGCATCTAAGTTTTCAACTGTAATGATTCAACAGATTTCCCTAGTTAGCTTACTCATTTCATGTACAAAGTGTACTCTGTAAGTACTGTGTAGTGTTTGGAAGAGAAGTTAAGTGTAAAAGTGGCACTATCAGAAGCTTAGTGCATTGATTACTAAATAATTTGCGCAGTGGAAAGATGCAATACAAGTCTTCAATTGACATCAAAAGAACAGAACAACTTGTGCTTGGCTGAACATCTTGCTAATTTACAGTGAAGAACATCTTGATGTAATCCATCATCATGATAAAGGAAATAAGAAAACAGAAAGAAACCTTTCCTGCATGGGACTAGATGGCTCATGTGATCTCTTTTCGACTCTAAGATTCTATGATTCTATGAATTGTAGAAACTGTTGTCCTTTGTGGCTAATAAGAATGTGCTTTAAAAGCCAGCAAATATTCAGGACCTATTACCTGTGAAGAACCTTTGCACATGATGGCAATTTCAGGGCCTTGTTGAAATCTTGGTGAGCACAGATGGCGGCAGGACAGACTTGCTGAGAGTTCTCAGTAAGCCACCGACTACTGTGGTTGGGTAGAGCTATAAGCTCCCTTCTTCCTGTGCATCGAATCAGGAAGGGACGCAAGGCCCCAAAGTGACCACCAGGACAAAATCTAGCTCCCATAAGGAGGATGAGTTAAATGGGTCCGGTCATGTCATGGGAATTGCAGACCGTGAAGCGGGAAGCAAGTGGGAACCTGCACTCACTGCCAGCCTAGCTCATTTTAAAACAAGAAGAAACAGAGAAATATGCCGAGATGCAAGGGAAACTGTAAGTTCCCAACAAATTAAATTCTCTTTCCGGAGTGGACTATCCTGGGATGATTGATTAGGCTAATTTACGGACAACTTACAAATCTGGGGAAATTGAGGATTGGAGTGGAAAAAACTGGAAAAAAGGAGACAAATAATCTTAAAGAATCAATACCCAGACTGACTGACCTTGGGTGACATATTGTTTTGTCTTTCCCCGAACCGAGAGTGGAACAACGCAAGACTGGTGGAAGAAAGTGTGTCCAAAGAAGGGCAGAAAACTGTCCCCTATGAAACAGAAGGCAGAACGAGACTGCAGGAAGACACACGGAGGGAGATAAAGGATACACCACCACTGAGTCTCCAAAGCGGGAAGCGGAAGTGCAGGAGGGGAAAGACATGGGATGGACTGGAGGACTGGTGATCTAAAACCATAGAGAAAAGACGCTATAGAAAGGCAAGGAAAAAAAATGACAATTTAGGCCGAAGACCTACAAATCAAATTAAATAGAGAGATGAAGAGTAAGCAAGAGAGAAATCCGGAAGGGAAAGGATAGAAAGGAAAGACACATAAAGCAAGAGTCGGAGGATAAAAGGCGAGAAGAAGTGCAACAGTGGAGCGGCGAAGTGGCAGTGTGGCGAAAATGGTGACTTGGAGGTGTGACAGACTGGAAAGTGGATCGACAGAGTGGTAAAAGACGGGAGGACACCAGGTAGAAGATCAGAGGTATATCAAAGACTGAACAGTGTTTCTATTTTGGAGAAAAATAAAACAACAAAAGGGACTATAGATATCGGTAGAGGTGGCATAATTCACTTCGTAAAGAAGAGAATAAGAAATTAAGTTTTACTACCAAAACACCATCTTACAAAAAAAGATTGTTGTACTAAAAGAATTTCCTTTTAAACCCTGAACCGTAGAAATTTGATCTACAATATATCTGGCGATCCCGTAACCCCAATTTAAAGGACTATACATTCTACTCACACAGACATAAAAAATGGTCAAGAATTGACATGATTTGGTCATCAAACTCTATTTGCACAAAAATAAATGAGATGAATATCCTCCCCAGAGATAGATCTGACCACAGCCCTATAGAAATGATAATTAATCACAAAAGGGCATTTAAAAAATGGAGACTTGACATAAATTTACTTAAAATAGAAGAAGACATAAACAAAAATAAGACTCTAACGAGGGAATTTTTAAGAATTAATGCTTCACCTGAAGTAAAAGACTAAATAATTTGGGATGCGTATAAAGCTGTGATAAGTGGGCACATCATCCAACAAAAAATAGAAAAAAATAAACTGAAATATCAAAAAATTAATGAAATAACAAGAGGGAACTAAAAGAAAACCCGCAGAACTGAGAAGTAATACACCAGTTGAACAAATTGAAAAAGGAGAAAGGACACATAGAACTAGATCAGATAGCAAAACAACCTAAAATTTATTAGACAATATAATTTTGAAAATGCTAACAAACCAGGTACTTGGTTAGCAAGGAAAATTAGAAAAAGCAACAACAACAAATCATAAAAATCAGGAAAGATAATAAGACATACTTAACAGACGAGGACATTCTAAAAGAATTTAATAAATTCTACAGCCATCTGTACAAGGAGGAGGAATTAGATCCAATAAGAATTTCACAATACTTACAAAATCTGCAAAAAAAAAAATCACAGAATCCTAGGGGGAATTATTAAAAAAAGGAAATAACTGAAGAAGAGATTAGGAAAGTGATTAAGACAATGAAACCTAACAAAGCACCAGGACCTGATGGTTTCCTGGCAAGCTTTTAAAAAGCAATGCAAGGGGAAATAATTAATCACTTATGGAAAATAATGAACCTAGCAGTGCAAGAGAAACAAATCCTGGACTCCTGGAGACATGCCACGGAGATGCGCACAGAATTTGAAAAAAAATTGACACAGCAAGATCAGTGGTAGAGTCTATGGACAGAGAAGTTAGGACTTGTAAAAGCAATATCTACACAACTTCACCAACACCAATGGAATATTATAGGCTAAATGTGGACATCTCATTTATCTGCAGTCAGCTTCAAGAAAGGTTTACAAGGCACAGTATTAATTGTGGCTATTTAAAATCCAACTTGAACAAGTGCAGATAACTTAACAATGAATGTTTTCAAATTACTGATACACTGATGGAAAATGTAGTGTAGAAAATGAAAAAAGTTTACACCTGCAGAAAAACCATCAAATGCATATCTTGTTTGTGATGGGCAGTTTTAAATTATTTTGTATTTTATCTTCATGATTTGCTAAAAATTTAAAAAATGTTTGACCTCCCCTTTTTTCTGGCCATGGGCATGATCCACCTTCTCAATTTGCTGTGAGTTTTTGAATGACAAAGATAATGTGATGATAAAGATTTGTCTGGATGCTGGAACAGCAAGAGGCCTTGAGGGGAGGGAAATGTGAAAAGGATTATGATCAAAAGATCCATACATTTAATGCATTTAATGGCACTGAATCCCTTGCACTCGTTTTTGCGCTGTAATGCAGGATCTATTGCTCAAATAACATATTTCAACTGCATCAATGTGAAAATGCGAGCTTTTTCTGTTCTTTGTATTACAGGGGCCGTGAGCTATATATAAGATGTCAAGTTCTCCTCTTAAAATGCAAACAATTCTGTTTTCCTTAACCCTGCTTGTAATACCATGTTAGTGGCATGAATCTAGCAGCAGTGAAAGTTAAAATAAAAGGGTTCAATCAATCAACCATCAGTACTTTAGAAAGTGCATCTTGATTTCTTTTAGGAAATATATGCATCTATAGTCAGGTGTCAATCACTATAAGATACAAGTTAAGCCAAAATGATTAAATGGAAGACGTGCAAGCTAAAATAGAACTAGCTACTATAAACAATTATAATTACAATTTACTAGAGCAGTAACAACTATGAGGAGAGAGATCTTCTGAGGGTTTATTTTTGTGCAGTACGGGGAAGGGGGACATGCCAGTTATAAATTTTGCTGTATGCTGAATCTGTCATTGTTCAATATTCATAGGATATATACAACCAAAAATATACATTATTAGTGCTCTTCCATACAGCCATATAATCTAGAACAGGGGTCCCCAAACTAAGGCCCGGGGACCGGATGCGGCCCTCCAGGGCCATTTACCTGGCCCCCGCCCTCAGTTTTAGACTTAGGCTTGCCCAAAGTCTGAAATGACTTGAAGGCACAACAACAACAACAATCCTACTTGATAATCTCATTGGCCAGAAGCAGGCCCACACTTCCCACTGAAATCCTGATAAGTTTACAGTATGTGGGTTTAAATTATTTTTATTTTTAAATATTGTATTGTTCTTTCATTTACTAATATTGTAAATGAAATATTGTAAACTAATGATATGGTAATAATATAATATATTGTGTATACATATAATATTGATAATAATATTATAATGTCATACAATATAATATTTATTTATTACAGTATTTCTACCCTGCCCTTCTCACCCAATAGGGGACTCAGGGTGGCTAATAATAATAATACAATATAATAATATTAATTATATATTATATATGAAATGTAATATTACGGTATAATGGTATAGTACAATATAGTATTATATAATGCTAATATTGTGCTATGCTAATAATATAATATATTGTATGTACATACAACTTGTAAGCCGTTCTGAATCCCCTTCGGGTTGAGAGAGGGTGGGGTATAAATGTAGTAAATAAATAATTGTTGCTTGGGGGGGGGGGGGTTGCACTACAAATAAGACATGTGCAGTGAGCATAGGAATTTGTTTGTTTTTTTCAACTGATAATTCGGCCCCTCAACAATCTGAGGGACCATGAATTGGCCCTCCACTTAAAAAGTTTGAGGACCCCTGATCTAGAATATCAAGACAGAAATCCCACAATATCTGCTTTGAACTGGTTCCATACTGCCATATATCTCAGTTCAAAGCAGAAAATGTGGGGTTTTATTCAGCTGTGTGGAAGGGGCCTTAGTTAACCAGAATTCAAACAACTGGAAATCTCAAGCAGTCAGTAAAAAAATTGGAAGAAAGAATGCTTTAAATAAAAATTAAAATGCATTTATAATACAGTAAAGCCGTGTTACATAAAAGTTGCCTTAATTTGCTTTTGATTACTGTTTTTCAATATTAATATCAATTCAATATAAAGTTTATGGCACGATATAGTATAGTATGGGATACAGTATTCGTTAGACAAATTTTTAATAGTAATTCTCAAGCAGCCTGCATTTATCTGTCATCTACCAATCCCCATGAGTGCCAGTTAGCTGAGAGTCTACTGCATATTTTGTTGAAACATATCTTCAAAAATAATGGACTGACATTTTTTTTTTCAAATACAGGAGCCCAGAGGTAGGGAGGGAAGGAGAGAGAGCGAGACTCCCCCAAACCACAGAAGTTACATGTCTGGTCTGTTTTTTTGGTTTTTTGCTGAACTGCATGGACTCTTGAACAAAGAAGTAGAAATGCTTCGATGGAGAAATGTAAACTGAATTAGAAATGGTCTTGTTTTTCTCTATTGTGTACATAGAATTATCTCTTTCCTTCTCATAAAGTGGCAAGGAAACACAGTTACATCCCCACAGCCGGGTTGAGTTTTGCTGTTTTAAAAAATCTTCAAGACCTTTGAAGGTAGGAAAGAAGCAACCCCCAAGAGTGAGTGCATCATAATATTAGCACAGCTGGAGATCATCAGAAAGCACACGAGGTGAAGAATCATTTCAGGTCAAAGTGGGTTTTGCCAAGTGACTGCTGCTATAATTTCTCAGAACAAAGCCAGTGTCTGAAAATTGTAAATTGTAAGTACTATATAGCTGACTGATCGATAAATTATAAAGGCATGAGATACCTAGCAGTGGAATCGAACATAGGGAGGCGCAGTGTTTGAGCTGCCCTGGGTAGAAGCTGAGCTATAGCACTGAAACTGAGCTACAGAGTAATTGTACTCCTAGGGCATCCTTTGGAGGAATCCACAGCTCCAACTGGCTCGTGAGTAAGTAATCACAGGCATGATTTCAAATCACAAAGCAACTATTGCCAAGAACAATTCCTTGCCTTCTCAAGCTTTTGGAAAATTTACAATGATGGAAGTGAGGCAGCTGTAACTTTGGAGATATCCATGGTGCTTGATTCTGCTGCCTCTAGATACCTCTGCCAAGGTTTCTCAGTGCTTTCCTCTGCAAAATATTACCATTGGGAGAACTATCCTTTAAAAACAAATGTCATCTCCAGGAAATGCTATTTATTTTCTTTTGAAAGATCTGTAACTTATGAATAACTGTCATTTACAAAGTTACACCTAAAAAGCAATGCACAAGGAATAAAATTGCAATACATCAGATTGCTGTTATAAGCTACCAGTTCGCTTGAGGTAACTTTCCCCTTTCTCAAAAACCCCAAAAACCATCACCATGCAGGTGGAACCAAACCTATTAACAGCAAAGGTAGATACATGTATAGGTAGTAGTATTATTTGATGCTAGACCATAGGTCTTTCACATATAGGGCAAACAAATAAATACATGAAAAACAAGATTATTAAATACAATATAAAACACACCATTAAAATCCTATATAAATCATTAAAATGCTACATGTCGAGATACACCCTTAAAATACTACATACTTCATGAATTAGCACCTACATAATTAAAAACAAGATAAAACCAAGTAAATACAGCATTATTAAAACTTAAGCAGGGAACACCTTGGATATAAACAGCCACTATCAGTTAAAAGCATTCCCAGCACAGTCGACTGCAATATCAGAAATTAGACTTGTAATGCAAAGGGAGGGTAGTTATCCCTTGTCATTGTGGTAATATAATATAGATATGATTTCATTACTTGTGTGGAGATGGAAATAATTAATTACAAATGACGTTATATCTGTAACATCTTACTTCCAAAGTCTGCCAATAACTTTGCTCATATCCCTCTAGTTCCATGCTGGTGGTTGCTGTGTTTGGTTCATGTTGTCCTATCGTAAAATGGACTTATTGGTTAGTCCTGCCCTATGCTATGCTCAACAATCAGTGATGTATCGCACCAAATAATAACTTTAGAAACAAGTACTGGCATGGCTAACTACTGCAGCAATGCCCTAGGCAATTCCAGACTAATTCACCAATCACGGCATTGCATGCCATGATGACACACACACACACACACACCACCCCAGCTAAATTGCCAATTAATGGCAAGTCCTAGTCAATAACACAATGACATACGCGGGACTGTCCAAAGGCATAATAGCATCCTCTACACGTACAAACTGGGAACTGAATCTTAATTTTGATGTAGAAAACAATAAAGTGTCCAGCTGATGGAAAACAGACCAACACAAGGAGTGGAAGGCAGGTCACATAATCCAAACAACTTTGTTGTCCAGTGTTTGCCACCATCCCAAACATCTGCTACCTGAGGCTAATGGCAAAGCTGTTATTAGATGTGCCCGTCACATGGTTGTCCCCCCCAACCTCCATGGCCCCACTGGGCATTCATGATCATCTAGATACTGAAGTGTCTGAGGTTAGCATATTTTGATTATTTTGGCTATCATCTACATCAGGGGTCCCCAAACTTTTTAAACAGGGGGCCAGTTCACGATCCTTTGGACCATTGGAGGGCCGGACTATAGTTGGCCACCGAGCAATAACAACAACAACAACAACAACAAAAAGAGTGTTGGAAGAGACCCTTTGGGCCATAGAGTCCAATCCCCTTCTGCCTTTGTGCACCGAAAGCACAAGCAAAGTACCCCTGACAGATGGCCACCCAGCCTCAATGTTGTTAATAATAATAATAATAATAATAATAATAATAATAATAATAATAATAAAAATAATATAATAATAATAATAGTAATAATAATAACAACATAAAGAGGGTTGGCAGAGACCGCTTGGGCCATTTAGTCCAATCCCCTTCTGCCTTTGTGCACCAAAAGCACAAGCAAAGCACCCCTGACAGATGACCACCCGGCCTCAATATTGATGATGATAATAATAATAATAATAATAATAATAATAATAATAATAATAATAATAATAGTAATAATAATAACAACATAAAGAGGGTTGGAAGAGACCGCTTGGGCCATTTAGTCCAATCCCCTTCTGCCTTTGTGCACCAAAAGCACAAGCAAAGCACCCCTGACAGATGACCACCCGGCCTCAATATTGATGATAATAATAATAATAATAATAATAATAATAATAATAATAATAATAATAATAATAATAAGAAGAAGAAGAAGAAGAAGGGTTGGAAGAGAAGAAGAGACCCCTTGGGTCATTTAGCCCAACCCCCCTCTGCCCTTGTGCTGTGGGGGCCGGATAAATGGCTTTGATGGGCCGCATCCGGCCCCCGGGCCTTAGTTTGGGGATCCCTGATCTACATGCTGGAGAGTAGAGTTTAGAAACCTGCTTTTTAAAAAAGCCCACTTGGTTGGGGAATTTAGGGAGTTACAGTTCAAAAAGATACTTTTATAATTCTGAAACACAGAAATGTACTTTGGTGATGAAGACAATGAATATAAAGAATTCATCAGACTTAACATAAAAGATAAAAGATACATATGGGGTGCTGGGGACAAATCTCCAAAGTCAATCAATTGAGTACTATGTGCATCAGTCTCTTTAGAAAAAACTGCTGTTTATTCTTTTCAACACATTTTAAAGTAATATGGGGCTTCTCACCCTTTTCCAAGAACTCGACAGGGCTAACACATTGACTGTGTGTACAACAGTGCAGATCTGGTGCTTCCCAAAACAAACACATAAGGTATGAATTACATTCATACATCTTTATTACCTGTATATGTGTGTGTGTTTATCGCAAAGTTGTAATTGAACCCAAAATGCAAATAGCTGGGGGTTTATGCCATGTAAGCTGCCCACATTAGTTGATGTAAAAACACAGATTTACTGCACAAAGTGTGGAGCTGCCCTTTGTAGCCTCATGCTGAGCATGTGCAAACCAGCCACAGGTTGGGAAGGGCTGGTGCTCCCTCTACTGGCCTAAAAAACATACAAAGCAAGGACAGAGGTTGCTTAAGGCAGATGTGAGCAGATACCAGACCTACTCTGGGATTCACTTTGGTTTGGGTTTTTTACTACCACTTTAAGATCCACCTGCAAGAGATATGAAGAAGAAAATAGAAGCAGGGGAAGGGATGGTTGCAAAGTAGTGGTTTAAGGTACCACATTGCATGACTCATTTCACTGGATGTTCTGCATTATTACAGAACATCAATGCTTTTAGAGATACTAACAGAGGAAAGCATTTTTATTACATGTCTTAAATGATTATGAGGCTGACCCCTTGCTGAATTACTTTAAATATCTATCAATAGATCCCTTTCTACCATTTGGCCTCTCCCACTTAGAGGTAAAGATGATCATCATAGTACTTGTACACCATGTACAAGTATTGCATGCTAATTGCAAACACAATCCCGCTAAGTAACATGGATGTGCTTCAGAGACTTCATCTTTATATTAACCTCACACCTCTGAGGATGCCTGTCACAGATGCAGGTGAAATGTCAGGAGAGAAAGCTTCTGGAACATGTCCATACAGCCCAAAAGACTCACAGCAACCCAGTGATTCTGGTCATGAAAGCCTTTGACATTACATTTATATTAACTATTTTCTTCCATCAGATTGGAAGATAAACACAATGAGGATGCTTTGGAGGATACATTACTTCACAATATTTAAATCTGTATAAAAATGTCAATGTATAATATGATGCATATTTTAAATATGATATTTAATGATGTTTTGAATACAGTCTGGAAAAAAGTAGTTAATTCCACTACTTTGCATAGGCTATATTGTTACCAGAATCAGCAAGGGATGGTGGTTTGAGATACATATGGGGTGCTGGGGACAAATCTCCAAAGGCAATCGGTTGAGTACTATGTGCATCAGTCTCTTTAGAAGAAACTGCTGTTTATTCTTTTCAACACATTTTAAAGCAATATGGGGCTTGTCACCCTTTTCCAAGACTACAACCAAGTCTCCTTGCCCACTTATCCTTGGAAACCCACAGGGTGACCTTGAGAGAGCCACACAGTCTCAGCCCCATAAAACCCTGTGATAGGTTCACCTTGGGATTGCCATATGTCAGAAATGACTTGAAGGCACAACAATAAATATTTTTATCACAGATCAGAAAAATTTCATAATGTCCCTAAACACTTGAAAAATGACATTTTGTAGGAGCTGCAATACAAATAAGTTAAGAGCCCGTTAGGAATGCCCATCAAATTTGGCCAGATCTTGAATACAGTTCTGAATGCCTGATTTGACAGGTGTCTGGATCCAATTAAGGCTCCTGGAAAGCAGATCAAACCAATATATGAACACCCTTGAAGTTTCATTGATTCAAATTGGCACAGGGACACTGACAGCATGCTTGCAAAATCCATAATTTTCTCCCAAAGGGAGGTGAGTCTAGTGGCCTTTGTATGAAGTCTGGGTGGGCAGCTTTGGACTTAGCCAAACATCCATTAAAGTGAGCTGGAGGATTATATTCTGCAGGCTTGTTTTAACCAAGTCCAGGAAAGCCCATGCTGACAGATGGAGGCCAAGAGACAGTGGTTTAACCATATAGGTAAGACAAAGGACCTTATCGAGATCCCCTTTACATGCAGTTATTGGGTAGTACTATGATTCCTCTATGACTGGCATGGCTGCATCTCATGGAGAGCAGGGATTTGTAGTTTGGTCAGAGGCTCCAGAGGGGCTCCCTGATGTAGACTTCTAAGACCTCCTCCCTTAAACTAGCAATTCCAGGATTCTACTGGGTACAGCCATGTCAGTTAAAATGGAATTGGAACACTATAATAACGTTGTGCTGTAAAATGACACCCGTAATAACCTTTTTGTCATTAAGATTCAGCACCACCAACTGAGTGTATAACCAATGAGAAATGTATCACCCTCCATATGAGAGTGCACTGAAACTCTCATCAGACCCTAGCCAGCTGTAGGAGTAGTAAGGAACAATGATAGTTGTGGTTCCACAGCATTCCAGATTTCAGAAGCATATTCTCTGATCATCTGGGATGTTGATATTTGTAATGATGACCTTGTTTTCCACTCAAAATTCCAACCTCCTGAAAGGGATTCTCTAGGGATCATCATGCTCACCTTTTTATTGTTTCACAAGCGACTTGAGAACATACTGCAATTCGCTTCTAGTGTGAGAGAATTGTCCATCTACAGAGACGTTGTCCAGGGGACACCCGGATGTGTTAGCTGGGAGCTTTCTCTCATGTCCCCACATGGGAAGGTAGGACTGATAGATGGGAGCTAACCCCGTCTTGCGGATTCAAACGGGCAACTTTCAGGTCAGCAACCCAACCTTTAGGTCAGCAGTTCAGCCACCCTATCATGCTCACTGACATTGATGAACAATTCTGTCTTCTAACAAATATCCTATCTGGTTGAGAGCCAACTGGTGTCCACTCTAGAAAAACCTGAAGCCATTTACCATCACGTTCTTTCTCAAAAATGTTAAAGGCTGGAGCTGAGAGTTTCCCTACTTTTATCCAGTCCAGTTTGGGAAGGCCAGGTAACCTTCTCTGCCTGGAGAGGATCAGGGTAATTTGGACCTGCCTGTCAACTACAGGGAGTGGCTGATTCTTAAGAAAATCTGAGAAAAAGCAGAAAGACAGAATTCCTGTTAAGAGTAATCTCCCCCTGACCCAAGTCATCCAAATCAAATCTGAACACACACACACAAAAACAATTCACCACTTGTCCAATGATGTTTCAGTCAGTCTTGATGGACATACTCTGGAATTTTAAATGATATATTTTGGGCAAATAGAAGTAAAAAAATACATACATGCCAAATCACGCTCATTTCCCCTGCTAAATATTCTGCTAAATAATACAAAATCACAGGTTAAAAATACAAGAGGCCTAGATTTTTAAAAACTATTTGAAACTATTCATTAATAATGTCACACTATAATTATTTTTTCCTTAATTCATTTCTATCCACCCTTTAAAAAATAAACAAAAGCAAACAAAACACCTTCCCAGAATGACTTTCAATCAAAATAAATATAAGATGTGACAATATTAAAGTAATCAGAACAAGATGCAATAAAATAATACCTTTGTAAAACTTTGTAAAACCAAAAACTGAAAGGCAAAACAGAGTTCAACTAAGAAAGTCTTCATGTGGAGAAAGCATTCTATCCGCTGAGCTTCCTAGGAAGGGTGTTGCATCATGACATGTTCTGTAAAACTCCTTTCCTTTATCATCACTTACCCATAATTCCTGGAAAGGCTGAAGGATCTCAGGAAAGACCTTTACAAATGGTTTAAATGGCCTCCAGATACTAATGAACCAGAGATCTGATCCCACCATTGGCCATGAATTCAGGGGCTGATGAGAGCTGGAATTTCACAACATCTGGAGACTAACAAGCCCCCACTCCTTCTCTTAATGCAGTGGTTCTCAACCTGGGGTGTCCAGATGTTTTTGGCCTACAACTCCCAGAAATCTCAGCAGTTTACCAGCTGTTAGGATTTCTGGGAGTTGAAGGCCAAAAATATCTGGGGACCCCAGATTGAAAACCACTGTCTTAATGCATGGTAAGGTCATGCTTCAAGGTAAGCAACAGGGCTTGCATTATGAGATTGAGTTTGGAAACTGGGATCCAGGGCAGATGTTTCAACATGGGGGAAAGGTGGTTCAAAACCATCCTAGTTACTATTCTTGCAATAACATCATCCAAATAATCTTTGAAGTGCAATGCATTACAGCAGAAATAGGCAGGAGCTTGATCAAGATCTACTAGTATACACATCTACAATGGATTCACATTGGGTTATCTGGTCCCTAGTAGTGTGATAGTAACAGCAGTTATATGCCTCTCTGCCTGCCCTAAACTGTACTGCAGAAAGGGTGGCAGGTTCCGATAAATTTCTGTATGGAAGGACTATGAGTTTTTGTATTCGCATCTCCCCCAATGAACCAGTGTGGGCTCTAAGATCTGCTGGGGAGGCCCTCCTCTCGGTCCCGCCTCCGTCTTTAGTGTGGTTGGTGGGGATGAGGGAGAGGGCCTTCTCGATGGTGGCTCTCCGGCTCTGGAACTCTCTCCCCAGGGAGGTTAGACAAGCCCCTACACTACAGCACTTTAGGAAAGAGTTAAAAACTTTTCCAACAGGCAACTGATTGCCAATCACTTAGCACTTTAAGCCTACATTCAGCTGGGCTGCTATATTGATTGCATGGATCTTTTAATTGATTCTATTTTAATAGAGGTTTTATCCATTTTATATACCTGGTTTATGTAATGTTATTATTGTTTTCATGTTGATGTATTTTATGTATTATGTATTTTATGCATGGCATCTTTGTGTGCTATTTTGTAAGCCACCCCAAGTCCTTATGGGAGATGGTGGCAGGGTATAAACAAAGTTGTTGTTGTTGTTGTTGTTACTATTATTATTATTATTATTATTATTATTATTATTATTACTATTATTATTATTATTATTATTCAGAAACAAAGACATATAAATGTTTGTATATTTTGCAGCCATCTCCACTTGGTAGTTCTTAAACGGCTTAAAGAGCTGGGCATGTTTAGCCTGCAGAAGAGAAGGCTGAGAGGAGACATGATAGCCATGTACAAATACGTGAAGGGAAGTCATAGGGAGGAGGGAGCAAGATTGTTTTCTGCTGCCCTGCAGACTAGGACACGGAACAATGGCTTCAAACTACAGGAAAGGAGATTCCACCTGAACATCAGGAAGAACTTCCTCACTGTGAGAGCTGTTCGACAGTGGAACTCTCTCCCCGGGGCCGTGGTGGAGGCTCCTTCTTTGGAGGCTTTTAAGCAGAGGCTGGATGGCCATCTGTCGGGGGTGCTTTGAATGCGATTTCCTGCTTCTTAGCAGGGGGTTGGACTGGATGGCCCATGTGGTCTCTTCCAACTCTACTATTCTATGATTCTATGATTCTATGATTCTTGCAGTTCTAGTAAAAAGCAGAATAGATCCCACAAGACTGAAGTCTGTCCACCCAATCCAATCAGGAAATTACCAGTGTAAGTACAATGTTCATTATTTAAAAGTGATAATAGGAGTATATGATCTAGTGGATGTGTGTGTGTGTGTGTGTTTATAGTAGTGATGTTTCCCTGACAGTCTCACTGGTTTTGAACAAAAATCTTGATTGTTTTATTCCACTAACACTTCAAAATCTGTGCCAATATTTGGAAAAGTATTCATAGTGTTCTACCAATAGTAAGTAGTCCATATGGATCATTGTTTCCTTTCAGTGATTGTTTGAAATATAATGTTAGTTTTCCTCAAAATATATAACCATCTTAGAAGAAAGGAAGATTGAAGGCCTTCCAGAAGACTTGATATAAAAAGTTTTAATCACTGATCAATGTAATAGAACTTGTAGAAGAACACCTAGGAAAAATCCAGCATGATTTTTTTGCAATATCAATTTTTGTGCAAGTTTCAAATTAGCATCAGCACATGTGTTCACAGATGTCGTTCCTGAACACATTTGTGACTCTTGAGCATATGGCCTTACTTCATACTGTGAAAGAAATAAGGTTGAACATTGTGAAAGCCACCCACTATCAGCCTCCTCTCACCAGACTCAATCAAGGAAGGGCCTCATGAGAACCACCACTCCTCTTGATGTTCCCCCAGCAACAGCAAGAGTGTCCCTCTGGGCAGCTAAACCAGGCAATTCTAACTGGATGGTCTCCCATGAGGGTTTTCCTTCAGGGGCAAACCAAGAATGGGCAATTTGGAAGTCCCTAAACAGACTCAGAAGTGGAGTGGGCAGATCAAAAGACAACTTGGTGAGGTGGCACTACCTGGAGGAATCCTCCACCTTGTGTGACTGTGGAGCAGAACAAACAACTCCGCATATGTATGCTTGCCCACAATGTCCTGCCTCATGTACAGAGGAGGAGTTGTTTAAAGCTATGGACAATGTGGTCGCTGTTGCCCGCTTTTGCTCTAAAACTATTTAGCTGTTTGTGATTTCCTTTATTTCATCACTTTTTAAATTTATTTATTATGGAATGCTTTTGACACGAAATAAATAAACTTCATTCTTCCCTTGTTTTCTGCTGCCTTGGAGACTAGGACATGGAACAATGGCTTCAAACTACAGGAAAGGAGATTCCACCTGAACATTAAGGAAGAACGTCCTCACTGTGAGAGCTGTTCACCAGTGGAACTCTCTGCCCCAGCATGTGGTGGAGGCTCCTTCTTTGGAAGGCTTTGAAGGAGAGGCTGGATGGCCATCTGTCGGGGGTGCTTTGAATGCAATTTTCTGCTTCTTGGCAGGGGGTTGGACTGGATGGCCCATTAGGTCTCTTCCAACTCGATGATTCAATGATTCTATGATTCCTAATATATAATAAACTATTTCCTCCTCCTCCTCAGAATGCCCTTTATCATACTGATAAACCATAAAAGAGACATTTTATCTGGCAGGTGCCTCCTTTACTGAGGTCTATGAACTGTGTATTCCCACTGAGTTTCGGCATATAGTTATTGCCCCTGTTTGCCCAAAGCAAGTTAGAAGCATCATAAAGATTAATTTCCTTTCCCACACCTTGAGAAATGTTGTTATTTCTAAAGCAAGGAAGCACTAACAATTTACCATCTCTACACTTTCTCCTCGTCTGATTCTCACTGCAGTCAAGGTTGCTGTCAAGGAGGGCTTTAAAGCAAACAGAATTTTCTGCTTTCTGTGACAGCCAGCAGGGTGAGTGGTCAGAGGGAGGGGGGGGGGATGAGACAGAGACTTCAGTCTTTCTCTTTTCTTTTTTAAAAAGAAGTTGTATATATGTATAATAAAAAACAGCAGATAACACAGTCGACTTCATAATAGCTTCATCTTCAAGTTCATGCAAGTTTAGAGAGTTGTCAGTGGACTCAAACAGATGAGTGGTTCTGAGACAGACTGGGTGATACTGCAAATACAAGGCCTGAAATACTAAAGGAGTTAAGGATACATGGACCTTTGCCCATTACATCAAGAAAATGAAGAAGTTGGGAAAGGGAGGGGGGAGGGAGATCCCTATGGTGAACATTTCAAGTCCTTCTCCAAAAGAAGGGGGTAACTAGCCCATTAGTATAGGTACCAGCAAGCATGCTTTTGTGACATCTTTCACCAAACACACCTACATTCACTGGACCACAGAAAGATCAATCCTGTTTGAAAACCACCCATTACCTAAGACATCTAATTTATATTTGAAAGCTCACTAAAAGGCAGAGTCTGGCCTCCAGCCTTCGCTTCCCAATGATAAAGAGGATGTTTTACACCATATGTGACACTTAATCAAAACGGATATTCTTTAGCAAACCCTTAACCTCCAGCAGACAGGAGTCACCTGAGGCCAAGGGACAAGACACAAATCCATCTCAGGGTGGCATATTCTTTGATTAAGACGATAAAGATCCCCCCCCCCTCTTTTTTATCAGAACGACAAATTCTGGATATGCCCCCTTTTTGATTTGTCAGCATTAAATTCCACTAAGAGGTTCACGCCAGAGGAACTAGCTCTCTCTTCAACTGGGTATTAGGAGATAATTTCTAAGAACCCTTGACTGTAATGATCCCTACATCTTCTGATCTTGCGGTAAGCAAGGTTTCCCAGCAGAGGACCTGGATTTAAACTGGTATGAGCTTTTCTTGCATCTGATCCCTTTCTTAAATCAGGGAGTGTCTAAATACACTTATTCTATCAGACCCAGACCCTCTTGACTTCCTCAGGTCTTCTTTTTCTTTCAAAGAGACAGATCTTCAAATGAGTTCTTTCACCCTCTCTTGTATTTCTGGTGCAGGAGGTTTTACTAACCAGTCTCTGCAGTACTTTAGGCAGGCTCTGCTCTCAATAACAGCATCTTAACAAGTCGGACCTACAACAAAATGTCGCAGCATTGAATATTCTTGGTGGTAGTGCCAGACAGCCATGCTCTCCTTCAGGACCACATTCTTCTTCCTTCACCACAAGAACAAAACACTCAGTGTTCTGTATCAACTGAATATTCTTAACCAATCAAGTAGAGAAAGTCTGAATAGCTGTCAAAGGTGTATAAAATGCCATTTTCTATGAAGGTAAGGTGCACATTTTGAGCGGTGTCTTGGCACTTACATCCCTTTTGGCCAAACTGTAATACACTTATGTACTTTGCAGATCAACCTGGAGTGCTTTGTTTTCTGCCCAGGAATAGACCTTCTTATCTGGGGTCCTAGCTAAAATCACTTAATCCAGAGTTATAGCTCAATGTTTGAATCTCCTTATCACACTGATTCTAGCAGTGTTATAGTCCAATTTGATTTAATCGGTCTCGGACAGTTTTCCTTGCCTTATAAATGTTTCAAACTCAACAGGAACCAAAAACCCATTTACCCACCTCTTCGCCCTTTCGTCATATCTAAATCCTAGAACCCATCAGGGGACCTGGGAATCCCATTATCCCAGACTAGGGAATTGTGTCTCCAGGGATAATCCTCTCAAGCACCCATAATCTCCCAGCCATGCCCTCATTACATTCCCAGACCCTTCCATACACACCAGGCAGCTAACAGCTTCAAATTCAATCAATGACAGTTTATTGAAAATGTTGCCAGACTTCTCAGCCAATCAGTGACCAAGATTCATAGTCCTTTAAACTTCCAGCCAATTTATAGGCAGACATGGATGAGCCTCCACATCTAATAAAACCACAGATCCCGAAACTTCGCTAATTGCATCTGTTCTTCATATTTCCAAATATGTGCAGCTTTTCTATAAAATATCCATGTTTGAACTTGAGACACACTCTGGATTTGGGACTGCCTCCAATATCCATTCTGGTCAGAACTGAATAAATAGATTTCTGCCCTCCTTCAACTCCTGCTATGTGTATTTCATTAGGTTGACTGGGAGCTGTTGTACACCTGGAAGAACCTGAGATTTCAGACAACAGTTTGATTAGAAAGACACACAGGTCCCAGGAAAAAAAAACTGGGACATCCCACCAAAGCAATATCAGAATGTTGTCAAGGTGGTAAAAGCTGTTAATGAATAAGCACACACAAGCTAGGAGAGACTGCTGCAGTTTGCTTTTGCCTGAGCCTAATGGAAAGGCCAGGCTCCACCACCTCTCCTCATATTCCCTCTCCTGTTTTAATTGAGTGCAAACTATTTTTGCACTTGGACTTAGTTTGCATCAGTTAAAGCAAGCTGAGGACAAAGAGGGAAGTGGGAAGGGAAGAAAAACTGCAAAATTTTAAAAAGCATCTGAAAAAGTGATATGACAGAAAATTAATCAAGATTGTCCCTTTCAGATCAGGACACTGAGAGGCTATGAGCCAAGGGCTGGAGAATATCAGTACCATTAGAATGAGCCTGTGGTTCTTGCATTTTACACATATATAGAAAAGAGGAGAAAAAAACAAAAACACGCAAGAGATTCCTCCCAACTCTCTAGCAGACCTTCAGAAAACACCATCATTGTCACCACAGCATTCCTTTATGCTTTTCTTCTTGTTTTTGTTTGTTTGCTGTTTAAATGTAAACCATCCATTTCTAGTTTGGCATGTTAGTTTAAGCTTCATTTGGAAAATACATGAAAGGGGAGAGAGGGCCTCTCCTCTAACAATTGATTCATTAAAGTTGGCCAGAATCCTAGATGGCAAGAGGAGAGAGAGTAACTGCAGTGCACACATTTGTGTGCCTTCCTGCCCAACCAGCTGCAAAGCTGATATATATGGAGAGGGAAGTTGGGGGGGAGGAGGAGCAACTTGGTTGCAGTTCTGACATTTGTTGTCCTGCAGTCCAAACTAGAGCGAGCGAGCGAGCGAGCGAGAGAGAGAGAGAGAGAGAGAGAGAGAGAGAGAAGGACAACAATGTTGCTCCCTTAGTAGTGGACTTACTGGGATAGGCTTCCTGAGGGTTATAACTGTAGATGAGAAACAGGAGGCTCCTTCTACCCCATGGTTCCTAAGATGATTCCAGCTATTCAATTGCAATAAGCAAAACAATTCAAGTTGGAAATATGTGCTCCACTCCAGGATCTCATGGGTCACAAGTATTTGAAGTGAAAAGGGAGAGCCATGCGTACATCATAGCATCACAGACTCCCATAGCATGCATCCATACTAATGCAGTTTGAAACTGTTTTAACTTCCATTCTATGGAATCCTGGGGTTGTGTAGCTTGGCCAACGCAGAGAAGGCCAAAGACCTTATAAAACTTCAACTCCTGTGGTTCCATAGCATTGAGCCACAGCACTTAAAGAGGTGTCAAACTACATTAATTCTACAGTGTAGATGCACAATAGAAAAGGTGTTCCAGAACAGAAGACATTAAGAAGACATTGGCCCTATTTAAGTAAATGTAAAGGTTTCCCTTTGACATTAAGTCGGGTTGTGTCCGACTCTGGGGGTGGTGCTCATCTCAATTTCTAAGCCAAAGAGCTGGCGTTGTTGGTAGACTGTGGCCGGCATGACTGCATGGAGCACTGTTACCTTCCCACCGAAGTGGTACCTATTGATCTACTCACATTTGCATGTTTTCAAATTGCTAAGTTGGCAGAAGGTGGGGCTAACAGCGGGGGCTCAGCCTGCTCCCCAGATTCGAACTGCCGACCTTTCCATCAGCAAGTTCAGCAGCTCAGTGGTTTAATCCACTGCACCACCAGGGGCTCCTTGGCTCCATTTACATTGTCATATAATACAGTTTCATAATGCAGTTTAACTGCATTGAATTGCATTATATGAGTCCACACTGCTATGTAATGCAGATCTATGCAATTAAATTGCATTATGAAACTGCATTATATGGCAGTGTAGAGGAGGCTCTTGTCTCAATCTCATCAGATGTGAGTGTAATTGTAGCAGGACTGATAGAAAGGCCTTTCCCAAAGATCTCAGAGCTTGGGCAGGTGCATACTGCATGTTATAGTCCTAAAGATAATGCAGCCAAAAGTCAAGGTTACTACAGACTCCAATGTTGATATTAGGCCAATCAGTGACCATGATTGGGGGAGTTCAAAATAATGCTTCCAAACTTGAGTTGATAGCCCATACAACTGCAAGTCATTTTGTGACACTTCTTCCAACCCAACTGGTTTATTGCTACGACGTTGATTGAACTTTAGACTTATCATAAGATGTGATTGTCGGGAAAGCTGTCTCCTGATTTGAATATGGAGCATCTGTAAGACAAGGTAATTGGTGCGAGGGTCCACTTCCTTGACAGTAATTCCTGATATGAATCTGGAGCCTATTGGCTTTCCGCTCCACTGAAGGCCATTTAAGAGAAACAATTTTTAGCTTACAAAAAATGTGCACAGTCTCAAAGATGGGGTCTGCTTTACGGCAGCTAAAAGAGAGGCTGTCAAAAGGCAAAACCAGGAATGCGGGAGGAAAAGAAAACCCCATACTATTAGATGGCAGGGAATTTCAAAGTAAGGCTGTCATCTGTCTTCTCGCCATTACAGCAAGAATGTAGACAAAAGGCATCCATTACATTATATGACATTACCGCTTGGTGTTGACATTGTCTGTTCTGAAGTATCAACAAATGTTAATAGCAAAAACTCAATTAAATATTAGTCTAGGAAGCCAACTCAGCTTTGTAATGGTCTGAAGCTCAGGGGAAAACTTTTTGAACAGCTAACATGATGTATCTATGAAAAAACCAGAAGAATTTACTTCACTGTGCCTTTTTTTACCTCAAGAAATTAGAGGAGTCAATGACCTCTTATTTTGCAAAGGCAATGAGGAACTTGTGTAAATTGCTGACAGTTTCTCCAAGTGATCGACATATCAGATGTCCCACCTAGTCGTAAATTAAAAGGGAAAAAATAACAAAATGTTCATCTCTTACAATAATGTATTTCCTGATTTCTTTCAAATGCAATCCAAAATAATTTCTGGATGTTTGTAACTCATTGTAGTTGAACAGTAAAACTCTCTCGTTTTCCCCTCCAATGTCTCCAACAAATTGATTTCTATACTGAAGGAAGCATTTGTTTTCAATATGCTGTGGTAATGTGAGGAAATAGCTCATTTTTAGTTTAAAGTCAAGATGGAAATTTCTAATATTGTATATTTTATGGTTGACTCCTTAACGTAAATACCCTGGAGCTGGCTGAGGGCCATTCCACACAGCCGCAAAATACAACTCTCAAATCAGCATAAAAATGCCAGTTCCAATTTGTATTGTACATGGCTACTCTATGCCACCTCTGTAGCAGGGCACCATCCGCACACATTGGCCATCTGCTGAACATCGGCCATCTGGGAGATTGGACATCTGCCGAACTGGTGCTAGTATGGCTGGGCATTGGCTGGATCTTCCTACCTTCCCTGCATCCTGACCCCGCCCCCAATGGCGGGAATTCCTGTCGCTGCAGGGTCTGTATTTCCTGGATCTGCATCACTCAGGATACGATGGTGCCTTGGAGTGGGGAGCCTCCCTCTGTCCTCCAAAGCTCCGTCATGTCTTGAGTGACTGATTTTCCTTTTTATGAAGTACAGCTGAAGCAACTTCTGCAGAGTCCACTGTAAAAAACTGAACATTACAAATTCATGCAAATATCTACAACAGCCACTAGGTGGCATCTAGAGTGGAAGAAGTAGTGGGCTGGATTATAGTTTCTGTGACACCCCTGGCTGCGAGAGCACTGGAAACCAATACACTGAGGCCAATAAACAATACACTGAGGCCAATAATATCTTTATTAAGGAATTGAAGAAATAAAACAAAAACAAGCTGAAGATAAAGTTCATCAATAGACCTTTTAGGAAAGGTCAAATATAGTCCAGTAATATATTGTTCAATGTCCAATATTAGAGTTTAAAGTTTGTTCTCCAAAAACCGAAACGCACTCAAACTTCCAAGCAGTTTGAGTGGGGAAACGACCAAGACTTTTACTAGAGTTCAAAAGCAAGTCCAAGGCAAGGAATTGAAGACAAGGCTGGATTCACGACACGACAAGGCAAGGCTGGAATCACGGCAAGGCAAGGCGAGGAAACACGACTAGGCAAAGCACGGATACACGGCTAGGCTGGAAGATAGTGGATCCAAACGCTGTCCACACTTGGCTGGAAGTGAAGTTAATCCTCCAACTGACACGTTGACTCCACGCTGGCTAGCCAGCGCACAGAACTTTTAAGGAACTTCAAATCTTTCCACAGAGCAGGTGTCCAAATGCTCTTTTCCCTTGGGAAAAGAGCTAAAACAACATCTTCAACCAGATGCGATCCTCCCTGAGAATTCTCAGGGGAAAACAGGTTAATCAGCAGATTCTCTAGCTGCTAATTGCGCGCTCCTTCTTCTGCCAGCTTTCTCAAACCTACTAGTTTCCCAAAACATCCATCTATCAGAGGGAGGGGAACTGGTGGGAGAAGGCTCCGTTTCAAGGGCCTTTTTAATGAGCTGTGGACTAGAATTGTCAATAGGGAGCATCTGGAAAGAGGCAGAGTCTTGCTGAATTGGCACAAACCCCATTTCCTCGTCACTTTGGTCCATAATGGAGGCAGGATCACGGCCCAAGGGTTCAGGGGACATCACAGTTTCCCCATTCTGGGAAGAGCTGATTTGGCTAAAAATTCTGACTTAATTTCCAAATAGATGTTTTACCACCCTCTGTCTCTCCGTTTGTGTGTGTGTGTGGGGGGGGGGATGACAAATTGTAAGCTTTTAGTTGGTACTTAATGCATAGCCTAGTGAGGCAGTCACTGGGGGCCCTTCCACACTGACCAAAATGCGAAATACCTGCCATGCTGATGCAATGTTGGCACAGGCGGGCATGTCCCTGTGCCACTTTTGCCACCAAAACAAAGGTACACTGTGCTTACTGATGCAGGAGACTTTCCTGTAGCTGAAGAGGGAATCCTGAGTCCCAGGTTTTGGCTTGGAAGACTCAATGTCTTGGATGATCTTGAATTAGCAGCTGTATTCTGCTCTGTTCTGCAGCCAACAGATTGCTGATACCATTATCCATGACCCAGTACCTGCCACTTGTGGCAAGATTATCTAATTGCAAAACTGGCCGGCTTTCCTGGCATCATTTATTGTGCATTTCCTGCATGATGACAAAGTGTGAAACAGAGTTTCTACCTCTTTTTGTGGGAGGCAAGTACTACTGAGGATCTTTTTGTAATAATGGTTGCTTGTTTTTCCATCTACTTTTAAATCAATAGGGATCAGACCAAGATACAGGGACAGCATAGTCAAAAAAAGTCAAATGCAAACCCAAATGGGCAGTATTTTCACTGTCCTTCTCTCCATTTGTCCAAAATCTGCATCTATTGATGCAGTCTAGAATTGCATTAGCTTTTTAAGCTGCTGCATCACATTTCAGCTTGTGGTCTAAAACTCCTAGAACCCTTTCACATGTACTCTTGTCAAGCCGTGTCACCTATCCTATATCTGTGCATTTCTTTTTTTCTGCTGGAGTGTAATACCTTTCATTTCTCCTTCATACATTTTGTTAGTTTTGGCCCAACTCACTAATCTATTCTGGTTAAAGATTTATTTTCCCTCATTCATATTTACAGTATCCTTTACCTCATAATCTATAATTTAACAGCAACACACCAATGCTCTGAAGAGCATTTCAAATATTTTGGAAATCTAATATTGTAATGAGACTTCAGTTAGAATCCTATACACATCTACCTCCAAATACATCCCTTGGAATGGGAGGGGGCTTCTTTCTGTTTAGAGATTTGTGAGCAATGGGCCACAATGACCTTGATTCCAGTGACTGTCCCTCATACTAAACATGTCTACATTGGTTTGGCATTGTGGTGCTTGCTAGGCAATCATGCTGCTGAAATGGTTTTGGGTACAATTTAACACATTTTAGGATGATAGCAGGTTCCTGTAATGCCCCAGGTAATCTTACATGGTTTTATAAGTACCTCACAGATTGCTATATGCTATAGGTGCTTGGTTCTAGGTGATATTGGTCATTGTCACAGCGAGAGTGACTCCTGCTACCCTCATCTCTTCTCAGGAGGATTGATACTCAGTGGGCTCCCATGGCTCTTTCAGGGAGAAAAAATCTGATTCTTTCGCCTCCTCTAAGCACCATCTGTGAGAGTCGTTTTCTGTGTAGCAATTACTCAAACAGTCGAGGTGATCCTCCTAATGCAGTGAGTGAAGCAATGTCTACTATCATAAAAAAGAAAAAAAAGAAGAACCTGGCTTTGATTCCTCTGGCAATTTTTACAATTTTATCAGGTCCAACAGGAAGCTTTTCTGCGCAGCCACCTTTAGGGCTGAAACTTTTATGATTACAGTTTTATGCACACTGACAGGTAAATAAACTCCACTGAATGCAATGCATAGAAATGTACTATATATGTTCTATAGAAACTTGCATGATATCAAGGTAGGTATTTTCCCCCAGTAGCCTGGGCTATTTTGAAAATGTAGAATATATTTAATGTTTTCTTTGTGTTGTTGAAGGCTTTCATGGCTTTCAGGGTTGTATGTTTTCCGGGCTGTATGGCCATGTTCCAGGACGTTTCGCCTACATCTATGGCAGGCATCCTCAGAGGTTGTGAGGTATACCTCACATCAGGAGAGAATACTTCTGGAACATGGCCATATAGCCCGAAAAACACATAACAACCCAATGTTTACTATTATTATTATTATTATTATTATTATTATTATTATTATTATTATTATTATTATTTACATTTGCATCCTGTCGGTCTACACCTTATCACAATACAGTATGCCTTATCCACAAATTGGATATCCACAGTTTCACTTATTCATGTGCCAAAAATGTCCCAACTCTGGCAGTGTTTGTGGGCCTCCAATATGATTCTATGCAGGACCATAGCCAGAAAAAATGGAGGGGGGGGGGAGCTTGAAACTTTTTAAGCAAATCATGAATAGTAGTTCCATAACACAAAATAATTTAGAAATCAGGATCCATTGATAAACTTCAGTGGACACTCATGGGGATTTGGTTAACCGGTTAAAATTCATGAGTAAACCAGGTTTTTTTAAAACCTGAAATTTTTCGGGGGGGGGGGGGGTTGAACTTGTATTTTTTATTATTAACTGGAAGGTAAACACAGAACTGATTTTTTAAAAAATATATCTTTATGGATTTTCCAGAGGGGGGGGAAGTGAAGGGAAGGATATGTGAAAAGGTTGGGTCTGGATTTGTGTGGGATATAGGAAGGTAAGGTAGGTGATTGGAAAGGGGGAAACCAGGGAGGGGAGGATATAAGGAGAAGTTGGGGGGGGGAGAAATCTGTTGACTTCCTTCCTCTGTCTTCAAGTTATATAACTTTGGTTTGATAAATACAATTTCATTTAGTTCTTCCGGTTTCCCTTTCGGCGTTTCCACATCTGGTTCTTCTCCTGATGTGTTTCCATAGTTTAGTCTAAGAATTCATTTTTCCTTGTTTGCATTGAGATATTCTTTTATTAGAGTCCAGTCTGTTTGTTTTTTTTTGGGATTCCCTGTGTATCTTTCAATTGATAGGTTAGAATATCAATTTTCATTATATCTAATACTTTCATGATCCAGTCGTCTGACGTAGGAGATTCTTTGATCTTCCAATTCTTTGCATAAACAATTCTGGCCACTGTCACCAAATAATTCAATAATATATCTTTATTTTTATCCCTTTCAAAGTCCAACATCCCCAGTAGGAAGAATTCTGGTTTCTATTTTCTATTTTCTCC
This sequence comes from Anolis carolinensis, assembly GCF_035594765.1. Lineage (NCBI taxonomy): Eukaryota > Metazoa > Chordata > Lepidosauria > Squamata > Anolidae > Anolis > Anolis carolinensis. The sequence goes on from NC_085841.1 coordinate 208,853,644, forward strand.
AATATTTTTTTTCTATTTTCTGGTTTTTCCAATAATTCTTAGCCATTTTACAGGTCCACCACATGTGGTAAAAAGTTCCCTCATGGGTGCCACATTTCCAACATTTTCCTTGCTCTTTTTTGTAGTATTTGGCCAACTTCTGGGGTGTGATGTACCATTGGTATATCATCTTGTACCAATTTTCTTTTAGATCTAGACAATATGTATATTTTGTTTTTCGATTCCAACATTTCTCCCAATTATCAAATTGGATTGAGTGACCAATGTTACAAGCCCACTTTAACATACAGTCCTTCACTGTCTCAGTTTCCGTTGACCATTGTAACAGAAGTTTATATGTTTTCGTAATTTCCTTTTTTTTGACTTTTAGTATTTGGTCCCATATTGATTCTTTTAACATAGATCACATTTTTTTTATCTTTGTTTAAAAAATTCCATTAATTGTTTATATTGGAACCATGATACGTTCGTATACATGTTGTGAATTTCTTCTTGTGTCTTTAGAATGTAATTTCCATTTTGCTTACTCAGGATTTCCCTATAAACAGGCAATTTTCCCAAGCTAATTCTCTTCTTTGGATCACTTCTAATGGAGAAATCCATAGGGGGGGTCTTTGGGTATAATCTCTCTTTATATCTTTCCCATGTTTTTATTATTGCTGACCTGACGAAGTGGTTGCCAAAGTTCTTCTCTTTTTTCTTTCGATCATATCACAGGTATGAGTGCCAGCCACCTCTGAGGTCAAAACCTTCTAATGTCAAAATTTTATTCTGCTTTAGAGTCATCCAATCCTTAATCCATAGTAATGCGCAAGATTCATGATATAATTTAAAATCCGGTAGTCCAAAGCCACCTCTCTTCCTTTCGTCTGTTAAATTTTTCAACTTTATTCTTGGTTTCCTTCCATGCCAAATAAATTTGGCTAGGTATTTGCTCCAATTTTTAAATGTCAAATCATTCCTAATTATCAGCATTGTTTGGAATAAAAATAGAATCTTAGGGAGTGTATTCATTTTATAGCTGCCATTCTGCCCTTCAGTGAAAGGTTTAAATTCTTCCAATTTTCCAAGTCCTTTTTGATTTCCTTCCAATTCACTTCGTAATTGTTTTTCAATAGTTGTGCATTTTTAGGTGTAATTGTCACTCCTAAGTATTTTATTTTCTTCACAATTTGTAGTCCAGTCAAGTCATTTAATTCTTCTTGTCCTTTTTCAGTTATATTTTTAGTGAGAATCTTTGTTTTGTTTTTATTTATCCTTAGTCCAGCCAGTTCCCCATAATCTTCTATTTTTTCTATCCAATACTGTATTGACTCTAGTGGTTCCTCCACTATACAAATTAAATCATCAGCATATGTTTTTATTTTATAGCTTTCTTTTCGTATTTTTGCAACCTTTTAATTTGGCATCTTCTCTGATTACATTCAACAGTATTTCTAAGCTAAATATAAAAAGTAGTGGAGACATTGGGCATCCTTGTCTTACTCCTTTGTGTATCTCAAAACTTTGTGCTTCCTGGCCGTTTATTACTAATTTAGCTTTCTGTTTATCATAAACAGTTCTCGTAGCATTTATAAAGTGATACCCTAAATCTATTTCTTCCATTAATAATATCATGAAATTCCAATTTACATTATCGAAAGCTTTTTCAGCGCCAAGAGCTATTAGTGGGCATTCGTTTTGATCATTGGCTTCGTAATATTTGATTATATCAATTATGGTTCTGACGTTATATTTTATCTGTCTTTGGGGAAGGAAGCCTGTTTGATCTTCCTTAACCCAAATACTTTCAGAAAGGATTTGAATCTGTTGGCAAGAATATTTGTAAAAATTTTATAATCTGTGTTCAATAACGAAATTGGCCTGTAGTTTCTAACTTCTGATGGGTCAGAGTGTTCCTTGTGTATCAAAATTATATTGGCCTCTTTCCAAGATTCCAGGATTTTCCTATTATGAGAGTTTGGTTCATTACTTCCTTTAATATTGGAGTGATTTCTTCTTTGAAGGTTTTATATATCCATCTGGTCCAGGGGCTTTGGATGAGTTCAAGTTTTTAATTGCCTGATAAATTTAATTGCCTCTTCTGATATTTCCCGATTTAGTAATTCCCTTTGCTGATCTGAATTTTTTTGTAACTTTTGTTTATTTAGATATTGGACTATATCCTCTTTCTTTATCCGGTCTTGTGTATATCATTTTTTGTAAAATTTATTAAATTGGTTTATAATATCCTTATCTGTTGTATATGTTCTTCCTTCTTCAATGATCATCGTTATATGTTGACTTTGTCTTCCCCCCCCCCCCCCCCCGATTTTCCTGGCTAACCATTTTCCAGGTTTATTTGCATTCTGGAAATAGTTTTGTTTGGCAAATTTAAGTTTCTTCACTATCTGTTCTGTTCTGTTTCTAGGGTGTCTCTCTGTTTCTGCAAGATTCTCAATTTCTGTGTGTATTTCCCTTCTTTTGGGTTGCTTTTTAATTTTAGTTCTACTGTAGTTATTTCTTCCATTATTTTCTTCATTTCTTCATTAAGTTTTTTATTTCTAATAGAGCTTTGTTGTAGGAGATGCCCCCGCATCACGGCCTTACTTGTGTCCCATAATATCTGTATTGGGGTTTCCGAAGTTTTGTTGATTTTTAAATATTCCTTAAATAATTCTTTATTTCTCAGTATATCTTGTTCAGATTTTAATACATTTTCATTCAATCGCCATTTTCTTTGTTTCCTAGTTTGGATTAGAATCATCTCTACTGGGCAGTGGTCTGAATATGTCCTTGGTAATATTTAATCTTTGAAATTTTTGTATTAAGTATATTTGTGCAGCAAATCATGTCGATTCTTGACCAACTTTTGTGATGGTTTGAGTAAAATGTAAACCCTTTTTTCTTTCTGTGGTGAGATCTCCACGAATCTTGCATTGAATACTCCTTTAACCAATTCAACAAAGTGTTTGGAAGTATCCCCATTGTTTTACATTTTATTTTAGTTTTTTGGAAGTTCTTTTCTGTTTTGGGTTTACTACCCCATTGAAATCTCCCATTATTATGAGTTCATCAAATTCTGTTTCATTGATTAAAGCTCTTAGTTTTTTTGTAAATGTTGTTTTGGGTCCATTCAGGACATAAATATTACAGACTAAAAAATTTTGGTTTTCTCTGATGAACGTTATTGCTACTATTCCCCCATCATCATCTCTAAAAGCCAATTCTGCCCCTAATTTAGGATTGGCATAAATTACCACCCCTCTTTTCTTCTCTGTTGCTAGAGAGTAGAATTCTTGTCCAATGTTAATTTGTCTCAGAAATTCCACATGTTTTGGTATTATGTGGATTTCTTGTAGCACGATTAAATCATAGGAATCTTTTTAAAAAATAATTGATTTTTTCCCTTTAAATATTTAAATTTAAACCATTCACATTGTTAGATAAACATTTGAGTGGTGGCGCCATCTCGTTCTTCTTCCACTACATCCAAATTAATCTTTGCCTTTCCTTTGGGAGGTTCAGCTTTATCTGGAGAGAAATTCCAGGCCCTTTTTTTCTGCTTTCCTTCTTCATCATTAGGGTTCTCCTTTTCTAAGTCAGCTTCCAGTTTCTTAAGCAAGTCCTTCGCTTTATCCTTTGAGGTCAACCAGTACCTCTCTTCTTTATATGTCACCATCAGTCCCTCAGAACGCTCCCATCTGAATTTTATGTGATTTTTCTTTAATTCCTCTGTCAGAAACAGGTACTTCCTCCTTTTAGTTATTATTGATGTTGGATGTTCTTTTAAAATCACCATTTTCTTTCCCTTGTAGAAGACTGGGTTATGATTGCTTGATTTTACAATTTCATCTCTAAAACTTCTCCCAAACTGAACAATGATGTCTCTTGCAACTTTATGTTTTTTCACATAATTCGTAGAGATCCTATATGTCCTATCTATGTTTCCTTCTACTTCTTCTTCTGTTGTTTGCAGTATCTCTGCCGTTATCATAGTTATGGTTGCTCTTAGATTTTCTCTATTTTCTTCTTGGACATTCCTATATCTTAATTGGAATTCCATTTCTTTCTGTTCTAATTGTTCTTGTCTCCTCTCCAATTTTTGATTTTTATATTCCAAATTTTCCATCCCTTTTTGTAATTTCTCTTGTTGTTTTTCAGTCTTCATTTTATCCTTTTTAATTGCGCCAAATTCTTGTCTTCATTCATCCATGTCTTTTTTCATCTCTCTGATCTTTGTAGATTTCTTGTTTAACCCCTTGTAGGTTTTCAGCAAACTCTTTCCTAAGGTTAGATATCTGGTCGTCCAATCTTTTTTGATATGTATCCTGTTTATCTGAAATTTTCTGAATCCCTAAGCAAATCTTTTAACGTTGTCTCATCCGATAGGGAGTTTTTCCTTGTTGTACCAGGTGTTAAATTTGCCATTTTTTATCCTTGGGTGCTGTCATTTCCTTTAATTCTGGTTTTGTCCATGATAGTCGAATTTCCTGATGGTCCTTTTCGATTTTGATTTTAGCATCTCTACTAATTAAATATTTATTATTGATTTATTATTGATTTTTAATCTCAAACAGTGAGGTTTTCCTTCTATTTTCTTCCTTTGTAGCTCTGTTGGCTTCTCCTTTTGTCTTTGTGTGTGTATATATATAGGCCTTTGTATGTTTGTTTATGTCTATCTTTCTCTAATTATCTCTATCTTGTTTCTTACTCTTTACTCTATTTTGACTCTTTATTTCCTTTCTTTATTCTTTCTTGTTTGCTGTAGGGGGATAATGAGATGAATAGAGGAGGACTTGGGGAAGTGATGATGGGGAGGGTTTTAGAGGAGGGGGTTCATTCTCTTGAGCTGGCTTACCTTTCCAGGGGTGCTAATGCAATACTCTTCCTCTTCTTATCTTGTCCTTTTGCCACTATTTGCCCTCTATTTGCAGCTCTCTTTGGATACAAAATAACTTTATGGACCACTTACTGTCCTTTCACAGGCATCCTGAGAGCTCGGACACAGTTAAATGCAGGCTTCCGCCCTTTCTGAGGTCTTTCCCCTGGTTTCTGCCCTTCTTCTGTTTGTCTATGACCCCCTTCCAATTTGCTTCCACCCTTTGTTGTTCCCAATCTTGCCCGTTTGCTCTACTGCTCCTCCTCCTCTTTCCTGTCCCTTCCGGTTTGCCCAGATTGCTTCGCTTCGTCCCTCAAGACTCTCCTTCTCTTTGTTTATGAAGAAGCTCTTGGCTAGACAAAACAAACTCGACGCCAAGGTCAGACTAATGGAGTCTTTCTCTTTGTTATGGGGGGTGGGTTCTCAGCTCTCCAGTTTCCCCACTCCGCCTCTGGCTTCAGGAATTTCCCTTTAAATTATTTGTTTTAAGCTCTCTTCATTTTCTATTCACTTTATTAAATTATATCAACCCGCTTCATTCCTCCAAGGAGGGTTTGTAGCTCTCCTTAACTTTCTTTATGGGAACTGCTCCTTCCTTAAAGATTGAGGATTTTTTTCTTTCTGGTTACTTACTTTGCTTCCTCTGATGAGTCTTCTTTTTTGTTGAATGCACGCGGGCGTTCGTTGCAAGGCTACCCCGTCTGGGGACCTGGTCTCTTCTCAGTGGCCCGCCTGCCCTACGGGGTCCTTTGCCGGGTCCTGGGCTCCCTGTCCCTTGAGGGGGTAGTGATCCTCACAACCTTCGGCGAGACCCCTGTGGGCTTAGCAATCCCCCAGACCTCAATCCATCTGCGAGGGGATGGGACTAACTTGACCGAATGCCATTCACGCCACACTGGAACAGAGAGCTGATTTTTAAGTCTCATTGCTAGTATAAACATCCTTGAGGGAATCCCAAACTGAGAGGAAAAAGGGCTAGTAGTAATGACCATGCAAAAAAAGTATAAGTAAGATGCCTGGGGCATTCTATGCATGTCTACTCAGAATCCAGTCCTAATGTACCAAGGTAAATAGATAAGATTGCAGCCTGAAATATACTTAAGAATAATGAATTCAATAAAGTAGAAAACTAAAACAGACTAGAATTTTGTGTAGTCTGACTACCATGTCAGACTACAAAGAGAAGCCATTGAAATCCACAAGCATGTGGACAATTTCAACAGAAAGGAGAAAACTATTAAAATGAACAAAATCTGTCTAACAGTATTGAAAAATCTCTAAAATCAAGACAGTAAATAAAGATCAACATTCTGAAAACAAGGAAATTCCATACATTAAACAATCAGTCCCAGCTCCCAACAAAGGATCCCCCCAGACAAGAACCAGCCAGGCCTTAAAACTGCTAATCAAGGTGATTAATTACAACATTCACACTTGCCTCCAACAGACAAGAGTTCTTTTTCCCACCTTGGACCTTCCACAGATATAAACCTTCCTTGCTTATAAACCTTCCTTGCTTAGTTTCCAATAGACCTCACAACCTCTGAGAATGCCTGCCACAGATGTGGGTGAAACGTCAGGAATGAATGCTTCAGGAACATTGCCATACAGCCTGGAAAACTCACAGCAACCCAGTGATTTTGGCCATGAAAGCCTTCGACAACACATCTGACTAGAATTATTTTCCCTGCTTATCATTTATCCTTGCTTTCTTGGATGTGTTTTTCAGAGCTACAATCTCTGTCTGAGAGGATTTTAAAAGCTATTGGGGATTTTTAAAATGCATTTGCCTTCTTCCGAGTGACAGTGTCGTTGTGATTGATGGACTAAACTGATCAATCAGTAAATGTGTCCTTTTTTTGCTTTTTTGGAATATGGCAATGTTATTGTATGTACCAAACAGCATTTGATAGGATATTGTGCTGGTACGGCTGTACCAGAACCTTCAACTTTACTTTCTTGCTGCAAATGTTGCAATCATAGGTCAGGCCACCTGTCAATCATCATTAAGTTTGGTTCCGCCCCTTGTTCAGGGTTCTGGGAGGGAAGGAGCCATTTTTAAGTCTGTCTCTCTTAAGGAAGCTAAGCTATAAGACTTAGACCAGCTTGTCCCGTAGAAAAGCTTCATATTTCAAGAAAATCCGGGGATATAGAACATCCGAGGAATCAGAAACAGAAATTCCAGGGGAAAAGTCCCAAAAGCTCTGGCTGAGAGCTTACAGCCTCTCAGCCTCACAGCTCCTGGGGGAAAGGGCCCTAAGTTTCTAAAGACTCAAAGAGAGAACAGCATCACAGATCCATGGAACCCCAGCTGAAACATCTGCAAGCTTTGGCTAGTAGGTCCACTCGATACCCAGAAGCATTTGGAGTTGGCAGTGGGTCCCACATCAGCTAAGCCCATATTGATAGACAGCCTGGGAGAGGTTATAAGAGGGTTTTCACAGTTATCCAAAGCCATTTGCCTGTCCCTTGGGGGACAAGACTCAAAGGGCCAACAGTTTATTAAGGAAACCTTGAAGTGTTATTTGACTCCTTGAAGATTTATTATTTGTTCATCAATAAAGACTTTGTTATTTCATTAAAGACTCAAAAGGCCATCCTTTTCGGGAAAATTCTCAACAACCTCTTTTTAGGCACCCTGGCTTCCCGCTGGGCATAAAGTATACGTCCTATACAAAAAGACAATAGTTACAGGCCCAGCGCGTGATAGAACAGATATTTTGAATTTATATTGTGCAATAATTCAGGACTACGTCCCTTAAAATACACTTGGTGTTTCAAGGCTGGCACAATGATTCCACTTGATTCAGTCCTCATAATCTATGGTAGCTGTTGTTTGTGGAGGTGTGTTTGGACTGGGATTTATTTTCTCATTGAAGAGAACCATTGAAAGATCAAGGTTTATTTCTGAATTAGGAGAATTTGATGTGGAGGTTCGACTAAGCAATTAAATCACTAATTTCTATAGTCTGATAGAGCTGTGTTCTTTGTAAAGTGAGATACGACGAAGTGGGAGAATTAAGCGGATGTGGAGAGAAGCTGTTTTACTCTTAATTAAGCTTCGTCACAGCTATTTAGTTTGCCTTTGCTTATTTCATGTCTCTCTTCATCTCTAGCATTTTCTTAATGGTTATGGGATGGGAGCACATTACTTCAGCTGTTCAGATAGAGTGTTAATCAATTTTATTAAGTGGCTCAAAGCTCTAAATATTTACGATATACTTCAAATGGTATCCAATGCAGTCTGCATTGTAAATGTAAGTGTATAGACTGCTGGTCCTTAAGAAAAACAATGAATGACTTGCAAAAATGAATGACTCACACACATTTGGAGTAGCATTAACTCTACTACTGTGATGCCAGAGCCTTGAAGCCGTAGGGAAAGTACTGGTTATAACAGAGACAACAAATACAATAGCTGTGAGATAGATAAAATGACTATTTGGGTTGGAAGAAACAGTGTATGTGGCACCTAGGAACAATGTTTGGGTGAAGCAAAGACAAGCAAAGGCTGTAGCCAAGAGACTAGGGGAGTGAACTTAGTGTGAAATAGACCAATATTTGGCTATAAATGTTATGTGTAGCATTGGTCTTAATTATTAAGGGAGTATCTACACTGTACCTTGGCAGCCACCTCTCCATAAAAGCTGATATCGACACCGAATTACGACACCGTCTGAGCTCTGTGAGTGCAGCATTTTTTTAATGAAACATAGAGTGTTCGAGGATTGGGACATTCTTGGGATAGCAAGATGCTTGTTTATAAAGTTATTGTCCTTCGAACTCTATTATGCAATACTGCTCAAATTGCATGGTATGGTTCTATTTGAACAAAAGGACCTATCCAAGATGCTACACCCATTTTGGGGATGGGGTACTATACCTTGGGTAGCTTTATAGTTCAGACTGGAGTAGATTCAAGTCCTACTGACATCAGAACTAGGATCGTCAAAGAGCTAAGCAAACACTATAAAGGTTCAAAACATACAAAGAGATGTGTATATTAGAGCATCTTGCAAAGGCCACAGAAATAGTCAGGCCTCTCTGAGTATAGAGCTATCTTCTTTCTATGTCAAAAAGATAAACAAATACTATAAAGTTTCAAAACATAAATTGCACTATGTAATTTAGAGCATCATATACATACAACCTGAGAGTTAACAATAATAATGAAAAATAATAAGTACAGTCAACTGTTGTAATCCACAGTAGTATCTTACAGACTGTAATGTTTAAAGGAAACTGTAATTATTAAGGCTTAAATGTGGACTAAAGTCAAAACATATCAAATAGTTACTGCTTACACAGACATTTAAACACCAATTGGATTAGGCAACCAACATAATATAAACATAATATAAACACATTCAACCTTTGCAAAATAATATTGGTTTATATATCTTTTAAGACTTCACGGGTATTGAAAAGCTTATTCTAGAAAAAACCTTGATCAAAAGTTCTTTTGATTCTTTGAGATCCTGTGTTGATGACATCAAATTACAGTCTATTGGAAGTAAGTTCAGTTTCTCAAGAGTAAGATCCCAAGTCTGGGGAACAAACTATGCATGAATGTTGATTCTGAGTAGTTGTCAAAAAGAGCCGTATATAGCTCCGCAGCTAGGAGAACACAATGCTGTTTCTAAGTAGCTGGCTGTAGATTGCAATAGTCCGTTTACTACTGGCTCCCGGGTTTACTCCAGTTTCGGTTGTCCTTCTTCTGGTAAGCGGCAATGGATAAGCAGCAAATAGTTTTCAAATTGTATATTGTTGGCTCTGCTCAATTTGTATATTGTTGGCTCTGCTTCAGTATATCTTTAAGAAATAAAAGGAAATGGTCTAATATTGTGCTCTTTATAAGATATAAGATATAATTTATATAGACCAAGTGAAAATAGACATATCAAAGCATGCTATATTTAGAGTTACAAAACAAAGGTTTTTCCATACCCAGGCATAGTAGTTACTGGCTTCTATGACGCGAGCAGTCATACATAATATATGATTACAGGTAACAGCTGAGGTCTAGTTTATCGTTTAAGCCATAAGGGGTGGTTGTTCTCAGTTTGTGAATCCAAAAAGTTTCTCTTCTGAGGAGACCAGTTTTAATGTCTGTGTAAGCAGTAATATGTAACTTCTCTAGAGCAAAAAAATTAAAGCTGTTATATGAGTGAGATTTATCATGAAAATGTGTGTATAAAGTGGAATCTAGACTTTCTCTTCTAATTTTTGAACGATGTTCTTGAATTCTGATTCTCAGTGGTCTAGTGGTCATCCCAATGTACAGCAAATCACAAGGACACTGAATTACATAGATTACATTTTCCGTTGAGCATGTAATAAAATCTTTCAAATTGATTTTGATGTGTAATGATGGATGGAAAAACTGCTTAATGTCAAATGTGAGGCAACAAACATCACAATGACCACACTTAAAACTCCCTTTGTAATACTTGTGGATTCTACATTGGATTTTTTAAAGTCAGAATGAGTAAGAATGTCTTTCAAATTTTTAGATCGTTTGTGGGCTATGATAGGAATATCTTTGCATCCTGGGATCTCCCGTATGAGGTGCCAATGTTTGTTAATAATCTTGCGGATATGTGGGGTTTGTGTGGTAAGTGTTAGTGGACAAATTATCCTGTTCTGTTGTCGTTTGGGTTTGTATGTCAATAATGTACTTCTATCAATTTTTAGGGACTTCTGAAAAGCCTGTTGTAGTATTTTTGCTGGATGTGTGTATTTATCATCAGAACTAGGATCACTAACTCAGCTAGATAGAGATCTAGTTAAATATTCAGACTAGAGAAGCTAAAATATTACATCTTTAAATTAATTAATCAATTCATTCATTTTTTTTATTTTGAGCATTTGTACTTGACCTTCATCCAAAAAGCCTACAAAGACAACTTCCAAATAATGAATTTAACAGTTCCCTGCCCTCGGGCATACAATCTAAATAAGACATGACACATGAGGAAAGGGGGATTGCAGTGGTGAAGTGGCTTAAGTCCAGCAAACATTGGGTGCTCTTTTGTCTTTTAGAGGCCATAGCGATGGCAATTGAAAAATGGAGGGAGGGCTTCTCACCAACCGCATGGGCCAATGCACAATGGAGCTGTGCCTGGCTACTGTTCTGTTTCCCATAACAATGGCAGTTGGAATATGGAGGGAGGACTTTTCACCAGCTCCAGAGACCTGAACCAATGTGGGAGCAGCTATGGAACTGACAGAATCAGAATCACAATTTCCTAGCTTTTTTTCTTGTCAGGAGTGACTTGAGAAACTGCAAGTTGCTTCTGGTGTAAGAGAATTGGCCATCTGCAAGGATGTTGTCCAGGGGACACCTGGATGTTTTTACCATCTAGAGAAGGCATGGGCAAACTTCAGCCCTCTAGGTGTTTTGGACTTCAACTCCTACAATTCCGAACAGCTGGTAGGCTGTTAGGAATTGTGGGAGTTGAAGTCCAAAACACCTGGAGGGCTAAAGTTTGTCCATGCCTGATCTAGAGGGAGCTCATCCGCACTCTTGAACCAGCAACCTTCAGATCAGCAACCCAACCTTCAAGTATCAGTCCTGCCGGCACAAGGGTTTAACCCACTGCACCACCAGATATGCAGACTCTAAGAATGTGAGGAGAACAACACCAAGATGCTGGTTAGTAACAGCTTTGTTGTTTTAAAAGTAACACTCCCGTATCCTTGTCTTGGGGTTGCAATTTTTTATCAGAGGCAACTGTCTTCTATTTTATGTTACCAGTAGGCAGAGCTTTTAAGAACAATGAATATAATGGCAAGCTGTGGCCATTTGTAAATGAGGTTAGGATAGTGGCAGTTGGGATGGAGGGAAGGCCTTTAATCTACTTCTGTATTTGGTTCAGTTTCTGGACCGACACATTCAGCAGGTCATATCCTTGATGCAATTTTCAGCTTGGAACATATGGATCTGTGGGTGGAGGTGATCAATACCTCTGAGTTGTCATGGACAGATCATTTGCTGGTCAGGGCTAGTATCACAGCTACAATCTACACCTGCAAGGGTGAAGGACCTATTAAAATGGTCCACCCTCAAAGGCTAATGGATCCTTTGAGACTCCAGGAGGCCTTAGAGGATTCTATGGCTGGCATCACCAACGATCCTGTTGAATTCCTGGATAATAAGTGGAATCAAAATCTAACCAGGGCTATTGACACAATCACTCCCAAATGTCCTCTCCAACTAGTTAGAAGTCATGTTCTCTGGTATACAGGCATCCTTGGGGAAATGAAATAGGAAGGACGATGACTAGCCTGCAGAGGGCAGAAAACTTGACTTTTATGCAACAAAACATGGTATATAGAGGACCCCTTTGCTCTTATAAGGTGGCAATAAGTGCAGTAAAGAAAAATGTCTTCTCTGCACGCATTGCGTCTGCAGATTCATGTCCAGCTGAGCTGTTCAGAGTGGTGAGAGGACTAACTCAGATGCCCTCCCCTCTGAACCCATTGCTAGAATTGTCATTAGCTCACTGTAATGCTTTTAACAACCATTTTGCAGATAAAATCTTTCACACTAGAGCTCACTCAGATGCATTAATTGTGTCAGGACCATGGGGCAAGATGAGGATGATGGAGAGAAGGTTTTCCTCCCAGTAGTACAATCTGAGCCCCAGAAAGAGGAACTGCATGATACTACTACGTCTGAGCAGGAGCAGGACTTTTCAGGAATGGAAGCACCTGAGCCAGAGCATGAGGAGGAGAAAGAGCAGGTGTTAACTTGGCCTGACTGGCTCCAGCTCAGGGCTGATGCCGTCCAGCTGCAGAGGTACAATCGGCTAGCTCAAAGAGAATCTTGCAGCTGTAAAGACTTTTCAGGGGCAGCATAAAGGGCGGGCGTTTGGAACAGTTGACTGCTGGAAGCAATTGTTGCTTTGGTGCTACAGCTGGTAATCTTTGGTGACCTTCTGCCTTGAACCTTGGATTGCATTTTTGGATATCGGACTTGGACTTGTTGGCGAAACTCTGTGTATTAGACCTTGTGGAAAGGACATTGGAATTGGCTTGCTTGTTCCTGTTAACTAGATTGACAATGGCTTTAAATCCTGAACTGACTCTGACTACGCTTTAGAAGGAAGGCTACAGCCCATGACACATTGAGGCAGAGGTCAACAACGAGGTGTCCAGCAACTCTGTAAGTGGGATTACACTGGATCAGTTTCAATTGGTGAGCACTGTTGATGTGGACAAGCTGCTGGGGGCAAGTAAGGAAGACAACCTGCTTTCTTGATCCCTGTCTATCATGACTAGTCATCCAGGGAGGAGATGCAATTCTATCTCAAATCAATTCATCTCTCAGAGATGGAATCTTTCTGTCCTGTTTAAAAGGAGTAGTTAGATCACTGCTGAAAAAGCTGTCCCTGGATCCCCTTGATCTTAATAATTACAGACCAGTGTCTAGCCTTCCTTTTTTTGGACAAGATTATTGAGAAGGCAGTTGCCCTCCAACTCCAGGCAGTCTTGGATGACACACGCTTTCTTGATCCATTTCAAACCAGCTTCACAGCAAGCTACAAAGTTGAGACTGCTACAGTTGCCTTAGTGGATAATCTCTGTCTCAACACCAACAGCAACACTTCTCAGCAACCTTAAATACCATTGACCATGGTAGTCTTCTGAAACATCTGGAAAGGCTGGGAATCAAAGGCACTGTGCTTCAGTGGCTCCGGATGTACCTTTCAGGCAGGTTCCAGATTGTGGCGCTTGGGGATAGCTGCTCCTCAAAAAAGAAGCTGTTATGTTATGTTATGTTAGGTTAGGTTAGGTTAGGTTAGGTTAGGTTAGGTTAGGTTAGGTTACGTGACATAACATAACATAAAAAAGAAGCTGTTATGTTACAATACCACAAGGTGTCACCTCTGAATGAATGCCTGGAGAAGGTAATGGGCTGGATGAGTAAAAACATATTGAAACTGAATCCAGACAAAACAGAGGTGCACACCTCCTAATCTGGGGTGGAGGTGTGTCAACTAATTCTGGATGGGGTTACACTCCTTCTGAAAGACTGTGTTTGCAGCTTGGGAGTGCTCCTGGATCCATCTCTCCAAATGGTCAGCCCAGGTAGTTGCGGCGGTCAGGAGTGCTTACTACCAGCTTCGGCTGATATGCCAGCTGCACTCTTTCTTAGATTAGGAGGAACTGAAGATGGCAGTGGTCTCCTCAAGGTTGGACTTCTGCAACGTACTTTACCAAGTTCGGAAACTCAGGTTGGCTCAAAATACGGCAACCAGATTATAGGAACATCTAGGAGAGAACATATGACATCTATCCTAAAGTCACTCTACTGGCGCCAATTAGTTCCGGGTAAAGTACAAGATGTTGGTTGTTGTTGTTGTTTTGATGTTGTTATTATTATTATTTACTTTTCTCCCGCTTTTCTCCCATAAATGAGATTCAAAGTGGCATACTAAAAGGAATACAACTACATAATACAAAAACCTTCATCCCACAACCCAGAATATAGACAATAAATCAACACATTATATAGACCCAAATTATAGAAATATAAATACAGTAGAGTCTCACTAATCCAAGCTAAACGGGCCGGCAGAAGCTTGGATAAGCGAATATCTTGGATTATAAGGACTGATCAAGGAAAAGCCTATTAAACATCAAATTAGGTTATGATTTTACAAATTAAGCACCAAAACTTCATGTTATACAACAAATTAGACAGAAAAAGTAGTTCAATACGCAGTAATGTTATGTTGTAATTACTGTATTTATGAATTTAGCACCAAAATATCACGATATATTGGAAACATTGACTACAAAAATGGCTTGGATTATCCAGAGGCTTGGATAAGCGAGGCTTGGATTAGTGAGACTCTACTGTAAACATAAAAATAATACATATATCATTATAATTTAAAAAATTTAAAATCTCTACACCTCAGTCCACTGAGGATTGTCCTAACACATTAAAACATTAAGCTGAACAGTTCAGAGCTCCATATCTTTAGCCATATGAGCCTTGAGCCTTATCTGACCGAAATGACTACTCTTGTGTATTATCAGGGAAGTCCTGCTTCCATAAAATGGTTTTCACTTAGGAGTGAATGGCCAATAATGAGGGGCCTAGGCATACCTCTTTGAGGAGGGAGTTCCAGAGCCACGGGACCGCCACCAAAAAGGTCCTCTCCTTCATTCCCACCAACTGTACTTGTGATGGTGGTGGGAATGAAAGGAGGGTGTAATACGGAAACAGAGTTTTTAAGAAAATAATTTACATATACCGTATATACTCGAAGATAAGCCGAGTTTTTCCAGCCCTTTTTATGAGCTGGAAAAGCCTCCCCCAGCTTATAATTGGGTCAAGGTCAAGCCAGCAGTGGAGCCTGGAGGCTGTTGCTTGCAGTATATGATATATTTATCTCTCATCTTACCCTCCCTTATCAATATTTACTTTTCCAAAGCCTCCCTCACTCTTAGCTAAGGGAATGTTTTGAAAAGGGAAAGAAGCCCTTGCAAGTCAGGAAGAAGAATATATATATACCCATTAATCTTATGAAAACATTTTCCCCTAAAATATGTTAATCTCTACTACAGATATATAGGCATTTTTCCCTTTGCAATCCCTATGTGCTTAAATATTTGTATCTACATTACATTAATTTTATATATGAATTTCCCCCTCATATGTTTGCAAGTCTTTGCAAATCCTATATACCCTGTTTCCCCTAAAATAAGACATTCCCAGAAAATAAGACCTAGTGGAGGTTTTGCTGAATTGCTAAATATAAGGCCTCCCCTGAAAGTAAGACCTAGCAAAAGTTTTGTTTGGAAGCATGCCCGCTGAACAGAACACCAGAGCATGCAGGATCGGTAAATGTATGTACCATAGAGTGTTGTACATGGAAATATTGGTAGTAACAAGAAATTCTTGATAGGATTCACAGTTTGCTTGGTTATGCTGGTTTATGATGACAACTACTGTACAGTATATAATAAATGTTCATTTTTTTTGCTCAACAATAAATGTGATTTCTTCTTCATGGAAAAATAAGACATCCCTTGAAAATAAGACCTAGAGCATCTTTGGGAGCAAAAATTAATATAAGACACTGTCTTATTTTCGGGGAAACACGGTACATATAGATATCTAGAGATTCCCATGTTCCTGTATATCTGTATCTATGTGTATACATTATTTTATATATGAATTTTTGCCTCACATGTTTGCAAGTCTTTGCAAATCCTATACACGATATAATTATATAAATATAATTATCTATATATAGAGAGATGTCTAGATAGATAGATATGAATATAGATATATAGGACTTGCAAATATTGCAGGGGAACTGCACACACACACACACACACAGACAGATTTCTAGATAGATATAAACATAAATATATAGGGCTTGCAAATATTGCAGGAGGGAACTGCACACACACACATATAAAGAGGATTTGAAGACGCTTCAGGGGGAAATGCATATGTGAAATTAGTATATATAATTATAGATCTATATCTAGCTCTGCATTGTTTATGTAGGCATTGAATGTTTGCCTGTTACTATATTGGAAGCCAGTTGAGTCCCCATGGGGGGATAGGGCAGGGTACAAATGAAGTTTTGTTGTTGTTGTTGTTGTTGTTGTTAACACCATATTGTTTTTTGACCCTACTTTTCCACTTAGAGAGCTAGTTTACTATTTTTCTTTGAAATACTTTAAATATTCAAAAACCTTTAACCTACTGATGCCTCAATATAATTTCATTGGGATCTATTTTCATTTTGAAATTTACCACTAGCTGCTGCATTTCCCACCCTTGGCTTATACTCGAGTCAATACGTTTCCCTAGTTTTTTGTGGTAAAATTAGGTGCCTCGGCTTATATTAGGGTCGGCGTATACTCGAGTATATACGGTAAGTATTCACACTATCTTATACCTTATACGTATTTATGATTCTATTGATGTGAAAAGAAAACATAGGAATCCTGTTTGTACATTGTCCTGACAGGGTACTCACTTTTATAACAATATCAACTATAACAAATACACATTGGTATAAGTCACACAAGACCATATATCAATCCTTTTTCTGTCAATAATAGATGATTTAAAGTCCATATATATTCACTGTACTGATACAGGTGTTATTCAAGAGTTCAACAAGGATAATCACGGTAGTATCTTGTAGTTCAAGAGCAAAGACAACAAGGTAATCCTAGGTACATAGTCCTTGTTTCAGTGTCTCTTTCAGGTATTTGTTCTTCCTTAGTATATTTAGAAAAGTACATGAAAGTCTCTAGTTTGTTGTGTGTAAATGGCTCTGCTGTGATTTCTCAGTGCATCAGTACTCCTGTACTGTAAACATAAGAAAAGAAAAATCCAGAAAATAAACTAGAAAACACCAAAATAGACATGCAAAAACATGTAAAAACCAATGTTTCCGTATTACACAACTTGACTTTTCATAGATACGTAGACATCTAATCTAATGAAAGGAGGGCCCCTTCTGGGCTCGTGTGGGCTAATAGGAGATGCAGTCCAGCAAGTAAGCTGGGCCCAAACTATTCTGACCTTTAAAGCTCTACATGGTTTGAGTCAAGGCTACCTTCTCCCATATAATTTGCCCTGAACACTGAAGGGTGGTTACTTCAATAAACCAGAACCTGACTGGCAACCGTCACCCAGAGGACCTTTTCATTGGCCGCCCCAAGACTATGGAAAAATCTGCCGGAAGAGCTCCGACAGCTAAATGAGCTGTCAGAATTTAAAAGCCACATAGACCTATCTCTTCCAGCAGGCCTACCCAGCCAGTTTTTAAGCATGAATTTTAAATGTTTGTACTTCTTTTAATCTCTGTTTTGTGTATTTTAATATGAATTTTATAGGAATACATTTTAATATGTGTATTTGTAGTATTTTTGCAATGTTATGTGTTTTAATTATATTGTAACGTGCCGAGCCATGAGGAGAGACATGTAAGAAATAAAATTACTGTTGTTGTTGTTGTTGTTGTTGTTGTTGTTATTATTATTATTATTATTATTATTATTATTTATTCTGCTTCTGGATCTAGGCATGATGGAAGTGTGCCTGAGACACTGGAATATTTTATTTTTTGAGAAGGCCAAATTAAAGGGTCCTTCTTTTCTTCCCCTGATATCTTTTAAACCTTTATATTTATGCTTCTCCCATCTCTCTTTTTCTTCGCCAAAGAATGAGCCCAAAGTCCTCTGTGTTCTTGCCTTGCTCCTATCACAGTGTGGGCAGCCTGGATCACAACTGCCACAATACCTAGCCAGTGGCTATGTCAGTTGGGATGGTAGAAGTTAGAATCCAGCAACATCTGGGGAGTCATGGGTTGCTCACCCCTGACCTCATACCAAAAAAGTTTGAGATAGCCCTGCAGATAATCTTGCCCATTTAGCAAACATTTCCGCATGTCATTGTTTTAACAGACAAAGATCATATTTTGGTTGCAGTGTACTTCATAAATAGAATTCTTCAGGGGAATTGGATGTTTTCAGCTGTTTAGGAAATGAGACCGACCTCTGCAGCCTAGAGTTATGTCCTCAGCAGTTTTTACAAAATAGGAATCATATTTATTGCATTTTTTTATTTCGTGTCAAAAGCATTGCATAACAAAATACATTTTAAAATGATGGGGAAAAAAAGGAAATCACAAGCACCTAAATAGTTTTAGACCAAAAGCGGGCAACAGCAACCGCATTGTCCATAGCTTTAAGCGACTCCTCCTCTGTACATGAGGCAGGACATTGTGGGCAAGCATACATATGCGGAGTTGTTTGTTCTGCTCCACAGTCACACAAGGTGGAGGATTCCTCCAGGTAGTGCCACCTTGCCAAGTTGTGCATTGAAAAAGCAGCAGTGTGAGAGAGATTGCATCCTAATAGTCTTGAGGGCTGGAATGAGTCTGTATGGAATCTCTCTCTTTACAGGCACTCAGCCTTACTGATGGGCATTCCCTACAACAGGCAATAGATAAATAGATATACTTCTGTCAAGACCCTGATTTCAGGGCCTGTAGTCTGGCGCCAGAAATCAAGGATGCTGACCCTGGACTGATAAGGCACCTGCGATTCTTGGCCCTGAGGAGAAACGGCTATCACGTTTGGCAGGTGGATTTCGCGGGATTTTCTCTCGGCGGGAATTTAAACTTTGAATGTGGGGGAGGGTATATAAGCTGTGAGCTGCTCGGCACTCTCGGCTTTTTTCATGTCAAGGTTTCCCATAGTAAAGTTTCCAGTGGTAACGGAGCGAGTCTCTTGTCTTCATTTGGGAGCGGCTGTAGTGAGCTGACATCAAATCCGAGAGTACAGGCACCGTCCCGCTGCAGCGGTGAGGTGTGATATACAGGAGGAGGAGGAGGAAGAACTCCTGGGAGCAGGAGGAGGTCCATCGAGGTCCACTCACGATGAGACACAAGCAGAATTTGACAGGCATCGTCCATAGCATATGCCCAGCCGAATGGGGTGACTCAGAGGCATGGGAGAATGCAAAGAGACAGCACCAAAGGAGAGAGCGAGCCACACTTCCCATCCCCCCCTCTCTCCTGGAAGAGAGGATGATGGCAATGGAGACCACCCTGGTGATAATGTCACAAGCGATGGAATGCCTAGCACCTTTGTCAGAGCCAGGGGTCGGTGTGGGACATAAGCATGAGAAGCACCCAGGAATTTGCAGACCTCCAGGCACCGAAGAAGAAGGGGATGCTGAGAGAGGCTGGAGCCTGCCCCAAAACCCTAACAAGCTTGGCACGGGTGGAAGAGAGTGACGATGAGGACGGGCACGGCGCAGGGCGAGAAGGTGTGACTGCGGGACCTCCAGAGCCTCAGGGGGGGTCTGCGACATGCGGGGCCCTGGGGGTTGCCACCACCAGGACCCCAGCAAAGAAGAGAGGAGTTAAGAATAGAATACGGGGGGAGAATCCCCCGAGCTGGATTTCTTCCTCACTATGGTGAGGGGATATATGGAGGATAATGGCCACACATTCCGAACAGACTCCAGCCGAGTCTGAGCAATTGGGTCAGTTCTGAGGAGAGGAGCGGCCGGCCAGACACGACCCGTGTTTGGGGTCGGTGAGGTGCTTCTTGGCAGCATTGGAGGCCCACTTCCAGAACCTCCTGGAGCAGATCCAGGTGAGAGAGAAACTGAAAACTATCTACCAGGGGCAAGGGTCGGTCTCCTAATATGTATAGGAATTCCAGTGCCTGGCAGAGAGAGTACTGGGATGATCGGACGTTACCAAGCTGGAACTCTTCAAGGAGGGGCTGAGGCGCGAGATCTTCTCTTGGGTGGCGCATCGAGACAACCCAGAAACGCTGCAAGGCTGTATCCAGCTGGCAGGTCGCGTCGAGACCACATTGGCCCAAGTAAAGCTGCATCAAGGGGGACAACAACAACACCAGCGACCGAAGGAGGAGGGCAGAAAGCTGGAGCAGCCCCCAGCCAGAAGACGGGCCGAGACGAAAGGAAGCAGCGGGGGGACGAGGAGTGGATGCTTTGTGTGCAGTCACGTGGGACACAGAGCTGCGGAGTGCTGGCAGAGGAAAGGAGGAGGGGGCACTCAGCCTAAACAGAAGGCGGAGGTGAGGAAACGCAGTGAGGAAGAAACATCAGCAGGAGACCCTTCAGGGGGGTTGGTGAGTCACGACAGGAGAATGCTAGTGGTGTCAGTTAGACTGGAAGGTAGCAACAAATGGGCCACTTGCAAAGCATTCATAGACTGTGGATGTTCCAGGAATATCATTTCCCCAGAGCTAGCTGAAGAATTGGAGTGTGAAATGTCCACACTAGAAACTCCAATAGCTTTCTCAGAACTGAATGGGTCGGTAGCCTCAGGATCGTTAGCCAGATACGGTATCAAAAACATAAAGTGCAAAGTAGGGCTTTGGGAAGGGGGAGTAGAATTTGTAGTATCCCAAGTGGCAACCTATAACGTAATATTAGGGATACCATGGCTTGAGCAGGCAAACCCATAGATCGACTGGAGGACGAGGAGCATGTATTTCTGGGGAAAGCAGACAGGAGAGAATCAGGGAGCCAGAAAGGAGCGGGGGAACCGAGGAGAGGATGAGTGTGCCAGGCTAGCAAAGTTAGCAAGCGAACTGCTTCCAGAGTACCGCAACTATGCTGATGTATTTGACGAGAAGGAGGCAGATAGATAACCACCAAAAAGGAGGGTGGTGGTTGGGATTGAGTTAATATCGGGGGCAGAATTCCCCAAGGCGAAGATTTACCCTATGTAGACCCAGAAGAAGGAGGAGTTAAGGAAATACATTGACAGGAACTTAGAACAGGGTTTTATTGAGCCGTCGAATTCCCCCTTGGGAGCACCAGTGCTGTTTCGATGTAAGAAAGACAACTCTTTGAGACTCTGCATCGATTATAGGGGCCTGAACGCTATTAGCACAGTAAATAAGTACCCCCTACCTCTGGTGAAAGATCTGATTGCCCAGCTATCGGAAGGAAAGATATTTACGAAGTTGGACCTAATTGAGGCCTATCATAAATTGAGAATTAAACCAGAAGATAGATGGAAGACAGCATTTTCCTGTGCCTATGGCCTATACAATTATTGTGTCCTCCCATTTGGTCTAAGCGGGGGTGGGGGGGCCTTCATGCAACTGATTAATGAGATACTACATCCCTTGCTGTACAGGGGTGTTTATGTATTTCTAGATGATATCCTTATATTAAATCAGAATAAAGCCCAACACGTCGAATTGGTCAGGGAAGTCCTCCAAAGGTTGAGGGAAGCGAAACTGTATGCAAAGCTGTCTAAGTGTGAATTCAACAAGGACCAAATAGACTTCTTGGGGTACAGAATTTCATCCTGGTTAAGGTGGAGGATGTGAGAGGGTGGGAAGCACCCAAGATCAGAAAACAACTGCAATCGTTCATAGCCTTTGCGAACTTCTATAGGGCATTTATCAAAGACTTTGCGCAACTCACACTGCCCCTCACGGACCTGTTGAAAACGAAAGGGAGGGGTGAAACAGTTAAAGTCAGAGCCCCAGGGGCCAAGCTGACATGGTCATGCAGGAAGCTTTTGAGACCCTAAAAAGGAGGTTCACCGAGGAACCCATTCTGCAACACCCAGATACTTCCAAACCATTTGTGGTACATTGTGATGCATCAGGTTGCACTTATGGGGCGGTTTTACTGCAGGGGGATAAAGAGGGGAACCTTAGACCATGCAGTTACTTGTCAAAAATGTTCAGTGAAGCACAGAAACGCTGGCCGATTTGGGAAAGCAATATTGACAGCATTAGAAAGCTGGAGGCACTTTCTGGAGGGTAGCGGGACATCTTTCGAGGTATGGACGGATCACAAGAATGTGTAGTACCTAAGGTCCCCCCGCAAGCTTTCAGTGAAGCAGATAAGGTGGGCGCAATATTTCAGCCGTTTCGATTTCAAGCTGAAATTCTTCCAGGGGAAGTATAATGTGCTAGCCGATGCCCTCTCCCATATGCCTCAACAGGGGGAAACTCTCAAGAACCCAAGGGGAGCGTCTTCTCAGACAGGCAGAGGGGCCTAGCAGCACTAATGCGAGCGCAGGCAAAGAGAGACGGTAATCTCACAGCGATTACTACTGTTGGAAAAGTATGGGAGGGTGAGCTGAAGCAGGCATACGAAGGGGATGTCTGGCTGCAGTCACATAAAGAGCGAGGGAAAATAAGTGAAGGTTTGGTGTTTGTAAACAAGAAGTTGAACATTCCGGAAAAGCTGCGGCTGGAAATGCTGAAACGGTACCACGACAGCAAGGACCTACCAAAACAATAAAACTCTTGGCGAGGCAATGTTGGTGGCCTGGGATGAGAGGGGATGTCAAATCATATATCACCCGATGTGAGCTCTGCGCTGAAAGTAAAACACCCCCGGGGAAACTGCAGGGTCTTCTGCAGAACCCACAAGAACCTGGGAATGCGTGGCGATGGATTTTGTGGGTGAATTACCACCCAGTAAGGGCTACAGATATATTTGGACCATCTTAGACATGTTCTCGAAACAGGCCCATTTTGTAGCACTACAGAAACTCCCATCGGCAGAAAAACTCACCAAAATGTATGTTGAACATGTTTATCGTTTGCACGGGTGCCCTGAGAAAGTAATCAGTGACCGGGGAGTTCAATTCACAGCCAAGTTTTGGGGAAAATTCCTGCAAATGTTGGGGGCGGAGAGGAATCTGAGTTCCGCGTTCCATCCAATGACCAACGGGGGGGGGGGGGGTCGAACGCAAGCAGCAAACATTGGGTCAATTCCTACGAACATACTCAAACTACAGGCAGGACGATTGGTCGGAACTGTTACCTTTTGCAGAAGTAGCATTCAACAGAGCGGTACATTCGGCAACCGGCCATTCCCCTTTCAAAACAGTGTACGGGCAGGAGGTGGTGCCATTCCCAAAACTGCCGGAATGGAAGGAAGAAGGGGGGCAAGATGACGAGGAGTGGTCAGAGAAAGTCAGGGCAGAGTGGAGAGACGTAGTAGCGGCACTACGAGAGACACAGAGAAAATACAAACTATTCGCCGACTGAAAGCGCAGGGAGGGAGAAAAACTGGTAGAGGGAGATCTAGTTTGGCTAAGTATGAGGAATCTAAAGTTAGGATTCCCTTCAAAGAAATTAGCTCCATGCTATATAGGCCCATTCAGGATTTCAAAAATAATTAATGAGGTCACATACCAATTAAGATTGCCAAAGGACTTGGGAAAAGTGCACCCAGTGTTTCACTGTAGCCTACTGAAAAAATATAGAGGTACTTTAGACGAGGGAGAGCAATAGCTATGTTTGATATTTTCCTTCCCAGGAAGAAGAGGAGGAGGACACCATGTCAGGACCCTGATTTCAGAGCCTGTACTCTGGCGTCAGAAATCAAGGATACTGACATCCTGGACTGATAAGGCACCTGCGATTCTCAGCTCTGAGGAGAAACGGCTATCGCGTTTGGCGGATGGATTTCGCGGAGTTTTCTCTCAGCAGGAATTGTAACTTTGAATGTGGGGGAGGGTATGTAAAGGAATCTCTGTGAGCTGCTCGGCACTCTCGGCTTTTTTCATGTCAAGGTTTCCTATAGTAAAGTTTCCAGTGATAATGGAGCGAGTCTCTTGTCTTCATTTGGGAGCGGCTTGTAGTGAGCTGACACTTCTATTACACTTTTCATGCAAAACTATGTCTGCCTACCTCCACAAGCTCTCTGAAATACTTGGGCTTCTCCAACCAACTCTTGACTCTCAGTAATCCTTTTTTTTTTCTTCTTGTGCGAAAACCTTACTTGAAGATTTACAAGCAAGAGAAAGGGTATTGGAACCGTTATCTGACAAGTAGAAATGAGTGATGGATTTAATTAAAGAACACAGAACAAGTGAGATATATTCATCAATAGCTCTATAAATAAGAACGTGCATAACATTATATCATTGTCCATTTAATGCCTCATATTGAATTATGAAACCCCTGAATACAATATTGCACAAGAGCCAAACATATGTGAGTGGCATGATATCCTATTATTTCGACAGCAAAGAGAAGTCATTCATACCCAATTGAATTAATGCTAAGACTTACTGCTGGTTGTTAATTATCCTCTGTAAAGAGTTGGTTATTGTGTTCAGCCTTAGTAAAGGGAACAATTGTTATTGTGCATGTTGAAAGAATGGTACCTGGGGGAGAGCTGGAAAAACATACTTGCTCAGAATTTTAACAAGTGGAGCTTTGCTGCACAGTCTGAGATTTGTGGGTATAGCTCTATGGAAGATTAACATTTTTCATTCTGAATAGAATGCATATGAACTTGTGGATACAAAAATTAGTTTTCAGAGGACAATTCTGAGCTTCACAAGGACTGAAAACAAGGACACACATCAAGGAATAAAGTAAAGCTGGGTTGAGGAACCTGAAATTGTCCAAATGTTCTTGGACTCCAATTCCCATAAACTTTTCCTGGGCTGGGGATGGTGGGAGCTTTAGTCTGGCAACATCTGAAGAGTTACATTTTTCTCCCTCTCAAACCTCAAATGGCTAGAGTTCATAACAAATAAATGTTTAACAATGTTTAAATGGCTTTTCTCTGTAAATGATTGGATGTGTTGATCAGTAAAGGATTGGAATAACAGTTCTGTGTACATTATAAAGAAACCTCAGACACCGAAATGTGCCTGCTCCAGCATCAATATGAATATGATTTTTACTTTGTGTAAAGATGACTGTGTCTTAAAGCACATTGAATATCTTTTGGATTCTGTCCAGTTCATCCTCCCACTGTGTACTCCATTTCCATTGTATAGCTGTAGGGCTGTTAGGCAGACCAATTTTGTTGTTAGAATAGAGTAACTTTATTGTCATTGTATAGTGTACAACGAAATTAAATGCTTTTCTCAGCATACATCACAAAACAACATACCCATCCATCCACACTCCAACCACTACTGCAGAGCGCCCAAAGCTACATCAGTGTGAAACCATGGAGTTCAATATAGTTACAGCCCTAGGATAAAAGCTATATCTCTGTGAGTTTGTCCTTGCCTTTGTCACCCTGTACTGCCTGTCAGATGGTAATAATTCAAAAAAAGAATATGCTGGGTGGGTGAGATGGATCCCCAAGAATGCTCTGAGTTTTCTTAAGATGGCAGGATTTATACATTTCTTCCAAAGAGGGGAGAGGGCAACCAATGATTCTCTGTGCAGTAGTGGTGACTCTTTAGTGCGCCTTCCTATCTGCCATTGTGCAGTTACCAAACCATGCACACATGCCATAGGTTAGAACTCTCTATAGCACAGCAGTAGATAGCCACCAGCAGTTTTTCATTCAGTTGTTGGTTCCTTTAAAGTCTCTGGTAGTCTCTGCTGGACCCTCTTAACCAATGCTACCATATGGGTGCCCCAGGTCAGATCCTCTTTAACTGTTACACCCAGGAACTTAAAACTGGCCACCTGCTCCACTTGGTCTCCATTAATGATCAAGGGCTGGATTTCTGGTCTGTTCTTTCTGAAGTCCACTTTAAAAGCCTGTCTGAATAAAAAGGGTTTAGCCTGCCACCGGAAGGACAGCAGGGAGGGGGGCAAAGAGAAGGGAGTTCCAGAGTCGAGGGGCAGCCACCGAGAAGGAAACCAAGCTTCAGATGGAGGTGAGACCAAGAGAAGGTCTCTCCTGAAGATCTCAGATTTGTACAAGGGGATGTGGCTAGCCAAATAGCCTGGACCTGATCTGTAAAGGGCTTTAAAGGTCATAACCAGCACTTTGAATGATGCCTGGAAACATACAGCCAGGCAATTGAGCTGCTACAACAGGGGGGTTATCCACTCTCTGTAGCCAGCCCCAGTTAGCAACCTGGCTGCAGCTCTTTGGACCAGCTGAAGTTTCTGAGCACTCTTCAGAGGCAGACCCACATAAAGTGTGTTACAGTAATCCAGACGAGGTGTAACTAAGGCATGGACTACCATGGCCAGATCTGGCTTCTCAATGAACGGGCACAGTTGGCACAAAATTTTTAATTGTGAAAAGGCCCTCCTGGCCACTTGCCAACACCTGGGCCTCCAGGTTCAGTGCCAAGTCCAAGACGGACTCCAAACTGCAGACCTGTTTCTTCAGGGGGAGTGTAACCTCATCAGCACTGGCTGAATCCCTATTCCCTGATCTACATTTCGACTGACCAGGAGTATCTCTGTCTCATCTGGATTAAGTTTCAATTTGTTTGCCCTCATCCAGTCTATTACTGATGACAGTTTAGGGTCAGGACAGCCTCTTTGGCTTTAAGTGGAAAGGAGTAATAAAGTTGGGTGTCATCTGCATATACATGGCACCATAATCCAATGCAGTATCAATAGAATTAAAAACTATTAAAATATGCATTATTTATTTGGCAGTTCAGAAATGAGAGATTTCTAGACTAAAGCCAGAGACATTGTCAGAGAGGGTTGCTATTAGCCACCCCAGCTGCACCCTACCAAATTGCAACAGTGTCAGGTTGGTGTCCACACAGTCCAGCCAGACCAAGACTGCATTAGCCCTGCTGGACTATAACCTCCAAGTTTGTGTTGCACCCCCAGCCAGCTAGAGAGCTGTGTGAACTTTTAGCCATTGCAGGCACCCTGTTCTGACATCAGCAGAGGTGACTGCATGACCAGGAGGAAGGAGGAGGACAATTTCATTTCCCAGTTGCGTAGAGTTGGCTTCCTGTTTTGGAAAGGCATTATCTTTTTAGAGATCGTAACTTTTTGAAAAACCAGAATTTCCATAACCTTTTGGAGAAAAACTGAATTCACAACCATTTGAAAATCATAACCTTTGTGGAAGTATGATCTTCCAGAGAAGAGCCAAGAACATGTTTGAGTAAAATCTTATATTCAGTGGTATGTACTTCTGCAAGGCAAGTTGTTAGACTGATAACCTACCGTATTTCCCAGAAAATAAGATAATGCCTTATATTAATTTTTGCTTCCAAAGACACGCTAGGTCTTATTTTCAGGGGATGTCTTATTTTGCTCCCTCCTCCTCCACTGAGGAAGGCGCATGCGGCATACGTACCTTTCCCTCCTTCTCCTTCCATGGCGGCGGCGGCTTCCTCCTCCTAGGTTTTACTTTTGGGGGATGTCTTTTATTTAGAAATTCACCAAAACCTCTACTAGGTCTTGTTTTCATGGGATGTCTTATTTTCAGGGAAACATGGTAGTTGTCTCTGATCTGTTGGGTACAGAGATTATGTCAAAGGACAAAAACAGCAGTTCTTCAGAAGTGTTTCTTTCCAAAACATCTACTTTCCCATAAAACATCTTGTTTCTATATCATGCTCTCAAGAGACAAAAATGAAGTAGGCTTTGTTAAATTAACATATTTGGTTTACTCAGAACCTTCATGTATCCATAATACAGGTACATAACTTATTAATAGATTTAGTGATCCATTAATAGATTTACAGATGGATTTGAAGTAGTTTCTATGTGCAGATAACATAGGGCATCTTTCTTATAATCAAGGGCAAGATGAGTTTGCTTTTAACAGTCCAAAGTCTACATGACGTCTGTGCTCTAATGGAATCTAAGTCAGAAGCATTTCATGGTTAAAGCATTTCTGTGATCTAAAATGGAGTCTGAGATCTCAGCAGTCCCAGATTTGATCACAACCTCAAGAAACATAAAGGGAAAGCTGTCTACCAAAACATACATATACAATACAGTAAGCAAACAGAATCATATACAAAAAAATTGCTAGTGGATGCTTGAAGAAGGTTGCTATTTACAACATCCTGTGACAGTCTGGAACTCTGCAACCAGCTGGGAGCAGCAATGGCAGTGATACAGATATGATCCATCCTATTTTCATTGTGGTGATGGGAACAAGGAAAAGGTGGCTGCAGCGATATCCTGCATGGGCAGTGAACCATCCTGGTCTCAATGCCAGTGTTTTAAGCAAAATTCAGAAGTTGAGCAAAGTCAGTTTAATCTGGTATAACTCACTGGAAAAACAGAAATGTCATGAAGAAAGCCAGGAATCCATAACAGGATAAATTGAGAAATTGCATAGTTACCTTGATTTGTTTTTTTAAAAAAGAAAGTGAACAAGGCAAAACTGGGATGTAATGGCCACTGGAAGTTGAACAGCCACAGCTTGGGAACACGGAAGTGAAGCCAAGAAAACTGATGCTCACATGTCCATGCGAATTTTCCCAATCACACTGTAGCAGCAGTAGTGACTTATTACACCACTGTCAACATTGGAACAAAATGCTTCCAGGAGGTTATCGATGCAATTCCTCCATGCAGTGAAAGGTATGGAGAAACAATGGAGAAACTGTTTTGCAACTTGTTTGAGATGACATTGTGCAAGAAATAGTTTCCATTATTGATTAACACAGTGGCTCTCAACCTGGAGGTCCCCAGATGTTTTGGCCTTTAACTCCCAGAAATCCTAACAGCTAGTAAACTGGCTGGGATTTTTGGTAGCTATAGGCCAAAACACCTGGGGACCCACAGGTTGAGAACTACTGGGTTAACAAACTGCTAACACTAATAATCTCATGCAATAATCTCCCTAGTGTATTCATTTTATTGATTACATTGCATTGGTTTATTATGCACCTTTACTATTGCAAAAATTCCTAATACCCAATGTAATATCTCCTAATGGAAAATATGTAAAAGCTTTCTTGTATTTGTTATTTTACCCTGGGAAAAAATGAAAATATAATTTTAATTAAATGGCAAATAATAAGATCATGTGCAGTTATTTGCTGTAGCAGTTGGAGGCAGCATTAAGATTAATCTTCTTTGCTGATTTATTGCAGCCTAAAATGGAAACAAAAACAAGGAATGACAATCATAGTGCTGAATAATAATAATAATAATAATAATAATAATAATAATAATAACAACAACAACAACAACAACAACAACAACAACAACAACTTCATTTTTGTATGCTGCCTCCATCTTCCCAACGGGGACTCGGAGCGGCTCACATGGGAACAAACTCAATACAAATCAAATAAGAAGAAGGTGGATATTTATTTGGACATAAAATTGCAAAATGCAGCTGGTTAGAAAGATTGTTATTTTAGTCATTGCTGTGATGCCTGGTGATTCCTGTTAGAGAGCTGATCATTATTATCATCATTATCCCAGCAACAAAAGATTATGAAGTGGGTTTTTTTAAAAAAAATGTAAACATCTTTACATATATCGCATACAAAAATAACACAGAGGATACGACATAGAACTCAGTCTACCTTTGTTGTCCTATTAAAATGATAATCATTACTGCTACAGCAGCAACAAAGGATTGAAAAGAAATTTTCCAAAAGCTTATGGCCACTATTGTACAGCTTCTTAGTTAACTATACTGCTGGCCTGATCTTTCCCAAACCTGATGGAAGCCAATCATTTATCATGCCCCTGATTGTTGAATGCTGGCAGAATGGACCTCCTACTCCCCATGCAGCTGATATACGAGGGCTATCCAGAAAGTAGATTACGTTTTGGAATTAAAAATGAACAAAGATAGGAGAAAACATTTACCATAGCCAGACCCAAATACCACTTCTCAACATAGTCCCCACTGAAATCTAGGCACTTCTCATAGCGATAAAAGAGTTTGGAAAGTCCTTCCCCACCAAACATTGCCACTTGGCTTGTGTCCTCAACCAGGTGGGCATCTCTTCCCGCAGCTGCGCGTGTGCATGCGCTCAACTTTCTCCCATGCTCATCCTGGGTCACTCTTTTTTTTTGTAAATGCTTGCAAGGAAGGTTATGGCAACCGTTTTTTGGGACAGGAAAGGTGCTTCTTGCAAAACCTTAGAAGAGTGATCCAGGATGAGTGTGGGGGAAAGTTGAACGCATGCACATGCGTAGCTGCAGGTCAGTGCTATGGAATCCTGGAATTTGTAATTTTAGTGAGTTACTAGCATTCTTTGAAACTCTAACTTTGGTTAAATAAATTATTAGGACATAATCTCCATGTGAGAAAATAGAAATACAGTGATGCCTTGATTTATGAGTAGCTGCCAGTTTGCTACCGAGCACAATTCAAAGTACTGGTTTTAGCTTATAAAGCCCTAAACAACTCCAGTCCAACTTACCTGTCCAAACGTATCTTCCCTATGAACCAGCTAGAGAGTTAATAGTGATGGGGAGGCCCTGCTCTCAGTCCCACCCCCATCGTAACTGCGACTGGTGAGGACAAGAGGCAGGGCATTCTCAGTAGTGGCCCCTTGACTGTGGAACTCCCTCCCTAGCAAAATTAGAGCAGCCTCCTCCCACCTGACCTTCAAGAAGAAAGTAAAAGCATGGTTATGGGACCAAGCCTTTGGACAGAAAGTTTTAGTGCAATAAGGAAATAAGGAATAGTGAAATGACTAATGGAACAGCCTTGGATTATGATTTTGGAAGAAGTGATTTTAATAATTGGTTTTAATATTAATTTGCTTTAATGTTTTAATGTTTTTGGTTTTAATGTAATTGTTTATTTTACCATATGTATGTTTATGGCATCAAATTGCTGTCTACCTGTAAGGCCACTTAAAGTCCCCGTCAGGGTGAGAAGGGCAGGATATAAATGTAGTTAATAAATAAATAAATAAATTTAATTCATTTTGTGACAGAGCTCTTAACTCAAATTGTTCTTACGTCAAATCAGATTTTCTCATTGAAATGAATTGAAAATGTTTTTAAATAAGAAAAAATGTACTTTATAAATAACAAATAATGTATAAAAATAATAATGCATAATAAAAGAGAATGTAAAGAAATAAACTGGATTTATAAAATGTAGACTTCACTTAATCTTCTTCACGGACACTTGCCTTTTTTGCCACACTTCCTTTGTTTTCACTTGCAGGGTGTTTCAAGAAGGTTTGTTTCTTCCCCCCTTTCAAAATTTTTCTAAAATGAATGAGGTAAATGTCATTACATAGTGCCAACGCACAATTTGCTGCAACTTTTTCAGGATGTTTCATTTCAATAAAATCTGAAATTTCCTCCCGCATTCTCAAGACTTTCTTAATCTCACTCCTCTGCCTCTGGCTCCTCCGCATTAATTTCTTGCAAAACTTCTGTATGCTGCTGCTCCTGAAGCTCCTTTAATTCCTCCATTGTCACTTCCTTGTTGTGCTGTTGACAAAGTTGCTAATGTCTTCTTCATCCATTTTCAGGTTCATGGACTTACTGATGGACACAATCTCCTCCACCACTAACTCTAACACAATATTTCATATCTAAGGTTTTCTTACACACACCCGCAGCCACTCCCCCCCCCCCCCCCCCATAATTCAATCTAATAATGTGCTGTGCTGCCTATGATGAATTCCAAATTCTGGCAGAGTAATAATAGATTCAGTTTAGAAGCATCCTATATGATTTGAGCATGTGCCATTGAATATTCTGTCAGGTGCATAGATTTTGTAGTAAATGCTTAGGGACTTCTACAGAAGGGAAACCAATGTAGAAAATGTTACCTAAGTTTGAAACTAGGAATAGATTTATCATACATTTAAGTGTACATTTGAAATATAACCCAAACTACCAGTCTGTGTTCAATGTGCAGTTTTGTCCTTAATTTTCCTATATTATCTTATATTAATAGCAGTCATTTGCAGTATGATTTGGATCAGAAATAGAACATGGGATAAGTCTGTGATGGTCACATCTCAGTGGCAGTTCTAATTTCAGCTCCCACAGCTATTTGCTTTGAGGAAATAGCAGCTATCCTATCCATGGGAATAGCAGCTGAGGAGAGCCTAGTTTGAATTATTCGATAAAATATGTCTTCCTTCTGATGCTTTGGGCCAGAGGTGCTCAAACATTTTAAGTGGAGGGCCGGTTCACAGTCCCTCAGACTGTTGGAGGGCCGGACTATGATGAAACAACGAAAAATTAGGATTGTTGTTGTGTGCCTTCAAGTCATTTCAGACTCAGGTCAACACGGAGTCTAAAGTTTAGGACAGGGGCCAGATAAATGACCTTGGAGGGCCACATCCAGCCCATGGGCCTTAGTTTGGAGACCTCTGCTTTGGGCATTCTAGCACTCATTACCAAACCAAATGAAGCTGACAATACAAGAGGAAAATAAGCTCATATTTCTCAGTAAAAAATATCAGTTCATTTGCTTTTTGATGAAATCATGTAAAAGCAAAAAAAAAAATTGTAATAATCAAAAATCTAGGTTTCCCTCTTGCCCAATAATATTAATCAGCTTTACAAAAGACAATAGATTTGGCTCTTTAGTCTTGAACATGCAGTTACTTCCCTAGTTAAGGAAACACCACACAACTGTGAAGGATCAGTTAAAGCATCACAATTATGTAAATCAAAGGGAAATCATTAGCATGAGACCTGCCAGATGTTGGACTGCAGATCTGAGCATTTCACATCCTTGACTGTGGCAAGGCTGATGGGACTTGCAGTTTAACAAAATCTAGAGTAAATTTCTTCAATTTTTTTTTAAAAAAACAGAACTTTATTTATTTACTTACATTTATATCCCTCCCTTCTCACCCGAGGGGACTCAGGTTCCTTATTAAAGAAGACAGTCTTGCTCTGAAAAACTTAACAGTATAATTAGTGTAGATCAGGACTTCAAAGCACTATTTTTGGGCTACAGCTCTGCAATTCTGGGTGTTGTACTTGAAAAATGTAATTATTTCAAGCTCTATTGCATTACATAAAGCAATCATTTCCAAGTTCAGTCTGCTTTTGAAAGTTGAGACAAATCTTTTCCATTGCAGAAATTTATTTTTTCAATAGGAATGTGATTCAGAGAGTTCATTGAAAGGATTATGACTGTGTCGTTATTCCAACTTTAGACAAGTAGAATGGATAATGTACTGCAAATCTAAAATCAAACTTCTAATTATTTTCAGAAGTCTCCCAAGGTGGCACATGTATTTCTATTAATCTTGTATACATTTGAATAAGTTCCAATTTATGGCAACACTACCATGGGATTTTCTGAGGTGGGATTTGCCCAAAGTCAGTCATTGAGATTTCATGGATGAGCTGGAATTTGAATTGTAGTCCAATGTTCAAACCAATATGTCACATCGACTATAAGCATTTTAACAGTCTGATGTTTTTGTATGCTTTCATGTCAACCATACGGTTTGTTCAGAGGCTGGGTTTCCTCATAGGCTGAAAGAATGTAACTTGCCAGTCCTCTAGTGAGTTTATATGGCTGAGTGGGGATTTGGACCTGGGTCTCTTAACGTCTTGGACAATACTCAAAACACTGAAACATGATAGCTACAGGGTAGTGTCTTTATTCCATCCCAAACTACCCTTACAATGTAAGGATCGTGTGTGCAATTGAGTTCTCATCCCATACAATATATACAAGAATTGCGTGGGGGAAAAAACAAGTAAAAAAATGAAATTGGTTTAGTTCAACTTTTAAACCACACGAGATTCTCAATCTTAAAGGGGGGGGGGGGATATGTAGTAGAAAAAGTTTGCATTTGCTTATTCCGGCAAAGACAGAAAGATGGGGTCATGGGTTATGTAGTTATTCTGTGCATTGTTTAAATACCTCTTACTTAATTCTCGTTTTAATACTATGAAAAGTTTGATCTTTGTATGGTTTTAGCTCTATTTTTCTTCTTAAATTGTAAGCTGCCCTGAGTCCCAATTTTGGGAGAGGCAGGACGTAGGTAAATATAAGAATGACAGCAAAGGTTATGACATCATGTCTTCTAAAGCTGTATGAGTAACAATTTAATAGGCTTAAAATATCAGTTGTATACACAGCTAATGTTGTCAATGGTGTGGAATGCGGGAAACTCCAATCCAAAAGCACCTGGAGAGTCACAGTATTCTCACACCTGCTTTGCTTACACTGTGGTCTCATTGAGGCTTATGGTCAAGAAATTCAACAATGTGTTGAACTTTTTAGTTTTTGTATCCCCTTTCAAAGGTAGCAGCTTTTCCCCTAAGAATGATGTGCACAAAGGAAGGAGATTTTTATTGGGAGTTTAGCTGGAAATGGAAGTCTTGAACTTCCTGGTAGAAATGTCCTGTCTATGTCCTCTCTAACAAGTTGTGGTTCCTAAATGCATCAAAAAATAGCACATGAATTGGCTCCATCAACCCCCACCCTCTCAATATATATACACACACATATATAAACTAGATAGCTTGTTTGTTCACTAGTTTAATGTTTGGTATTTTTTAAAATCTCATGCCAATGGCAGTCTCACGGTAGTTTTAACTGTTTCAGTGGTTGGCTTCTTTCCACCAGCCCTTTGCCTGTCATCACCCTATTACCTTTTCACTTAATTGGATGTGTAGATATCAGATCAGTATTTTCTGGGCCCTCGTGATCAACCTATTTTCTTCCACATCACGTCACAGAGAGACAACAAAAGATTTAGAAAAATAGTACTTTATTGAATATAAAAATATATTAAGGTCACAAGAACAAATCACACATGCACATCAATGCAAAACAAAAGATGTTTCAAAATGGAGCCAGTTTCAAAGCAGTATACTTCACAATGGCAACACATTACAACTACACAAAAAGTTACAAACGGTTAAATAAGTTATCAGGTTAAATGAGTTATCAAATAAGTTATCAGGTTTTACTAACTGTTTTGAACAAATCTAGAAAATAATCTTGCAAATGGGGTATATCTCATTATGCTTTATGTTGCAGGGTTGCTACCCTACAAATGACTGTGGCTAAGGTCATAGAATCGTAGAGTTGGAAGAGACCTCACGGGCCATCCAGTCCAACCCCCTGTTTGTACGTTCAGATAGGCACCTAGCGGTCATCATTTGAAACTCTAAGGCCCACCCTTTCAAATCATTAAAAAAATCATTTATGGGTGCTTTATGGTTAAAGAGTGATACATTGGGTCCATCTTTTTGAAACACCTTACATTTTAGCATTTTCAGACTAGCCCTTTGCACTTTGCAGCTATTGTTTTCCGTGTCGGTAAGGAACCCTTCCTCCTAAACTCCAAATTTCAAGCAACAATCTAAAGTGCATAGTCTTATTCCTTAGTTCAATGCATTGAATTAGTTCGTTTAAAAGTCAAACTAAGTATAACAGATGCACTGGAATCCACCAGCTGCCACTGGCTGTTCCTGGTATAATTTGATCCTTTATTGAAGACTCTGGATTCCTCCATTTTGACATCTGTTACACAATTATACAGTCGAGGAAGGGCTTTTTGCGGTATTTGAATTTCTACCTAGTGCAGCGATTCCCAAACCTTTTCAGCCACTGAGCCCTTTTTGAAGCACATTTCTTGTAGAGTCCCAAGAAATGTTTAGTGTTTAGTTCGATTTGTCTGTGTTCTTGTAGTTTAGTTTTTGTAGCTATGCACCTTAAAGTCAGGATGAGTTTTAAAATGCTGCCTAAGATTGGCAGGGAACATTGATTTATTGGGCAAAACTGTTACATATCATACACTGTGGACAACCACCAGCAAATTCAGTGAATCCCATGTCCAAATATGAATCACAATATGTTCGTTTTTCACTTTCTTTTGGTACTTCTTCACTAGGCATCGTAGACTCTGAAGCACCATCATGTGCAGCCTTTTCTAAACTCAAACCCAATGAATTTGCACTATCTTCTTCAAAAGTAAGGTTACAGCTGTTGTTACCCCCTTTGACTGAACTCTGGTTGATGGCTGATGATTCTCGGGTATTACAGAGCAGGTCTTAAGTCACAGTTTCATTTCAACAAATGTTTAGCAGCTAACGATTGGAGGAGGAAGAAGAGGGAAGCAGCACAGTGTACACTTTGGGAACCCCTGACCTAGTGCAATTTCTTACTGTTGTGCCAGTGATATGTATCTTCAGTTCTTCTAGACTGCACTGGACTTTTCAGTAACTTCTTGGAAGACAACACACAAGTTCCATTTTTTTGTATGTTGGGAGATGGTGATTCTGGACACTCAATGTCAACCATAGTTCAATTTTTTTGAACATCATCTTGTAACACCCTTTATACAAACAGCACCTGCAAAAAAATAATATTTTTATTTGTATTTTTTATTTAGCTAAAGAAACATTGTGAGTCCACAAAAATACTTGGCTACCTTTTTAAATTTTAGGAGAGATGAGTTCACACTGCATGTATTTGACATCAATATTAAGGTTTAAAAAAACATGGGCATCAATGTCATTTTGGAGTGAAGCCAGTTCTTCCTCCACTATTCCTTTTTTCTCATTGCTGACATCTACGAATAAACTAATCTCACAATCTCATATTTTAAGCAAAGAAAGAGCCTGAAATCTCTCAGACATGACTTTATGCAGCTCATCCAGGTGTTCAAAACTAAAAGGTTATTGTCCAATATGCATATCTCTTAATTCACAGCGGCCTGGAAACTGAATTTACAACTGCCTGTGTTACTTTTGAATAACTATAACTTGGGATAGCTTTGCAGACTCTTTATCCTGGGGCCAATCTGAAGTGGCAAATTCTGAATCAGTCCAGAGATGGATTTGATGCTGCAGAGCTGGGAATCCTGACTGTTTAGATCAGGGGTCCCCAAACTTTTTAAACAGGGGGCCAATTCATGGTCTCTCAGACCGTTGGAGGGCCAGACTATAGTTTTTTTAAAAAAACTATGAAAAATTCTTATGCATACTTCACATATCTTATCTTGAAGCAAAAAAACAAAATGGGAACAAATACAGCCTCAATGTTCATCATCATCATCATCCTCATCATCATCATAAAAATAATAAAGGAGGTTGGAAGAGACCCCTTGGGCCATTTAGTTCAACTCCCTTTTGCCTTTGTGCACCAAAAGCACAAACAAAGCACCCTGACTGATGGCCACCCAGCCTCAATGTTGATGATAATAATAATAATAATAATAATAATAATAATAATAATAATAATAATAATAGTAATAACAATAATAATACATTGCACAGTCCTTAACGCATGGGAAGTGTTCGACTTGTGATTTATTGATTCAAAATCCAGTATATATATCTTGTTTGCTGTGTTATACTTTGTCTTTGTGTCAATAATAATAATAATAATAATAATAATAAAGAGGATTGGAAGAGACCCCTTGTACTATTTAGTCCAACTCCCTTCTGCCTCTGTGTCCCAGAAGCACTAGCAAAGCACCCCTTAAAAAGTAATAATTAATTAAAAAATAATTAAAATACCATTATAAACAAGCAAAGCTTTGGAATGTGCGTACCGGGTGAGGGAGGAGGCGTGTGCCTTTCCATCCTCCCTTGCACCGCACGCGCCTTCTTCGGCGGAGGAGGAGTGAGCTGTCACTGCGGGGGCCGGATAAATGGTTTCGATGGGCCGCATGTGGCCGTAGTTTGGGGACCCCTGGTTTAGATTCTCGGGTAGAATTTGAATATAGATTCATGTAATTCAAGGCCATTATCCAAATCAGCTCCATGAGTTTAGCTTGGAGCTGACTGGTCCCTCTTTCAGAATAACAGATCAGTATAGATGTGACCTTGGACAGAAACATGGAGAGACCCATTTAACTTGGATAGGCTAATTTAATTTCCTCGCCGTTACAAAGTAACTATACTGAACTTAGTAAATCTATCAATGCCATTCTTGATACAGTCGAGTTCTGGTTAACTGAGTTCCGGTTAATAATAATAATAATAATAACTTTATTTTTATACCCCGCCTCCATCTCCCCGAAGGGGACTCAGGGCGGCTTACATGGGGCCAAGCCCGAATAAAAACAGTAGCAGTATAAAACACAGCAATAGACAACAACTTGCACAATAAAAAAAATAAAAAATAAAAATAAAACATTAGCCAATAAAAAACAAGAACTAATAAAAACATGGATTAAAACTGAGAGATTGTAAAAGTAGACTGGGTTAACTGACACTCCGTATTATTCGTGGTGCCGCCGGGGGCGACCCTCCCTCTCTCTCCCTTTCTCTCCAGTTCCTTCCTCGGGCAGCCCGAGGAAGGGAGTGAAGGGAGCTTGAGAGGAGAGGGAGGAGGAAGCGCCCCGTGAGCGTTGCTAGGCAGCAGCGCTCATGGGGTGCTTCCCAAGGGTGTCTCTAGGTTCCCGAGTTCTTCTGGCATAGTTAGTTTGTATGCGATACATGCGATCAATTTCAGCTTCACATTCTTGTTCTTGGACACAATTTGTATTATCATTTGGCAAATATCCTCTTTCTTATCCTCCTGGATATTTCTGAATTTGAGTTGGAACTCCAATTCATTTTGCTCAATTTTTTCCTGGATTTTTTCAAGTTTGTCATTTTTTTTACTTTGTAGAGTGTCTACGTTCTTCTGAATCTTACTTTGAACTTTTCCCAATTTGATATTTACCTGTTTCAATGCTGAAATATCATTTAGGGCTTTTGTTAGGTCTCCCTTTATGGATCCCACTTCCTCTTTTATCTCCTTCTTCATTCCCAGCATTTCCCTCTGGAGTTGCTTCTGTTGTGATTCATGTTTATCAGACATAATTTGTATTTCCTTCTGCAATTACTTCTGAAGATTGTCTTGTTTGTCACCTAATTTCTGTATTTCACGCATAATATCGCCAATGTTAATTTCTTCAGCTTGAGAGAATCGTCTGGCAAACATCTTAATATCTTTAGAGCAGGGGTCCCCAAACTAAGGCCCGGGGGCTGGATGCGGCCCTCCAAGGTCATTTACCTGGCCCTCACCCTCAGTTTTATAATATATTTTTATATCAGTTTTAAAACTATAATATATTGTATATACATATAAT
Organism: Anolis carolinensis; assembly: GCF_035594765.1. Lineage (NCBI taxonomy): Eukaryota > Metazoa > Chordata > Lepidosauria > Squamata > Anolidae > Anolis > Anolis carolinensis. Next base: position 208,892,704 of record NC_085841.1, read on the forward strand.
ATTGATAAAAATATTATAATGTTATACAATATAATACTAATAATAATACCATATAATAATATTAATTATATGTTATATATTACATATAGTATTACAGTATAGTGGTATAGTTCAATATAGTAATGTATAATGCTAATATTGTGCTATGCTAATAATATCATATTGTATGTACATACAGCTGCTCTGAGTCCCCTTCAGGGTAAGAAGGGTGGGATATAAATGTAGTAAATAAATGTAGTAAGTAAATAAATAATTAATTTTAGACTTAAGGTAAAGGTTTCCCCTGATGTTAAGTCCAGTCATGTCTGATTTTGGGGGTTGGTGCTCATCTCCATTTCTAAGCCAAAGAGCCGGCGTTGTCCGTAGACACCTCCAAGGTCATGTGGACGGCATGACTGCATGGAGCGCCGTTACCTTCCCGCCGGAGCAGTACCTATTGATCTACTCAAATTGGCATGTTTTCGAACTGCAAGTTTGGCAGAAGCTGGAGCAACAGCGGGTGCTCACTTTGCTCTCGGGATTTGAACCTGGGACCTTTCAGTCCGCAAGTTCAGCAGCTCAGCGCTTTAACACACTTCGCCACCGGGTCTCCTAATTTTAGACTTAGGCTCACCCAAATTCTGAAATGACTTGTAGGCACACAACAACAACAATCCTAATTAACTTGACTATCTCATTGGCTAGTAGCAGGCCCACACTTTCCATTGAAATCCTGATAGGTTTATGTTGGTTAAGATTGTTTTCATTTTTAAATATTGTATTGTTCTTTCATTGTTGTTGATTCAAATGATAATTCGGCCCCTCAACAGTCTGAAGGATTGACGACCGGCCCTTTGCTTTAAAAGTTTGAGGACCCCTGCTTTAGAGTCTCTCTGCTTTGGTCCTGCCATTTTTCCCAATTTAATATGATCACTTATCAAGTTGTCAAGTCCAATTGATTCTTGAATAATTCAATTTCTAATTAATTAGTTTGAGCATTAATCATAAGTAGAATGGATTCAATTGATGAATTAATAAAACGGATAATAAGTAATTAATTAATTGATTATGTTGGAAAGATTAATTGGGGCTCCCCTCCTGGTCTGATTTAATTAATATTTTCCTTGGTCCTTTTCTTCCTTAGAAACTTGATCTAATAAGCCCAATGTCTCTATCTGGCTACCAGCCCTTTTTTCTGTTGTTCTAACCTCTTCCACCATTCTCTTATCCCGAAGCCGTCTGTCGCACCGACCGCTGTCCTGTCTCGCTGTCGCGTCACCCCGTCGTTGTTGATTGTCCACTCCGTCACCCGTTACTGTCACCGATAAAGCTGTTGCCTGATTTTAAATCGCCTTTCCCCCGTTTTTTAAATGTTGTTGTTTTTCCTTGCTTCTATCGTGTCTTTTCTCTATGGTTTATCCTCTATTAGTCCTCCCAGTCTGTCTTCTTGAAGATTCCGCTGGCTTCTTCCATTTCCTGTTATCTGCTCTATAGTACGTGTCGCTGCTTTTACGCTCTTCTGGGTTCTTTCTCTGAGCATAAGGGTTCTCTTGTGCTCACTTCTCTTCCTCTTCCAGACACCCTCAGGCATCTCCTTCTACCTGGCTGTTGTTGATGAAGACTTTTGTAGACTCAACAATATGGCTCTCTCAAGGTCAAATCACCAAATCTTCCACCCAGAGCCTTACTAGCATGTTTCTCACTTCGTCTAGGCTCAACAATTTATTTAAGAAATCACGTAAGTCCAGAACAGTTTTCCTTTACTTTCTGCACTTTTTTCCACATTTGTTTAGCAATTATTTCAGTTATCAAGTTATTAAATTCTTGCTATTAAGTAAACACAATTCATTAATTCAATTGAATCTCAACTTATATCTTGGTCTTCAAATTCGTAAGACCATATTTGTTAGTCAATTAATTTAATTCTGTATCAAATCACAAATATTTTTTATCAAATCTACTGATTTATGTAGGTTGTTAAATAGGGGAAGCTTTACCCTGAAAAGAAGAAACTCCTTCTTTCCAGCTAGGCAAGTCAATGCTCGCCTCCTTCTTTTCTTATTCTTCTTTCTTCTTTTAAAATGAACGGGGCAGACAGTACGTGCGAGCCTTTGCTCCCTTCCCGCAAGACAACCCGCTTGCCGCAGTCCTTCGGATCCACCAGATCCCTGTCCTTGAGGGGCAGGGGTCTTATGGGACCATTAAAGGGGTCTGGCTGGTTTAGCGTCTCCCTACTTGATCTGTGGGGGGGGGGGGGGGAGAGGAAGCCAGAGCTCTACCAGGTCGTTCTATGTAGTTGGCTTTCTGAGAGCCTTCAGAAAGTCCAGCCTGCCGCCATGCTCGCTCACTAGAAGTGATCTCAAAAATTGGTATCTTGAAAGACTTCAGCAACTGCTTTAAAAAGTGAAATAAGAACATTGTCAGTAGTTTCATTTTGACAGCCATCTGACTGTGCTGTGTAACAACAAATGTTAAATACAGCCATCATTCTCAGTGCATAGGTAATGAAACAGTGAGTAATTGAGAGTATCTGCCTTGATTTTATTTGCTGCAGTGATAACGGTTCTAAACGATTTATGGCATCCATCACTTAAGGCTTTTTGCAACCAATTGTTGCCTGTGGATTATACAGCATTCTGTAAAGATACAAGATACAGCTGTAAAAAAAAAAAAAAAAACTAATGAAGCCATGATGACAATATTTCATTGATAGTGTCCCATTTGGTGCACAAGAATGTTACTAAGTGGGATGTCTTTCTCTTTAAAATAATTCTTAACAACACACAATACGAACTTCCCCTTTGTCTTAGTACTCTTGCAAATAACAGCTCTTGAACCAAACTTTTAGTTTTGATGACACTAACATAGGCAAGAAGCAAAGTTTCATCGCCTGGCAAAATAGACTTATTTAATAGCTTACTATTACTATGGTGTTGTCCTTAGCAAATCATATCATGTGTTTTCAGACATTTCATCCATTCTTTTTTATTAGCAGAAATTTTACTGAGAGGGAGCAGTTCAATAATTTGTTCAAGTGACTTGCGTCTAAGTGTGTCAGCTACTGACACTTGCTACTGGGAGCAGTGACCTCACTTGCTACTGGGAGCATTTCCAATTGTATGGTGTGCTACTGCTCATTTCCAATTGTATGAGCAATAACGTGTTTACGATGCACACAAACCACCACTTGAGTGCTGTGAAGTTTTAGCAAGCATGTTTTCAATGGCTTTCTATTTCTGAAAGTTTTCTCAAAGTGGAAATGTGCTACGTTTTTGTCTGCTTTATCAAAATATATTTTCTTCAAATGCTCAGGAAGTCAGGGAGGCTTCATGACTTTGTTTGAAAGATTCTTTCACACACAAAGGGCACACTGGTTGTTGGTTATTTGGTGCTAATACCAATCCATATTTCATATGTTCCACACTATATTGTCTGCACTTCTTTTTTGATTGCTTTTCTGTAGCCGTATTTTATTCTGGAACAAAAAAGTAGTTTTTAAAAAATGAGCCAATCACAAAAATGCAGTTCAAAACAAAGAAAGATAATAGCAAAGCAATTACTATGACTCTACACCCTCACTGCTTCCTAGAAAAAAAAAGTGAATCCAATGCCTTGATATTTGTAGGCTTGAATTTTGTTCCTGGGGCCTAGGTGCTTCCAGGTTGATGACATTCCTAATTTACAGTCTTGAGCATGTGCTCAAGTACCAATGGACAGGTCCCTGGCTCAACGAGCTTACAGCTTCAATTGGAAGGGCTAATCATAGGCCACAGGTTATGAAGTGAGGACATATTTTATGGAAGGAATCAGGTAAGCAAAACAGAATCTATCCCTTCACAGCCATCAACTTAAAAAGAACCAAGACACAAAGGAAGGGAAAGAATGCCCCATGTGCATTATCGGAACACCAGGTTATTAACCAGGTTATTAATTCCCATGTTGCAACAGTTCCATTGGCTGCCAATCTGTTACCATGAACAATTCAAACTGCTGGTTTTGACCCATAAAGTCCTATACAGATTGGGCCCAGTTTACTTCTGGAAAGGGCCTTCTCTCTGCTGCACCACCCTCTCAAGCTAGACTAATGGGAACAGCTACTCCCAGACTTTGGAACTCCCTCTCTAGAAAGATCAGGGTAACCCCATCCTTGCTTATCTTTGACAGGCAGTTGAAAACATTTCTCTGCCATCAACCCTTGTTTATACACTTACAATGGTTGAGGTTTTAAAAAGATGGTGTGGCTGAGATTTTAAAGTTGAGATGAAATTTTAATACATTTTTATATTCTCAATGTCATTGATTTTAACATCATAAACTTAAATGTTTTTTTTAAATTATATATGTATATTATATTTATTTGTATTATGAACATCTATATATATATAAATGTTCTGATAGTTTTTCCCTTAACTTAAACAACAGTACACAACCAAAACACACCAAATTTGGCCACAAAAGACATGGTCATCCGGACTGTATTTTTACATCAAAAAAACAAGAAAAATAAAGTCCTAATTAGAGGGAGAGGAATAACTGTTTATTTCCCATTGCTGCCAGTTAGAAGGCTAAGCACCGCCCACTTTGTCTCCTAGCAACCCACTCAGCCATGTAATGGCGCCAAGGGCCTCTTCAATCAGGCCTCTTCCACATTGCCTATAAAATACAGATTATCTTATTTGAACTGGATTTTATGGCAGTGTAGACTCAAGGCCTTTCCACACAGCTATATTACCCATTTATAATCTTATATTATCTTCTTTGAACTGGATTATCTTGAATCCACACTGCCATATAATCCACTTCAGTGTGCATTTTATACAGCTGTGTAGAAGGAGCCTCATATAATCCAGTTCTAAGCAGATAATATACGATTATAAATATACAGTAGAGTCTCACTTATCCAACATAAATACCCCGGCAGAACGTTGGATAAGCGAATATGCTGGATAATAAGAAGGGATTAAGGAAAAGTCTACTGAACGTCAAATTATGTTATAATTTTACAAATTAAGCACCAAAACATCATGTTATACAACAAATTTGACAGAAAAAGTAGTTCAATGCTATGTAGTAATTATTGTATTTACGAATTTATCACCAAAACATCACAATATATTGAAAACATTGACAACAAAAACATTGACTACTAAAAGGCCGACTGCATTGGATAATCCAGAACATTGGATAAGCGAATGTTGGATAAGTGAGACTTTACTGTAATATGAAATATTTACTGTGGTATAATAATACAGAACAATATAATCTCTAAAACCAGGACACTAAATAAAGAGCAACATTCTAAAAGCAGGGAAATTGGGAATTCCAGAAAGGAAACAATCGGGGCCTGATAACACTTCCCAACAAAGGATTCTCCCAGGCAGGAAGTAAACAGGCTTTGAAGCTGCAATGCCATTAAATGCTAATCAAGGTGGTTAATTACATCATTCATACCTGCCACACTGAGACTATTAATTGCTATTCAACCTGGCCAACCAAGGATTCCACAAGGTAGAAAGCGGCCAGGCTTGCAAGCAGCAAGGCTATTCAGTGCTATTCAACCTGGCCAACCAAGATTTCCCCTAGATAGATAACCCCCAAGCTCTGAAGTCACGAGGCTACTCTGTCCCAAACAACCAGGCCTAGAAAGGATGCCCTATGTAGAAAACAGCCAGGCTTTTAAGCTGCAAGACTATTCAGTGCAGTTCAAGCTGGCCAAACAAGGATTCCCCTACTAAGGAAGTAGTCAGGCTTCCTTAGTAGGGTGCTACTCCAGAAAACGGCCAGGCTTTGAGGCTGCAAGGCTATTCACTGCTATTCCACCTGGCCAACAAATGATTCCAATATGCTACAGCAATGCGTGGCCAGACAAAGCTAGTTGTTTTATATTTATTGTTAGCCATTTTGAGTCCTTATAAAAAAAGGTGGGATAAAAATGAAGTAAATAAATGAATACATGCTGTGGGTTTGCTACAAGAACTGGCAACAGGGCTTAAATTTTTTAAGGACCCCTGTCATAGGCATCTCTGCTGCAGGTGAGAGGGACGGTGAGGTCTGCTCACCTCAGATGCTGAAAAGAGCTGTGGCAAGGGGATGGGGCACTTTGTCCTGGCCCTGTGTTGAGCAAAGGAAGGCATCCCCCCACCCCGGTGACATTTTTCAGAGACCATGAAGCGAGACTATGGGGCGTCCACAAAGCTCTACCCCCTCAAGAGTTTGTACATAATGGTAAATTTTATCATAGTTTGTAAAATATGCTTACTTGGTTCAAGTACCTGCCTAACACTACTCCCCCACCACTTCCTTTATCCTCAGTGTCAGCTGGGATCTTTTCACTGCACCTTGGCATTAATCAACAAATCTTCTGCGTGGCCCTGATTCCAAAAGTATACTACTTACAGGTTGAGTATGCCTTATCCAAAATTCTGGGGGCTAGAAGGGTTTAGAATTTTGGAATATGTGTATTTACAACTATAGCCATAATACTATAATATCTAATAACATATATCCACACACAATAAAGATAGCTTCCAAGACTAAACATGGAACACATTTCATATATACCTCATACACATGGGCCAAAGGTAATTTTATACAATATACTAGCTGTGCCCGGCCAGGTGTTGCTGTGGCGAAGTCTGGTGGTATGGGAAATAAAGTATTGAGGAATTGGTGGTAGTTAAGGTAAAGGGTAAAGGTTTTCCTCTGAGTCCAGTCGTGTTCGACTCTGGGGGTTGGTGCTCATCTCCATTTCTAAGCCGAAGAGCCGGCGTTGTCCGTAGACTCCTCCAAGGTCATGTGGGATGACTGCATGGAGCGGCGTTACCTTCCCGCCGGAGCAGTACCTATTGATGCACTCACATTTGCATGTTTTCGAACTTCTGGGTTGGCAGAAGCTAGGGCTAACAGTGGGGGCTCTCTCCGCTCCCCCAATTGAAACTTGCGGCCTTTCGGTCCAGAAGTTCAGCAGCTCAGCGTTTTAACACGCTGCACCATCAGGGGATATTATTTCCTAAAGGTTGTGAATATACAATATTTCTGATTTTTTTTTGTCTGTTGGAGGCAAGTATGAATGCTGCAATTAGGAAAAATGATTAGGATGTAATGGCCTTGCAGCTTTAAAGCCTGGCTGTTTCCTCCCCGAGTAAATTTTTTGTTTGGAGGTGTTAGCTGGCCCTGATTGTTTCCTGTCTGGAATTCCCTTTTTTCAGAGTGGTGTTGTTTGCGATATTTTACGTGCTTCTACTGTCTGTGGCCCTGAGAAAACAGAGGATTTGCTAGACTTTGATGATGGGAATATTTTGTTGGGAGGTGTTAGCTGGCCCTGATTGTTTCCTGTGTGGAATTCCCCTGTTTTTAGAGTGTTGTTCTTTATTTAGTCTTCTGATTTTAGAGATTGTATTGTTCTGTTTTATTATACCACATTAATTTTATATATTCTGATTTTAATGTTTTTGAATACTTGGAACCAGATTGTATTCATTTTCACGGTTGACCGCAACACAGTAATAATAATAATAATGATAGTAATAATAATGACTTTGGTAATACACAGTGCTTCACTCCCTTCTCAGCTTCCTTTCTGGAAGAATCCTTTCTTGGGAGGTGTTAGCTGGCCCTGATTGTTTCCTTTGTGGAATTTCCAATTTTCCTGCTTTCAGACTGTTGGTGTTTATTTACTGTCCTGGTTTTAGAGATTATATTGTTCTGCATTATTCTATCCCAGTAATTATTTCATATTAAAGTAGAATCTCACTTATCCAACATTTGCTTATACATTGTTCTGGAATATCCAACGCAGTCTGCCTTTTCATAAGCAATGTTTTTGTAGTCAGTGTTTTAAATTCATTGTGATATTTTAGTGGTAAATTTATAAATACAGTACAGTAGAGTCTCACTTATCCAACATAAATGGGCTGGCAGAACGTTGGATAAGCGAATATGTTGGATAATAAGGAGGCATTAAGGAAAAGCCTATTAAACATCAAATTAGGTTATGATTTTACAAATGAAGCACCAAAACATGTTAGACAACAAATTTGGTAGAAAAAGTAGTTCAATACGCAATAATGCTATGTAGTAATTACTATACTTATGAATTTAGCACCAAAATATCACGATATATTGAAAACATTGACTACAAAAATGTGTTGGATAATCCAGAACATTGGATAAGCGAGTGTTGGATAAGTGAGACTCTACTGTAATTACAACATAGCATTACTGAGCATTGAACTTCTTTTTCTGTCAAATTTGTTGTATAATATGATGTTTTGATGCTTAATTTGTATAAAGATTACCTAATTTGATGTTTAATTGGCTTTTCCTAAATCCCTTCTTATTATCCAACATATTCACTTATCCTGCCGGCCTGTTTATGTTGGATAAGTGAGACTCTACTGCATATTGGTAATCTTATATTATCTGCTTAGAACTGGATTATATGAGGCCCCTTCTACACAGCTGTATAAAATGCACACTGAAGTGGATTATATAGTAGTGTGGACTCAAGATAATCCAGTGCAAAGCAGATAATATAAGATTATAAATGGGTAATATAGCTGTGTGGAAGGGCCTTGAGTCTACACTGCCATATAATCCAGTGCAAATTAGATAATCTGTGGAAGAAGCCTAAATGAGGCCTAAATCTGCCTGTCCCCTAACTGAACCCTGGTTGTGCTTGGCTGAATTGGTTGCTAGGAGACGAAGTGGGCAGAGATTAGCCCTCTAAACTAGCAGCAATTGGATAAAAACAATTATTGCTCTCCCTCTAATTAGGACTTTATTTTTCTTTTCTTTTTGTTGTATCTTACTGGAGCCATGGATGATGGGTTGTGTTGTCAAATTTCGAGGTTGGGCAGCCTGTAGTTTTGTTGTTTTGTGGGTTGCCCTGATGCCATCACTCATTTATATATATAGATTTGATAATTTTCTTTATGAAACAAAGTTAGTGTGCATGGAACCATCAGACAGCAAAGAATTCCCTTTCTCAGCCACTCTTGTAGATTGTTTTGGAGTACTGGCAGTCCCCAAGTTAAAAACAAGGTAGGTTCTGTAGGTTTGTTCTTAAGTTGAATTTGTAAGTTGGAACAGGTTCTTTTTAAAGTGTAACTCCACACACACACACACACACGTACGTATGTAAGCTTTGGATAGCATAGGGAAAGGTTAACACTCCAGTGGTGTTTGTTTTGCTGTCTGTGCCTATGTTCAGAAGAATTCACCTCACTTTCTGTCCCTGTGATAATTGGATTTTACAAAATTTGGCTTGTTGTGGAAACAAGGATTGCTGAGAAAGCTTCAGCGGAGACACCTTTTCCCATGGTAACTCTTTCAGGAGTGAATTTCCCTTCCTCCAAGCAGATTTCTCTCACTTCCTGTTGTCTCTTCCCCTTTAACTATGAGCTGTTTGTAAGTTGGATATTTGTAAGTTGGGGATTGCCTGTAGCTTGGAATTTTGGCATACTCGACCTGTACATGAAAAAAGTTTGCCAAACAAATAGGATGTGAAATTTCACCTCAAATATAATTGAAATGTAATGACCCTGCAAGAGTGACCCATACATAGAAGTAGGCTTCATGCATGGATTCCTTTCTGGACCAGAAGTTACATATAGAGAGTGATGCTGTATGACTGTGCACAGTTTCCTTTCACCACTGAACTGAGGTTGTACGAACATTTATTTATTTATTTATTTACAGTATTTATATTTCGCCCTTCTCACCCCGAAGGGGACTCAGGGCGGATCACATTATATACATATAGGGCAAACATTCAATGCCCATATACACACAGAACAGAGACAGACAGACGCAGAGGCAATTTAACCTTCTCCTGAGGGGATGTTCGATTCTGGCCACAGGGTGGAGCAGCTGCTTTATCATCCACTGTGATGGCACTTCCTCATTCCAATGCCGTAAATTAGTTAAATTAGTCTCCCCACTTTATAAGTGGTACCTTATTTCCTACTTGATAGATGCAACTATCTTTCGGGTTGCTAGGTCAGCAACGAGCAGGGGCTATTTTTTTAAAAAAATTTAATTGACGGGTGCTCACCCCGCCACGGGCTGGCCACTCATGGTCAGAGTGATTTATTGCAGCAGGCTGCTCAACAGCCTGCGCCACAGCCCGGCCCCAATAAGGTACTAGACTACTTTTACAGGAAAAGGGAATTTAAAGCAGATGTTAGTGGTAGACCCTATCAAGACACTGGAACCTCAGCAGCTATTCAAGTAAGTCAGTTGTTGAATTGACAAGATGTCTTATGCCCTTAGCAGGTTCAAGACTAACTAACTCAATTTATTTTATTTTAATATATATTTATAGCTCAACATCTCTGTATATATAGCATGCTCAGTTATGGTGGACAACTGAATGAACTTATTCCAACTTAACTGAATTCTTGGATCTAAAGAAGTACCACAGATTTCCAAATAGCTAAACATCTACTTTTCTATCAGTTGCCACAAACATCCAGCGAACCAATAATTAATTTCCTACTGGCATACTATTAAGCCACTGTCATGTGTTAACATAATATGTCAAGTGGTACAACAAGCCCCTAATTATTCATATATCTGGCTTCCTGGTGACTTGAGGCAGAAAAATACATGTTTAAAAATGAAAATATTTAGAGAATATATTACAGTTTACTACATAATACTACCTTTTATTTCACTGTCTCAGCCCTTAGCCATGAAAGTCATCCAAAAGAAAAACAAAAATGTTTAGTCTTATCAAGGAGGCATAACTGGCCAGTTGCAAATGGGCACAGAAAACATGCATGCCTGTTATTGAATTTCTCTGATGGCCTCTACAAGCAGAATATTGGAAGCATCATAAACTCATCTAGTGTGCAAGTTATTCCTGCTGTATTACACCAGCTACCAGAGCTAGACTTGTTATTTGCATCAAAACAAGACATGTAGAATATACTGTCCCCAAACAGAAACACTGCTATTGCAATCTTGCTCAAATTTGCAAGATAATGTTTCCTGCAATCATAATAATCTAAAAGCAATAAACTTAATAAACAAAGTGCACTGTAGATCCCATTCAACAATTCTTAGGTCTTAGTAAATATGCAAATTATCATGTTGCACATCTGAAATTGTTCAGCACCCCTAAGACAAACCAATAAAAATTTAATATGTGAGGTAATAAACAAGGTAAAACAAAACAAAACAAAGAACCATGCTATTTATATCCTGTTGTGTGAAAGTTTGGATACAAAAATTCCACACACACACACACACATATATATATATATATATATTAAAAACCCTCACATTTCTAACATACATACTTGACAAAGTACATCATGACTCCCCTTATCCACAGGGATACTTTCTAACACACAACTGCCCCCAAAGAATTCATGGGTAATAGTGAGCACTATATTTGACAAGAAGCATACCATAGAATTGCACTGGAGGACCTAGAAAGGTCCACAAACACTCCTGAGGGAATGTACTTTGGAGGGTGGGTAACTGAAACCATGGATATCAAATCCACAGATAAGGGAATCCATAACTACTGGAGGGTAAGGACCCTATTAATTATAATCAGTGAATGCTTTCCTTTGATCTCAGTGAGAGAATGGATTGCTTTCCCTGAAGAAACAATTAAGAAACATTAAAATCAATGGCAGAATTGCCATTCACTTTAATGATTATGTCTCTAATGCTCATTTCTCTCAAGACAGGTTGCTTTGTTGGATCATGATAAGTTAAATCAAAACATATTTTTAAATAAGCATCCAGACAGAAACTTTAAAGTATTGTCAGTTCTTTACAAAATGCTTTGGGGTGTTCATGATGCACTGAACTGAAATCAATATGCTAATTTATATCTCTCCAAGGACAAAATTGTGGCACAAACCAATATACAGGTGACCATCTGTATCCATGAATTCCACCATCCATTGCTTGAATTTCTTTTAAGAAATCCCAAGAACAAATGTTAATTCTGCTATTTTTTATAATTGGGACACTATTTTACTACACCATTGCATCTTGCACTCAGCGCTTTACCCCTTGCCCAGGCCCTATAGTCTGCTTTTTGCACAAGTATGTCCGGTCCTTTGTAGTCAGAGTGTAGTCGTATTCCTGGTTGCTGGTTTGTTGAGTTTTGTTTGATAGTTTTAACGTGGTTTTAGATTTTGCTGTTTTAACTGAACTGTTATGTCATTATGTTTTTAATTTAGTTGGTGAATTTTGTAGTATGTCCTGGGCCTGCTTGTAAGTCACCCTGAGTCCCTTCGGGGAGATGGTGGTGGGGTATAAAATGATTATATTATTATTGAGCATCCAGACTTAGATATCCATTGGGGTCCTGAAACCAAATTCCTGGGGATATTGAAGGTGCAATGTATAGGATAGTATTATGTATGTTTTGAACCTTTTGAAAAAGTGACCTTCAGATGGCTATTCAATGAGATGGACCGGAATGTTTGACACCCTGGGGTTTCAGGGTGTGGTCACAATGTAAAAGTAATGCTGTTTGACACTTTAATTCCCATGGTTCAATATTGTGGGATCCTGGGCGTTGTACATTGGTTAACAGAAGTGCTCTTTGGTAAAGGACAAAGGCCCGGTAGAAGCACAACTCCCACAATTCCATAGATCGGAGCCTTGGTAGTTAAAGAAAATGGCCTTAATTCCTCAGTGTATTTGAACCCTCAGGCCTCTTCCACACAGCTGTATAAAATCCCGCATTTTCTGCTTTGGATTTTATGGCAGTGTGGATTCTGATAACCCAGTTCAAAGCAGATATTGTGGATGATCTGCCTTGATATTCTGAGCTATATGGCTGTGTGGACTCAGGGCCTTCCCTCACAACCCACCAGCAAGGCCTCAAAAGGGAAGTTGACATTTTAACTACAGCATTTGTTTGGGCTTTGCTCCCCGTCCCTAGGGCCGCTTTCACAACCTCTGCGGGAGATTTCAGAACCCCGTTGAGAGAAACCAGCCGCCCTGACTGGCATCTTTTCCCGCCTCGGAGACAGCGAGAGCGGGAGTCCCGGCCGTGAGGCGCCGACGTCGAAGCTCCGGAGACTGGGGGATTGGGTATGGTGAGAGCGCCCGGGACGTGTGTCCCGAGGAGCCGCTTTGGGCCTCAGTTGGTGCCGGGGCGGAGGCGGAGGGCGCCCCGCTCATTGTCTCTCACACAAACCAGGCAAAACAGGAAGCCGCCTCGGCGCGGGCGGGGAAGAGAGCGGTGGAGGAAGAGCAGAGGGGCCCAACCAGAGCGGAGGGCGCTGAGCGACAAGGCAGGGCGGCCAATGGGAGCGCGGAACGAGGAGCGCGGCGGCCAATGAGCGCGCGGGGAGGCGGGAGTTCCGGGCAGGCGGGCCAAGGCGTCGGTGGTAGTAGTAGTGGCGGCGGCGGCGGCGCTTTTCCCCCTGCCGCACAAGCCCCATCTTTGGGCTCCTTCTCTCCGTCAATCAAAGCAGGGGGAAGCCCCGGAATCGGGCTCCGGGCGGCCTCGACTGCCACCCACCTTCCCTCCTTCTTCACGCCTGTACCATAAGCATGGCCCCTGAGGAGGAGAGGGCCGCCTAGCGGAGTCCAGTTAGCGGGGCCTGCGCGGGAGAGAGCGGAGAGCAGCCAGCGCGTCGCTTCCTTCCTCTTTCCCCCTCCCGCCCTCCCTCCCTCCGTCCCTGCCTCGCTTGCCTGTCTCCAGCACTATGACCGGTACGTGGGGGCCTTGCGCGTCGTGGCAGGTCTGCTTCGGAGCGTGGCTGGAGCGGCACTGGCTCTGAGCGGCGGGAGGAGCAGAGCCAGGGGGAGGAGGAGAGAGGGAGGAGGAGGAGAGGGGCAGCAGGCGGGCAAGCAAGGAGGAGCAGCGGCGGAGGGAAAGGAGGAGGAGGAAGAAGAGGAGGAGGAGGAGGAGGAGGCCCCTGCGCGCGGGCGGGAAGGAAGGCAGGCGAGAAGGGCGGGAGGAAAGCGGGGAGGGAAGGGAGGGGGCTGGCACTCATCTCCCCCCCCCCCCCGTCTTCCCTCCCATAACTATTACTGACTGCGGGCTCCTCTGACCCCCCCTCCCTTCCCTCCTTCTTGGCATGGGTTTTCCCCTCCCTCCCTCTTAAAAAAACCCAAAAAAAACCAACCCCAAACTCTCCCCTCTCCTTCCCCCTCCCTCTCTGTTATGCCCGCAGCTCCCGAGAAGCCTGTGAAACAAGAGGAAATGGCTGCCTTGGACGTGGACAGCAGCGGCGGAGGCAACAGCAGCGGCGAGTACCTGCAGCACGGAAATAACAACAATAACGCCACCGCTTCAGGAGAAGCTTCGGACGAGACCCCGCAGGTGAGCCCCCTTTGAGGCCCTCCTGATTGTGGAGAAGGGGACACACGGACACTGAGGAGGCCACGATGGAGGCCCTCCTGATTGGGGGGAAGGGGACGGACGGACACACACACAGCGAGAAGTACTAACCGCGGCCTGCCTTTCCCCTCCCTCCCTTACCCTGCTGCGCCTCTAGGACACCCAGCCGTCCCCGCTGGCGCTCTTGGCGGCTACCTGCAGCAAGATCGGTCCGCCGTCGCCGGAGGAAGTGGACGAGGAGGAGGAGGACGCCGAGGAGGAAGAGGAGCCGCAGCCCGACGAGGAGACTCCTGAAGCAGTGGAAGCGGTGAGTGCCCGCCCGGAGGGAGGGACGGACGGATGGATGGATGGAGGGACGGAGGGGTGGGTGGATAGGATAGGGAGACACGCTCCGCATTGCCCGCCCGCCCGGAGGAGGGACGATGGGAGCGGCACTAAGAGGCGAGCAGGCAGGCAAAGGGTCCCCGGGCTCTCTGCCTCAGGAGGGCCTCCCTAAAGGGGGAGGGAATGAAGGAGGGCGAGGATGGCGCCGGGAGTGGGACTTCCCCTCGGCCTTCTAGGCGGAGGGGAGAGGCGGGAAGCTTTCCCGCTCACGCCTCTCTTCTCTCCCAGTCAGCAGGGGAGGTGACATTCAAACGGGAATTAACCCCCACCCCTTCTCCCTCAGGGAATGGCTCCCCTCCCCTTAAAAAAACAACAGTGTCAGCTGTCACTTTGGAGGCCCCCACAGGAAAAAGATAGGGGGTGCCCGTTAAGGGGATAAAATGGCTGTTTGAAAAAGGCGGCCTGGCGCAAAGGAGGCAGGAAAGCAGTGGTTGAGAAGGCGGCTCTGGGCGCCCTTGAAGGGCATTCAGGGAAGAGAGCTTCCAGTATATTATACTACCCTCATATTTAGAGTTTTCAATATTTTATTCCCCCCCCCCCCTTCCCGGAGGGAAACTAGTTCCTAAGGAAGCAGTTTGGGGCCAAAGGATTTTTGCCTATGTACAGTAGAGTCTCACTAATCCAAGCCTCGCTTATCCAAGCCTCTGGATAATCCAAGCCAGTTTGGTAGTCAATGTTTTCAATATATCATGATATTTTGGTGCTAGATTTGTAAATACAGTAATTAGAACATAAAATTACTGCGTATTGAACTACTTTTTATGTCAAATGTGTTGCATAACATGATGTTTTGGTGCTTAATTTGTAAAATCATAACCTAATTTGATATTTAATAGGCTTTTCCTTAATCCCTCCTTATTATCCAAGTTATTCGCTTATCCAAGCTTCTGCCGGCCCGTTTAGCTTGGATAAGTGAGACTCTACTGTATTATCGAAGGCTTTTGTGGCCTGAATCACTGGAGGCCCTTCCACACAACCATATAACCCAAAATATAATGGCAGAAAATCCCACAATATCTGCCTTGAACTGAGGGCTCTTCCTCACAGCCCTACATCCCAGAATATCAAGGCAGAAAATCCCACATTATCTGAGTGTGGACACGGATAACCCAGTTCAAAGCAGATACTGTGTGATTTTCTGCCTTGATATTCTGGGATGTAGGGCTGAGTGGAAGGGCCCTGAGTTATCTGCGTCCACACTGCCATATATTACAGTTCAAAGCAGTTAATGTGACATTTTATTCAGTTGTGTAGAAGGGCCATACATTCTGCCGTACATTCCAATTCAAAGCAGATATTGTGGTTTTTTCGGCCTTGATATTCTGGGCTATATGGCTGTGTGGAAGGGCCCTAAACTGCTGTGAGTTTTCTGGGCTGTATGGCAGTGTTCCAGAAGCATTCTCTCCTGATATTTTGCCTACATCTATGGCAAGCATCCTCAGAGGTTGTAAGGTCTGTTGGAAACTAGGCAAGTGGGGTTATATCTGTGGAAGGTCCAGGGTGGGAGAAAGAACGCCTGTCTGTTGGAGGCAAGTGTGGATGTTGTAATTGGCCAGCTTGATTAACATTGAATAGACTTGCAGCTTCAAAACGTATGGACAATTTCAACAGAAAGGAGGAAACCATGAAAATGAACAAAATCTGGCTACCAGTATTAAAAAGCTCTAAAATCAGGACAGTAAATAAAGAACATCACTCAGAAAACAGGGGAATTCCAGACATGAATCAATCAGGGGCAGCTGACACCTCCCAACAAAGGATTCCCCCCAGGCAGGAAGCAGCCAAGCTTTGAAGCTGCAAATCTATTCAGTGCTAATCAAGCTGAACAATTACAACATTCAAACTTGTCTCAGGCAGACAAGAGTTCATTCTCCCATCCTGGGCATTCCACAGATATATAAACCCCACTTTCCTAGTTTCCAACAGACCTCACAACCTCTGAGGATGCCTGCCATAGATGTGGCCGAAACGTCAGGAGAGAATGCTTCTAGAACATAGACATACAGCCCAGAAAATTCACAACAACCCACTTTTTGCCTAGTCGGATATGTTTACTGGCTTTATTTATTTATTTACATCACTTTTACCCCACCTTTCTCCCCGAGGGGACTCAAAGCGGCTTACAACAAATAGGCAAAAATTCAATGCCTAAAAACAATGTAAAAACAACAATTCATATAAAAAATCTACAAAACAACAATTCATATAAAACAGATACCATTGCAAAATAAAATCACATTATATAAAATTTTAAGCATGTCCAAGATTAGAAGTCTGTGTGTGTGTGTGTGTGTGTGTGTGTGTGTGTGTGTGTGTGTGTGGTACATATAGTCACATTAGGGGTGTATTTTGTATTTTTTAGGGTTTTCTGATTGTTGCCATGGTTTCTCAGTAATGTAGAAAACTGGCAGCTTCTTCTTTTGAAATAAATTTAGTACCTTGGGTACTAAGGGTTTTTTATGGAGCCCTCTGCCTATGCTCTAGTTTTGGTTTTTAAGTTAAAATTGTACAGTAGGCTATCAGGGCCCTTCCAGACAGGCCCTATATCCCAGGATCTGATCTCAGGTTTTCTGTGTATCCCAGATTATCTGGCAGTGCAGACTCATATAATCCAATTTAAAGCAGAACACCTGGCATCAAATCCTGGGATATAGGGCCTGTCTGGAAGGGCGCTCAGGCCCCTTCCATACAGCGGAATAAAATCCCACATTTTCTGCTTTGAACTGGACTATATGGCAGTGTGGACTCAGATACTCAAAGCAGATATTTTGTGATTTTCTGCCTTGATATTCCAAGTTATTTGGCATCTGAGAGAAGGGCCCTCAGATGCCCGGGTAGTAAAAGAATTGGCAGATACTGAATAGATGTATTTTTCTGGTTGCTTGAGAGCTATTGTTAAAATAGGCCTAGTACTGTACCCCAGTATTCTATACTATAAACTTGGTATGGACTTGATGTTAATATTGGAATACAGTAAATAAGAGCAATGTAAGACAAAGACAGACTGAATGTAATATACAGTAGAGTCTCACTTATCCAACATAAACGGGCCAGCAGAATGTTGGATAAGCGAATATGTTGGATAATAAGGAGGGATTAAGGAAAAGCCTATTAAACAACAAATTAGGTTATGATTTTACAAATTAAGCACCAAAACATCATGTTATACAACAAATTTGACAGAAAAAGTAGTTCAATACACAGTAATGCTATGTAGTAATTACTGTATTTACGAATTTAGCACCAAAATATCACGCTGTATTGAAAACATTGACTACAAAAATGCGTTGGATAATCCAGAACGTTGGATAAGCGAGTGTTGGATAAGTGAGACTCTACTGTAGTTTTACTGTATGATAAAAAAATTTTATATGGGCAGCTCAGACTGTGTTATATGGGTCCACTCTGACTACCATATATACTCGAGTATAAGCTGACCCGAATATAAGCCGAGGCACCTAATTTTACCACAAAAAACTGGGAAAACTTATTGACTTGAGTATAAGCCGAGGGTGGGAAATGCAGCAGCTACTGGTCAATTTCAAAAATAAAATTAGATACCAATAAAATTACATTAATTGAGGCATCAGTGGGTTAAATGTTTTGAATATTTACTGTATTTCAAAGAAAAACAGTAAATTAACAATATAAGTGGAAAAGCAACAATAACGTTATAATAATCATCATCATCAACAACAACAGCTTCATTTGTACCCTGTCCTATCTATCTCCGCCTGGGGACTCAGGCCAGCTTCCAACATAGTAACAGGCAAACATACAATGCCTACATAAACAATGCAGGGCTAGATATGGATCTATCATTATATATACTAATTTCACATGTGTATTTCCCCCTGAAATCTTTCCAAATCCTCTCTCTGTGCATTTTCCTCCTGCAATATTTCCAAGCCCGGTTTATCAATGTTTACATCTATCTAGACGTGTGTGTGTGTGTGTGTGTGTGTGTGTGTGTGTGTGTGCGCGCGCGCACGTGCATTTTCCCTCTGCATGTGCAAACGTGAGGGTAAAATTCATATAAAATTAATGTATACATATAGGAACAGATATAAAGGCACATGGATATCTCTATCTATATTTACATAGGATTTGCAAAGACCTGTAAACATATGAGGGGAAAATTCATATATAAATGTATTTGTAGGGGGAACATCTATATAAATATTTAGAAGCTTTGGGGCATGCATTTACCCAAGGAAGAAATGCAAGCAAAGCCCCCCTAAAAACAACTTTGTCCTCTTTTCTCCTGCCCTTTCCCACCTATTTTCTTTCTCCCTTTTTCAAACTCTAAAAGTAGCCAGAAAAGGCTTTTTAAAACTTCACTCCCCCTCCCAAAAAAACCCACCTCATTTTTGTTTCCTTAGGAATAAAAATAAATACACACCTTCTGTAGCTCTCTTTTCCCCTTCTTCCCTCCCTTTGGACTCAAATGTTCTTGCAATAGTAGTAGTAGTAATAATAATAATAATAATAATAATAATAATAATAATAATAATAGTAATAGCAATGAATCGTGCAAATTTGCAAGAATATCTTTTTTTCTTCCCCTTCTGCCCATACAATCTGGTTTGCAAGGGTTTCTCTCACATTCTTTCGCTTTTGAAAACATTCGCTTCTTCTCTGTCTCTCTCTCAAAAAAATATAAGATAACCAGCCTGGGAGGAGAAGCAGAGGAGGGAGGTTTTGGAAAAGAAAACATACCTTGGCCTCCAGGCTCCGCTGCTGGCTTGAGCTTGACCTGAATATAAGCCGGGGGAGGTTTTTTCAGCTCATAAATAAGGGCTGAAAAACTCAGGTTATCTTCGAGTATATACGGTATATACTTGCTTTATTTGACAGTGTAGATCCAGTCTCAGAATCTACTGTATATTAAGTGAAAGACAGTACCTTTGCTGCAGGTTTTTTTTTAAAATGTTGTGCCTTCTGAGTGTTCTCTATTTGTTAAATTGAAATTTTATTTAGGTTTTATGTTTATGCTTTTGATAAATATGCATAAGGTCACAATTTCAGTGTAATGTAGAAAAAGTTGTTAACATTTTGAAATGAGCTATTCTTTGTTTGCTTAATTTGTTCACTTAATTTAATCTGTATTTCTGTACCCACTTGAGTTACTATAAACCATATCAACTTCAGTAGAGTTTACTAGCCAGGCCAGTGGATTAAGGATTGTAGTCTCTTGTAGTAGAAAGACAGTATTTATTATCTCTACAGCACACCAGGAAGCTAAGATGCTGTTCAGGTTAATCACTTGCCCACAGCCTCAGTGAGTGTCAGAGTCTGGAACAAAGCCAAAACTGAACTTGTTCATATGTGTCCTTCCAAATATGACGTAAAGGAAAAATAGTGCAGCAATGTTGTCTCAGATTCTCAGACAGCCTGAAGCAAGATTTTGACGTGGCTGAAATTCTCCATCCTGGGCTCATAAAAATAGAAACTACAATGGTACTTAAAGAAAATTACATGTGTATTTTTTTAAATTAATCTTTATATTAGCTTAGATTTGTTTTCAACACACAGAAAAAGATATGTAGGATAGAGGCAACATACATTGAAAGTGTTTTTTCTGTGTCTTTTCACAATCAGATATGCATTGAAGATTTGGGGGCTAGATGATTTCAGTAGTACAATAGTTATATCTGTGGTTTGCCCATATTTCTCACTGTACTACCTCCATGTTAGGGTACTTGCAACTGCCACCTTATATTTTTGGACTACAATTCTTATCCTTCCAGACTACTGCCGTAATGACTGGGACTAATGGACATTGTAGTTGAATAATTTAGAGTAGGGTTTCTCAAATTGCACTCATCCAGATGTTTTGGACTTCAGATCCCATAGTTTCTAACAGTTGGTAAGATAGCTGGAATTTCAGGGAACAGAAGTCCAAAATACCTGGGAAGCACAGTTTGAGAGACACTGATTTAGAGAATATTGACTGATGGGGCTGTGATATTTCCATGCCATTCTATTATTTTTATTTTGCTTGTAATTCTGGACCTCTGCTTTTCTGCGCACTAACAATAATGATGGTAGTTGAGAGATGGACAGGAAAGTTAGCATGAATCTTTTTAAAGTGAATCTTTTAGTATAAATTTATTTATTTCCCATACTTATACCCTGTCCTTCTCACCCTGAAGGGGACTTAGGGCGACCTCACAACAGGCAGCAATTTGATGCCAACATACAATTTAAAAAGAACAATTGCAATTAAAATCAAGTATTAAAATATAAATTATTTAAAAAATCAATTAAAATCATGCAAGTTCAGAATCGTAGTCCAGAGACAGTCCTTTAATCAATCACTTTAAATCATTCTCATTATTGCACTGCTACAATCTATATATTAAAAATGTAATGTGTGTTTTTCCCATGGAGTAAACAACGAAACCACTGAACCAAATCACACCAAATTTGGCCACAAAAGACACTGTCATCCAATCTATGTCTTTCAATCAAAGAAACCTAGAAATATAACAGAACCCCCCCCCAAAAAAAAACCCACAAAATTGCTTATCATGCATGTACAGAGGCCCCCTGGGAACTAAAACAACTATATTATCCAGAGGACCTGACTGTCCCGCGTGCCGTGGGCGTGGCTTCCCTTTTCCCGCCCATTTTCCCTCTTAGGCTGATGATGTCGCCATGGTGGGCAGGGCATGGCATAGGTGGCCGTTGACAGCCACTCGAGGGAAACATGGAAAAGGGCATCCCACGTGCCCTGGCCATGCCTTCCTTCCATTTCCCCAGCCCCTTTCCACCTGAGGCATTGTTTCTCCTCATTCAGGCTCGAGTGCCTGCTCCAGGAACTGAGTGTTTTGAGGAGGGAACTTTTTCCGTTAAAAAGTTAACAAGAACACATTCTGGCTCCCAGTATTGAAAAACCATAAAATCAGAACAGTACATCAAGAACACTCTGATAGCAGGGGCATTCCACACATGAAACAATCTGGCCCAGCTAACATCTCCTAACAAAGGATTCCCCCAGGGAGGAAGCACCAGGCTTTGAAACTGAAAAGCCATTACATCCTCCTCATTGTGGCAAATTGCAGCATTCATACTTGCCTCCAGCACACAAGATTTATTTCTCCCACCATGAACATTAATCCACAGGGATATAAACCACATTTGCCTGACTACTTCCTACCTAGGGCAAACCATTGGTAGCCAGCATGAATAGCACTGAATATAAAAAACACCTATGGTATATATACAATCATATAATGTATATTGAATACTACCAGTTCCTCATTACTTTTTTTCCCATACCCCCACACAATGCCACTGCAATGCGTGGCCGGGCACAACTAGTTACTAATAAAAAGTTGAAGTAAAAAATCTTGTACGCCAAATTCCACATCTAGCGCATTGAAAGTTGTTCCCAGAAATGAATGGTCAACATTTAAGATAAAACTATAAAGGCACTTTAGGGTTTTCCCCACATCTCTGAAACGATGCATGCCCAGTTTTTCAAAGTTCATTATGCAGCTTCGATCTACTTGAAACAATTAATCTGCTCTATTATGAACAAGCAACTACTATGGGCTAGATTGTATGCTTTTCATCTATACACTTTTGAGAACTGAGGTAATTCTCTTGCCAATAGCAGTATTCTGCTGTAAATGTAATACAGTGCACCATACCAAATAACCCATTTAATTAGAACCCAATATTGGTACAGTGTGATTATCACTAAAAACTAGTTGAGAGGCCAAAACTGTTTCCTCACCTCTTAACACATTTGAATGTGAGTATTACCTCCTGCAATCCCAATTTTTCTGTTTCGGCTTCCCATGATCTTAAGCATGCTGTGGCATATTATCTGGGCAAATGTTTCCCATGTTTACATTTTCCTTCTCAGATTCTGTCCTCATGCACTATGGTTTGTCCCCGTCCACACAACTAGAGTGAGGAGGAATGCATGAATTGTGTGGCATTGTCACTTGAACAATTATCTCATAATTTAAGTTTTTTCCTACAAATAAAAAAATGGACCAAAAATGTCCCAGGGTATTTCTTCCATTGGGAATACATTGGTATTCGTCAAGAAGTACCCATATTGCAAAAAGTGTAAGTTTCCTGGTCCCCTAGATGTTTGGATGCAATATATATGATCATTTTTACACAAACCAAATAAGGTATATTCTAACAAATGTCTGGTTTTGAGTATGCCCAAGTAATTCTCATTGGAGTTTGAAAATGTCATCGTTCAGTCTGAATTTTTTGACATTCATTGTAATGAAACCATTGATTGCATGAAGATGAAATTTGACTAGTTGTGATTCAGGAGGAAGTCATAAACCAAGAAAAAAGGAAGGGAATTAGAATGTCTGGGATGGAGGCTCAACTACAGGAATATCATTATCAATATGATTTGAATTAGGTAGTGAGTTTCAGTGGATCTGCTCCTGATTTGCAAAGTAATGATTAGGACACCTCTTATCTAGTCAATATAAATCTGTATGATATAGTTAGGGAGCTCCCGGTGGCGCAGCAGGTTCAACCGCTAAGCTGCTAAACTTGCTGACCAAAAGTCAGCAGTTTGAATTCAGAGAGAGGGTGAGCTCCCGCTGTTAGCCTCAGCTTTACCAACCCAACAGTTTGAAAATATGCATAGGTCCTGCTCCAACGGGAAGGTGACGGCGCTCCATGCTATCATGCTGGCAACATGACCTTGGAGGTGTCTACGGACAATGCCGGCTCTTCAGCTTAGTAATGGAGATGAGCACCAACTCCCAGAATTGGACACGACTAGACTTAATGTCAAGGGAAACCTTCATCTTTACCTATGATATAGTTTGGGAAGCATGAGAACCTAAATCTAACATGTTCCAGTGGACAGTCATCAGTATGTTCATTACATCTTAAGAATGGAAACTTCAGAAATTAACCCATAATCTGGTAGGAAACAGAATGTCTCAATCCTGGTTGAGCAAGTCCTATATTTCTTCGGTCAGGGGGCTCACACACTAAGTCCTGCAGGGTGGATACAGTCCTCCAAGGTCATTTGCCCGTTCTAAACTTTAGACTGTGGGTTGCCCTAAGCGTGAAATGACTTGAAGGCCACATAACAACAATAATTTAATTGGGTTGTTGTATGTTTTTCAGGCTGTATGGCCATGTTCTAGAAGTATCCTCTCCTGACGTTTCGCCCACATCTATGGCAGGCATCCTTAGAGGTTTTGAGGTATGGAGAAAACTAAGCAAAGAGGTAAATATATATCTGTGGAAAGTCTAGGGTGAGAGAAGTCAGTGTGAATGTTGTAGTTAATCACCTAAATTAGCATTGAAAAGCTTATCTGCTGTCTTCTTCTTGCCTCTGGGGCATCCTCACTCAACCAGAGAAATCAGCCACAGCAGAGCACTTGATGAACCAACCTGGACACAGTATATTATTTGAGAACACGGAAATGCTTGACCACTCCAACAACTATCATGTCAGACTACATAGAGAAGCCATTGAAATTCACAAGCATGTGAACAACTTCAACAGAAAGGAGGAAACCATGAAAATGAACAAAATCTGGCTACCAGTATTTAAAAACTCAAAAATCAGAACAATAAATAAAAAGCAACACTGAAAACAGAGGATTTCCAGACATGAATGAACCAAGGGCAGTTAACTACTCTAAACAAAGGATTCCCCAGAGGCAAGAAGAAGACAGCAGATAAGCTTTTCAATGCTAATTTAGGTGATTAACTACAACATTCACACTGACCTCTCTCACCCTAGACTTTCCACAGATATATATTTACCTCTTTGCTTAGTTTTCTCCATACCTCACAACCTCTGAGGATGCCTGCCATAGATGTGGGCGAAACGTCAGGAGAGGATACTTCTGGAACATGGCCATACAGCCCGAAAAACATACAACAACCCTGTGATCCCGGCCATGAAAGCCTTCAACAACACAGTAATTTAATTCACTACTATCTCACTAGCCAAAAGCAGGTCCTCACTTCACATTGAAATATGTTTATATTGGTTAAAATAATTCTTAATTTTCAATATTGTATTATTCTTTCAATACAACAGTCTAAGGGACCATGAACCAGCCCTCTGCTTGAAAAGCTTGAGGACTTCTGTCTTATGGTATCTTTTCAATGAAAGGACTTGAACACAGACTAATGTTTTTGAGAGCATAATCTATGAGATAATGGGCTTATCTGGCTTGTTCAAGTAGTATAATATATTCATAGGGTTGGGGAATGTGTCTTGGCGTGGACCATCCATGTAACAGTTTTCTGCCCATCAAACTATGAACTGCAGTAATCATTGCTATAGTCTAAATGCACTAGGCTACTGAAATGCCTTGTATCATTTCAAAAAGGAGTTCTAGGCTCCACGCAAAGATGTCAACTGATTCTTAAGTAAACTTGGATTTTCTGCATACTTGGAATGAATTATCCAGATATGTAGATAAAAACCCAATGTTCTAGTTTACAAAAGAGAGAACAAAATTCTGTCCTCCTGCCCCACAAATGTGGAGAAGAAGGAGCACATTCATAGCTCTTCAGGATGCTCAGAATATTGAGGTTGTGATTTTCAGGCAGCTTAACTGGGACACTGAGTTCTATTGAGGTTGATGGGATTTCCTTCTAATTAAACACGTTTGGTATTGAGGTTAAATCTAACAATGTTTACAGCGCACTATAATAATGTGTATTTGCCCCAATTATATAGTTGCAACATGTCTTAATTTTAATTATGTATTTTCATAAGGAAGTTGTGTGACCCACTGAACATTGGGTACTTAAGTCCTTGATATACTGTGAGGATCTGAAATCTGGTGTAAACATACTTTGAATAGAGGGTGTGTAATTATTTTGAGACTGCATCTTACATAAGTTAAGGTGCTGAATCAATCCCTGGAGGCAAAATAGAACCCTCAAAGCTTATGTCTGATGTTGGTCATGCTAGCTGTGGTTATAATTTCTAGATTTAGATTGAAATAGTTCTTGGGGACTGTTCCTGGGGACTGTTGTTCTAAAACAGAAAAGATACTGTTTAAATGTCTTTCCATCATACCATAGATATGTGGAAACTACCATTTTGGACAACTGAAAGAGACCCATATTACTTTCAGTCAGCTTTGGGCTGATGAGGCATCATTTTTAGCCCTTTATAGCAGTTGAGATTGTTTAGTTTTGGCCCCTAAAACAGAGGAGTTTTGAGCCGACTGTGGTTTGCATAGAGATGATAGTGTCAAAAAGGTTTTTAAGGCTCTACTGTATTTCTCCCACTGCCTTCTGACTGGAAGTGACCAGTGAGCCACACAAACTATACTTAGTTGGCAAATTCTGTTGGACTGTAACTCTGAGCAGTTGAATTGCATTGTCAATGATAAAGAATTTCATCATTATTTACATTATGGCTAATGTGCAATAGCAAGCCTTAAGATTCCTTCTTTTAGGCATCAGAAAGAAAAAAATATTTCTGATTGTGACTCACCAAAACAGTTTCCTGTTATAAATTTGGGGAACTAAATGGTTAGTTGAGTCAAATCATTTTGTCCAACGCTAATTTGATTCTAGCAAGCCTTTGAATAAAAGATATTATCTAAAATAATGAGCAGCTGGTATAATCAAAGGTGAAACTGGTATATGTTATTATCCCCCTGTTGTGTCAACAATGGAAGAAAGAACATATGAACCCACGGCTCACTCTGGGTCACATGGAATCATTTAACATGTTATCTGAATTACACCATTGTACTATCCTAAGGATGGACATAAGCCTCAGAATCAGTAGGATTGACTGATTAAATTCCTAGATCTGTATTTTATTTAAAATGTAATTCTCATGGATGTCTAGAGACCCTGACCGCCTCTATGTCACCATCTGCTTGCAACAATATAGACATGATATCAAAATCTTATACAAAATCTCCTTTTTATTTTGTACTACAGTAGAGGTTCACTTATCCAAGCCTCGCTTATCCAAGCCTCTGGATTATCCAAGCCATTTTTGTAGTCAATGTTTTCAATATATCGTGATATTTTGGTGCTAAATTTGTAAATACAGTAATTACAACATAACATTACTGCGTATTGAACTACTTTTTCTGTCAAATTTGTTGTATAACATGATGTTTTGGTGCTTAATTGTAAAATCATAATGTTTAATAGGCTTTTCCTTAATCCCTCCTTATTATCCAAGATATTCGTTTATCCAAGCTTCTGCTGGCCCGTTTAGCTTGGATAAGTAAGACTCTACTGTATTTTCTTAATAAAAATATTCAAATAGTGCTCAAAATAAGATGCAGTTTGGTTTATGTGTGTACCTTAATTGTAAAATATTTGTAGCTGCATACATTCTGAATTTTGTTATTTTGAGAGGGAATAGGCTAAGTCAGAGGTAGCATGGCTGTGATATAAATAATTTTGGCAGAAGTGGAATTTAACCAAATCACCACTACTAATTGATCACCAGAAAGATGTTTGAAGGTTCTGAGCTACCTACCACTTACCCCAAATCCATTTAGAATATGAGCAACACATACAGATTCCTTCTAAAGCAGGAGTGGAAATCCTGTGCCACTCAAGATGTTATTAGACTTCAAGAACATAGTGAGACTAGCCATCATAGCTGATGCTGCGGAGCACTGGAGGTTATAGCTGAACAGTATAAAGAACAACGCATACCAATGAAACAGACACTTTTGACATGCAGGAAGAGATGGAGATTGTCTTGTGTCCTGCTTCACTTATACTACAGATCCTGGTCCTTTTCCACTTCTTGTGTGTGCTGTGAATGTCTATTTTGCCTAGGCAAAGGAAGGGAGGAACAGAAACATGTGGCATTTGGGAAAAGGAGCCAGATCTGCAGGATAGGTGATAATGCAGACATGTTCAGGGGCAGTTTATAAGTAAAAAAGTAAATAAGTAAAAAAAAAAAAAACAGAACAGAAACCTTGTGCAAAGTTCCTCTTGGCATAACAGGTGTGGAAGCAGCACTCCCACACCATTCCCCTCCCTCACCCAAACAGGAGAAAGAAAGGCAGGACTCTTCGTCCTCACTTTCTTTTAGACCCATGTGTTCAGTTGCAATGTGAGGAAGTCCATTTGGGGGGCTTGAGGTGGAGTGGGCTATTTTGTATAAGGGCATAGTATAAAGCAGGGGTCCCCAAACTAAGGCCCGGGGGCCGGATGCTGGCCCCTGCCCTCAGTTTTATAATATAATATTTTATATCATTTTTAATAATATAATATATTGTATATACATATAATATTGATAATAATATTATAATGTTATACAATATAATACTAATAATAATACCATATAATAATATTAATTATATGTTATATATTACATATAATATTACAGTATAGTGGTATAGTTCAATGTAGTAATATATAACTACATTGCTAATATTGTGCTATGCTAATAATATAATATATTGTATGTACATAAAGCTGCTCTGAGTCCCCTTTGGGGTGAAAAGGGGCAGGATATAAATGTAATAAATAAATGTAGTAAATGAATAAATAAATAATTTTAGACTTAGGCTCGCCCAAAGTCTGAATTGACTTGAAGACACACAACAACAACAATCCTAATTAACTTGATTATCTCATTGGCCAGAAGCAGGCCCACACTTCCCATTGAAATCCTGATAGGTTTATGTTGGTTACAATTGTTTTCATTTTTAAATATTGTATTGTTTTTTCATTGTTGATGTTGTTTTGCACTGCAAATAAGACATATGCAGTGTGCACAGGAATTTGTTCATTTTTTTTTTTCAAATGATAATTTGGCCCCTCCACAGCCTGAAAGATTGTAGACAGGCCCTCTGCTTTAAAAGTTTGAGGACCCCTGGTATAAAGTCTCTAGATGGGGATGTTGTCGACCGCGTTTTAGGGGATCGGGCCCTTAAGGAGAGACCCGATCCGGTCCTGAGAGAACGGACCTTGGCGGAGCCAATAGGAAAATATGAGCCGCAATACAACCTGAAGCCGAAATGAAGAAGGTCCGCCAAAGTTGAAGGAAAATCCGCCAAGGAGTCTTTATTGAGCAATTCAGCTGAAGAGGACTCTAGTAGCGATCATTCAGTCTACTAGGGTACCACATAATCAAAATAAAGCCATATTTATACAAAATTTCAGTCTGACAGCCCTTTGAATTTCCCGCCCCGCTCCCCCGCCCATCTGATCGTTGATAGGCTAGAAAGGTTGAACGAGGCGGGCTTTCGTTTCCCGCCTTGCTCCGTTGGCCCAATAGGAAGCTACCTTTTGTCTCTACTCGGGCCAATCAGAAAAGAGAAGGCGGGAGTTATTGAAACAATGGGGTGACAGGGCAAGAAATATCGGATTAATTCCTGCTAGACCGATTTCTAAAGGGATTAATGGCAGCAATCAAGGATGTCCGGGTTTCTGTCACGTATACAGATTTTAGATATGCCTTGGGGTGTCAGAGGTGGAAGTAAAGAGGGGTGGTGATGAGCCATATTGACAGGCTCTGCAGGGCGCCTTCCTGAGGTGTCCTGGTTTTTTTCTTTGGGTGAGATATGACAATGTTTGCCTTGAGGCGAATCACCTTTAGGACAACACTCCGAATTCGGCGACTCAAGCCCTATATTGTCCATGCAATCTGAATTTGATTGGGTTAAGCGGTGGCAGATTATCCTTTTGTTTTTGGGAAGGGAAGCCTGGGTCATAGGAAATGGGATAGGTTCTGGGGTTCAGGTTGAGTTCAAAATATTTCCTATTTGATTTCATGACTTGACAATTATATGAAATAAAATGAAAAATAAAATAAAGTTGGAATATAAACCCTGCTGGGAAGAATACATATTTTCCGGGGATCCCAAAGAGTACAAATACATATAGGCAGACAGATAGATTTCATGGAAATAAGGGAGAATCCATAAAAGTGAGTTACATTGCATAAAGGGGAATCATGAATGATATAAACAATTGAAAATATTTGATAAGAACGACGTTCATAACATCTGGAGAACCCAGCATGGAAATTCATAAAAGTGGAGTTTTAGCAGCATAATTTTACAATTCATGAAGTTGTTATCTCTTGCCTCAGAGTGCAGGGATAATCCACAGTAAACTCCAGTAAAAAGTCTCAATCACCTTCTACTATAAATATATGGAATATAGAACATAAAGTCTTGATTTTTGAACTATCTTTTACAAAGTCCTGGGGGGGAGGGTGGTCACCTCGATCACAGGGACTGACAAGCCTTGTGAAGCTTACACAGTACGTCCCGTTAAAAATGGCTGCTGCCATTCCACTCCACATGAAGCACCCAAAATGGCAAGTGCACCTCATTATTTGGGTTCCCCCTCGATGCTCAGACTGAAAACAAAGATGGAGAAAGTAGAAAGTGTTGCCTTTATATCTCCTGTGTTATGGGCCACAGAGGAGGAATGGGGAGAGCCGCTTCCACCCCCTCCTGTCATGGCCAAGTGGTACTTCTCATCTCTTGTTGTCATTCCCCTTCCATTGGACCTCTAATAGAGACAGGTTGCTTTTCTTGCACTCCCTTTTTTCAAGGCCATGTATTAATTTTATAATTCTGTCCTTATCTATATTTTTACAGATCTGTATTTTTACAGATGTAAGGAGTCCCTGGTGGCGCAGTGGGTTAAACCGCTGAGCTGCTGAACTTGCTGACCGAAAGGTCGGTGGTTCGAATCCGAGGAGCTGTTAGCTCCAGCTTCTGCCAACCTAGCAGTTTGAAAACATGCAAATGTGAGTAGATCAATAGGTACTGCTCCAGCAGGAAGGTAACAGCGCTCCATGCAGTCATGCCAGCCACACGACCTTGGAGGTGTCTACGGACAACGCCAGTTGTTCGTCTTAGAAATGGAGATGAGCACCAACCCCCAGAGTCAGACATACTAGACTTAATGTCAGGCGAAAGCCTTCACCTTTACACGGAACAATGGCTTCAAACTACAGGAAAGTAGATTCCACCTGAACATCAGGAAGAACTTCCTCACTGTGAGAGCTGTTTGGCAGTGGAACTCTCTGCCCCGGGCTGTGGTGGAGGCTCCTTCTTTGGAGGCTTTTAAGCAGAGGCTGGATGGCCATCTGTCGGGGATGCTTTGAATGCGATTTCCTGCTTCTTGGCAGAGGGTTGGACTGGATGGCCCATGAGGTCTCTTCCAACTCTACTATTCTGTGATTACTATTCTATGATTCTATGTCGTAAGATTGGCCATGCAGTTTTACTGTTCTAATTGTAATCCTTCAAATAAACAGATTTTGTCCTTTTCTTGAGCATTTCCTAAGTATGCTCCTTCTATGCATTTTTTAAATTAGATGCCTCTGCATTTTATCTTTGACTTAAACATGAGTCAAAGCAAAATCCATAATTTTGGCACCCAAACCTGTTCTTGATTTCCAAATGGGGTTGACTTACACATGAGTGAGATAGTCCCCAAGTTTCGAACAAGTTACGGCTTTGTAGTTTGTTCTTAATTGTAAGTCAGAACAGGCACATTTTAAAAATGTAATTGCTATCTCTCCATGCAGCTTTGGATAGCATAGGGAAGAGTTAACACCCCTGTAACGTTTCTTTTGCTGTCTGTGAACACTGTTCAGAGGATTTTCACCTCACCTTCTGTCCCTGTGATAACTGGATTTTGAAAAAAATTGGCTTGTTGTGGAAACAAGGACTGGTGAGAAAGCTTCAGTGGTGGAGATACCTTTTCCCCAAGATAACTCTTCCAGGAGTGAATTTCCCTTCCAAGGGGTAGATTTCTTCCACTTCCTGTTGTCACCTCCCTGTTCTTAATTATGAGTCATTTGTAAGTCTGATGTTTGTAATTTGGGGACTGCTGGTACAGTAAATCCTATCCAGTGTTCTCAAGACGTAAAATACGTGTATTCTGGGTGTGACTTTCAGTGGAATCAGAATTAAAATTTAACTTTGCCACTGATCTTAATTGCTTAATGTTCACCATGCAAAGATAGTTTGTAGTACAGTGTCCATGCCTCTTGAAACCACTATGCAAGAAGCAGATTGACAGATCAGGGCAATCTTCAAAAAGTAAAGAAAGACCATGAAAACTCAAATTCAGAAAATCCTTTTATTGTTATTCTTATGTGTTCTCCATTTGTATGAAGCAATGCTGGTCATAGAATTAACTCCTGTAGTAATTTCCAAATTAATTTGTGCTAGCATTTCAGTGGGATAGAAACAGATTTCATTCTCACCAGTACCCCCTTGCACCTTCCCAAAAATCTGGTCTAGAGAACCCAGCACTGACTACATGGAGAGGAATTACAAAAATCTGTCTTCCTTTTCCCAGCTGGATCTCTCCACAGACCCAAACACAGGGACAGCCAACTACAGCTGTTAGAGTTTCTCTCATTGGAATTAGTCATCATAGTGAATGGGATTATGGGATGTGAAATCCAGTGACATCTGAAGGGCCATAGTTGCCTACATCTAGAAATATATTTTTTGTCCATAGAACAGAAAGTTGGGATCAAGTCTCTTGTGCATGTATAGCAGTGGCAGTATTTATGTTTTCTGATCACTCTGTTTTATGTTATTATCCGTGCTAGTCTTATTTATTCTGTCTATTTCATAAAAAGAGATCATTCATAAGTGATATTTTTAATTCTATATTTATCTCTATACGGATAACTTGTCAGAATTCTTCACTGTAGATATCAGCCACTGATTTATTTGCCTGTTTTTTGTTTGCTGGAAGAAAATTCTTTAATGCATGCGTCTAGTAATAGGCAGAAATTCCTTTAGATTTTAAGAATGTGTATCATATTGGTGCAAGAACTGGCTCTCTTTTTTGTCTTGTCCATCTGTTGCATGAATAAAATGTGATACATTTCGATACACTGGTTGGGGAGCTACTTCTGATAAGAATTCCCCCACTTTTATTCCAAAAAGAAGAGTCATAGGAGTGACTCAGTATTTCTACACTTGAAAGTACTAGAAATCTTGAATAATATATGTCCTATTTAAAACAGACTCTTAAAAGTCCAGTTTTTAAATAAAGAAACAGTGTTTGTGTGACAAATTATTCCGGGTTTTGAAGAAGGGCCTGACAGTGGCATTTTTTCAGTTTTATATGAAGGGTGAGTGAACACTGTTATACCTGCTTGCCTTTTTTTTTGCTGGTTTTGCTTGTACAATACACATTTAAAAATGATTAGCAAACTAATTTTAAAGAAATTGCTCTTATAGTCTTAGAATCATAGAGTAATAGAGTAGGAAGAAAGCCACCTAGTCCAGCCTCCTGCCATGCAGGAAAAGCACAATCAAAACATCCCCAGCAGATGGCCATCCATCCTCTGTATAAAAGCCTCCAAGGAAGGAACTTCCACCACACTCCAATGCAAGGAGTTCCACTGTTGAACAGCTTGTACGGTCAGGAAGTTCTTCCTAATGTGCTATCCTGTAATTTGAACCCATTGCTCTGAGTCCTGGTCTCCAGAGCAGCAGAAAACGGGCCTGCTCCCTCTTATCAATTTCAGTATTAGAAGTTTCCTTAAGCTGTATTATAAATTTACAGTTTTTACAAGCAAATAATGTGGTCGTTATATATAAACCTTAACTTCTAACAATATTTGGGGAATGCAAAGTGTAAAGAGATTAAGACATGCTGTCAAAGTAATGAAACTGAGGCCTCTAATGTTTTATGATGTAGTTCAGAGCAATATTCTACAGTGGTACAGGTGGAAAGGTGCTATGTTGTCTCTCTGCTGTTTAGGCAGAGTAGTTTCATTTATATCTTAACTGAAAAGATGAACACTATTGTCATGGTAATAGTGCTTTTACCAAGACTACTTTAATGCAACTAGACAATAAAATGCTTTTTAAATAATATATTTATTGTTTCAATTTTACAATATCTTGCTTACACTTAGTTTCCATTGGTGCTCATATTTATACACACTTCATTTCCATGTAACATTGCCTTATCTGCACCCTCTTTTTATACATCTTTCTCTCTTAAAAAAAGGGGGGGAAAGAAAAATAAGGGGGAAAGGGGGGAAGATAAAAATTATCAACAAAAACACAGAAGTTAATATATCTGAACTAGGCAGCAATGAATGTAATTGGAGATAGTGTAGCACAGATTTTAATGCTATGCAATGTGCTGAGTATGTGATCACCCATGAAACCAGCCACTTTATGTGCTGTGTGTTGTATTGAAATCAATTGTCTTTGTTTTTATTTCTTGTTTGTTTCTATTCAGACCGGAGAGTTGACCACTGTACAGTTAGCAGGAACTCCAAATAGATGGGAAGTATTATCTACTACCTCCACAACTATCAAAGATGAAGCTGGCAATATAGTACAGATCCCAGGAGCTGCTACAGTAACTTCAAGTGGGCAATATGTTCTTCCCCTTCAGAGTCTGCAGAATCAACAGATATTTTCTGTTGCTACTGGATCAGATTCATCGAATGGTACTGTATCCAGTGTCCAATATCAAGTCATACCCCAGATTCAGACAGCAGATGGTCAGCAAGTTCAGCTTGGCTTTGCAACCTCCTCTGATAATTGTAGTGTAAATCAAGAAACTAGTCAAATTCAAATCATTCCTGGCTCCAATCAAACCATCATCGCCTCTGGAACATCTTCGAGTAGTCTTCAGAATATTTTATCACAGTCTGGCCAAGTCCAAGGGGTTACAATTGGTGGTTCATCTTTTCCTGGACAAGCACAGGTAGTTGCTAATGTTCCTCTTGGACTACCAGGAAACATTGCTTTTGTCCCCATCAATAGTGTTGATCTAGATTCTCTGGGACTCAGTGGTTCTCAAACCATGACTGCAGGCATTAATGCTGATGGGCACTTGATAAGTACTGCACAGGCAATTGATAGTTCAGACACTTCTGATAGGACTGCTGAACAGGTTTCTCCTGAAATGACAGAAACCACCACTGATACAGACTTGTTTGTGCCAACATCCTCTTCATCACAACTGCCTGTTACCATAGACGGTAGTAGTATATTGGAACAAAATGCAAATAGCTTGTCTACAACTGCTGGGCAGGTACACAGTTCTGATCTTCAGGGAAATTACATCCAAACAACGGTCTCAGATGAGACGCAGGCGCAGAATATTCAGGTTTCCACAGCACAGCCTATTGTACAGCATATACAGCTTCAAGAGTCTCATCAAACTAGTCAAGCCCAAATTGTACAAGGTATTACACAACAGACAATCCATGGAGTGCAAGCCAGCCAAGGTATATCGCAGCAGGCTTTGCAGAATCTTCAGCTTCAGTTGAATCCTGGAACTTTTTTAATCCAGGCACAAACAGTGACCCCATCTGGACAGATAACATGGCAAACGTTTCAAGTACAGGGAGTTCAGAACTTGCAGAACTTACAGCTGCAGAATGCCCCGGGCCAACAGATAACATTGACACCTGTGCAGACACTCACTCTTGGACAAGTTGCAGCAAGCGGGGCCTTGGCATCAACTCCTGTTAGTCTAAATACTGCTCAATTGCCAAATCTACAGACAGTTACAATAAATTCCTTAGACTCTGGCGGCATTCAGCTGCACCCAGGAGAAAGTGCGGACAGTCCAGCAGGTATTTATATTATTACAATGTTGTTGTTTGAATGAAAGTTAATATTTTCTTATCATTGAAACATATAAGATTTTATGTTCCCACTTATGGACTTAATTTTCTCGCATATAAATTTATCTTGCTTTTCTTCTACCACTTGGATATAAAGGACAAATATGCCAACATGCTGAAGGATATTCTTTCCCATAAGACTAAGCAGCCTTTTAGAGGAAGCCTATGTTTAATAAGTTTAGGATTTCTCCCATAGTAGGTGGCTTTATTGACTTCTGCAGTTGTTTTTTCCCCCTTTTTTACAGCAGTTAATATATACAAAAACCAAAATGTGAACATCAGTTTGAAAAGGTCTAAGTTCACCTTTAAAAGTATCTTCTAGAAGTTTTAATCATGCAAAAAGGATGGCCAGTTCAGGAGACTGGAAGAGCACTCCTGTGAGAAGCTGTTACTTTGTTTGAGACTATTGAGTTTAGAAAAAATGTGGGTGGGGAAGGTGATCAAGGCTAAAACATTATATGAAATTGTATATGTTGGATATAGAAGAATCTTCCCCCTGCCACCATATTAGAATCCAGTGTCATCCAGTGAAGCTGAATGGTGAGTCAGGAGAGAAAGAAGGACGTCGCACAGTACACAGTCAAAGCAAAAGAATTCACTTCTTTAAGATGTGTGGGTGACCAACAATTGCTTTGAAGGAAGGTTAGTCACATTCCTTGTTTAGTCTCTCAGTGGCAGCTAGTCATGATGTCCATGTATATCTTTAGGATCACTGACTCCCAATCATTCAAAATGAAAGTAGGAAATTGCTACTGCCCTTATGTGGGTTTCTCATTGGCATCTGTTTGGCCTCTATTTGAAATGATCTATTTGAGATGCTGGATTAAATACCCCCTTGGTCTGATGTAGCAGAACTGCTTCACTACTGTTTATTTAAATCAGTGGTTCCCAACCTGTGGTCTGGACCACTTGTGGTTCCCAAGAACTAAAATATAATCCATGGGCCCACTGTTACTACACCGTTGCAATAAGAGCGACTGGTCTCGTGAAACCCTCTTATAGTGTCGAGGCAATGAGGATGTTGGGAGTGGAGAGACTGACTATCCACGAAAGGCATGACAACAAGCCTCCTGACTGCTGCTTCTCCTTCGCCCTCCCCCTAAGTGGAGCTCATCTATGTGGCACCTGGAAGTGGGGGTGCTTTGGTGTCTTCGTTTTTAGGTCTGTTCCTGTGGTTATTTGGGGTGCTGATTCAGAAAATTGCATTGGATAGACCACATCAGCTCTAGATTATTAAATGTAGAGTCCCGCTTATCCGACTTTCGCTCCAACACTCGTATTACCCGACACCTGGGACCATCCTCCCTCTCTTGCTCACCCACCCTCCCGGGCCAGCTGGGTCCTGGTTCTGCGTGAGCAAGGGAGGGTGGGTGGCAAAGGCGGCAGAGATGGCAGAAGCAGAAGCCTGGCCTCCCCTTCCTGCCTCCTCTGGACCCCAGCTCCCTACCCTGCTCCTCCTGGGAGCAAAGGTAGTGACCACCTTTGCTGTTTTCCCTTGCTTGCTTGCTTGCTCACTCACCAGGCTGGGGCCTGTTTCTGCCACCACTACCATCATTGCTGCCGGAACCCGGCCCGGTGAATGAGCCAGCAACCGAGGGAGGGTGGGCAGCAAAGGAGCAGCAGCGACAGAAGCTTCCTCCTCTTCCTTAATGGCCAGCCTGCCAAGAAAGAGGAGGAGGAGGATTGCCAGGAGCAACAGTGGGGGTAGCCTGCAAACCTCGCTTGGGGGCTGCACTGCCCCCGCTGCTTGTCCTCTTCCTCCTCCCCTTCCTCGATGGCCAACCTGCCAAGGAAGAGGAGGAGTAGCCTCTTCCCCAGCAACAGGGGAAGGGGCTCCTTCTTCTGCCATCCCCCTATTATCCAAGAGTTTCGCTTATCCAAGATTCTGCCTGCCAGTTTATGTCAGATAACTGAGACTCCGTGGTTTTCTGTGAGTGAGCAGATGGCAACTACTGAGTGGCATATCAGAAACCCGAGCTGATGTGGTCTATCCAATGCAGTTTTCTGAATCAGCACCCCAAATAACCAAACCGAATCTAAAGTTGAACAAAAACTGATTCGGGAACCACTGATTTAAATAAACAGTGTATACATTATGTTCCATCTCCAGAAGATATTACAGAAATATCTGATGTCCTTATTATACTTTTATAAAGATTGAAGCGTGTTGTTTTTTAATTAATGCTTGAAAGTTAGCCTGATGTCTGATAGATTGGGAAGAGTTTTTGACATATTTCATTCAAACTTATTACCCAGTTGTACAGGGAAGCTGTTTCAGGATCTGCACCTGGAGCTTCTATTTGAGGAACCTCATCTCTAATTTAATTGCCATGGCTCTGCTATGCAATCCTGGGATTTGTGGTATGGTGAAGCATCAGCATTCTTTGGCAGCCTCCATGATCCCAAACTATAGCCCCCATGACTTCATAGCATTGAGCCAGGGCAGTTAGGATGGTTTCATTCTACAACATAGATGCACCCCAAGGTTTTCTTTCCTGAAAGCTGTGGTGTTCTCAAGCTTTTGTTTTTAAAGACCAAATTATAAGCATGCAGCTGCTGTAATGCACATCTTTTTGGGCCAAATTACAGAGTGCACTTTTTGCTGCTGCACATTACATTTGCCAGGAAATACTTTTTTTTAGTTTCAGGGTTTTGAAAATTGAGGTGTTCTTTAGATTCAATGACGCATTAAACCCGAGTAAATCCGGTATGTAAAAGTTGGAACAAAAGACTATTCTTTCGTTTTAATATAAGACCTCATTGGTACCTCTGTATATTTTAAACTATAATACCATCGGTGTCAAGCAGTATGGCAATATGCTATGAATTATGAAAGTTTTCCATATTTCTTTTTATTGGTTACGGTTGTTTCTTTCATTCTTTGAAACTAAAGACTGGGACTGATCTAAAACATCAAAACAGACACTGGGTTGAGAAAAATGGCTGATCAGATTAATCCTTATAAAAAAAACCCACATTAATTTGGTAATTAATGTTTTTGGATTTTTTTTGATAAATTATTAGTTCAGCCTCATAGTATTTATCTTGATTTTATTAAATTTTAAATTAAATTTTAAGATTTTTTCCACACCTTCTAAATACTGATTGACACAGATAAGAAAAAGTAAATGGCCATTCAACCCAAGGGAAGTGATGGGTAATTCTGCAAACCTATCCTGGTTAAAGAGATGAGTTCTAGTTTTTTTAGTTTGTGATTCAGGATTATCTAATTGTGGGATCTCCTGGAGGGATGACCCCCATCATTGGAATATTAAAATTGAAAGTTTTATTTAAAAGAAAAGAATTGACAGAAAAGGAGAGAAGGTAGTATTATATGTCAAAGGCAAATTCACTTGTACAGAAATTCATGAGAGATAAGAGTGGACAAGTTGAAACATTTGAGTAAAAATAAATAGATAAATAAATGCAACAATGTGGTACAAGTTTACTGTGGGTCACCAAACGAAGAAGCAGTGGTGGATGATGCTTTTCTGATGCAAAATTCAAAGATGCAAGAATAGCCAGTTATGGTATACTTCAAATACCCTGATAGCTACTGTGAGACTAATTCTGCTAAGCATAGGCTGTCCAACAAATTGCTGAAATTTCTTATTTCAAAAGGAAGAGGAAGGTACAAGGGAATATGCAATCCTGGACTTCATTCTAACTAATAGGGAAGGATTGGTCACTAAAGTAAATCTAAAGTAATGGTAGAATTAGCTATTGCGGGGCAGAGCAAAATGAAGTATGATTACGCCCTTGGTATCTGCTGGGGTTTAGTTCCAGGATTCCCCATGGATACCAGACTGTGGGTGCTCATGTCCTATTATATACAGTGTAAATATATAAAATGAGCCAGCCTGGGGATTTGTGAAATGGCAGGAAGCTAGAGCAGGCTATGGCTACACACCAGCATATTGCTTGGCACGCAACAAAATCATTTTTGAGACATCCTGGAGACATTTGAAGTTGGAAAAATGCTGAAACAGTCATTATCAATGGCTGTGCATGAAACTACAGGAAGGTCTCGAGTGGAATGCCCCAGGGTTCTATGCTAGTCCATTATTCTTCAACATTTTTATCAATTACTTCGATGATGGGATGGAGGGAATTCTTGTGAAGTTTGCAGATGACACAAATTGGAAGGAATGACAAGGGACAAAATTCAGAAAGATCTAGATAAACTAGAAAATTGGGCAGAAAATTAAAATGAAATTCAATGGAGACATACAAAATTCTACATTTAGGCCACAAAAACAGATATAGGATAGGGGATATCTGGCTCAGCAGTACTACATGTGAAAAGGATCTTGGGATTATTGTTATTCATAATTCAATATATGAACCAACATACTGATGGTGCAGCAAAGCAGGAAAGTACAATTTTAGCCTGCATTAATAAAAGCATTCAGTTTTAAGTGTCCCTTTTAGGTAGGATGTGGACAATTTGGAGCAGGTTCAAAGTAGGACAGTGAGGGTGGTGAGAAGTGGAAAACAAAACATTAGAATGTATTGTTGAAGGCTTTCATGGCCGAGATCACAGGATTGTATGTCTTTCGGGCTGTGGCCATGTTCCAGAAGTATTCTCTCCTGACGTTTCGCCCACATCTATGGCAGGCATCCTCAGAGGCTGTGAGGCATGGATAAACTAGGCACGGAAAGGAAAATATATATATCTATGGAGAGTCCAGGGTGTGGCAAGAGTTATTTGTCACTGGGAAGCCAGCATTAAGTGAGCTTGACTTTAAGTGAGCTTGAGACTTTGTGGCCGCTTAGTGGGCCTATCTTTGACCGATTTACTCCGCTTGACAAGGAAGATGTCGCTAGAATCCTAGCTGTTGCAAAACCAACCACCTGTTCCCTTGATCCGTGTCCCTCCTGGCTGGTGAAGAGCTGCCTGGAAGTCTACTCGATCTGTTGAGTAATATAATCAATAGCTCTCTTGAACAGGGGATCTTCCCGGACAACCTAAAAGAGGCAAGGGTTCGTCCCTTGCTAAAGAAGCCTAGCTTGGATCCCATGACCCTTGTCAACTATCGTCCTGTCTCCAACCTCCCATTCATGGGTAAGATGATAGAGCGGGCTGTACTGGGACAATTGCAACAATTTCTGGATGATACAGCCGGCCTGGACCCTTTCCAGTCAGGCTTCCGCCCTGGCCATGGGACGGAGACAGTCCTGGTTGCCATTACAGATGAACTTCTTCGCCAGTCTGATAGCGGCGGATCAGCGCTACTGGTACTTCTCGACCTTACAGCAGCGTGTGACACCGTTGACTACGATCTAATGATTCACCGTCTCGCCATGTCCGGAGTTCGCGGTCAGGCCCTCAATTGGTTCAACTCATTTCTGCGAAACCGGAGCCAATGCGTGGAGTATATGGATCAAGTCTCTGACAGATCTCCCCTCCTATGTGGGGTACCCCAAGGTGCAATTCTCTCCCCTCTTCTCTTCAACATCTACGTTAGACCCCTTGCTAGTTTGGTTCGGAGTTTCGGCCTAGACTGCTATCAATATGCGGACGACACCCAACTCCTTCTGCGCTTGGAGCCTGGAGCAATGTCAATACCAGACAATTTCACCTTATGTCTGGAGGCTCTGTCGAACTGGCTACGTGCTAGTAGACTGAAGGTGAACCCGGTGAAGACTGAGATTCTCTGGCATGGCCACTCGACTGGTCTGACCCATTTGCTACCCACCTTCGATGGTGCTGCTCTATCTCCTTCGCCTACCGTTAAGAGCCTGGGTGTCATTTTAGATTCGCAGCTGACAATGGAAGCTCAAGTCGCTGCTGCCAGCAAACAGGCCTTTTTCCACCTACGACAAGCGAGGCAACTGGCACCCTATCTATCTGATGAGGCGCTGGCAACAGTCATCCATGCCACGGTCACGTCTAGGCTGGACTATTGCAATGCCCTGTATGTTGGCCTTCCGATGTCCACGACCCGAAAGCTCTGTATTGTTCAGAATGCGGCAGCCAGGCTACTCACAAGAACACCCATGAAATGCCACATAACACCAGTGCTGCAGCATCTGCATTTGCTTCCAACTGATTACCGTGGTCTATATAAAATGCTAGTTCTGACCTTTAAAACTCTTTACGGCCAGGGCCCATCGTACCTTAGGGACCGTCTCTCCTTCTCCCATCATCGGAGGTCACAACGACCATCCCAACGAGACTTACTTTATGTACCGGGTCCTAGAGAAGTGCACTTGGAAAGGACCAGATGCAGAGCTTTTTCTATTTCTGCCCCTGCCTTATGGAATGCCTTGCCGCCCTATATGAGAGCCATGCGTGAGTTAGGGCCTTTTACCCTAGCACTCAAGACCTGGCTCTTTACTAGAGCTTTTAATCTATGTTAATTTTATCAGTATTTGTATGTATGTATTTTTATCCTTTACAATTTTATCTTGTAAATCCATCGTGGATGGAGGGCGATTTATAAGTAATTAAATGATGATGATGATGATGATGATGATGATTAATGTTTCAGTTAATCACCCTAATTAGCATTGGAAAGGTTTTGTCTCTTGCCTGGGGGGCATCCTTTGTTCAGTCACCATTGCCTCACCACTAGCTACTTTCAATGGGACAATGGATTCTATGAACAGAAAGATGGAGTGGCCATGGGGAGCCCTCTCAGCCCAGTAGTAGCAAATTTCTATATGGAACACTTTGAAAAACAAGCCCTAGAAACAGCACCAAAAAGCCAACTGTTTGGTTCAGATACGTAGATGACACCTTCACAATTTGGAGCCATGAAGAGAAAGAACTCAGCAAGTTCCTGGACCACCTTCACAACATCCACCCAAACATCCAATTCACCATGGAAAAAGAAAAGGAAGGAAAACTGCCATTTCTAGATGTTCTGGTTATCCGCAAACCCAATTGGGTCACACAGTTTTCAGAAAACCTACACACACAGATAGATACCTTCATAAAAACTCCAACCATCACCCAAGTCAAAAAAGAAGCACAATCAAAGCCCTGACAGACTGCACAAAGAATCTGCGAACCTCACCTCCTCCAAGGTGAACTAAACCACCTAAACTGGGCTCTACAGGCCAATGGATACTCCACCACAGACATCAGAAGAGCTGCAAGGCCAAGAACAAGCCATGAGCGTCAAGACCCAGAGGAAAGGTGTTCTTACCATACATCAAGGGAGCCACTGACCGCATAGGCAAACTGATGAAGAAGCACAACCTACAAACTATCTACAGACCCACAAAGAAAATCCAACAAATGCTACGGTGAGCGAAAGAGAAGAGGGATCCTTTCTCCTCTGCAGGAGTCTACCGGATACCATGCAGCTGTGGACAAGTATACATAGGGACCACCAAACGCAGCGCCCAAACAAGAGTCAAAGAACATGAAGGGCACTGCAGACTAATTCAACCAGAGAAATCAGCCATAGCAGAGCACTTGATGAACCAACCTGGATACAGTATATTATTTGAGAAACAGAAATGCTGGACCACTCCAACAACTATCATGTCAGACTACACAGAGAAGCCATTGAAATCCACAAGCATGTGGACAACTTCAACAGAAAGGAGGAAATCATGAAAATGAACAAAATCTGGCTACCAGTATTAAAAAACTCTAAAATCAAAACAGTAGATGGGAACCAACACTCTGAGGGCAGAGGAGCCCTAAGGACGGCTAATGACTGAACAAGGATGCCCCCCAGGCAAGAGACAAAACCTTTCCAATGCTAATTAGGGTGATTAACTGAAACATTAATGCTGGCTTCCCAGTGACAAAGGACTCCTGCCACACCCTGGACACCCACAGATATATATATTTTTTCCTTTCCTTGCCTAGTTTATCCATGCCTCACAGCCTCTGAGGATGTCTGCCATCGATGTGGGCGAAACGTCAGGAGAGAATACTTCTGGAACATGGCCACACAGCCCGAAAGACATACAAAACATGAGAAATTGAAAAAACTGGATTTGATCAGTGTAGTGACATCACTGTGCTCTTTAAAAACCTCAAAGGACTCACAGAAAGAAGGGACCTATTCTGTGCTGCCTTAAAGGTTACAACCAAGTCAAATTGATGGAAGTTAAAGGCGATTAGATTTTAATTGAATGTTTGAAGGAACGTCTTAACTGTGAGAGCAGTTCAGCAATGGAACCAGCTGCCTAGAGAGGTGATGGAGTCTCCTCAAATATTTTCAAAAAGAAGTTGAATAGCTATCTGTTAGGGATGCTTTAACTGGGGATCCTACATTGCCTGTGAGATTTTTTTTTATCGTATCGGAAGCAACTTGAGAACAGACTGCAAGTCACTTTTGGCGTGAGATAATTGGCCGTCTACAGAGATGTTGCCCAGGGGACGCCTGGATGTGTTAGCTGGGAGGCTTCTGTCATATACCTGCAAGGTAGAGTTGACAGACAGGAGCTCACCCCGTCTCACAGATTTGATCCAGAAACCTTCAGGTCAGCAACCCAACCTTCAGGCCATCAGTTTAGTTGGCACAAGGGTTTAACCCCTTGCGCCACTGCGGCTCCTGCTCATGAAATCACTTTGGTGATTCTATAATTTTTGGCTTCTCCCCTCTAGATCTCTTATGCCCCTCCAGATTTGCTGCGTAGTAGTAGCGACCAGGAAATTAGTCAAGCAAGACAGGAAAACTTTGATATCCATTAATAGTGGATATAGCCTCTATCTTGCATATTAGGTAAACAGGTGTTTCAGATTTGTAAATGATCTTTTAGCTGCTGTTTGATTTTGATTCCTATTAGGCAGCAGCGCTAAGATTGAGATTTGGGGAGTTAAAGTCCACTGGCATCTGGAGAACAAGAAGACAGGAAGCAGATTGCCTATCTGGAGTGTAGCAGATGACATTAAAAGTAATTTTGCACTCCAGATTTCTAAGAAAAGTAGATTCAAATAGAGAGCCCTTTTTTAAATGCATGTGGTGGATAGCAATAGAAAGATGCAAATCAGGGTGTGAAGGATTTGTTGTTTTCCTAGGCTCAAATGTTAGTACATGTAAGGATAGCAGAGGGATGGCATCTTTTGGCAGATATAACTTGTACCATTGGGAATAACAAAATAGGTAATGCAATTGTTCTAGTTGTAGACTACTTAAAATCTAGTGGGATAATAAATCATAGAGCTAGAAAAATAGATGTTAGG
The DNA here is from genome assembly GCF_035594765.1 of Anolis carolinensis. NCBI lineage: Eukaryota > Metazoa > Chordata > Lepidosauria > Squamata > Anolidae > Anolis > Anolis carolinensis. The sequence continues at coordinate 208,937,143 of NC_085841.1, forward strand.
CTTTACAGAAAAGAAAACTGTAAAGCACATATTTGAATCAAAGTCTGTGCAGACTATCAAGAAGAATATGCAAATATGTCTGGGTTTTCCTTGACTTCAGGCTAGAATACACAAATAACCCAGTTCATCATGGTAAGTACAGATGGCATGTTTGTAACTTCAGAGAAAGAGCTGTACAGGAAACACTTCCCCCCTTGCAACTCTTGCGGTATCTGAGAAACTACTCCTGAAAGTTCAGCAAAACCTTACAGTACAAACACCTGCAGCCTAAAGATAAGGTGTATAAGTCTTGGAGTGTGTATCACATTGCTTAGGACTTTCTGGGTTCCAGTGGTGTGCACACACTAGTTCTGCACTTTCCAAAAGCAGTCTGTTAATGATTCTTGACAGCTGGGGGGGGGGGGGGAGGCAAAATGCAAGAAATCTTTGCGAAAAGCCCACATTCATTTACCAAAATAACTTTTATGCCTAGAAAAAATAAAATGAGATTTATCTGTAGCAATTAACAAAAAAAATATTGAGGCTTCCAAAATACTCAAGATCCATTATAAGAGTAAAAAGGTTTCTTGGATTTTTCACACTTCTGGGATGAGTACTTACAGACCACTCTGAAACAACCATATGGTTTTTAACCCTTATATCCCATAATTAATTGCATAGATTTGAGATTTCCCAAAACTTACTGCTGCAGCTGTAGTAATGATGTTGATAACAGTGTTTATTTGTAAAAATAATTTCTCAATTTCCCCTTAAACACAAATGTATCAGACCAGGGTGGGGATAGCAAAGTCGCTTGCACTTTGTATCATGCAAGTGTTTCTTGCGCAGGAGTCACACAGAACAACCATTCTGAATAGTGTATAGACTGGGATACCCAAGATTTTCATGTGCTTCAAGGGACATGGGCAGTATGCTGTTCTGTTGTGAGATGTTGTGGCTAGAAGGGAAAGCTATTCTGGGTCCACATGGAAGCACCACATGGCCATTGTAAAATCCTGATTATCTGGATTTCTATTAAACTCATACTTAACAGCAAATGGGTACAGAGGGAGTCTCTGGCCACCTCTAAGGCGGTAGTATTAACCTAATTTACATGGGTTGTGTGCCCTATGAAGGGAAGCTTGAGGAAACATGGGTAGGATTTTTATGTAAAAGAATCACTTGTATATCTGATTTTAATCAATTACTCTGGATTATGAACATCAATCAAAGTAGATATTTGACATGAGCAAGACTTAATGGCGCAAAGTAGCTGCAGTCAAACAAGATTACACATGTATATAGGGTTTTTGTTCTGGGTTTGTATTCAGGAATCCTTATCACCATCCCTGGAAGGTGAAAATATGGTTCAGAAGGGAGGACACTGCTGTTTTATGTTGTTTGGTGACCCTATAATTGGATGGTATTTGTATCTCTACTAAGTTTGTAATATAAAATCGTATTTAATTTGAAGACACATCTTTGGGAAAACACAATTTTAGGTCACTGGTCAAACACAAAAAATTAAATGAAAAAGCAGTCTGAATTATTCCATATTAATCCAGATCCCATATTACACCGATTCTGAAACAACTGCATTGGCTACCAATAGAACATCAGATCTCTTACAAGATACTGGTCCTGACATTTAGAGCTCGAAATGGCCAAGGACCATTATATCTTAGGGACCGCCTCATTCCTTTCTTCCATTAGTGGTTACCTCGACTCTCCCAGGAAAATCTCCAGGGAGGCACACCTGGAAGCTACAAGGCGTTCGACCCATGCTCGACCCATGCTCCAATTCTGTGGAACTCATTGCCTCCATATGTTAGAGCAATATCGGAGTTGCGACCTTTTGGAAAAGCGCTCAAGACTTGGCTGTTTGGTTGTGCATTTAAGTAAATCAGATCTAATTTGCCAAATAGTCACTGTTGGATGTTTTTAGGTTGAATGTTTTTATGTTGAATGTTTTTATATTGTGGAATGATATTTTAAATTGTAAGTCGCTTGGAGCACTCTGCTGGAGAGCGACTAATTAAGAAATAAAGTGAAGTGAATAAAGTGAAGTGAAGTGAATTAGTGCCAGGGGTAGGGTGAAAAATCTTTATAATTGTAGAAAAGACAATTGACATTGTGACCATGCAAATAATAGATTTGTTCAAATTTTGAGCAGACCATAATAACATTTCAATACAGTAGAGTCTCACTTATCCAACATAAACAGGCCAGCAGAATGTTGGATAAGCAAAAATGTTGGGTAATAAGAAGGGATAAAGGAAAAGCCTATTAAACCGCAAATTACGTTATGATTTTTATGGGATAGGAATGAGATAAATAAATAATAAATTAAGCACCAAAACATCATGTTTTACAACAAATCAACACCAAAAGCAGTTCAATACATGATAATGTTATGTAGTAATTACTGTATTTACAAATTTAGCACCAAAATATCGCAGTGTATTGAAAACATTGACTACAAAAACATTGGCTACTAACAATATGACTACAAATAAAAATAGAATTGCATAAAATGAACTTACAGTAACAACTTTGTTGGAAATTAAATTAGTAAAAAGTTCTGTCCTTGCTGCCTAGAGAAATAGCTGTGGATTGGGGCGGGAGGCAGATTGCGTTGGATAATCCAGAATGTTGGATAAATGAATGTTGGATAAGTGAGACTCTACTGTACATTGTATTTTTTCTACTGTTTGTTATTCTTTTAATATTTCTTGCATTTGAATCCCTAAAGTTGTATTAATACTGCCATGCCATTTGTTAGTGGGTGCCTTAAATAACTCAAACTTTAAACTATTTTAAGAAGACACAATTAACACTTGGAACTTTTACAATCTGAAATACATTTTAGGAATTCGGGTAGTGCATCTCCACCACACAGTTATATCAGTTTGGTACCACTTTAACTGTCATGACTTCACCCTGTAGAATTCTGAGAGATGTAGTTTGGAGAGATGCTTAGACTTCTTTCTTACAGGCATCTATTTGCCCTTTGCAGAGTATTTTAAGTTTCTCTGCAAATTCCAGATCCCAGGATTCCATAGCATGGCAGTGGCTATGACTGTGTAGTGCAGATACACACAGAGATGTATTAAGCAAATATTATTGAATTTCAGAATAGATATGGGGCTAAAGGTAAATATGGATACTACACAAAAATAGGCTCATTGTGACAATTGCAAATGCTACCGTAGTTCTATAAATGTGAGCAAAGGAAGTGACTTTTGTACCATAATACTTTTTTTTAAAACTCCCTTGGATCTTGTGTGGAAAAATCCAAACATTTTCATTGAAAACTTGCTATTGGTATCCAAGAATTTGTCCATTCCTATGTAGGAGCAGTAGTGTCTCTTTCCTGTGCCTGGCTTTGCAGCTCACAGCATTCATGTTGGTCTTCTTTCTGTTCCAGATACTAGAATCATGAAAGTAGTGTTTAATCTTCCTTTGTGTTGGGATGGGCTTTTGTAGGGCTCCAGCTAGCAGAGAACAGACAAGTCAGGCATAAGAAGGCGATTGTTAGACCAGCACCGACCAGCTTTTGGCTTTCTAAAGGTTGCAGAATTGTAGTCCCGGTCAGCCCTTGGGAGTTTAAGTTGGCTAAAACTGATGGGAGTTGCTGTGTAGAGGCATCTAAAAGGCCATAAGTTTCACAGCCCTGCACTAGAAGACCTGTCCCTTGAAGAGATATAGTGCAAAAAATATCAACTTTGTCCTATATTCTAAAATGTTATTTCAAACTTTCTAATTATAAACTATCTAATTTTTATTTTGTTTGCATACTTTATTCAAAAGTTGCATTGTTAGATTGTGTCAACAGTTCAGATAGACAGTTTTGTTCACTTCCCATGCCTATTCAAAATAGTAATTTACAGGATTAAAAAAACTACTGGTTCTAGCAAAAGAAATTTTCATATTTCAGTGTTAAGATTTTAAATGTTACTATTATTTGTACTTGAAGGTTAAAAATACTTAGTTGTAAATCTGTCATGAGATCCAGTATGGTGTAATAGTTTGAATGCTCTGAAGAACAGGTTCTGATCTCTATTCACCCATGAAAAGTCAGTGGGTGGCCTTGGGCAAGTCACACTCTAAAGGGAAGACAAACTCCCTCTGCATAAATCTTTCTAGGAAAACTGCCTTTTGGCAGCATAAGACATAAGTACACCTGTGGACTCAATGGGGTTTATACAAGTATTGACTTACTATTCAGTAGTTGATTAAAATGTTTGCATTTGTTGAGGTAAGCACTTGAATTAAGTTAAAGTTGATTTCCATTCTGTTACACAGCATGCATTTAAAAAACCCTTTTCTAGCACTTTGTAACAGTTTTGATAGTGCTTTAAAAATTTGCATTGGTGGGTTTGAAACCTGTGGCTAGACATATCGTCTAATTACAGAACCGCCAGTAGGAATATAACCACAACACAGATTGACAGTAACACCTATGAACCTAGTTTTTCAACTGCCGCACTGTGGTGTACAAGACATGCTAAAAGGTGTAAGATCATTTTGGACTGCTTCCCTCAGTTTAATGGGCTAGCTACTGATCTTTGTTACTTGTCCTTAGATATTAGGATTAAAGAAGAAGAGCCCGATCCAGAAGAGTGGCAGCTTGGGGGTGATTCTACCCTGAATACCAATGATCTGACACATTTGCGGGTGCAGGTGGTAGACGAGGAAGGGGACCAGCCACATCAAGAAGGGAAAAGATTACGAAGAGTCGCTTGCACTTGTCCTAATTGTAAAGAAGGCGGTGGAAGGTATTCACTTCTCGACTTCCTATGTAGTAATCGTCCTTGAAATAAATGAGGCAAAAGTAAGAGAGCTCATTACTTTCTGCGCCTGTAGCTAACTGTGAGGAATCTCTGCTTTTGGTCCTTACGGTGCAAATGAGCAAGTGACTGACAGAGGGATGTGGCCTGTGTTGTGCCTCTTCCCTTCAGCTGTGACAGCTCCTGTCACTCCTGAACCTATTAGTGCCATTGATGGGTATAAATGTCTACTGAGTTATTTGGATGTTAGCCCTTTCCAGTTCAGCAAAAGAGACTGTTGGCGAAAAATAAGAATTAAAGATTCAGCTGCATGCTGATCTGTTTTAGTGAGATGTATCAACTCCATCTTGACAATAGTTAACATCTGCCTGTGGCCTTTATTGTTTGCTGAGCTCTGTCATGGTTGTAACTGCAGCATTATGTGCCCAGGGCCAACAACTATGGTACATACAGTAGCCGACCCTGAGAACATCCTCTATTTAAGGTTTCAAGCATCAGGTAACTTTTGTTTTCATGTACATTTTAACAGGGGCACCAACCTGGGGAAGAAGAAGCAACATATCTGTCACATACCGGGTTGTGGAAAAGTTTATGGAAAGACGTCGCATCTGAGGGCTCACCTTCGCTGGCACTCTGGGGAGCGTCCATTTATTTGTAATTGGATGTTCTGTGGCAAAAGGTTTACCCGCAGTGATGAACTACAGAGACACAGAAGAACACATACAGGTTATTAAGATTAGATTCCATGTCCTTTAAAAAAAAAAAAAAGAGGTTAAGAGCATGCTTCTGTGTGTGTGTGTGTGTGTGTGTGTGTGTGTGTGAGAGAGAGAGAGAGAGAGAGAGAGAGAACGGTAAACTAGTTTTAAAATATAGTTATTTATTCTTGTTGCTAAGTTTTAAATGTTTCCAAAAAGTTAATCCTTAGGGAGGTGAGTGGTTGGGGGTTTTTTTAATTGTGTCAGAAGCGACTTGAGAACATACTGCAAGTCACTGCTGGTGTGAGAGAATTGGCCGTCTACAGAGACGTTAACCAGGGGATGCCCAGATGTGTTACCATCCTGCTAGGAGGCTTCTCTCATGTCCCCACAAGCTAGAGCTGACAGACAGGAGCTCACCCCATCTCGCAGATTTCAAACGCCAACCTTCAGGTCAGCAGTTCAGCCAGCATAAGGGTTTACAATATACTTTTATTTGGTTGTTTGCTCCATAAGTTCTATATAAAGATGAGTTTGATTCTGGTGTATTAAATTTTGTGACCTTTTATGAGTGTCCTTTTTTTCACAGGTGAAAAGAAATTTGTCTGCCCAGAATGTTCCAAGCGCTTCATGAGAAGCGACCATCTTGCCAAACACATTAAGACGCATCAAAATAAAAAGGCTATTCATGCCAGCAGTACAGTGCTGGCCTCTGTAGAAGCAACCCCAGAGGATACTTTGATCACTGCAGGTGGAACCACACTTATCCTTGCTAATATTCAACAAGGTTCTGTTTCAGGGATAGGAACTGTAAATACTGGCACCAGCAATCAAGATATTCTTACCAACGCAGAAATACCTTTACAGCTTGTTACTGTTTCTGGAAATGAGACAATGGAATAAATATACACAAGATACCTATTAATTGTGGTTATTTTTATACAGTAGTGAGAAGAATATTGTTCCTAAGTTCTTAGATATCTTTTTATTGATGTGCAAAAATTTTTGGATTGACAGTAACTTGGTTATACATGACACTGAAATGCCTTACTTTGTATGATACTCCATAGTATATTAAAATGGTAAAATTGCATGAATTTTGTAGGTACTTTTGGAATCTAGAAGAGATTAAATTTTACCAACTTGTATAAAAAAATTTAACGATGGAAATGGTAGTCTAATCAAATGCATCAATCCTTTGTGGTTTAGTGTAAAAATGAGAACATGTTGGTATTTATCTATTGTAAGATAAAAGTTGATTGGTGAAAAGAAATCATGTTATGATAAAAGAAATTTTGTAATTTTCTTGATGACTGGAATTTTTATTATGCATAACTGACAAATCAAGTTTCCAAGCAAATGTTTCATTGTATAGGCTTTACTTAGCTCATCAAGTTGTCATTTTGAAGCTAATTATTTTAATTAGGTTAACAATGTACAATATTTTAAGCATTACTCTTGTAAGATTTTGAAAACTACATTTTAACATGGAACTCTAGGGATAGTCACCTTTTAAATCCTATTGAAAAGCCATGTTTAAAGTTTAATTTTGCCAAAATAATGTCTTGTTAATATTCTTTCAGTAACTAATTTGGGCAATATAACCAATGTTTAAAATTATTCAAAGGCTTAAAAAAGAAGTTGTAGATTTTGGGTGGTGAAACAAAAATAAAGAGATGCCCTTTTCTTGAACATTGGAGGACCAAAAACTAAGGGGTGTCAATTTCAGCAGTGGCTTTTTATCTAATATTAACTCCAAAAAACCACATTACTCTGCCATGGCCTTAAAAGCCATCGTGTAAATTACCAATGAAATATAAACACACACACACATGCAAGTAGAGAACCTGCTTTATAAAGACAATACTCAATATTAGTCATAGTGAAATAAGGGTTTTACAGCGCTTTTGTCTGCCAAGCTTTTGGTTAGCTGAGCTGCATTTAAATGTCCACATTTTTCCTTTACGCTTCCCTTGAATTGTATGTATCCAGTACATTTAACTGATAAACATTTATGTTTTTTATTAATCCGAATTCTTTTTTATTTTAATTACTGTTTATATTTTCAAATATAGAAAAATGTACACACTTTACTTTACATAACCAGTCTGTAATTGCTCTGCCAATTTAACAAGAGAGAGAAAAACATACAATAATTACAGCAGTTCACACTTTTCAAACATTTGGAAATCTGTTCATTTATTCAAACCACCTCAAATTTAAAGGCTACCTTATTGTACGTTTAAAGTGTATTATAACAGTGTGGTAGTTAATAAAACACTATTTTTTTCCTTTTGACTTGGGATTTCTGGTTTTCCTTGGCCTTTTCCTTTTACCATAAGAGTGACGAGTGACTTGGTACAAATTATGGCAGCAGCAGATGTTAGGCTTCTCTAGAATTTTCCAGCAAAACAAGTCTTTTGAAATGTCAGTATTGACCAGACTGTCTTTTCTCTTTCCAAATTTACTCAAGACATAGGCAGCATTGCAATGCATATATTAGAATGTAATTCTCATTTTCTTACAGAGCATAATGAGTTTATATTCTGGGCCTTAGATTGTATTGGACACCCATTTTTCGCACTTACACATCTGTTTTCCAGAATATCTACACCTCTGTAACAGGCTCAGAAGCTTTCATACAACTGGTCCTTAAGAGCACCAGACTTGGTAGAAATCTCGTGGCTCAGTAGAGGTTGCTTTGGAGAAACAATTTTACACAAATGGCTCCACACAGACACTGAGGGGATTTCATGCCCTCTAACCCAAATACACAATGTCAGATCTTGCTTTGTAAAATAATTGATCTAGAAAAGATGCTCTTCAGCATGCTAATGAGCATCTTTATTGGCTTAAAGTTGAAATTTTATATAGCCAGTTTTTGCTGCTTTGTATTTAACTTTCAGCTTTATTCCATGCTGAATTTTCCACCCTTTTTGGCTGTGTAACTGTAAAGACCATTTGGTCAGAGAACAGTTCCATGAACTCCATTGATTCAGTAGGTCACCCCTGGTTGAGACTACCAATGGCATCCAGGCCAGTTGTTTTTAAAGCAGAACAAATATAACAATAAATGTACAGAAATATATGTTGGACCATACAAAGGAAAATGGATGACATAACTCTTTTTAAAGCTTAGCTTTTTTCTTCAGTCCCAAACTTCCCCAAGGTGTCACTGCCTTTATTTTACTTGTTACCTTGTCCGAACTACATTATTGAAGAAACCGTTGGTTTTGATCATAGGCCTTTCAACAAAGGAGTCAGTCACCTCATCTGAAGCGGATTCAGCAACCTTTTGCTCCCCATTATTTCATGTGCAAACCTACTCTTCGTCTCTTGTATGCAGGTGAGGAGGTCCTGTTTTCCAGGACAAGAATGTCAAATGATTTGTGAGAAGATGAGACCCCCTACTTACCACCTAGGTTTTGGAGTCCCTACCCAAATGCTCCCATTTCTAGCTATAGATTATATTATCCATTTTTTAAATCAGCGAGCATACAAATGTACATATGGTCTCTTTTTCCGCCAGAAAGCATGTCTACTCTTGAAACGCATTTGAAGAGAAACACTTAATAGAGAAGAGAGAACAAGGGGAGGGGAATGGAGAATAAACTCTATTAGGGATGAGTTCAATGTCCAGTCCTGTAGGCAAAAAAAACCCATCATCACATTTAGCTGTGTGTATTTAAGTTTTAACCCACTCCTCTTTCTTTACATTGTTTCAGTCACTCCAACTTCAAGTATGCTGGTGTGAAATTTGATTTCTTCATAGTCATGATGAAGTGAGGGAATTGCATGGATCAAAATTTTTAAGCTTGAGGAACCCAATACCAATAGTTTGGTACTATTTCCAATCATAGTATATGTATCTTGCATTACATCCTATTCCTAGCATGTGCTTTCTGAGAGCTTAGCATGATTTCTGAAATATACTAATATATAATCATGCCAGTGTGGTATAGTGAATTGAACTATAACTTGAGCCCAAGGGAGAGGCAAACTCCCTCTGAGCAAATCAGACATCAAAATGGAAATGAGTTGAAGGCACACAGCATTAACAATGTAATTGTGGGATTTTTCTCTCTTAATTCATAGTTTTCTTCTCTCTAGTAGCCTCTGGGCTGAACAATTATTTCCTTGATCGTGGCACAGGTCCAACTTGTGGGGAAATGTTGGGATGTCCCTTTAAGTGTTTTGTCTTAACTGAAAAATTGTGGGGTTTGCTTCCAATATTCAAACATAACAATTGAATGGATAGAAGTCTGTGAAATGGCAGCTTTTACAGGACACTTTTCCTTCCTGTGGTCTTCTACTTTGTCTATGTTATTGAGAAGATTTTGTATTTTTATGTTCTGATTTTTTTTGTCTGCATCATTTTTCTGTGTGTATTCTGTGAATGCACACTAATGGAGAAGGCTGCGCCTGCGCAGGCTCCAACGGAAACTTCCAAGCTAAAAGTTTGAATTTTGGCGGTAACCCCACCCCTCTCCCTGCAGGGCATATAAGGCAGCTCTGGGCGTACGCTCCCCAGTTCCTTTTTTTCCGCCACAAAGCTCACTTTGGACCCTTCGTTCTTTTGATGTCTACCACGTGTTTCAAACGCTGCACTCAGTGTGCCACTAAGATTCCTGACTGATGGCCATGCCAAGTGTCTCCTTTGCCTTGGCGAGGCCCACGTTGTCGGTACCTGCTGCTTCTGCGTAGCCCTCACGGCCCAAGCGAGGAAAAATAGGGCAGCCAGACTTAGAGCGCCATTCACCAGCATTCCTGGCTGAGGTCGTCAGGACTCTCCTCATCCTCCAGACAGGTCATTGAGGACTTACCTTTTAATGCGTTGGGACTCTTAAATGCTGGGACTGATGACAAGCTCAAATCTAACCATGACTTTAAGATTTTAGCTTCGAAGTGTGGGGTTGAACAGTCTCACGCTCAGCGGACCCGTTGGTTTCCTCACCGTTTTAGCCGTTTCCCACCTCAGTCCTTTCGACAAATCAACGAGGTCGAGCTACTTCTGCCCCTGCACAAGCTCACCGCTGAAACTGACACCACGCCCCTTTGTACGCTCTCAGCCTCCGGTACCGCTGCAGCCGCCATGCTACTTCTAGAACTCTCCCCTCCATTCTCCCTACATGTCTGCCTTTTCACGGACCGTCTAGCCCAGGGTTCCCCAAACTAAGGCCCGGGGGCCGAATGCGGCCCTCCAAGGTCATTTACCTGGCCCCCATCCTAAACTTTAGACTTAGGGTTGACCTAAGTTTATCTGGTCTTTGGAGGTCTCTTTGCTTACCTATGGCCTTATGGGATCGTCTCAATGGTCTTTGAAGGTCTCTTTGCTTAGCTACAGCCTTATGAGACCATCTAGATGGCTTTTGGAGGTCACTTTCCTTACCTATGGTCCTATGAAACTGTCTAGATGGCCTTTGAGGGTTCCTTTCCTTACCTATGGTTTTATGAGATTGTCTAGATTACCTTTGGGGGCCCTTTTCCTTACCTATGGCCTTATGAAACTATCTAGATGGTCTTTGAGGGCCCCTTTCCTTACCTATAGTCTTCCGATGGCCTGCTGATATCATCTAGATGGCCTTTGAAGGTCCCTTTCCTTACCTATGGTCTTATGAGACCATCTAGATGGTCTTTGGAGGTCTCTTTGCTTACCTATGGTCTTATGAGATCGTCTAGATCAGGGGTCCCCAAACTAAGGCCCTCCAAGGTCATTTACCTGTCCTAAACTTTAGACTTAGGGTTGACCTAAGTCTGAAACGACTTGAAGGCACACAACAACAATCCTAATTTTGGACTATTTCATCATAGTCTGGCCCCTCAACAATCTGAGGGACCGTGAACTGGCCCGCCACTTAAAAAGTTTGAGGACCCCTGGTCTAGCCTCCTTCTATCACCAATGGGAGGCCATTACTTCAGATGCCTGGGTTCTCCGCATTGTCCAAGAGGGATATGCCTTAGAATTTGAACAACTGCCTCCTACAGGCTGTGTCCTCCTCACCGATCCCTACCCGGAGATCTACGCCAAGATCAACTCCCTCCTCACCAAAGGGGCTATTCGGCCTTCTCCATCTGAATGTATCTGGAAAAGCTTCTTTTCCAGATACTTTACGGTCCCGAAGAGAGGGGGAGGACTCCATCCCATCTTGGAATTAAGTGCTCTGAACTTATTTATTCACTCAACAAAGTTCCAGATGGTCTCTGTTGCGTCCATTCTCCCAATCCTTCAGTGAGGAGATTACTTCGCATCCATAGACTTATGCGATGCGTATGTGCACATATCAATACGGAGAGCCCACAGATGTTGGCTCTGCTTAAAGGTCCTCGACCAAACTTACCAGTTTACTGTTTTGCCCTTCGGCCTCATGACGGCACTGAGGGTGTTCACCAAGGTTGTGATCATCGTCGCGGCACACGTAAGGAAGCAAGGCATCACGGTCTTCCCATATCTGAATGACTAGCTGCTTGTTGGTCCCGATCCGGACATGCTGGAGCTCCACGTCGCCCAGACGCTTCAGCTGTTGGACTCGCTCAGTCTCCAACTCAATGCTGAGAAGTCCCACCTCACCCCGTCGAGAAAAATTCACTTCATCGGCACTCTCTTTGATTCCATCACTCAAACTGCCTCCCTCCCGGCCGACAGGTTCCTTGCCCTGCGTCATCACTTAGCAGTTTGCGAACACAACCGGAGAGTCCTGGCTTGATCCGTCCAAGTCCTCCTCCGTCATATGGCGTCCACAGTACTAGTCATTCGCTTCGCCAGACTATGTCTCAGATCCCTACAAAGGTGGTTCATAGACAATTTCAAGCCGCTTCGCCATTTGAGTTCAAGGTTCCTCTCGGTACCGTCACACGTCCGCCGATCCCTTCTCTGGTGGAAGTCTCAAGCCAATGTCTTCAAGGGGCTACCATTCCACCCTGCTCTTCCGTTGGTCACCATAACGACCGACTCATCAAACTACACCTGGGGTGCTCACCTGGATGGCCTCACGGTTCAAGACCTTTGGTCTCCCCTGGAAAGGGCCCATCACAAGAACTTTCTAGAACTCCTTGCCATCTTCAAAGCCCTGAAGGCATTTGCCCGATTGATACTTCACAAGACTGTCCAAGTTCAGACAGACAACACATTGGCGATGTATTACATCAACAAACAGGGCGAGAAAACAGGGCACAGGTTTTAGAAAACTCCGCCCAGAGCCCACAACGTCTCCTTAGTGGCACTCCACCTCCTGGGCCTCCAAAACGGACTAGCCGATTGCCTGAGCATGATGACGAGCTCCTCCCACGAATGGCAGCTTGATCATGAGACTCTCCATTCCGTCTTCCATGACTGGGGATGGCCGACTCTAGATATCTTCGCCTCTGCCCACAACGCGCAGCTACCTCGATACAGGGCGAGACTTCCTCCGGCATCGGTCCCCGGGTGTCTCGGGGACGCCTTCCTTCTGGACTGGTTGATGGAACCCCTTCACCTGTTTCCACCTTTTCCCCTAATACTGAAGGTATTGGAGAGACTCCGCCTTGCCTCAGCGATGGCGATTCTTATAGACCCTGCATGGCTGTGCCAATCTTGGTATCCGGCACTCCTACATCTTTCATTCACTTCCATCTCTTCTTCACCTCCTGACCAGACAGACTGGACAGGTTCTCCACCCGGACATTTCGTCTCTCCATCTCACTGCATGGAGCATTCTTGCCTGAACTCTCTCCATCCAGATCTCCAGACTATTCTCCGCGCGGCCCACAAGCCCGCGACGTCTAAGGCATACGCCTACAAGATCTCTCGGTTCAGTGTCTTCCTTAGGTCCCAGGACATCGACGTTTTTCCCACCCCAGTACCAGTGGTCTTGTACTTCTTCCTTACTCTTGCGGAAAGAAAGCTATCTCTGGCTTCCATGAAGTCCTGTCTAGCTGCCCTGTCTTGGTATTTTCAGCGTCATGGCCAACCTTGTTTACGGATCATCTCATAAAGACCTTCTTAAAGGGTTACAATAACCTCTGCCCGCCGACGCAGCACCTGGTTGGAGCCTCGAGCTCGTGTTGTCCCAACTCATGACCTCCCCTTTTGAACTGCTGGCGTCAGCAGATCTCCACTTGCTATCCTGGAAGGTAGCCTTCCTGGTTGCAGTTACCTCGGCCCATTGGCTTTCTGAGCTGGCGGCTCTTAGGGTGGATGAACCCTATCTTTGGTTCCACCACGATCGTACTGTCCTTCGTCCGGACATCATCTTTCTCCCAAAGGTGGTCTCTGCCTTTCATCTTAACCAATACATTGTGCTTCCAGCCTTCGTTCCTAATCTTTAGTCTCCGCTGGAACAGAGTCTCCACCCACTGGACATTAGGAGGGCTCTTTTTTTTATAGAGACAGGACTAGAACAACACGTAAGATGCCGAGGCTCTTTGTCGCTTATGCCCCGGACAAACTGGGCAACCCAGTTTCCTCCCAGAGACTGTCCCATTGGATTGCGCAGGCTATTGAACTCGCTTACAAGCTGGCTAAGTGCCCTCCTCCTCCTTCGGTCCGTCCGAGATCTACGAGTGGTCTCTCCACCTCTACTGCCTTCCTCAGGAGCATCCCTCTCGACTCTATATGCAAGGCAGCGATCTGGTCAAACCCCCTAACATTTCTTTCCCACTATAGAATGGACTCTAAGGCCCATAAGGACTCTGCATTCGCTAGATCGGTCTTGTCTTTCTGCCTGTCTTGAGGTGCTTACCGTCTGTTCTGGGGGAGGAAAGACCACACCAAGTGTTCTTATTGGTTTGAATTGTTTTATTTCTGTTCCACAATTTCAATGTTTGGGTGTTTCTGCTGTGATGTAACTCTGCCTACATTGCACCTCTATCATCCTTCGCAACACAGTTTGCTCTTAAGGGTACTGTTTACATATTTGTCCCGAATTCAGGGACGGGTTACACCTTGTTTCTCCTTGTGGAGATGTTATCTCTCTTTGCACTTACCCTTTGCCCATACCGGGTGGCCACGGTATCAAGGGGTCCACTTTGGCACTGATATGTCTTACTATATATGCACTAGGTCGGTGCTGCAACCTTTTTTCTGCATTCTATCTTATTTCTTTTTATGTACCTAATAAATATTGGGTTTGGACATTTAACTCGTCAGGTTTGCTCTGTCCCACCGTCCTGGACCTCAGCTTGCTAGTTTCCATTAGTGTGCATTCACAGAGTACACAAAGAAAAAGGACAGGTTGCTTACCTGTAACCATGTTTCTTCGAGTGTACTCTGTGAATTCACACAAACCCGCCCTTCCATCACCACTGGCAAATCTCTTCCTTTCTTGTCGCCTTTGCGGCGCAGGAACTGGGGAGCGGATGCCCAGGGCTGCCTTATATACCCTGCGGGGAGAGGGGCGGGGTTACCTCCAAAATTCAAACTTTTAGCTTGCAAGAGTTTCCGTTGGAGCCTGCGCAGGCGCAGCCTTTTCCATTAGTGTGAATTCACAGAGTACACTCGAAGAAACATGGTTACAGGTAAGCAACCTGTCCTTATGAGATTCCTCAGTTCTACCTATAGCTTCCCACAATTTTCTAGAATTGGATGAGGGCCTTTACTCCACAGCCATTGAATGCAAGTATGGTTCAACCAAAACATCTCTAGAAATACTAAAGTCGTCGAAATCTTAAATCACTGTATTTCTGTGAGTTTTTTGGGCTGTATGCCCATATTCTTGAAGGAACTGGGGGTGGAGCTCTGGCGTGGACTGATCACGAAGAGTCGGAGACGACTAAATGACTGAGCAGCAGGCCATATTCTAGTATGGCCATACAGCCCACATATGGCCATACTGCCTGAAAAACTCACAGCAACCCAATATTTAAGTCTGTTCAGTTTTGTATAAGATTTGGAATGCATAGCAAAACAATTTCTTGGAAAAAGACAGTTATCCACCTAAGGAGCTAAATATGGGCACATTGTCTACACATGAACATGAATAAAAGCACCCCCTTTAAGAACTGCTTGTGATGTCAGCAAATTTTAGTGTTGATTAATCTTGATGACAGAAGTTTCCTCCACATATCTGAGCAATACCCTAGACCTCTCTTTCATTTGGAATAATTCAGCTGCTTATTTGGTGAGCATAACAGAAACTTAATATAATAGGGAAGAGAATTGTTATCCAAATACAAACCAAGAGAACGGTGTACTGTGGTCATAACCACTCCACATGTCAAAGATTTAATATCTTTTGCTTAGGGAGAAAACCAAAGTCCGTGATAGAAATGTTAATATTAAATGCAGGATGCAGAGCGATGATGAGAATTGTGTAGCCATCCAGATTATTATTAATAATATCCAATGCGCTATCCATTGCATGACAGAGCCAACGGATGTATTTGTTTGCCTCATATGTGAAAGACCTATGGTCTAAGCATCGGATAAAACTTAAACTAAACTATTATTATATTTATTTATATCCCACCTTTTCCCCCATGGGGACTCAAGATGGCTAACAATCCCACACTTAGTCAAGTTTATAAAGTGCAAAAGTTAAAAAAACAATTAAATGGTAACAGTGTGGTTAAAAACAGATTAAAATACAATAAATACACTCATAAAAACTCATATCCCTCCCTCCCCCAATCCCACCCACACCTGCTCAAAGCCTGGGTTCAGCTCCCAGCACCCGTCATAATTGGGTATAGTATAAGCTTGTGGACCAACATCTGGACAGATGCACGATTCTCACACTTGATTTAGAGAAAATGGATGGTAACATTTTCCTTCCTCTCTCACAACATAGACTCTAGGCCAGGGGTCCCCAAACTAAGGCCCGGGGGCTGGATACGGCCCTCCAAGGTCATTTACCTGACCCCCGACCTCAATTTTAGAATTAGGCTCGCCCAAGGTCTGAAATGAAGGCACACAACAACAACAATTCTACTTAACTTGAGTATTGCATTGGCCAGAAGCAGGCCCACACTTCCCATTGAAATCCTGATAGGTTTACTGTATGTTGGTTAAAATTGTTTTTATTTTTAAATATTGTATTGTTCTTTCATTTACTAATATTGTGCTATGGTAAATAATATAATATATTATGTATACATATAATATTGATACCAATATTATCATGTAATACAATATAATACGAATAATAATACAATATAATAATATTAATTATATCTTATATATTAAATGTAATATTACTAACAATGTTACAGTATATTGGTATAGTACAATATAATACAGTAGAGTCTCACTTATCCAACATTCGCGTATCCAACATTCTGGATTATCCAATGCATTTTTGTAGTCAATGTTTTCAATACATTGTGATATGTTGGTGCTAAATTCGTAAATACAGTAATTACTACGTAGCATTACTGCGCATTGAACTACTTTTTCTGTCAAATTTGTTGTATAACATGATGTTTTTGGTGTTAATTTGTAAAATCATAACCTAATGTGATGTTTAATAGGCTTCTCCTTAATCTCTCCTTATTATCCAACATATTCGCTTATCCAACGTTCTGCCGCCCTGTTTATGTTGGATAAGTGAGACTCTACTGTAATATATAATGCTAATATTGTGCTATGCTAATAATACAATATATTGTATGTACATAAAACTTGTAAGCCGCTCTGAGTCCCCTTTGGGGTGAGAGAGGGTGGGGTATAAATGTAGAAAGTAAGTAAGTAAATAAATAAATAATTGTTGTTGGGGGGGGGGGTTTCACTACAAATAAGACATGTGCATAGGAATTTGTTGGTTTTTTTTCAAATGATAATTCGGCCCCCCAACAGTCTGAGGGACCATGAACCGGCCCTCCACTTAAAAAGTTTGAGGACCCCTGCTCTAGGCTCATCTAATCAAGCAAAATAGAGGAAAGATGGAGAAAAATTCTTCACACAATATTACATTACAATTTGTTTATAAAACACACAATGAATGTCAAATTGGATAATCGTAAAAGGGAGTTAGACAAGTTCAAGCAGGAGAAACTAGTCCTGATTACTGTATGTTACCTCCAGTGTGAGAGGTGGTATCCTTCTGGTGTAATTGCCCTCATGCACTCTATCAGCCAGCATGTTATATCCTCCCAAGGCCATCCAGGACCCCATGAAAAGTTTACCACAGACAACTAGTTGAACAGAATACTGGAGGAGTTAAGTATTCAGTTTAGTACACTGTGCCCAACTTAAAAGTTAAAGGTGGGAATCCTATTAATCCGTTACGATGTCATCTAATAAACCTAGGCTATTGAAATTGCTTCATCTTCTCAATTGTGATATAATTGCCACAGCTGCAAATGATCCTGAAACCTACATTAAACTCCAGTCAGTCATTGGAAGGAAGAAGGATTTGTTCTGCTGGCAGGCAAGGTGCTGAAGGATAATGTGATAACTTTTGCCTACAATGAAGAGTTAGAATAGAATACTACAGGAGTGCCTGTTTATCCTCACAGTCTTGATAGCTAGCAGAAGGGGGCTGCTCATATCGCCCCGCAGTACCCAGCTTAACATCAGAGCAGACCTCTTTCATTCTGGAGTGCTGACTGGCTATTGAGGTATGTTTCTGCAATTGGACAGGGAGTTAAATTATAGCTACATTGTAACTAGCAGGCATGTGTGATCTAAAAAATTGTTCTAAATTGTGTTCAAAAGGAGGGAGTACTGGTGCTTCATTTCTAAAGTCCTTTCTAAATTTTTAGGGGTAAAAATTTTGAAACTTTACGAAACTTCCGAATATTTGTAAGTACTTCATTAATGGCAGTCACACATGCACATGTCAGGATGTGACCGCCCAACATTCACACTAAGTTGACCTGTTCTCATCCTGCCAGAGCAATTGGAATGGAGATAATCTAAATGATAAGGGCCATCTGGCTGGGAGGATTGATTTGTGGCCTGCTCTGGCCTCCGAGCTTGGGAAAGGACTATCCATAGATAGGTGTGGATGTGGAAGGGGTTCGGGGGGGAAGTAGTAGTTTGATATGCTGAGGTATGGACAAATCTCAGTCAGTAGTAGCTTCACTTTCATCTTGGTAAGAAGAATTTAAATAAAGTGTATCCACGGAATACCTGTGTGAGTCTGCTTTGTGTCCCACACCTTCCAAAGACTGACATTCCACAGAATACCTGTGTGAGCCTGCTTTGTGTCCTACGCCTTCCAAGGACTGACATTACTGACATTAAGGAAAACATTACCGTCAGTGGGGAAACTTAAGGGGCTTCTTTCTCCATCATTTTTAGCCATCCTGATAAAACCTGCTACAGTTTTAGAACACATTTACCACTATTAGCTCACCACATTTCAGAATGTTTGCCTTATCCGCAGATTTTTGGTGAATTTTCAAAGTTTTTATAAACAACATTTTTAATAATAAAGAAAATCTGTTCCTGGTTTGAAAGTGTTTTTTTTTCCCTGTTTCATTGTGTGGTCTTTACTTTGAAAGCAGTTGTTCTAATTCAGAAATTTGTCTTTGTGGCAGAAACTGAATTAAATTGGTGGAGACTCAACAAAGCAAAATATAGGATGATGTCCCTTGAGCAAAGACAGTGTTTTTCCAGTGTAATAAATTTTCACTATGTTTTTAATGACAGAACCAATTAGTAAATGACATTTATCAACCAGGAACAAAAATCATAGTACAGAAACCATCAAGGGACATCTAGACCAGACATGGGCAAACTTCGGCCCTCCAGGTGTTTGGGACTTCAACTCCACAATTCCTAACAGCCGGCTGTTAGGAATTGTAGGAGTTAAAGTCCAAAACACCTGGAAGGCCGAAGTTTGCCCATACCTAGATGCACCCCCTTCTTCCAAGCAGAAAGGCACAATCCAAACTTTCCTGATGTCCAATTAATATGCTTCCCCTATTGACACAACCAAATAACTACAATTTAGCACAGATTTATACCATTACTTACTTTACCCCTCTTTGCAAATTCCATGAATTTATTTATTATAGCCCGACTAAATGCCATGGCTTGCTGCTACAGCCCACTGCATTCTAGGAAATGTAGTTTAGCGCAGGTGTATGGCTCAAATAAAATTACAGTAGAGTCTCACTTATCCAACACTCACTTATCCAACGTTTTGGATTATCCAATACATTTTTGTAGTCGATGTTTTCAATAAATCGTGATATTTTGGTGCTGAATTCGTAAATACAGTAATTACTACATAGCATTATTTTGTATTAAACTACGTTTTCTATCAAATTTGCTGTATAGCATGATGTTTTGGTGCTTAATTTGTAAAATCATAACCTAATTTAATGTTTAATATTGTCCCCCATGTTGTTTAACATCTACATGAAGCTGCTGGGAGAGATCATCCGGAGTTTCGGGGTAAGATGTCATCTGTACGCAGATGATGTCCAGCTCTGTCACTCCTTCCCACCTGTCACTAAGGAGGCTGTCCAGGTCCTGAACCGGTGTCTGGCCGCTGTGTCGGACTGGATGAGGGCCAATAAATTGAAATTGAATCCAGACAAGACGGAGGTCCTCCTGGTTAGTCGCAAGGCTGAACCGGGAATAGGGTTACAGCCTGTGTTGGACGGGGTCGCACTCCCCCTAAAGACGCAGGTTCGCAGTCTGGGGGTGATCCTGGACTCATCGCTGAGCCTGGAGCCTCAGGTTTCAGCGGTGGCCGGGAGAGCCTTCGCACAACTCCGCCTCGTGCGCCAGCTGCGCCCGTTCCTTGGGAGGTCTGACTTGGCCACGGTGGTCCACGCTCTGGCCACATCCCGGCTGGATTACTGCAACGCACTCTACGTGGGGCTGCCTTTGAAGACGGCCCGTGAGCTCCAGCTGGTGCAGCGGGCGGCAGCCAGGTTAATAACGGGAGCGGCTTACAGGGAGCGTACAACCCCCCTGCTAAGCCAGCTCCACTGGCTGTCGATATGCTACCGAGCCCAATTCAAAGTGCTGGTTTTGACCTACAAAGCCCTAAACGGTTCTGGTCCTGCCTATCTATCCGAACATATCTCCTCCTATGAGCCCGTTAGAACCTTAAGATCTTCCGGGGAGGCCCTGCTCTCGATCCCACCTGCCTCGCAGCCGCGGCTGGTGGGGACGAGGGACAGGGCCTTCTCGATGGTGGCTCCTCGGCTGTGGAACTCCCTCCCCAGCGATATCTGGCAAACCCTATCCCTCCTGGGATTTAGAAGAAAACTAAAAACTTGGCTCTGCGCCCAGGCATTCAGCGAATAAGCTCATTGGCTGTTGTAATCGGGTCGCAAATCTGTAATTGTAGCAGTATTGAATGACTGAGGATGGTGCAATATCGCTGCTTTGCAGCGTTTTAATTTTTGTATACTTTTTATTATGTTTTTATCATGTTTTTATCATGTTTTGATTGTTTTGTTTTTATAGTATATTTGTTGCTGGCCCTTGTGGCAGAATGTAAGCCGCTCTGAGTCCCCTCGGGGAGAAGAGCGGGGTATAAATGCATGTAATAAATAAATAAATAAATAAATTTAATAGGCTTTTCCTTAATCCCTCCTTATTATCCAACATACTTGCTTATCCAACGTTCTGCTGGCCCGTCTAGTAGCTAGGTGTTTCATGTAGAGCCTTTGGCTCAAGATTTGATATCCACATAAGACCCATTTTTTGAGATAATCCTATCACGATACAGGAAGTCACTACAGCAATAAGAAACTTAAAGGATAAGTCCCCAGGACCAGATGGCTGCAAAGCACTATTCCACAAATTTTTTTAGGATTAATCTGCATAAGATAATGAACTCAATTGTACAAACAAAAGAGATACCAGAATATTGGAAAGAAGCTACAATAACATTGATTCTAAAAGAAGACAGAGATATCACTGTTCAAAACTATAAACTGATTTCATTATTAAATGTGGATTGCAAAACAAATATACTGACTGATAGACTTTAAAAGATATTAAAATCCTGGATTCATAAAGATCAATCAGGATTTCTTCCTGGTAGAAAAAGATAATATGAGAATTATCTTAAATGTAAATTAATATTTACATGTTCATAAAGAACAACAAGGAGCATTGCTATATTTGGAAGCAGAGAAAGCCTTTGACAACATTTCTTGCACTTTTATAAATAAATTACTACTGGCAATAGACTGTGGAGAAAACTTCAGAAATGGAGTACTCTGAACAAGTCACAAAAATACAAATAAATGATTTCACTTAAAACATAGAAATTCAGAAAGGGGTCAAGCAATGATGCCCACTCTACTCTTTATACTAGCAGTGGAAGTACTGATGAGGCAAAACGTTAATACAAAACATTTAACAATTAAGCAGGAAAACTACAAGATAAGACTTTTTGCAGATGACATTGTGATTCTGACACAAAATTCTCTACAGAATATTCCAAAAGCATTAGAAATAATAATAATAGAATTTGGAAAAGTGGTGGGACTATCAATCCATTGAGACAAAATAGAAGTTATAACTTATAATACAAATAAAGAGAATCCAAAGATGCTGAAACAAAAGATAAAAATCAATATTACAACTAAAGTAAAATATCTGGGAATTCAATTAACAAATAATAATTTTGAACTATTCAAAATAATTATGAAAAAGAATGGAAAGAGATACAAAAAGGTATACAAAGATGGAATAATTTGGACTTGTTTCTACTTAGAAGAATGTCGACAATTAAAATGAATGTATTTCCCAAAATGACATATAAAATACAAAAGACCATTTTATTATAAAATGCTGGAATGGATGAAGCCACAAGAGGCATTTACACAGTTAAAAACACCAAGGAGATAATACTTAATTTATAAACAATTATTTAGATAAAGGGGCACAACAGAAATTCAAAACAATACAGGATCTGCAGAAAGAAGATTCAACAGTTACTTGCGTTCATTATTATCAACTTCAACATAGACATTGGTTAGATAATAAAAAGGTATACAAGAATCTGAGAGTCATTGGAACTTTACTACAGAAAAAAGATAAAATTCCTTCTGAAGGACTTCATGGTTGATGAAAAAGAAAAAGATCAAATGGGCTAAAATGTGGTCTGAACAGTAAATTTGGAAGAATGGGAAGAACTCTGGAAGAAACAACTTAAATGTACAAGAAGCTATGCTACCAAATAATATTTGTATAAAATGAGATGGTATATAACAACAGGAAAATGATCAAAGATGCATAAAAAGTCTGACCTTTTGCTGGAAATGTAACCAAAAGGTTGGAAGTTTTTATAACTTGTGGTGGACTTGCCCAAAAGAAAAGAAATTGTGGACAAATATACATATAGATATTTTAAGATTAAAATCCCACTAAAATCAGATTTTTAATTGGGATTCTTAGGCAAACAAGTATTAAAACAACAGGAAAGGCTTTTAATTACATGATGGCAGCCAGAGGCAGTTCAACCACCAGGCCAACTAGGCATTTGCCTGTGGCGCCATCTTGTAAGGGGCGCTGTTGAGGTGCTCCCGGATGCGCGTGCATGCATGCGTGTATGCATGTTGAGACGCACGCGGGAGCACCTCAACAGCGCCCCCTACAAGATGGTGCCACCTTCTGGCCAGCTTGGGCCTTCCGGGCGGCGTGAGCGCTCTCAACCTGATTCAACCAGCGGAAGGAAGCTTCCTTCTGCCGGTTGCAGTGGTTGGAGAGCGTGCTCGCCACCCAGAAGGCGCCCTGCATGCCAGCGTGGGCCCACCTTCCGGGCGGTGTGCACGCTCTCAACCAGCAGAAGGAAGTTTCCTTCCGCTAGTTGCAGCGGCTGGAGAGTGTGCTTGCCACCTGGAAGGCGGGCCCATGCCGCCGTGCGCCTGCCCTGCATGCTGCCGTGCGCCCACCCTGCATGCTGGCGTGCGTGCTCTACAGGAGGCTGCTGCGGCCTCGCCCACCACCGCCGCCTCCTCCACCTCCTCAGAGGTGAAGTATTGCAGTGATTGGTTTTGGGGTGGGGGGGGTGCATAAATTATCTTCGCCTACTCTTGAAAATTGCCTAGGGATCATATGTACAATTATGGAAACAGCAAAATATACCAACATCAGAAGACTGGATTACGACGTTTTTCGAGATGGCTAAAATTGACATTTTTAGGGAAAATGGAAACCTTTAATGGAATTTACAAATAATCGGAGGAAAATAACTACAACAGAGTGTTGGATAAAGAGATTTTTCTCAACTTTTTTCTTTACCTTACATTTGGATCTTTGATATTTTTTCCTGCTTCTTTCTATCATTTATTTATTTATTTATTTAATTTATGTTCCGCTCTTCTCCCATAGGGGGACCCAGAGCTGTCTTACACAATGGCAGAATTAAATACCACATATAATACAACATGGGAAAAAAAGGAGTGATAGTTGGACATCATCCGCGTACACATGACACCGAACTCCAGAACTCTGGATGATCTCACCCAGCGGCTTTATGTAGATGTTAAACAAGAGAGGGGACATTACTGAACCCTGTGGGACTCCACAAGACAATGGTTGTGGGGTCGAACAGCTGTCCCCTATCAACACCTTCTGGGTAGATCCAGGAGAACCAGCAGGGACACACTCCCCCTGTTCAGCTCTCTGCGGAGATCATTCACCAAGGAGGCCAAGGCCATCTCGGTTCCATGCCCTGGTCTGAAGCCAGACTGTTCCGGGTCCAGATAATCAGTTTCCTCCAAGAATCCCTGGAGTTGGGGAGGCAATCACACATTCCACGACTTTGCCCAGAAAGGGAAGATTGGAAACAGGCAGAAAGTTATTCCAATTAGTGGGATCAAGTGATGGCCTCTTCAACAGTGGTTTTATTACAACTTGTTTAAGGCCAGCTGGAAGTCTGCCTTTCCGGAGACCCTCTAATAATACATATGAAGACTTTTAGATTTTTTATTTGCACTTTACAATTCTGAAATCGAATACTGCTGTTTTATCTACAGAAAATGCTGTATTTTATTGTTTTTACTGGGGGTACTGTGAATTTATGATGTTGTGTTTGACTGTTTATTACTTGTTGTATTTTGTATGTCACACCTTGCGTGTTCTGTAAGCCGCCCCAAGTCCCTCTGGGAGATGGTGGTAGGATAGAAAATTATTATTATTATTATTATTATTATTATTATTATTATTATTATTATTATTATTATAGAGTAGATGAAAATAAGATGGTTTTACTCAAGGGACCCCCCCCTTTTAAAACTTTTACTTTTATTACATTTTTTTATTTTTAAACAGAGATATATAAATATTTTGTACTGTTAGAAAAGGAAGAAATAAAAATAGTTAAATACATTAAAATCTTTGTTTATTTTTTAGATTTACTATGTAATTGTTAAAATTAGATAAAGTATTTATAATAATTTAATACATATAGTTATTTAATTCTACTCAAAAAAATATAAAGCTATGCTTTATAATAATAATGACTATGAACTTTAAAGGAAGAGGAACTAGAAGAAGAGACTAGAAGATCGCAAGATAATACTGGAAAAAGATACAGTATTGGATTTACTGTTTGATGCCAACAACCCTCCTCCCATTACTACAGTAGATACGTGGAACTTTTTGATATTTATATCAGCCTTGTAATTGATATGAAGAAATAGATTATTTAAAAATTATTTTAAATAATTTTTAATGTAATAAGGACATTTGTACATTGATAATTCTCTTCTTTTTTTTTACCACCTTCCCTCTACTTTCACAACATATTTAGTATTTGTCACAGCTTAATCTGCTAACAATAACTCCACCTCCCCCTTTCCCTCATTTGCCTTTTTGTTCTTTTTAGTTGTATAAATAGAAAATCCTTAACAAAAAAATTAAAATAATTTTAAAAGATCTGTCCTTGAACTCCATTTTTACTATGCTCTTACGTCATCAGGTAGCAAAATGCCAAAAGAAGAGTAGATTATGTCATCAAAAAGGACCATGACTTGAAAGGTGGTAATGTAGTCCAAGTTGTGAAGGTTGGAGGCCTTTACCTATTCATGCAGTCATATCTGGTGGCTTCTGTGTCAATGAGGCAGCAATTCTGAACTTTACAGGAACTCTCCAAAGTGTTGTACCTTATCTAGATGATGGGAATCTAGTTCTATGGGGGGGGGGGGTATTTTAAACTACAGACTAAAGCCCAGAGTGGGTTAACTATTGTACTGGCACTGAAGTTACCCTCTTCCATTGAGCTACTAGCAATATGTACTTCATGTTTTGTCAGTGGGCTTCCACTATATTTCTGTATGGCTACTGTGGGAAACAGGATACTGGGCAGAAGCAGCCTCTGCTCTGACCCAGCCAACCTCTTCTCATATTTCTACAAAGTAAATGAACTGCAGTCAATAAGGTTTTTAAAAAGGTCAACACCAGTAAGGTGAGTATGTTGTCGAGCCATGGCACCCCCTTCTCCAAATGTTTACAGACAATAAAGAGACTTCAAACAAAAAAAATATGATTTTTTCTTTATTTTCAAAACATGTTCTGCTTTTTCAAAGTTTTGCAGTATTGAAGTCGCTAGAGGCTTCGGAAGCACCTAGCAGCAATTGTACTCGGAATTCTTTCAAAGCTAAATCCTTTAATAATTCTATTAAAATTATAATTTTTTGTAACTTGTACTGCTTGTGAACTATATCAATTTCTATGTGTAAAAACATCAATCAAATGTATCCTGAAGGCACCTGCTGTCCCCATACCCCCTGCTTGCATAAGCTCCTGGGAACAGAGATTGCTATATAATTAACAAGGGTTCTTCTAGCGATCTCCCAAGCCAGATGAAATAAATCTTTTGTTTATGTGAGACAGATTATCCTTTTGTCACCAATATGAGTTTAAGATATTTTCCTGTTGAACTAAAGCTGAAGGCTGCTATTCTCATGGAACAGAAGGCTAAACATTAACATCCTGAATAGGCAGTCCAATCCCTGGCTATTTGGGATTATCACCTTTTGTCCTGTGGGTTTTGCACATTTGCCTCTAAGGAACTGGTTAAGGAATAATCTGCAAACCCATGTCACCACTACTCCCCAGTTTCACAACCTGACCAACCTGGGATGAATAGCGGCTATAAAATGAACCTTCTATCAAAGATGCTATATCTATTCCAAAATATTGCAATAATAAGAAATATGAAAATATTCAAAGAATGGAATAAAGACTTGACAAAATTTATATGAAGGGGAAAAAACCAGGATAAAATTCACAATAATGATTGATTCTAAAAAGAGGGGTGGTTTTGGAACCCCTAATCTCAAACTGTACTTTGAAGCCTGTACTATGGTCTGGATTAAAAATGGATGAAACTGTTGAAACCTACATTACTGACACTACAAGGATTTGACTTGAGAAAAGGATGGCACTCATACCTATGGTATGGGGGGTCCACAAAAGAGAAAAACTTGGTAACCATTTTGTGAGATCACCATTGCTACGGGTTTGGGAAAAATATAGACAATACTTTTACGAAAAGACACCACTGTGGGTGGCACTGCTGGAAGCAAATCAAAGGAAATTGTTGAGCTGGACGAAGTCGCCAACATATAAAGAACTGTTGATAGAAGAGGGTAATTCTTGGAGTTTAAGAAAACATGAAGATATTAAAAGAAATTACAAACAGGTCACTTGGCTCCAATACCTACAAATTAAAGAACATTATAATGTATAAAAATATGGATAATAGGTGCTGGAAATGCAAAGATAAAGAAGGAACATACTACCATATATGGTGGTCCTGTGACAAAACAATGGAATTTTGGAGAATGATACATAAAGAAAGTAAAAAAAAAATGGAAATAAATTATACAATGACACCTGAAACATATCTACTGGGAATATACGAAAAGGAACTTACTATAGACTCTAATAAAGAAAAACTTCTCACATACCTTGCGACAGCAGCCAGAATGGTCTTTGCAAAAAGATGGAAAACAGAAACGCTACCAACTCAGGAGATCTGGCTACATAAAATTATGGAAATAAAGGACATGGATAGGTTAATTTACCTACTAAAGAAGAATAATGTTAGAGGCCTAAAAATGACAGATTGCTCATCTTTAGAGAAGTGCATCAAAATGACTTACCATATTTAAAAGGTGAAATAAAGACAACAAGTAAAGGTAGGTAAAAGTTTTCCCCTGATGTTAAGTCCAGTCATGTCTGACTCTGGGGATTGGTGCTCATCTCCATTTCTAAGCCAAAGAGCCAGTGTAGTCCGCAGACACCTCCAAGGTCATGTGGCCAGCATGAACTTGACACTAAAAGGGAAAGAAAGATTAAGTGTAATGGAAAAAGGACAAAACACGGAATCTAACTGAAAGGAAGAAGAATGGAAGCCAAACTCCCTCCCACCTTCCACACTACCCCCTACCTCTCCCCCTACACCCTTCCCCCCTCCTTCTTTAAATATCCCTCCTTCCCAGTCCCCTCTCCTTCCCTATTTTTCTTATTATGATTTTATGCTTAATGAAAACCTTTAATAATTTTTTTTTAAAAGCGCTAGTAGGTATTACAAATCCCTATATATTTAGCTTCTTCCTACTAAGTGCAGAGATAAAATGCAGTACAGTAGGCTCTTGGTATTCGCTGGGGATTAGTTCCAGGATCCATTGTGGATGCCAAAATCCATGTGTTATCGAGCCAAAATTTAGGGGTTCTCCTCTGAATTAGGGAGACTCAATGCCTTTCAGTTGCAGGTTCGAAAATCCTGGCAAGCGGGAGGTGCTACAGATCAATTTGCCCCGTTCCCCCAATAATCTCACCCTAGAGCCGTGAAGAGAGATGACCGAGTTGATATTTATTCCAGTCAGCTGGCGCGGATGTCAAAACGCAATCATTCGCCGAAGTGACATGTCACATAACACATTACAACACTTTTTATAACATAAAAACAGGGCGTCAACTTTGGATTTCCTATGGCCGCCCCTTCAGACTGGCCTCATGCTGACTGGTTGTTGCTAACAGCGGGAGGGGGAGGCAGAGCAATCAGAAAGCCAGTGCCATTTTGGCCCCTTGGCCAGTCAGGTGCAGGGAGGCGGGCCGGGCGGGAAACAATGAACCGGGGATGTTTTTGAGTGGATTTAAGTGATTCATGGAGGATATAATGGCTGGCGAGATCCCCTGGGGTTCTCAAGCCAACCAAATATTGTTTTGCAAAAGTGGGAATAAACATCTGTGTCTGGCAGAAACGCCAGACTCCGGTTTCCTAAAGGCTGAATATTGAAACAAACGGGTGAGGCTTTTGACAGTGGGATCAGCTAGGTGTGTAGACAAAGGAGTGAGACGGTTTTGGGTAATCTCCACTTTCCGAGGGTGGAGGGTTTTACCCCAGTGGAATGTGGTAATCCTGTCCAAAGGTGCTCTACCTTGAGTGGCCAGGCTCCGAAGCTCAAGGGAACAGCCATTCCTTATTGTTCATACAAAATGTCTTGATTGAGACCTTTAAGTTTGTGTGATTATGTGTCTTGATGACGAAACGCTGGGGTCATGCCAAGGTGACGTTTCATATTTTAAAAGTTCATGAGGCATTTTGGGAAGGGAGACATATAGGAATACATAGAATACATTCATAGAACCAGAAATCATATTGCCCACTCTCACCCACCCAAAGGTCCAGGATGAGTTCATAAAGCTTCATAGGAAAGTCCAGAATCCAAGGGAAAAGACAAGGGGTTTCATTAAACAAAAAGGGAGTGCTTTTGTTTGTGAGTCACTGGTTCAGGAAAGGATTAGGAGAGTTGTTATCTCTTGCCTCAGGCTAAAACGTCAAACACCTTTTGTGCCGGGATTTTAGTAAATCACAGTAAACTCCAGTAAAATATCTGTTACCTTCTGTTATAGATATATGAAATATAGGACATAAAGCCTTGATTTTTGAACGATCTTTTACAAAGACCTGGGGGGAGGGGGTCACCTCGATCACACATGGATGCCCCAAGTCCTATTACTGTATGTACAATGACAAAATAAAACAGCATCTCTTGTATAAAATGTCCGATGCAAAATTTGCTTTTTGGATTTTAAAACAAATATTTTCAAGCCCTGGATGGTTGAATCTGTAGAAATGGAGGACCAATATTCTTTATAAAATACCATGGCCTCCTCCTTCACTGCGAGGTTGCAGGTTCTCCCTACAGCACAAACCTTCTCTTAATCTTTCGTCACTTGCCCTTATGGCAATGTTGATAGAATTCCAAAAACAAGTGGACTCTGCTGGGCAGTTCTGATCTCAGGGAGGGAAAGAAAA
The DNA here is from genome assembly GCF_035594765.1 of Anolis carolinensis. Lineage (NCBI taxonomy): Eukaryota > Metazoa > Chordata > Lepidosauria > Squamata > Anolidae > Anolis > Anolis carolinensis. The sequence goes on from NC_085841.1 coordinate 208,966,771, forward strand.
TGGGGGCTTATAACCCCCCCACCACAAAGACCTGTTGAATTTACTCTTCTGGGTGCTGTGAAACATTTTAAAAGGTGTTAATGTGTTCCTAGCTGCTGCATAATGAAAGAATAGGGCTGGTGATTAGGCCATAATGCAATTGTTTTTTTGTTTTTGTTTTTTAAAAATTTAATCAGCAAAATCAAAGTGAAATTGCTGTGATGCTGTGATTAATAATTAAGCATACTGTGGCATATTGTCCAATTTCCCATATGTTTTCCTACCAATCTTTATGTAGGTAATGCGCCTTGAATATAATTATTTAACAGCTTGGAATGGCACCAAAGGAGCCTCACGGCACAAAATAGTTTAAAATAGTAGCTTTCTTGCTTTCTTGTATTTTTTGTCATTTAATTAGTTGAATATTTACTAGAGGCACAAAATGGGCAGTTTTTGAAAAGGTCAATTAATTTTAATTTTTTAATTAGGTATATTATTATGTACTTATTTAGACTGAGTACTTGACAACATTATATATATTTATCGGAAATGTTAAATGTCTTGGAGCTACTCGGTCTATATCTTGCACCAGAGGATATGATTTCCTCCATCTTTAATGTTTATTTTACATTTTTAAAAGGCACAACCCTCAGAAAAGAAGTTATTTTTTAAAAAAAATAACTTATACAAAGCCAAATGTAAATGCTGGAAATATTTTTTCTGTTGCTTATTGCCTTGAATTTTTTGTTTTGTTTAGTAGAATAGTCATATATTAATTCCCTGAAACTCCAGCTAAATCTTCTCTGATTCAGACATGGCAAAAGCATTTGCTTGAGGCTCTGGAGCAGTCATTCTCAACATGGTGTCCACAAAATGTTTTTTTATTTCACCACCCATCCTCCCCAGCCACCATGACCATTGGTCAGAAATTCTGGAAGTGGTAGTTCGAAACTGCTGGAGAGGGAAAGGATTGGGAAGACTGTTGTGGAGTACTTACTTACTCATAGTTCAAGGATGATTGTCTTCCACCTTGGGGGTGTGTCCGTAGATGGCTGAAGAGACCTATTCTTGATCCGCAGATCAAGAATAATTTCCAGGTGGAAGGCGGTCCCGATCAGGATTGGCTTGACGCTCCTTCCTCTTGGCATGTTTCTCCCTTAAGCCCTCTTCGAACTCTGCAGTACTGCTGGTCACAGCTGACTTTCGATTAGAGCGCTCAAGGGCCAGGGCTTCCCAGTTCTCAGTGTCTATGCCACAGTTTTTAAGGTTGGCTTTAAGCCCATCTTGAAATCTCTTTTCCTGCCCACCAACATTACGTTTCCCGTTCTTGAGTTCGGAGTAGATCAACTGCTTTGGGAGACAGTGATGGGGCATTCGGACAATGTGGCCAGTCCAGCGGAGTTGATGGCGTAGGAGCATCGCTTCAATGCTGGTGGTCTTTACTTTTTCCAGCACGCTGTCATTTGTCCACCTGTCTTGCCCAAGAAATTTGCAGGATTTTTCTGAGGCAATGCTGATGGAAACGCTCCAGGAGTTTGGTGTGATGTCTGTAGACCGTCCACGTTTTGCAGGCGTAGAGCAGGGTTGGGAGGACAATGGCTTTGTAAACAAGCACCTTGGTATCTCTACGGATGTCCCGGATGTCAGAGTCAGTCATTATGGTTCCATGACTTGATTCCATAAGGGCAATTTGTTGGTTTTATTGGTCACATCTGGTAGATGCTGCTACAATATGTAAGAAATCAGTTAATGTGCGTCAACTGCAAAATAAGATGCATGAAGCTGATTGGTTGGGCCATGTCTTGAGAGCTGTTAAGCCTGGGAGTTTTTGATACTGTTGCAATTTTGTTCAGGCTTTGCTAACCAGGTGCAGAGAGACAGTTGGAAGAGAGAAGCAGGAGAGAGACCCAGAATTTGAAGAGTGCTCTTGCTTCATGAGCTGCTGGAAGGAATTTATCCAAAATGACAAAGGAAAGACTATTTTAAATCTCTCATAAAAGGACATTATGTGAGTTGGTGCAACTGAGCACACTGTACATATGCTGTTCTGGGTTTAAGAAGAATAGACCATTTGTTCTTTGTTGTTCTCTTGCATGAATCACTCTGACCAGGAGGTCATGAGTTCTAGCCCCGCTCGGAGCCTATGTTTGTCTTTGTTCTATATTAAAAGGCATTGAATGTTTGCCTATATGTGTAATGTGATCTGCCCTGAGTCCCCTTTGGGGTGAGAAGGGCGGAATATAAATGCTGTAAATAAATAAATAAAATGGCACATATCTTCTTTCTCTGGCAAAGTGGTGCGTGAACTACACATTTTGATTTTTCATTAGGTCACAGATGCTGCAAGGCTCCTTTCACACTATTCAGCTGTAGTGCTATTTCACATTGATTTTCACCACCACCCATCATGGTCCATAATAGGTGTCGTGGAAGTTGTACTCCAAACCATCTGGAAATCAAATGGCCTCTTTTATGCCTGGGCTAAGGAAAAATAGGATAAAACAAGCATAAAATTCAAGTTGGGATCAGTTTAAATTGAATAATGGATGTCCAATGTTATTACTGTAGGTGTTTGCAAAGTGGATGCTTAGATCTTTCACAATTTCTGTGTTGGTAACACCACTACTGTACTGCATACTGCCTGCATGGTCACAACTATATTCCTATAATTTCAAGCAACAGGACAAGGAGTTTACTTTTAAAAAATGGTAGATTTTGTTGATTTTTTCAGAGTGGAATTTTCAAAAAGGGACAAACTCAGGTTGTGTATCCAAACAGAAGGGTGAATATTGTGTATGTGGTGGAAGTAGTAACAATATTTGATATGAGAGACCAGGCCTGTAGCCAGGATTTTGTTTCAGGAGGGGCTGGGATTTTGGTTTGGGGGGGGGGGGGTTGAGTCTGAGCGGGAGAGGGTCTACCCTAGCAAACCTTTTGTATCGTTATCCCAATAACCCCATGCATATGGGATATATTGAGCATGGTGATCAGATCATGATATGAATAAACATAACTGTTTAAATAATAAATGTAAGGCCTTCTCGCGGACCACCCTGAGAATTTTGGGGGGGGGCTGAAGCCCATCAAGCCCCCCCTCCCCCGCTACATGCCTGTGGGAGACTAACTTTTGTGTTCTCTGCCCAACTACTCAGAAGTAAACAAATTGTTCTCAGTGCAGCTTATTTCTAGGTAAGCTTACTGCCTAATTTTATTCTGGTGTTTTGACTGTCAACTTGAGATAGATCTTAAATACTGGATGTATTGGTTTATTTATTTTATTTTAATTTCTTGGCATTTTTGCTAACTAGATGGCAAAATGAATAGGCCAGGAAATGGTTTCAAAAAGGGTGTTGTGATTTTTTCCCCTATGCAGATCATTCTTTCTGCGGTGGTTTCCCGCCATTTCACCCCTGGGCTTAATAGTCAAGGTTATGAGCTCACATTTGGATGGAGCAATGCAAATCCCTCATTAGTGAAGCCCTCTTGGCCCCCAAACCATCTTCCTTTCAGACCAGCGAGTCTTTCCCTCTAATTACAGGAATGTTTTCCTACTTGTTCTCAAGCCCTCTAAGCGATGAGTTCCAAACACCGACTTGAACTCCTTCCCCTACAAGTCCTCCTGGCTTTATATTTGCAGAAGGGTCCTGAAACAATTACCTGACTGCATTCAGAAGGCTTCTCCATTGCTGTAAACAATGATACCACCCGACACTTTATAAGGGACACGGTGTAACCTGAGAGGACTCTTGTGCAATGAGGTCTTATGCTGCTGGGCTGTTGCTCTCACAATTATTAAGAAAGATCCTCTTACATAACACATTTTAAACAGCTGACATTAAATAGAAGAGGAAGGAGAGCACAAGGAAGGACTTCCAAGCCCCAACTCCTGCTAATCCAGTTTGCTCTTTGACAGTCTCGGGGAAAAGCTCCTAGGGAATTGAAAGGAGGACAGCACTTCAACAGGCCCATTGTTTGCTTCTTCTCTTAGTCAGAGCAGCCAGTTAGAACGGTCCAGCATGTTGGGATCGGCGGCACACAGCAGCGCCGATTCCTTCCCTAGTTGTGTCCTGAATACAGCCAGTATATCTCCCCTCAACTTGAGTTCTGTTTTGGCCAAAAACGAGCGAATAGATTACATCAAGGAACAAGCCTTCAAATCTTTCAGACTGAAGACAGAGAAATGGAATCGCTTCCTTTTAACAGAAGAGAACCAAAAGATCTTGCTGGATTTTTTGGATAAAGGTCAATCTCCGCAACTTGTTTTTTTCACTGGCCCAGGAGGGAATCTCTACGTGGGCAGTGGGAAGGTAGGAACCAAAAAAAAGATAGTATGTTGGTATGTCCAGAAGTGGGAGAATCCTTGTTAGTATTGAGAGTCAAAAAATAGTGAATCACTCAACAGTGGTCATAAGCTCATGTGTGATTCAAGATGGCGGTTCTTGTTGTTTTCAGATGGGTGAAGATGGGGAAAGAGGACAGGAAAGATTAAGTAAGTGGTTCTTATGCTTGTTTGGAGCTCAGACTAAAATAGCTATCAAAAAGGAAGGTGATCACCTTGAATGCTGAAAATTTGTCCGTCAATGGAGGAAAGAGCTATGGAGAAGTTTCATTTCAGAAGTTGTTTGTAGTTTTGATGCAAAAAATAGAATATCTCTTAGAAAGAAGAATGTCATATTGTTAAGGACTTAAAGAACAGGTTTTGCAACCTAAAACACATTATCTGACAAATTCATAATATTCTTGCTTATAAGATAAATAATTCTTTTTGCTGTTGAAAATAATGTGAATGTGTGTATGTCTGTGAATAAATAAATACATATTTCCTGACTTGATGAGGGGAATGAATATGTCAGTCGGCGTTGTCCATAGACACTTCCAAGGTCATGTGGGATGACTGCATGGAGCGCTGTTACCTTCACCCCAGAGCAGTACCTATTCATCTACTCTCATTTGCATGTTTTTGAACTTTAGGGTTGGCAGAAGCTGGGGCTAACAGTGGGGGCTCTCTCCGCTCCCCCAATTCAAACCTGCGACCTTTCGGTCCAGAAGTTCAGCAGCTTAGCGCTTTAACACGTTGCGCCATCAGGGGATATTATTTCCTAAAGGTTGTGAATATACAATATTTTTGATTTTTTTTTGTCTGTGTTAGCTGGCCCTGATTGTTTCCTTTGTGGAATTTCCAATTTCCGTGCTTTCAGAGTGTTGCTCTTTATTTACTGTCCTGGTTTTAGAGATTGTATTGTTCTGTATTATTCTATCACAGTAATTATTTCATATTAAAGTAGAATCTCACTTATCCAACATTCGCTTATCCAATGTTCTGGATTATCCAACGCAGTCTGCCTTTTAGTAATCAATGTTTTTGTAGTCAGTGTTTTAAATTCATTGTGATATTTTGGTGGTAAATTTGTAAATACAGTAATTACTACATATCATTACTGCGCATGGAACTACTTTTTCTGTCAAATTTGTTGTATAACATGATGTTTTGGTGCTTAATTTGTATAATGATTACCTAATTTGATGTTTAATTGGCTTTTCCTGAATCCTTTCTTATTATCTAACATATTCACTTATCCAGTGTTCTGCCGGCCTGTTTCTGTTGGATAAGTGAGACTCTACTGTTTATTGATAATCTTATATTATATACTTAGAACTGGATTATATGAGGCCCCTTCTTCACAGCTGTATAAAATGCACACTGAAGTGGATTATATGGCAGTGTGGAGTCAAGATAATCCAGTGCAAAGCAGATAATATAAGATTACAAATGGGTTATATAGCTGTGTGGAAGGGACTTGAGTCTACACAGCCATATAATCCAGTGCAAATTAGATAATCTGTGGAAGAGGCCTAAGTGAGGCCTAACTCTGCCTGTCCCCTGGGCTGAGTGGGTTGCTAAGAGCCCAAGTGGGCGGAGCTTAGCCGTCTAACTGGCAGCAATTGGATAAAAACAATTATTCCTCTCCCTCTAATTAGGACTTTATTTTTCTTTTCTTTTTGTTGTATCAACCTAGAGGCATGGATGATGGGTTGTGTTGTCAAATTTCGAGGTTGGAGGGCCTGTAGTTTTGTTGTTTTGTCGGTCGCCGGGATTCCATCACTCTTTTATATATATAGATGTGTCAATCACTCACTTAATACAGCAAAACTTGCTGTTTTAACTGCTTTTCATTTTTTAAATGTATGTTTCAAATGGTTATTGGTCACTTAATTACATTTTGTATGTTTTACATGCCTTATGTATTTTATATCTGTTTAATATATTTAATTTGTAATTCATCTTGAGTTGCAATTTTGAGGAAGAAGACAGAATAACAATAAAGTGAACAATAATAACAATAATACAGGAAAATTGAGGAAAAATCACTCTATTTTTTCTGATGATAATTGTTATACAGAGGGCAAATCGATTCTGACATTTTGCAGCCTGAAAGCAGCTCCTCCACCCTCAAAAAAGCAGGGATATTATTTTAATGACAGAATGCATTGTAATGGTACAGGTATCAATGGTTAATTGAAGAGTATAGGATAGCTACTTATTTACTACAACACCTCAATTCCCTAAACCAGTAGGATCACTGGCCATTGTGGCTGCGAGATTCTCGGTGTTGGAGTCCTTCTCTAGTAAACCTTTTCTGTGTTATGTTTTTTTATACACAACACAGAAAATCATATTGGTAGAAGCCACTAGTACAAGCAATTTAAATGTCTTTTCACACCCAGGCACCTGTTTCTTGGAAAAACAAAATTCTTGTGTGTTTTATGGAAAACGCTGATTACAAAAGTGTCTCAGTCTGGCTACTAGCGGGAGATAGAATTAGGAGAGGTTTCATATCAACTTCTTGATCAAGTTTCTGTTCTCATAATCCAGGTAGTGTCATATATGTGGCCACAGATCACTGATTTATTTCATTAAAAGGTGTCTGCATGTCATGTGCCCCTTTGATCCCATATTCCCTTGCTTTTGCTCCTTGCTCTACCCCCGTGATTTGATCTATCTATCTATCTATCTATCTATCTATCTATCTATCTATCTATCTATCTATCTATCTATCTTTGTGTTTAATTGAAAGTGTAGTAGTGGTAGGCAAATAGGTCTATTGATAGTAATATGATCTACTTGATGCTTCTTGAATTATTTCATAGCGTCTTTGGTGAAATAAGAACAGTTCATTATAAAGACTGTTGAGAAGGCCATCTCATCTTTCCAGTTACCTTGCCAAAATGTGCTCCTCGTGCAAATATGTATTATCAGCTAGCAAATATTTTGCTGAATAGTCAGAAAGGGAACCATTCAAGTAGCTCAGCAATTTTAATGCTTAAATGGAAAAACCTGCACTACATAAGGAGGAAATGACTTTAGCAGTTCTCTTCTTCTTACATTTCATCCACCACCACCATTTGATAGGATTTGATGGGAACTAAACACTTTTTTTTCTCAGCTAGACTATAATTTGCTCAAATACAAATTAACTTCCTATTACCTGTGTACTTCCTGGCAGGTTCTGTTAGTCATTCTTTCCAACCAAAACAGTTATAGAGACTGGCCTCGAGCTGTACTAGAGGATGTAAGGAAGCATGTGGAGATGTTAAGAAATACAGCATATATTCTGCAAGGACATATATCAAGAAGAACTTACCTCCCCCTACCTGAGTTGATGGATCACATTCATGATGAAGAGGCAATGTAAGTATGGACATTAGGGGAGCTTGAATTATCTCTATAAGATGTCCCAAGCACACTTGTGGATGCTGCAGGGTGACCAGTCCCACTTCCCACATAGATAGATATATCCTATGTATTTCCTTCTCTTACTTCTTTCCCCTTGTTTGTAATAATACTGCAAAAGATACATTAAAATAAACTTAGCATTCTAGGATACAGTTCACATGCAGCAGACTATCTGTGCTTTCAAACACCGCTCGGTTCTGAGACATAAAAAGTGGTCATTAGCCTATGTTCAACTTCATGGGTTATCAATTGAGACTTTACACCTGCATCTCGTGTTCTCTACTACCCGACTATGCTCCCTGCCCTTTTTCAAGAGGCTTATCTATAGGACTTTCGTAAGACTTATTATGTATGTTGCTAACACCTGTCACATATTAATTCTGAAATGAAGAGCAAAATACATGTGGCACATAGTGTTGCACAACAATAAGATGAAAGGGGAAATTGTTTAACCATCTTGGGATCCAGAGCTCCCATTACTTTAACCATTTGAGCTTTTATTCTGAATTTTCAAGATGACAACCAGATAGATAATACTGTCTAACTTACAATCTGCCATTGTATACTCTTATCCTGTCACAGTCTTTCATGCTTATGTAATAGGAGGAGTGAAATCTGAACTCTCACTGAATATAAATTATTGAAGCCACAGGTCAAATAGTTACATGTTTCCAGGTGTATTGTCTTCCTTCCCATTTGCCTTCCCTTTCCATCTTTTCTTGGCCACAGAATATATTCTATAGAAACCCTCCTATTACGTTGCCCCCCCCCCCCCCCCACCCGCAATCTTTTTTGGCAACAGGACATCTTACATAGAATCCACTTCCCTGTATGCAGTTGAAACTATGATAATCAAGTGGACCCATCTGCTATGTGAAGTCTTAAGACTGGATTCTGCTCAGCTGTTTTTTCAGGGGGGAAACCCTGGACCTTCTGCAGAAATTCAATGTTGGCAGAGGCAAATGGAAAACCTGCAGGGAATTTATGAGCAGGTAAGACAGCTAGATCATGGTATAGTGGCTTGTGTTGGTCTATGACTCTGGAGACCAGGGTTTGAATTCTCACTTGGCCATGATAACTTTCTCAGTGACCATGGACAAGTCACAATCTGTCAGCCTCAGGTAAGGGCAAAGGCCAGCAATCTATGGACAAATTTTGTTAAGGAAACCTCATGATAGATTTTCACTGAGTACAGTAGTTACAAATCAGAAATGACTTGAAGACACCCAACAACAACAACAACAACAACAAAAAGTCACTGTGTTTGCTAACTCTTTGGGAATTTTGCTAGTTACTTATGACTTATTGCAGAACTGAGTAAATGACTAAAGTATAATATAAAAACTGACTTTCGGAACTGGTCTAGCTCATCTAGTGATAACTATTCAAGAAAGTTCATCAATTTGTCAGATCCTTTTCTTGCTTTATGTATGTACTGGTATGTAGTTATTTAATTTTCCATCTTTCTCTCTGCTTTAGATTGAAGGAAATTTAACTCTCTCCCATGAAACATGTTAAAAAATGAAATCCTGGTTGAGGCCCACTCTGTTCAACTCCAGCCATCCACTCCTCTTGGATGGGGAAGTCCATAGATGAGTGGTTTCCTCCTGGGCACCCATCAATCGCTTTGGCTTCTACCTGTACCTCTTGCTCTAAGGCGGTGGTTTTCAACCTGTGAGTCCCCAGATGTTTTGACCTTGAACTCCCAGAAATCCTAACAGCTGGTAAACTGGCTGGGATTTCTCGGAGTTGTAGGCCAAAACACCTGGGGACCCATAGTTTGAGAACCACTTCTCTAAGGACTCAAATAGCTTGGTTTTCTGACTCAGAAGTGGTTCATTTTTTATTACCAAAGTACTGATGAAAAATGTTACATATATTATTTTTATAGTTGCAAAGCCCAAAGATTCACAAAATAATGGAGATGCTACAAAGAGCAAGAAGCAGCTACTACCCTGCTTTCAATCTACTCATCATAAAAGTTGAAGAAGGTATGAAGCTGGATACATGCATGGAGAACTATCAATGTATTCATTCGTTTCCCTGTTATTTAGTGCAATAATTCATGATTTCTTTCAGTAATACTTGAATATATTAACTATAAAACAACGGCGGCATTGTGTGTGTACTCATATTTGATAACATGCTTGACTCAATGGCCCACACCAACGATTAGCACAATGTCTCAGAATGGGATAGTTAAACTTTATGAAGCAAGACTTCACATTGATCCTGCAAAGGCTATGGACCATATACTGTTCTTTCATTCAGCATCTGAATAAATTCTAAATAAAGCTCCTCTATATAAATTGATTGTATTTATTTTTTGGACTTTTTTCACCTGTTTCTGAAGCTCAAGATATTTGCTTGTATCTCAGCCCCCTGAAACACTACATTGCCCACTTGGAAGAATCCAGCTTTTCAAACATTGAACATTTCATTGTACCCCTTTTCCATACCATCTGTCTGACCTGGACCCATTCCAAATATTACTGCTTCCCCAACAGGATTGTTGTCCTGCTACAGGAGTTTTGCAATCTTCTAATTGACAGGATAAGGAAAATGTACTTTGTGCATTTCAGTTAGCAAGTTATATGTTTCTTTGAGAAAGGATTTAAATACTGACATCTGCCATATTAAGTTGCTGTTTATGGATCTCGGTTTGCGTGCACAAACTATTTAATTATTATATCCTCTGATCTGAGCCTTGATTTGCTTTGATGAAAGGCCAACATTTGTTCTTTTTAAAAATGCATTTTCTGCCAATATTTCACCTCTTACTGTATTGTATTCAGCACTGAAATGCAATAATTGTAGTATCTGCTTATTCTTATAGAAAAGACTAGCTGTGCTCTGCCACGCGTTGCTGTGGCCAATTGGAATTGCAGTGAATAGCCTCGCTGCTTCAAAGCCTGGCCGTTTTCTACATAGGGTATCCTTGCTAGGCCAGGTTGAATGAGATGGAGTAGCCTCGTGGTTTCCAAAGTCTGGCTTTGAAGGTGCAAGGCTGTTCAGTGTTAATCAAGGTGGGCCACAAAGGGGTTGATCTATGTGTGGAATAACATCCAGTGTGGTAGAAAGAGCTGTTGTCTGGTTGAGGGAGGTGTGGATGTTGCCACGGATGTCCTTGATTAGCATTGAATAGGCATGCAGCCTCAAGATCTGCCTGGTTAGTACCTGGAAGAATCTTTTACTGGGACGTGTTAGCTGGGTGTGATTATTTAAGTTGTTTAGCATTGAATGGTCTTGTAGCTTCCAATGCTGGCTGCTTCCTGCCTGAGGAATCCTTTTTTTGGGAGGTGCTAGGTGGGCCTGGTTGTTTCCTGCGTGGAATTCCCCTGTGTTCTGAGTGTTGTTGTTTATTTAGTCCTGATTTTAGAGATTATATTGTTGTGTATTGTTATTAGAGCACAGTAATTATTACACATTATATTGATAATGTTATATGAGTTGCCTGGAACAGGATTATATGAGGCCCCTTCTACACAATGGTTTAAAATCCACACTGAAGTGGTTTTTTATTTATTTATTTATTTATTTATTTTGCTGTGGCCTAGGAGGAAACCTAGCTTTGAAGCTGGAAGGCTGTTTAGTGTTAATCAAGGTGGGTCACAAAGGGGTTGATCTATGTGTGGAATAACGTCCAGTGTGGTAGAAAGAAATGTTGTCTGGTTGAGGGAGGTGTGTATGTTGCCATGGATGTCCTTGATTAGCATTGAATAGGCATGCAGCCACAAGGTCGGCCTGGTTAGTACATGGAAGAATTCTTTACTGAGAGGTGTTAGCTGGTTGTGATTGTTTCTTGTCTGGTATGTCCGGATGTGTATTTGAGGTATTTTGTAAGTGTAATGGTTGTAGTGTTGTATTTTTAGTATGGGGCTTCCCTTTTTTCCCCCTCTGTCTGATGGCAGTGTTTTTGTTTGTTTGTGTGGTATGGCGTTGTGTTCTTCTTTTCCCTTCCTTCCCCTGAAGTTTTTTAGGTTCTGTAATTTTTGTGGGGATCTTGCTGTCACATGGTGTCTCTTTCCCCTTGGGGATGTCCCTGATGGCTGCATTTTGGAATGTACCTTGTTGTTGTAGTGTGTTGTTGGCTGTGGAGAGACTGTTTTTTTTCTTGCCTGCTTTTGTCTCCGGTGGGGGAGGTGAGAGCTGTGGACGGCAGAAGTGGGGAAGGGAAGGTGAGTGATGGTGGCTCCTGTGTGTGTGTGTGTGTGGGGGGGGCGGTTTGGAGGTGAAAAATGTTGCAGGGAAGGTGAGTGATGGATGGGGGGTTTTTTAAGAGAAAGGGGGCTTGGGCGGCTGGCGTGTTCTTGTCTCCAGGATGGTGTGGACCAGGGGTCCTCAAACTTTTAAAGCAGAGGGACAGTCCACAATCCTTTAGACTGTGGAGGGGCTGAATTATCATTTGGAAGAAAAAAAAATGGACAAATTCCTATGCACACTGCACATGTCTTATTTGTAGTGTAAAACAAAAACTATGAAAGAACAATATTTAAAAATGCAAACAATTGTAACCGTCCAGCATAAACCTATCAGGATTTCAATGGGAAGTGTGGGCCTGCTTCTGGCCAATGAATTAGGTCAAGTGAATTCGGATTGTTGTTGTTGTGAGCCTTCAAGTCATTTCAGACTTTGGGCGAGCCTAAGTCTAAAATTAGTTATTTATTCATTTACTACATTTATTTATTACATTTACATCCCGCCCTTCTCACCCCGAAGGGGACTCAGAGCAGCTGTATGTCCATACAATATATTATATTACTAGCATAGCACAATATTAGCATGATATATTACTATATTGAATGATGTCACTATACTGTAATATTATATGTAATATATAACATATAATTAATATTATTATATGGTATTATTATAAATATTATATTGTATAACATTATAATATTATTATTATCAATATTATATGTATATACGATATATTAAGGAGCCCCGGTGGCGGAGTGTGTAAAAGCACTGAGCTAGAGACCGAAAGGTCCCAGGTTCAAACCCCGGGAGCGGCGTGAGCGGCCGCTGTTAGCTCCAGCTTCTGCCAACCTAGCAGTTCGAAAACATGCCAATGTGAGTAGATCAATAGGTACCGCTCCGGCGGGAAGGTAACAGCACTCCATGCAGTCATGCCGGCCACATGGCCTTGGAGGTGTCTACGGACAACGCCGGCTCTTTGGCTTAGAAATGGAGATGAGCACCAATCCAAACATGACTGGACTTAACGTCAGGGGAAAACCTACCTTAACCTATACAATATATTATATTATTAAAAATGATATAAAAATATTATATTATAAAACTGAGGGCAGGGGCCAGGTAAATGATCTTGGAGGGCCGCATCTGGCCCCCGGGCCTTAGTTTGGGGACCCCTGGTGTGGACGGTGTGTGAAATGGCAGTGACGTTTGTGACGCGAAAAGGATTGCGCATGAGAGGGGCCGTTGAAGGGAGGGGTGGGGGTTGTGCTGTCTGCGCTCGGACTGGCCTTTGGCACAGGCGCAGATGGAGCATTCCGGTTTTTGGGGTTTTCTTGGCCCCATGGAGGTTAGGGATGTGTAGTTTGTGTGTAACAACGTAGAGGTTGTGTTGTCAATTTTCTAGGTTGGGGGGCCTTTAGTTTTGTTGTTTTGCCCGGTGGAGCGATGCCATTCTTCTTTTATATATATATAGATAGATAGGTGGAAATCCATTTTTCTTCATGTACTCTGAATGCACATTAGTGTAGATAACTGCGCAGGCTCCAAGCTGAATCGTTCAAATTTTGGCGGTAACTCCATCCCCCTCCCCGCAGGGCATAAAAGGTAGCCCTGGGCACACGCTCCCCAGTTCCTTTTTTTTTCACCATAAAGCTTACTTCAGAACCTTCCTGATGTCAACCACACGTTTTAATCGATGCACTGACTGTGCAGCTAAGATCCCAGACTCCGATGGCCACTCCAAATGCCTTCTTTGTTTGGGCAAAGGCCATGTAGTCGGATCCTGTTGCCATTGTTTGGCAGTGCAAGCTAGAAAGAACAGGACGGCCAGGCTTAAGGTGCTCCTCTACCAAAGAACTCTCACGCCTGAACTCTCGACTTTCCCCTCAACACCGCAGAAGGCCAGTTCAATGTCTTCAAGAGCTTCGAAGACTTCTAAAACTTCCAGACCCTCCAAGCCTCCCTGCACAGTAACTACTGCTACGGTGTCGACCCAGTCAGGTAAAGTTGGGCCTTCCTTGACCTCGAGCTCGGTGGCCTCGGTGGTGTTGATCTGCTCCCACATGGCATTGCCTCCAAGAGGGCACATGAGACATGCTGGGCCCAGTCGGATTCTGCAGCTTCCTGCCCAATCCCCCCGACACAGGGGAATTCCATGCGGGCTCCTTCGAAACAACCCCCAGCCAAAAAGCATCTGGTTCAACAGTCATCCTTGGCTTTCTCGAAAAAAGACGTCCCTTCCTCCTCGGCCACCTCGGCCAGAAAGTCTTCACTGATCCAGCCAGCCCAGCCTCAAAGGTCTTCCTCACAGTCCCCTACCCGGCACTTATCTAAGGGAGAAATTCAAGACTCACCCCACCACTTGACACAGACGATGGTCCAGGTGTCAGTTCCAGAGGCCAGGCCCCAACAAACACAGGCCCACCAGGAACTTTTTCCTCCAGTGATAACTCCAGAAAGGGGAAGGCAAACAGCTCATCTGGCTCGAGCCACCCAAGCCTTGGCCTCCAAAGATCCCAGGCCCACCTCTTCTTCTCTCCCTCTGGCCTTGCCTCCTCTAGAGACTGTGTTATTCTCTTCTCTTTGATCCCCTTAAGGGACTGAGGACAATGAGCAAGACAACGACCCTCTGGAGTCTCTACACTCAGTCTTTTCCTTAGGTCTCAACCTTTCGCCGGCCCCCGAGGCCTATGAAGTTGATCCACCTTTGCCTATGGACAATGTTCGAGCTTTCTCAGACCAGATGGTCAGAATGACGGATGTCAGGACCCTGATCTTTTCATCCCTCCTCCCCGTTGTAGGACACAGCTCTACAAGGGCCGGAAAAATAGTACAGGTAAATAACTGGCTCAGAAAATGGTGTCAAGAGGAGCATTTTGGATTCCTTGACCATGGTCTACTCTTCCAGGAGGATGGCCTACTGGCAAGTGATGGGGTGCATCTCACACAAGTAGGAAAACATCTTTTTGCACACAGACTCACAAACCTCATCAGGCGCACTTTAAACTAGATCCACTGGGGGAGGGGAACAACAGCCTGGTGAACACTATATTACCCATGACCACAGGGAACCGCCAAAAGGCTAAACGGAGGGCTGCACAAACACAGCAAGGACCAAGTACAGAGAGCACAATAATCCCAAATAAACAGCTCGAGGGGAGGTTACAGGGGCTTACATGTCTTTACGCTAATGCACAGAGCATGGGAAATAAGCATGACGAACTCCAACTCTTAGCACAGCACCACACATACGATGTCATAGGCATCACTGAAACCTGGTGGGATGACTCCCATCACTGGAATTTAACCATTGAGGGCTATAACCTCTTTCACAGAAATAGAACAAAGGAGAGAGGAGCTTTATATGTCAAAAACAGTTATGTTGCAGAAGAAATGCAAGACTGTAATCCGGGAAACCAGCTTGAAAGCATCTGGATAAGAATCAAGGGAACCGGGACTCAAAAAGATCTTGTTGTGGGTGTCTACTACAGACCTCCGAGTCAGGATGAAGGACTTGATGAAGCCTTCTGTCAACAGCTGACCAAACAGGCACAAAGAAGAGATATAGTAGTCATGGGCAATTTCAATTATTCCGATATCTGCTGGAAAACAAACTCAGCCAAGAGTACAAAGTCCAACAAATTCCTCACTTGCCTTGCAGACAATTTTATGGTCCAGAAGGTAGAAGAGGCAACAAGGGGATTGGCTACTCTTGATCTAATCTTAACAAATGTGGAAGACCTGATCAATACAGTCGAAGTGGTTGGATCCTTAGGGGCAAGTGACCATGTGCTCCTGCAGTTTGCAATACAAAGGAATGCTGAAACGAAGACAAGTCAAACACGCATTCTGGACTTTAAGAGAGCTGACTTCCAAAAAATGAAGGAATTGCTGAGCGGCATTCCATGGACGCCAATACTAAAAAACAAGGGAGTTAAGGATGGATGGGAGTTTTTCAAAAGTGAAATGCAAACAGTGCCAACAAAGAAGAAAAATAAGACAAGTGCAAAGAAGCCAGAATGGATGTCCAAAGAACTTCTAACTGAGCTAAGACTCAAAAGAGACATGCACAAGAAGTGGAAAAGGGGAGAAATCACCAAAGAAGAATTCAAACGTATAGCCAACTCCTGTAGGGAAAAGGTTCTCAAGGCTAAAGCGCAAAATGAGCTCAGGCTTGCCAGGGACATAAAAAAACAACAAAAAAAGAGGCTTTTTTGCTTACGTTGGTAGAAAAAGGAAGAACAAGGAGGCGATAGGGCCACTGCAAGGAGAAGATGGGGTGATGGTGACAACGGACAGGGAAAAGGCAGAACTACTTAATGCCTTCTTTGCCTCAGTCTTCTCACAAAAAGAAAGCCATCTTCAACCTCAGCAACATGGAATGGACGAAGGATTGGGGGAAATCCAACCCCAAATAGGGAAACAAGTTGTCCAGGAACACCTGGCCACTCTAAACGAATTCAAGTCCCCAGGGCCAGATCAGCTACATCCAAGAGTATTGAAGGAACTAGCGGAAGTTATTTCAGAACCACTGGCAATCATCTTCGAGTGTCACACCCTGGGCAGCGGAGCACTAAGAACCGAACACAGAGGCCAATAACTATCTAATATCTTTATTAAGGAAATATGTAAGAATAATAAAAACAAGTAGGAAATATAGTCCAATAAAAGACCTTTCAGGAAAGATCAGAAATAGTCCAAAATTATATTGTCCAATATTTTATATTAGAGTCCAAAGTTATAGATCCAAACCGAAACACACTCTATTTGCAAGCAATAGAGTGGGGAAACGTCCAAATTCTTTCCAAGGTTCAAAGTAAGTCCATAGCAAAAGTAGAAACAAGGCTTGATGCTAAATGCAAGGTCCAAGGCTGGAAATAAAGCAAGAATTTTCCTGAATACTTGGCTAGACAAGGCAAGGCAAGGCAAGGAACTGGAGTTGCAGACTTTGCGAAGTCCACACTAGGCTGGAAACACGAAATCACTCCTGAAGCTGCTCTGTTGACTCCGCACGGAACCTACCGTGCCAGGCACATTTAACTAGGTCTCGTTTTCCTGCAAAGCAGGTGTCCAGCGTTCTCTTTCCCTAGAGAACAGGAAACGAAACACAGCTCTCTCCAGATGTGAGACTCCCTAGATTTTCCCAGGGGAACATGGCTAATCAGTGTCTTGTTTTGCTGCAAGTTTCAAACTCCTCCGAACCTGCTCCTTCTCTCTCCGGCCCGCAGCATAGGACTGTCTCCTAACAAAAGGGGGTGAGAACTGCTCAAGGTCTGTTTTAATGGGTTCTTGGGCAAAAACATCAACATCAGGCATTGTGATGACCCATGGGCCTTGTAGTCCTGCTCAGGACATTGTAATTCCTGATGAAGATGAAAACTTGGGTTTTTTACCTTCCCAGTCTGAACTGGATTCCTCTCAGCCAGATCTTTCCCAGGCAGATCTGGGAACCTTGCACCTGCAAGAAAGTTGTCTCCCAGAAGTATGTCAAACAAGCCCAGAGCCTACTTCTCCCGTGTTCTTGCGCCGGGAGTTTTGTAAACAACAGAGAAGTTTGGAATCAGCTTCGCGCAGGAGTGCGAGGATTGCAGCTAAGAATGTGGCCAATTAAGACTGCTTCTCGTGAGAATCTTTGGGGAGTCTCACATCTGGTCTCAGAGTTAGCTTTCGGTTCTGATTCCCAGAGAACTGCTTCGGCGGGAAAGTTAGACTCTATTTAGGTGTTTTACCCGCGTAGTAACTTCGCGGAGTCAATTCGTCAGCCTACGGAGCGAGTTGTGTCTGGACAGCGCGCTCCGATTCAAGCCTCGCTCCTGCTCAAGCCTTGCCTTGCTATCCAGCCTTCGCCTTGCTTCCCAGCCTTTGTTTATCTACGGACCTTGCCTTGTTTCCCAGGATCAATCCTTGCCTTGTTCCACGGATTTTATCAAGTTATTCCACGGACCTTGTTCTTGTTCTTAGTTACCTTGTTCCACGTTCAAGCCTTGTTTCAAGTATCAAGTTATTTCCTAGCCTCGCTCAAGTTTCATGGACTAAAGGACCTTGTCATCTCCCCTCACTTTGCTTGGCAAAGTGGGTGTTTCGGTTATTGGATTACAACTTTGGACCTTAATATTTCTTATTGGACATTGCTTTTTTGGACTATTTCTGACCTTTCCTGAAAGGTCTAATTCTGGACTATTTTCTACACTTGTTTTTATTAACTTTATATATTCCTTCAATAAAGATATTAGATAGATTCTGGCCTCTGTGTATGGTTATTGGTGCTCTGCAGCCTGGGTCGTGACAGTTTGACTCCGCCACCCTAAGCACCAATTAACCTCGGCCAGAATGTCTACCGGAGTCGTACCTGGGCCGAGCGGCCAGCCGATTACCTACACCATCGACAAGGAAGAGGTGGATCGTATCCGTGATAAGCTCAATGCACAGGACGGAGAAATAAGGGGTTTGAAGGAACGCGGAATTCGTCTTCCGGCCATGGCGTTGCCAACCAAGTTTACTGGAGAAGCTTCTAAGGTTCATGTCTTCCGTCGCCAATGTCAAGCTTATCTTGAGGCCCGTGCTGCCGAGTTTCCTCAAGAAGACATCAAAGTGGCATGGGTTTACAGTCTTCTAGACGGGCCAGCGGCCAACTGGGCGACGGCACTGTTCGACCAAGCCTCTCCACACCTAAGATCAGCGCAACACTTCTTGGACCACCTCAAGGAGACTTGGGGAATCGAGGACAATTTGGAGGCAGCCGGTCACAAACTCCGACGCCTTCTCCAAGGAGACAGACCTATGTCTCAGTATATAGCCGAGTTCCGAGTGCTGGCCCACAACACCGGCTGGAACGATGTAGCCCTCAGGGGACAATTCCGGGAGGGTCTCAACATTGAAATGCTGGAAGAAATCTCCAAGGTGGATCCTCCCCAGACCCTCGAGGCACTCATTGATCAATGTTTACGGGCTGAAGTCATGATTGCCAACAGGAAACAGTGGGTTCGAGGCCAGGGCAGTAGAGCCGGGGCAAAACCCCCCGCTCCCGCCAGCGTTCAGCCACGACCGGTGTGGAGACCCCCACCGCCAACCCCATACCCCAGAGGAGGCGAGGAGGTGCCGATGCAGTTGGGCAATGTGCGTCCCAGACTAGATGCCGCCGAGAAGGCCCGTCGTCAACGCTTAAACCTCTGCTGGTACTGCGGGAACGGGGGCCACTTCGCCAGAGAGTGCCCAGCCAAAGGGAAGCCTGCCGCCCGTCTTGCGGCGGCGTCCTCCACGGAGACGAAGGCGTCTGAGCCGACTGGCACACAGCCGGCGGGGGAAGCCAACGACCGGGTGTAGAGAGGCTCGCCAACCCGGTCAAAAAATCCATCCAAGAGCCGCCAACCGGGGTCCTGTTCCTTCTCGTGGTCACTTTATGGTCAGCAAAAAGGGGACCCGTCATGATCCACGCCATGATAGACTCTGGAGCTACCAACAATTTCATCGATAGAGAGTATGCCGACTCTCTGGGATTACAATATCATGATTTCAAGAATGCCCGTGTGGTGCAAGCCATAGACGGCCGCCCCCTCAAGACGGGCCCCGTAAGTCAGTGGTCGGAACCCACCAGGATGTGGATAAGGGAACATATGGAAGAGATTTCCTTCTTTGTTACCGAGGTCCCCCATTTCCCTGTGATTTTGGGAATTCCATGGCTGACTCTCCACGACCCTAACATCTCCTGGTCCAACAGAGAACTGCAGTTTGCTTCACCGTACTGCCAAAACCATTGCCTCGTAGCCAAGGTATGCCATGCCACAGACACCGAACCCATCATCACCTTGCCAAAGAAGTACTCCGAGTATTGGGATGTATTCAATGAGAAAGAAGCCGAAAAATTACCCCCACATAGACCTTATGACTGTGCCATTGACTTGGTGGAGGGGGCCCCGATCCCGCGAGGGCATCTCTACTCCCTGACTGAACCAGAGCAAGAAGCTCTCAGGGAATTCCTAGAGACAAACCTTCGCAAGGGATTCATCAGACCCTCTCAATCCCCAGCCGCCTCCCCAGTGATGTTTGTGAAGAAGAAGTCAGGGGAACTACGCTTGGTGGTGGACTACAGAGCATTGAACAATATCACCAAGCGGAACAGCTATCCCCTGCCCTTAATCTCGGATCTACTGGATCGGCTTCGAGGAGCCAAGGTTTACACCAAGCTGGATCTTCGGGGGGCTTACAACTTAGTTCGCATCAGGGAAGGGGACGAGTGGAAGACCGCCTTCCAGACCAAATTCGGATTATTTGAGTCCCGAGTTATGAATTTCGGTTTATGCGGAGCCCCCGCAACGTTCCAGCATTTTGTCAATGACATTTTTCAGGACTATCTAGACAGGTTCTTGATAATCTACCTGGACGATTTTTTGGTGTTTTCCAGATCACAATCAGAACATGAGAACCACGTCAAAATGGTGTTACAACGATTGCGGGATCATGGACTTTATGCCAAGCTGGAAAAATGCGCCTTTGATCTACAAGAGGTAGATTTCCTTGGTTACCGCATCTCGCCTCTAGGGCTTTCCATGGATCCAGCCAAGGTTTCAGCAGTATTGGAATGGCGGGCGCCAACTAACAAGAAAGAGGTGCAGCGTTTCTTGGGGTTCGCGAACTATTACCGCAAGTTCATTCCAGATTTTGCCCGCTGGTCCGACCCCATCACTAGCTGCATCTGTGGAAAGCAGCCTTTCCGCTGGACTGATCAAGCAGAGAAAGGGTTCCAGCAACTAAAGAAACTATTCACCTCCCAGCCAATTCTACAGCACCCAAATCCTGGAACCCCTTTTGTGGTGCAAGCGGACGCCTCTGATGTGGCAATTGGGGCTGTACTCTTACAACCGGTGGGAGATCACCTCCACCCCTGTGCCTTTTATTCTCGTCAACTAACCACACCAGAGAGGAATTACACCATTTGGGAAAAAGAACTACTGGCCATAAAGGCAGCCTTTGAAACTTGGAGACATTGGCTAGAAGGGGCCAAATTTCCCATTGAAGTCCACACTGATCATCGTAATCTAGAACATCTAAGAACTGCCCGCAAACTAAATCAGAGGCAGCAACGTTGGGCTTTATTCTTTGAACGTTTCAACTTCCAGATCCATTATGTGACTCCAGCCCAAACCAAGCAAGCAGACGCCCTGTCACGTAAACCGGAATACGCTGCAGGACGCAAGGAGACCTTTGAATCCCAACTGCTACAACCCGAGAACTTTGCCACGCTCACGGTGGGGAACACCAAATCCATTCCCATTGGTTCAACTTCCCCTACTCCAGGACCCATCTGTGCTCAAGAAATCAGGGCTAGTCAGCAAGCAGATGCCTGGGCGCAGGACCAACTTCGCCAAGGTCTGCATTTTCCCTTTTCGCTTAAAGATGGGCTGCTCTGCTATAGAAATCATGTTTATATCCCACCCGGACCGGGCAGGGAAAAAGCGCTTCGTCTGTGTCATGACTGCAAACCAGCAGGACACTTCGGACTATTTAAAACTATGCATTTGATCCTAAGGGATTTTTGGTGGCCCAAGATCCGCAAGGATGTGGAAAAATATGTCAACACCTGCCCAGTATGCCAGCGCTCCAAGATACGAAGGGAGAAGCCCTCAGGGCTTTTACACCCCCTTCCTACCCCATCTCGCCCATGGGAAATAATTTCCGCGGATTTCATCACTGACCTACCACCTTCCTGTGGATTCACCACGATCTTAGTGGTGGTGGACCTTTTCACCAAGTTAGCCCATTTCATTCCCTGCGAAGGCCTCCCCACGGCCAAAGAAACTGCGGATCTATTTCTTCAACATGTTTTCAGATTACATGGATTGCCCAAGAGTTTAGTCACAGACCGTGGATCTCAATTCACCTCTCGTTTTTGGAAGGCACTACAAAAACTATTGGGCATAGACTCTCGCTTATCTTCAGCTCATCATCCCCAAACAGATGGGCAAACGGAGCGCACCAATGCCACTTTGGAGCAGTATCTTCGCTGTTATGTAAACTACCAACAGGACAATTGGGCTTCTCTGTTACCACTGTCTGAGTTTGCCTACAACAATGGAGTTCAAGCTTCTACAAAAGAAACGCCGTTCTTTGCAAACTACGGCTTCCATCCACGTTTCTTCCCCCCTGTCATTGAAACTTCAGAAGTTCCCGCAGCAGAGGATTGGCTGCAGGAACTCACAGCGGTGCAACAACTTTTGCTCCAGCAACTGGACCAAGCCAAGGAGGACTATAAACGCCACGCTGACAAACATCGCCAGCCGGGCCCCGAAATCAAGGTAGGAGATCGGGTTTTCCTGTCCACTCGCTTTCTGCCCTCCCACCGCCCTTGCCGGAAGTTAGATGCCCGTTTCATTGGCCCCTATCCAGTGGTGGCGCAATTAAACCCCGTGACTTTCAAACTCCAACTTCCGCGTTCAATGCGCATTCACCCAGTGTTTCACCGTTCCCTGCTCCTTCCGGCGGATGGTGTACGACCTGATACAGACCAACCGGCCCCCCCTCCTGTTTTGATGAATGGGGAGGAGGAGTTCGAGGTTGAGGACATTTTGGATTCTCGCTTTCACCGCCGCCGCCTACAATATCTCATTGACTGGGTGGGTTTTGGCCCTGAGGAACGCTCTTGGGAAGACGCCTCCACAGTCCATGCTCCTGATCTAACCCGTCGCTTTCATCAGACCTATCCCACCAAACCGCGACCTCGCGCCTCAGGGAGAGGGCCCCAGTTTGGGAGGGGCCTTGAGGAGGGGGATAGTGTGATGACCCATGGGCCTTGTAGTCCTGCTCAGGACATTGTAATTCCTGATGAAGATGAAAACTTGGGTTTTTTACCTTCCCAGTCTGAACTGGATTCCTCTCAGCCAGATCTTTCCCAGGCAGATCTGGGAACCTTGCACCTGCAAGAAAGTTGTCTCCCAGAAGTATGTCAAACAAGCCCAGAGCCTACTTCTCCCGTGTTCTTGCGCCGGGAGTTTTGTAAACAACAGAGAAGTTTGGAATCAGCTTCGCGCAGGAGTGCGAGGATTGCAGCTAAGAATGTGGCCAATTAAGACTGCTTCTCGTGAGAATCTTTGGGGAGTCTCACATCTGGTCTCAGAGTTAGCTTTCGGTTCTGATTCCCAGAGAACTGCTTCGGCGGGAAAGTTAGACTCTATTTAGGTGTTTTACCCGCGTAGTAACTTCGCGGAGTCAATTCGTCAGCCTACGGAGCGAGTTGTGTCTGGACAGCGCACTCCGATTCAAGCCTCGCTCCTGCTCAAGCCTTGCCTTGCTATCCAGCCTTCGCCTTGCTTCCCAGCCTTTGTTTATCTACGGACCTTGCCTTGTTTCCCAGGATCAATCCTTGCCTTGTTCCACGGATTTTATCAAGTTATTCCACGGACCTTGTTCTTGTTCTTAGTTACCTTGTTCCACGTTCAAGCCTTGTTTCAAGTATCAAGTTATTTCCTAGCCTCGCTCAAGTTTCATGGACTAAAGGACCTTGTCATCTCCCCTCACTTTGCTTGGCAAAGTGGGTGTTTCGGTTATTGGATTACAACTTTGGACCTTAATATTTCTTATTGGACATTGCTTTTTTGGACTATTTCTGACCTTTCCTGAAAGGTCTAATTCTGGACTATTTTCTACACTTGTTTTTATTAACTTTATATATTCCTTCAATAAAGATATTAGATAGATTCTGGCCTCTGTGTATGGTTATTGGTGCTCTGCAGCCTGGGTCGTGACAGGCATCTGGAAAAATTCCGACTCTTGCTGAGCCGGCGAAAACCCCATGTTTTCATCTTCATCAGCCACGGTGGCACTGGGAGCAGGACTACAAGGCCCATGAGGCATTACATCGAGAGTTCTTGGAGAACAGGAGAAGTCCCAGCAGATAGGAGGAGGGCAAATGTGGCCCCTATCTTCAAGAAGGGAAAAAAGAATGAGCCAAACAATTACCGTCCGGTCAGCCTCACATCGATACCAGGCAAGATTCTGGAAAAGATAATTAAGGAAGTGGTCTGCGAACACTTAGAAACAAATGCGGTCATTGCTAATAGTCAACACGGATTTACCAAAAACAAGTCATGCTAGACTAATCTGATCTCTTTTTTTGATAGAGTTACGAGTTGGGACGATACAGGGAATGCTGTGGATGTAGCGTACCTAAATTTCAGTAAGGCCTTCGACAAAGTCCCCCACGACCTTCTGGCAAACAAACTAGTAAAATGTGGGCTAGACAAAACTACGGTTAGGTGGATCTGTAATTGGCTAAGCGAACGAACCCAAAGGGTGCTCACCAATGCGTCGTCTTCATCATGGAAAGAAGTCACGAGTGGAGTGCCGCAGGTCTCCGTCCTGGGCCCGGTTCTGTTCAACATCTTTATTAACGACTTAGACGAAGGGTTAGAAGGCACGATCATCAAGTTTGCAGACGACACCAAACTGGGAGGGATAGCTAACACTCCAGAAGACAGGAGCAGAATTCAAAATGATCTTGACAGACTAGAGAGATGGGCCGAAACTAACAAAATGAAGTTCCACAGGGACAAATGCAAGATACTTCACTTCGGCAGAAAAAATGGAAATCAAAGATACAGAATGGGGGACGCCTGGCTTGACAGCAGTGTGTGCGAAAATGACCTTGGAGTCCTCGTGGACAACAAGTTAAACATGAGCCAACAATGTGATGCGGCAGCTAAAAAAGCCAACGGGATTCTGGCCTGCATCAATAGGGGAATAGTGTCTAGATCCAGGGAAGTCATGCTACCCCTCTATTCTGCCTTGGTCAGACCACACCTGGAATACTGTTTCCAATTTTGGGCACCACAGTTGAAGGGAGATGTTGACAAGCTGGAAAGCGTCCAGAGGAGGGCGACTAAAATGATTAAGGGTCTGGAGAACAAGCCCTATGAGGAGTGACTTAAAGAGCTGGGCATGTTTAGCCTGCAGAAGAGAAGGCTGAGAGGAGACATGATAGCCATGTACAAATACGTGAAGGGAAGTCATAGGGAGGAGGGAGCAAGCTTATTTTCTGCTGCCCTGCAGACTAGGACACGGAACAATGGCTTCAAACTACAGGAAAGGAGATTCCACCTGAACATCAGGAAGAACTTCCTCACTGTGAGAGCTGTTCGACAGTGGAACTCTCTCCCCCGGACTGTGGTGGAGGCTCCTTCTTTGGAGGCTTTTAAGCAAAGGCTGGATGGCCATCTGTCGGGGGTGCTTTGAATGTGATTTCCTGCTTCTTAGCGAGGGGTTGGACTAGATGGCCCATGAGGTCTCTTCCAACTCTACTATTCTATGATTCTATGATTTCAGGGCCTGTACTCTGGTGCCAGAAATCAAGGATGCTGACATCACAGACTGATAAGGCATCTGCAGGGGAGTGTATATAAGGGAGTCTAGGTGGGCCGACCAGCAATCTTGGCTTTATGCGTGTCAAGGTATCTTACAGTAAAGTTCTCAGTGATAACAGAGTGAGTCTCTTGTGTTCATTTGGGAGTGGCTGGAGTGAGCTGACAGACGGATGCTCTGGGCCTGGAAATTAAACAAACATCTAAAGCCATTACCGACCCTGTCTTTAAGCGGGTCCAGGCAAAAGCCTCTCCAGCCACCCTGCTGCCTTTTCTTCCTTACTTGCTGGATGTAATCCAAACATCCTGGAAGATGCTGTTGTCAATACTGGTGACCTCGAAGTGGATAGAAGCATGATACTGAACTGACGACACTTTGCTTGAGCGGCTGAAACACCACCCTGATCCAAACTTGGTGGTGGTCAAGGCAACCCAATCCTCCAGTCAGCAATCTAATATGCCAAGTGATCGAGAGGGCAAACGATTGGACGCATTGGGTCAAAATCTTTACTCTGGAGCCCTGCTCTTCTGCAGGATGGCAAACTATTGGGCCTGCATGGGGGCTTACCAACAGATATTGTGGGAAAAGCCCAGCCCTTCTTCACCAAACTGTCTGATGGGGATCAGTCAGTCCTGAAGACTCTACGACAAGGGGCTGGCTCATCATGGCGAAGCACACGGGTAACACCGCTGGTAAGATGATTGCTCACGCTGTTGCCATTCATCGCCACTCTTGGCTCAGATCCTCCGGTCTCTCCACCTCATT
Organism: Anolis carolinensis; assembly: GCF_035594765.1. Lineage (NCBI taxonomy): Eukaryota > Metazoa > Chordata > Lepidosauria > Squamata > Anolidae > Anolis > Anolis carolinensis. Next base: position 208,992,800 of record NC_085841.1, read on the forward strand.
GAGGAAAGTCATAGAAGACCTTCCCTTCAACGCCTTGGGTCTCTTTAATGCCAGTACCAACGATAAACTTAAGTCCAATCAAGACTTTAAGATATTGGCTGCAAAATGTGAGGTGCAACAATCCCATGCCCAGAGGACCTTCTGGTACCACCAACTGTTCCATCGCTATTCTCCCCAGCCCTTCCTCCCCTCTAGCAAACCTCTCCCTTTCCCATCACCTTTGTGGAGCAGGAACTGAGGATCATGTGCCCAGGGCTACCTTTTATGCCCTGTGAGGGGGTGGGGGGTGGAGTTACTGCCAAAGTTTGAAAGATTCAGCTTGGAAGAGCTTCCGTTGAAGCCTGTGCACGCGCAGTTATCTCCACTAGTGTGAATTCAGAGTACCACTCGAGGAAACATGGTTACAAGTAAGCAACCTGTCCGTTTGATCTTACTTTTTAAAAAGTTCTGGATCATAAAAATAAATGCACAAGCATAAGAATGTCAATTCAACAGAAATGTTATGATCCAGATTTTCAAGTGTGACTAATGATTTATTTAATAAAAGCCATGGAATTTCAAGGAGCCCTAGTGACTAAATTGTTTGCTTGCTTTTCTGTACTTTAGAATTTCTATGTCTGTTTTTGATGGCCTGATAGCATTTTTAACTTTTGTATACTGTAAATTTTCAGTTATTTCTGTTTTAATTTCTATCAGCTGCACTAAATCCTAAACTGTGGAAAAGGTGGATTATCATCCTCAATCATCCCCTGCATGCCATACCACCTGAAAAGCTTTCTGCCATCTGAGAAGTAGGAGAAAAGGAAAACACTAACCACATATTTTGTCATCGACAAAATAAAGTTATTTGAGAGGGAACCTGCAGTTGCAATTCTAAGGCCTAGGTTAGCAGCAATGTTTATGTTTATATTGTAAACACAATCTCTTTCGACTAAGCAATTAGTCCTGCCTACATACTTTGAAAACAGGCATCCATTAGAAGAAAAATATTAATTGCATCAAATAACATAACTTTTGACCTCGATCCTGCAAAGCACATAATGTCCTTGCTGCAAATGACAAACTGGCATTTGCAGCAAGGATTGATACCCAAATTTTGGTTCTTGGTTTCTTGTCTAATGAGCAGGAGAGAAACTAATGTAGCAAATCCTCCGTTTCTGGGACTCCAGAAATACATAAACAGAGTGTTACCCTCAGGCCATGGAAAATATCTTTAGAATTCAAGGACAGTTGAAAATTGATGTGGGTGTTTCTTGGACCAAGAGAAAAAATGTATTCAGGATTTCAGAAAAAACATAATGACCAACAGTAGAACAATATATGTATACAATGTTTTTATCTTGAATACTTAAAGCCATCCCATAGCTCCTTGCCAACAGAAAGTGAAATGTACATTTGTCTTCCTCTGACTTGTCAGATCAAGAGGGCACAACTTGGCTTGATCTCATCGTTTCCACCTCTCTAAATATGTGCATATGGGAATTTCAGGTAGAAACTTGCTGCCACTCACTCGCTGTCCTATCTGAGGCATCATCTACACTGCACTATAATGAGGTATAGGGGGTGTATTATTTTGAGGCATCCAAATGACACATCATAATAATGCAGTTCAACCCAGAACAAACCTGGAAATCCAGGTTTATTCTGGGTTAAAAAAAATCTCCAAAGATTACCTTTCAGTAAGGTCTGGATCTTTGCAAGTGTGGAATGTGTGGAGACTGCCCTCAGGATGCCCACCTGTACAGTTATCCCTCGCTACTTCGCGGTTCACTTTTTGTGCCCTTGCTGTTTTGTGGGTTTTTTTTTGTGGTCCAAGGCACTCTCAGAATGCCTTGGACCTTAATGCTATCCAATCAAAAGCAGTATCTATCTACCAAACTAACCAATTAAACAACACAAAGCAACTCACAGAGGACTAGGCTAGCTTTCGCACATGTGCTCTTGCCCCGCCCCCTCTTCTGGGAAGACTTAACTGGCTCCCTGGGAATCCTGGGAGTTACAGGTTTACAGCCTTCTCTGCCAAATTGCTACGTGCCTCACCAAACTAAAACAACTACAGTGCAAAACGGGCTTGTGAAGGAGAGAAAGGCAACCTAACTACTAAAATAAGGTATAAATATTAAAATAGTGCCCCTACTTCATGGATTTTCACTTATTGTGAGTGGTCCTGGAATGTAACCCCCGCAATAAGTGAGGGAACACTGTAATCCCAGAAGCATTCCACACAGTGATCCTACCTTTACAGGCTTAGGCAGCCCATGGAGGACAGATCCTTCCCCCCCTTGCCCCCTTTCCTGCCTTAAAAACATTTTAAATAGGCTCCTTACTGAGCCTGGAGAGTTCCCTTTGCTTTGTGACACGTCTAAATGATGCAACAGATCTTTCGAGAGAGGAGGGGAGAATTCCTACTTGAAATCTCAGTGTGTCATTTAGAGGTGCCATGGAGGAAAGGGAACCCTCCAGGATGTGTACGGAGCCTATTTTTAAAGGTAAAAAAGAGATGAGGGAGAGTAGGGGGCTAGGGGCCATACACCGCACAAGTGAGAATGTGGCTACCCCTTGCAAGAAAGGCACAGTTTTCACCCTCTGTGTAGGTGGCAAATGTGCAAGAAACTAAATATTTAAATTCCTGTCCCCAGCACATTTTCTGCAGTGTGGAAGCACCCCGAGTCTGGTCATCCTAAAGCACAGGGTAGAAAGGAGGAAGCCCTAATGTTTTTCACATGATTTAGCAATTTCTTTAAAATAATATTTTTACAGAAAAAACAAAAATTCAATTTATGTCTCAAAGGAGGGCCTAAGGGATATGACAATGTCTGATATTGGTCCTGACTGTAGGCATGGTTTGAAACTAATTATTTGTTGAAAAATGTCAAAAACTCTCCATATCCCCCTACATGACCTTCCAAAATAAAATTTGGAAATAACACCCTTGCTTTATTTCAAAGAAAGGAAGTGACAAAACTACTTCAGGGATTCCTTTCCTAAGGAAATCCTAATTCATGAGGTTGCTGTGAGTTGACAGGTGACTTGAAGGCCACACAAACAAACATAAGTGACAAGCAGATCTTTCTCATATGTTCATTGCTTTGCTCTTTGCAAGCAGACTTAGAAAAAGGATGAACCCACCCAAAATGCCATTTCTTCTTTTTCTCTCTGCTGGTTTTGTCTTCTGTACAGCTATTATATATTATTAAGTTGCAAACGCCTTACAGCTAAAAAACAGCAGGAGGGGGCAGGCTTAAACTGGCAAAAAGCAAGGAAGTCAGGCTAGCTGTGTGAGTCTGAAGCTGCTTTTGAGTCTCTGCATGCACAGAAAATGTGGCATGTAAGGGCAAGAAAAAACACCCTGGGTTTGAATGTCCTTCTGCTTGAATCAGAAAAGAGCTGCAACCCGCATTAAACCCTCAGCTTCCTGGCAGAGCATTATTGATGTCAGACATTTGAGATGCGCATCAAGCGGCATTCAGTGTTAGAATTGTTGCTGATTGCAGATTTTTTCCTTTTCGAAAACAATTTAACTCGTTAACTATTCTTGGACGCCAATCACTGTAATGCTATTAAAGTTCTTGACAGAGTTTATATTTTGCCCCCTCTCCCAAAATGGGGTAAGTCATTAAATTTATGTACCCAAAAAGTAGCATAAAATGTTAGTCAGAAGTATTCCTGGTGGAAGTAGAAAATGTTTTGCAGCAGACTCATCTCCCACCAGGCTCTTGAAAGACTTAATAAAAGTATGCTAAAATCAAAAGCATGCTGAATGTCTAGAAACAATCTGATTTATGGCAATTTTGGAGAAAGCAGGAGTAAATGTGATGTAGTGGTTTGTGAGCTGGGTTACATAGACACTTTATCTCAAGGCCAATCTGGAGTTTCAAATTCTGGATCGGCCTCGGGATAGTTTTTAACATCCACCCGCAGGCTGCTGCAGAGGTGGGAAGGAGTTCTGGCCACCTTTACTGTCTTCTTCCCGTTATTGTTGGCCGAGGTGCCATAGCAATGTAGGAGAAGGGAGTGGTGAAATGAGGAATCTCCCCTTCCTGCCTTCCTGCCTTCCTGCCTTCCTGCCTTCCTGCCTTCCTGCCTTTCCTGCCGCCTTCCTGCCTTCCTGCCTTCCTGCCTTGCCTTGTTCCTTGGCCAGTGTCACTCCAGGCAACCAGCAACAGATGCTACTCATGCCACATTCAGTGGCTGCCACTACGTCAGTGGTTCCCAACCTTTGGTCCTCCAGATGTTTGGACTTCAGCTCCCACAGTTCCTAATAGCTGGTTAAGCTGGCTGGGATTTCTGGGAGTTGAAGTCCAAAACACCTGGAGGACCAAAGGTTGGGAACCACTGCACTACGTCAAACAAGAGAAGGGACATTTACTGCCATCCCATGTTCCCAGGCTTCATGAGCCCAGGGAATATGGAATGGCCATGCAAATAGTTGCAGCTGGTTCCATCTCAGAACCAGCCCAACTGTTTACATGGGCCCAACGTTGTAGTTTGCTTCAGATTCTTTGGGGAAAATTGGAGCAATTCACAACTTTTAAAATGCAGTTCAAGGCATCATGCTGCTGCCACGAAATTGATTTACCCCTTTTGGATAAAGGGTCAGTGCAGATGTGCCATATGACTCTGGAGGCCAGGGTTTATACCTCTGGTTAGTGGTCAGTCATGAAACCTATTGGGTGACTTTGGACAAATCATCCCCTCTCAGGCCCCATCAACACAGTCCTAAAATGTGGGTTGGGAAATGGATTAGCCTGAGATGTTTAGATCTAGGCTAATCCATTTAAACCTGAAGTAGACTTGATTTTTCAGATTTAAAAAATACCTCAAAACATGGTCCGGACCTTTGGAGGTATGGGGCTCGTGGAAACAGACACCTGATCTATCCATGATCCCAGCTATGTTTCCACAGCCATCCTGGGAGAAATGAAGAGCTGGAGAGGGGGAGGCTGGTAATGCCCCTTGGCTAGCCAAATTGCCTCTACAGCAGTGGTTCTCAACCTGGGGTCCCCAGATATTTTTGGCCTTCAACTCCCATAAATCCTAACAGTTGATAAACTGGCTGGGATTTCTGGGAGTTGTAGGCCAAAAACATCTGGGGACCCCAGGTTGAGAACCACTGCTCTACAGTAACTAAAACCGACATTTTAAATTTCAGTTTCACTTGCTTTTTAGGTTTCTGTGGAAGCGGCCTCAGTCAGGCAATGAATGACAAATCTCTTTAGAGAATCATAGAATTGATAGCGGAGACCCCCGCTTTTAAGCACATCTGACTTACCGCGGGGAGTTCCACAGATCCGGATCGCCAGCGGAGTGGGAAAGTGTTCTGACCGCAACAAATTATTATTAAATTATTTTCATTATTTTCCCCCAGCCCTAACATTGTAACTAATCCCTAAATAAAAGTATCCTTTCTTTTAACTTGAAATTCTCTCAAGTGGTTATTTTGTATCCCTTTTCTGACTCCTCTTCTGCATGGAAAACCTCTCTCCTTTCCTCCACTAACCCAACCGCCATTCAAACTCTGGCGGGGAGCCTCCCGGGCTCTCCCTGCCATTGAGTAACATGGCGGACGGAACAATTTGACCCATAACTTCATCGAAAATACTCCAAGCATGCCTATCTTTTATATGTAACACTTTTGGAGGCTCCTGGTTCCGGGACAACCAACAGCACCAGAATCGGTCCAGTTTAAAACTTCGGATCAGCTGACTGTCAAAAAGCCAGTTCTGATTGCTCCTTCCCAGCCACAGCCGCTCCTCGGCCTTCACGGCTGGCAGGTTGCCTCTGCAAAAACATGGGTTTTTCTCCAGGGGTGCTGGTGGTGGACTGCCATCCCCCCTGGGAGAGAAATGTAGTTTCTTCAAGGACCAGCTGTGATCTCCATGACGGCAAGGGCTCCCGGACGAACGTCTTCTGTTCATTCATTCATTTTTATGAATGACCGGATTCTTCATTCATATACTTACCTACAGTTCCATGGATTGCTGGGCTCCCAAGGACAGAAATCAGCTTGAATTCTTTCACTTTATTATTTTTATGAACTCCCAGGTGCCTGAGCTGCTTATGAACTTTTCATGAACTATGAACCACATGTCTATGAACTTCCTCTATTGTCTATGAACTCTATACATGAACTTTGATTATATTATTGCTGTTACACCCCCACACACTGAATTCCCCAAATACTCTACATGAACTTCCCCTCGGTGAATGTATGGCATATCTTAGATATTATTTTAATTGTTACTTTAGATATCATTCCCCGGTATATTTTAATCAATGAAGACATAGCCTGAACTCTAGTTGACTCCGAAAATTCCCGCCTTCCCTCACCCTATATTCTGGGCTTCACACACAAAAAAGGATAAACTGTCACCATAAAATTTAATCTATTTTGCATCTGCATGGCCCATAGCGAGAGATTGAGCCACCCCAGATCGGAGCAGTCCGGAGCGGGTGATTAAATCTCATATGGTAATGTTGACCACTAACTCACCTGGACCCCTGGGGAGCCATAGGAAGCCCCCCCCCCCCCGCTGGTCCTGCCGCCATAACCCCATATTATCAATATTTGCTGTTGTCAGAGTTTTATATTATTTGGGTCATTTCTTATGTGGAAATGAATAAGTGTTTGCAAGAATCATGTCCCATCTATGTTTGACCAGCAGCAATTAAGACACCTGCTTTAGACTGAGGGCTATTAATAGAGATTGAGTAAGTCTTATGGTGTTGTTGTGGTGTTGTGTTGGTGTTGTTGGAGAGAGGAGTGAAGGTGAATATGAAGATGCTGTGATGGTGGCAAAGATGGTATTGCTGCTGAAAAGCTACTGAAGGAGAACCGAAGAGAGGTTTGAAGAGGTTTGAAGACAGAGAGTCCAGAAACCAGAAAGGTTAAAGCTTGAAGATAAGAAAGCTTTGTTTTTGCTGCTGATAAAAGCAAAGGACTGTGTTTTGTATGTTTTGTTTATATAAATCTTTCTTTACCAAAGGACAGTTTGTTTTGGGGTTTTTCTCCTTGGACGAGGGTGCAATTTCCGCAGAAGGGGTTGAGAGTTTGGAACCCAATTTGCTAGCTGCGACAGCTGTCACCTCCGCCACACCTTAGGTGTTCATGAACTGTGTACGTGCGTAAAACCCCAGACATTCCAAATGGCTCTATTCAAAACAGCAATAATCTTAGATTATCTTAGAAGGCGCTAGCCTCAGGTAGTCACTTTGCATAAGATATCTCCAACGATTCATTTACCAAAATCCATTGTCTAGCTGACTCCCGCCTCCCTCAACCTGATTGGCCCTGACAGAGACGAAGGTTGTTCCTCATTGGCCAAGGCGCAGGGTGGGAAACCAAGCTCCCGCCTAGTGCGGCGCCCTCGACCTATCAGCAGCCAGATGGGCGGAGGGACGGGGCGGGAAATTCAAACAGACTTCAAACTTGGAAATGTATAAAATGGCTTTATTTTCACTGTAATGTTACATCTTGCATGTCGAACTATCGTGGCTTGATGTCCTTTTCAGCTGAATCGCTTTAATAAAACGCTTTGACGGTTTTTTTCCTTCAACTTGGCAGAGCCTTTTCCTTTCGGTCTCAGGTAAATTATATTCTGGGTTATTTTCTACTTTTCGGTCGGCTCGCCAAGGTTCGTTCCCTCATCTGAGAGACGGATCGGATCTCCCTCACAGGGTTGATCCCTACTAAATCGCGGTCGATAACAGAATCATAGAGTTTGAAGAGACCGCATGTGCCATCCAGTCCAACCCCCTGCCATGAAGGAAAAGCAAAAGCAAAATACCCCTTTGTTTAAAAGCCTCTAAGGAAGGAGCTTCCACCATACTCCGAGGCAGAAATTTCCACTGCTGAACAGCTCTTATAATCAGGAAGTTCTTCCTAATGTTCAAGTGGAATATCCTTTTCTTGCAAAATGAACCCATTGCTCCAAGTCCTACTCTCCAGGGCAGCAGAAAACAAAACTGCTCCCTCTTCTTTATTATATTCTTTCATATATTTAAACATGGCTTACACGTCTCCTCTCAACCTTCTCTTCTGCAGGCTAAACAGACCCAGCTCCTTAAGACGCGACTCATAAGGCATGGTTTCCAGATCTTTGATCATTTTAGTCACCCTCCCCTGGACACATTCCAGCTTGTCAATATCTCTTGAATTGTGGTGTCCAGAATTGGACACAGTATTCTAAGTGAGGTCTGACTGAAGCAGAATAGAGGAAATGAGTACTTCCCTTGACCTAGACCAGTGGTTCTCAATCTGGGGTCCCCAGATTTTTTTGGCCTTCAACTCCCAGAAATCCTAACAGCTGGTAAACTGGCTGGGATTTCTTGGAGTTGTAGGCCAAAAACATCTGGGGACCTCAGGTTGAAAACCACTGACCTAGACCATAATTTCTCAAACTGTACTCCTCCAGATGTTTTGGACTTCAGCTCCTAACAACTGATAAGATGGGTGGGATTTCTGGGAGCTGAAGTCCCAAACATCTGGAGAAGCACAGTTTGAAAAACACTGATCTAGACACTATACTCCTTTTGATGCAGGGAAGTAATGGTGCCAATAAAATCCCATGATAGGTTTGCCTTAGGATTGTTATAGATTGTAAATTACTTGAAGACATGCAACAACAACATGATGATTGTTGACACAATCCACATCCACTTCTTAATTCCCTTATATATATATATTAAATTTTAATAGTTATAGAACACCCTACCAAGACTGGCTCTGTTTTGAGAAGCCAGTTAAAACAGTGTTGTTTTGCATGGCCTTTCGTGGATTGCTGTGAATTTTTCGGGCTATATGGCCATATTTCAGTAGCATTATCTTCTGATATTTTGCTGCATCTGTGGCAAGCATCCTCAGAGGTTTGTTTAGAGGTCCTTTGGAAATGAGGCAAGTGGAGTGTATATATATCTGTGGAATATCTAGGGTGGGAAAAAGAACCCTTGTCTGTTTGAAGGAAGTGTGAATGTTGCAATTAGCAAGCTTGATTAGCATTGAGTAGCCTTGCAGCTGCAAAGTCAATCAGTGAGGTAGCCTGGCTGTTGTGCCTGGAGACATCTTTTGTTTAGGAGGTGTTAACTGGCACTTGACTGTTTGCTGTCTGGAATTCCCCTGTTTCCGAGTGGTGTTTTTTACTTACTGTATTGATTTTGGTGTTTTTAAAATAATGACAACCAAATTTTGTTCATTTTCATGGTTTTCTCCTTTCTGTTGAAATTGTTCACGTGCTTGTAGATTTCAATGGCTTCTCTGTGTAGTATGATATGATGGTTGACAGAGTGGCCCAGCATTTCTGTGTTCTCAAATAATATGCTGTGTCCAGGTTGGTTCTCTGGTTGTATGACTCTGCAGTGCTTTCCATGTTCTTTGATTCATGTTTGGGTGCTGCGTTTGGTGATCCCTATGTAGGCTTGTCCACAGCTACATGGTCTAAAATAGACTCATCAGTGGTTAGTTAGGGGTTCCCTCTTATCCTTTAAGAATGCTACTGGAACATGGCCATAGAGCCCGAAAAACTCAGAGCAACCCAGTGATTCTGGCCATGAAAGCCTTTGACAACACATGGCCTATAGTGTTTGAAATTGTTCTGTGTGATTTAAATATTTTATCATCCGGTATGAAAATCTTAAAATTTCTCCACAGTGATGAAGATTTGACAAAATATTTTAGCCAAACTGACACTGTGATGTTTTGTTGTGACATCAACTGATTGTTTTGTGCTCTCAGATGCAACCATGATCCAACAGAATGGTGATTGTTTATTGACTCATCTTTCATAGAATCATAGAATAATAGAGTTGGAAGAGATCACATGGGCCATCTAGTCCAACCCCCTGCCAATTGGGTGCTGTAAGTGACGAACATGGTGAATGGTTTCATCAGAACATTGCTAAGATGGAGAAATGGTATCAGGGAAAGTGTTGGGTGACTATTGTTGGACTCTTGTCTGCAAAGCATCAGACAGTGATTACAAATAAAAATCTGAGGCAAAACATTTTTAGTGTTGTTTCCTGATGATGCCATCACTGTCATAGTGTATGCTGCTATTAACATGCAATACTTAGGATGTATCGCCTTTTTCTCAAAAAATAATAAATACATAGTTATGTTCAGTATGTTAAAATCTACTTGGTTCACCTAATATTGTGGAGGAAACAAAGCATTCCCCAAAATTTGTTGATTTTATTTATTGATTTATTTTCTTTAGTTATAATCCACCTTTCTCCCTGTGGGGACTCAAGGCGGTTAACACTCCAAACTAGGGAAATTTAAAAGGTGCAACACAAAAGTTAAAAAGCAATTAAAAATCAAATAAATAGTAGCAGTAGATATACTAAAATGGCATTTAAAACTCATAGTGAAATTAATAGCAAAGAAAGCAGAATGTTGTAGTAAAATTCAATATTTTGATATGCAATCACCTTATATTAGTGGTTCTCAACTAGCAGAGAAAAAAATTCCAGTCACCTTGACCAGCGGTTAAGAATGCCTGGTGGGTTGGGTTTCAGATTATACTTTTTTAAAAAAACCCTTGAATTGATTTTTTAAAAGGTCATAAATATTTTCAACATGTTGTCCCTTTTCCATCAAAATAGGCTTTCTCATTTCTAATCCCTGAGGAGACCTTCACAATCAACCTGGGAGAGGAAAAAATTAAACAGACAATATAGACATTCAGAACCTTCAAGACTACCTTCTCTACTTATCAAGAAAAACTTGCTTGCAATCATAGTAATCAAGACAGTGTGAAACCGTGGGACTTCCCTTCTGATTTGGTGTTTTCTAGATTTGACAAGATCCTTCAGAGGTTGCGGTACATTAAGGCAATGTATAGTAATATTAGTGCTTAAGAATTTTGAATGCTTGATCTCAGGGCTTGGGCCTGAGTCTCCAGTTTTCATAGGTCATCTCCTGGTGGGGAACGAAGTGCAAATTCTCTGATTTTGCTGGGTTCACAAAGTGTTTTGTGCAAATCTTTAGCATGGATAATCACATAAACACTTGGTATTGTTTTGAGAGGTATAAACACTTTATATGTGACATGTTTTAATATCACTAAAACACTAGGGTGGGCACTGAGTTCTTAATTAAACATGTTTTTCACTCAAAGGAGATATTTACATCAGCTATTGACTTCCTCAAGTTAGAAAAAATTGAATTTGGGGGCTTGAGAGGAAAGATTCTCAGCAAGGAGATTCACTATATGAATGAAGAGTTTCATGAAAGCTGGAAGGCACTCCAAGAAAGTAAATATGACCCACTGGACTATGAAAACCAGGTAAATATTTATCTACAGGAAAAAAGGCAATTCAGAGAGTCTGAAGAAATGGAGAGTCACAAAAGTTCTCCACTTCACCCAACACTGTATTAAAGAACACAATCCCTTATTTCACTTTGCAACCCTATGCCCAATTGGACACAAATGCAAATCATGATCTGCATGTATAGATACATGATTTATCTGAACTAATGCTTGGATAGGCATGATCATTTTGACCTGGCTAGGCTTTGGTTTGAAATAAATTAATTAATGGTGCTGTCTAACTGAATGATTGCAACTGCAAACTGAAATTAAAAGCTCATATTTCCTATGCAGGAATTTCTGTCTGACTACACAAGATACATTCAGCAGATTAATGAGTTTGATAACCAATTGGGAACAATACTAAATCTTGCCTTTCAGGAGCCAAAGGGATCGGAATCAGATTTTAAGGTAAGAATTTTAAGGATCTATTGGATACAGACTAAATTGTGATGCAGTCCCATTTTACTCAACGGGTCAGAAGCCTATTCATTTCAGTAGAACAAAAGCATACCTGAGTCTGGACCCAGCCTTATATCTATATCACTCCAACAGTCCTAATTAGAGTGAACTCATTAAGAGCACTGAAACTTGCGTAATAAGTCCTATTCATTTCAATTGGTAATTCTTGCTAAGACTGACATTGCATTTATCTATTTAGATCTAGCTGTGAGTTGAGTGTGTATGTGTAAAGGTCTATATTTTAACCTTAAGGCATCACATACTTGAGTGTATGATATGGCCATATTTATTATATGGCTAGTTAATTGTAACTAGCACAATTAATTTAATTGGCCCCTACCGGGAGCAATGATAGGTGCTTGAAGAAGGCACTCCAAATTCTGTCCTTGAGCCTTCAAATATATCATATATTTATAGCCCTGCATTGCATTCAATACTGTTTTAAAAGTTCTTTTTATTTTCTACCCGTACTGAGCAATTCTTCTCTGTATCTTTCTTCCCCTCTCCTGCTATGCACAGTTGATATGGGAAATAAATTTCAAAGGTGAGAGTTAGGATTCATGTAGAATTTTATTTTCTGTTCTTTTGTAGTGTTATTTGGCTACAGGAATTAGTTCTGGGCATACATAGATACCACTTTTGACTACTATGATATTAGAACTCTATGTTACATCATCATTATCCCCATTTTGCAGAGAGAAAACTGAGAATGGGAAAAAAGATTATCATCCAGATACCTACAGAATTTCTGTATCCAAATGTAGCATCCTGTCCACATCGAGACGGTATATACATTTTTTTCCAGATAGTCAGAGACAAAAGCAAGTGTAGCCATTATATTTTTAGTGATGAAGTAAAAGCCTATGCTATTCACGAGTTGTGCGAATTTAGCCACACAAATACCATTAGTGCCAATAGGGGTTATTTAAGTGGCAGTTGTATGGTAAGAACTTTTGCAAAACCTTTGAAAATCTAAATGCAAGTAACAATCTGTAGAGTGGGGGAAAACCAAATATAAAGTATCAGAGGATAGCAACTGCATGAGAAAATTAGGAAAACATCTCACAAAATGGAAAAGCTGATGGAAAAGAAAGATGGATGGGAGGAAAGGTTATGGCTGAATCGCCGAGTTAGGTAAGACTCTGAAAGAGAATTCATAGGGTTTCAGAAAATACAATTTCATCAAAAGCCAAAGGAAAATGAAAAGGAAGACAGCAGGTGTAATTGCTGTGAGGAATAGTTTCCTGCTGAGACAGGAGAATTTTACCATCAGCTCTGTAAGAAAACATCCAAGCAAATACAATAAACATAGAAATAAATGTATCATGAAATCAAGAAGGTAGGACAAAAAGACTTGACATATGCACTGGAGAAGAGGCAGAGCAAAGGGTGAATAGGATGACAGTGGGAAAAGAGAAGTGAGAAAATTACATCTCCATGGTGCCCTACAGGAACAGGCGAAGAGGACAAACAAGACAATAAAGATACTTAGCATGTAACTGGAAGAGTATGTTCATGAACAAACTATAGGAAAGAGAGGAGAAAGGAGGGAGTTATCATTGTCTGTCTTCAAGTAATTTTGACTTATGGTGAACCTAAAGCCAACTCATCCCTGAGTTTTCTAGGCAAGATTTGTTCAAAGGGGGACTGCCTTTGCTTCCCTCTGAGGCTGAGAGTGTGTAACTTGCCGAGGGTCACCCAGTAGGTTTCAATATGCAAGTGGGGATTCTAATCATGGTCTCCAGAATGGTCCAGCACTCAGCCCACAAAAAGAGAAAGAGGGGATAACAATTGCATCTGAAGTAGTTTATCAGGGGACTGAAACCCCTCTTTAGTAAAGTTCACCAGTTCCATGAAAGTCAAGTATCAGCATGATTCTTAATTCAAATTTATGTACTAACCGATATCTAATCAAGCACTTTTGACCAAAATATGGGCCACATCAGATGGGGATCCATAAGCCTGGGGGACAGCAGGGGAATCCGTGGGCCAGTGGAGGAAACTATCAGACAGCACCCTGCATTGCCCCCTTACTATATCACACAGTGTTTCCCATCTGCCCCCGGCTTTGTCCTGTGCTGTCCCCTGGCTTCTTGAATGAGAAAATGGATGCCTCTGAATGTGCTTCCAAAATGGAGCCAGGACGGAACTCCATCAGAAGCTGCCCTATGTCATGTGAAGGGCTCCGGCGGGCTGCATCTTGGCTGCGTCTTGGAAGTGTCCTAGGATGAGGAAAAAGTCCTGTGTGATGAGGTCAAAAGAAGTCTTGAGATTGTTTGGAGAACTATAATTGCAGAGGTTATTACCATAATTAGATAAAAGTAGGAAAATTAGCTCATCAATAGATTGCAATCTAGCAAAAGCTCATCAACCTATTACAATCAATAGCTTGCAATTCAAGTGGAGATGACTGATTAGTATATTCTAGCATTGGGCCAAAGGGACACAGCTTAAATTTCAGGGAACTCCGGGGCAAGCAATAGAAGAAGCACATTTTACTTCAAAGGAATGGACTTCCCTTCCTGGTGGGGAGGAATAGGTTTGTAAGAGCCAACATCTCCCAGGTGTGATGGAGGTACCTGAGGTCACTGTCTTATCACCTTTGTCTTGACTGTAGTCAATCCAAGCTGAAGTTAACAGTGGCCAAATGCCTGATAACAGGATAAGTTTTTGCATTAAGCCTGAAATAGTGTGTTTAAAAAACTCACCAGAAAGTGCAGAATAAGCTAGAAAATCTGCTGCAGTCAGTCAGATTATGTCCCACTCAGGGATTGAAATTGGGTTGATCCTGAATGGACGTGGATATGCTCATCAGCACGCTTCAGTGCTCTGATTAAGAAAAAAAAACTTACATTTTCCCTCAGCACTCTAGCTGCAGTTACTGTGGTCCTGGGTTTGGTTGCACATTTAGCAGATACTGTGACCACCATTCAAGCCTCGAGCCAGTTCCTGTGGCGATTCTGTAGGCACTCTGCAGCAAATTGGTTCTCTTTAATTTGCTTCCTAGCTCGGTTTAAGTGGCTGTAGAGAACTGCCCTATAATGTCAGTCACTAATAGGAGGAGAGTTCAATGGGCATTTCATCATAAATTGGCTGGATATTGGGGTTGTGTCCAAAGGTCATACAGGATGGGTGGATATTCCAGATTCCCTAATGCCAGTGGTAGTCCTCCAGCCATTCAAGGAATACTGATATCTCCCATAACCACTTGAGGAGATGTATATTAAATGCGATCAGTCATATGAATTGAATTATTTTCAAGAACTTGCAGGCCAAGCAAGTATTTCAATCATAGCAGCACAGGATTAGGCTCAACAATTTAGCCAATAGTTTGCTATGTTGATGCAAAAGTGAAAATGTGTTTCTCTGAAATGTTAAAGTTTTTCCACAGCTATGTCTTTCAGACAAATAAAATACTTTTTTAAAGTGTTATGTGGGAAACATTCAGCCTAATTTGGGGTAAGTGAAATATTAACATAAAGTTTGTGTATAACATACCTACTGGTTAATACACCAAAAAGAGACATTATTTTCATTACAGGAGATTGGAATGCTAAGGTGGGCAGTCAAATGACAATTGGGATCACAGGCAAGCATGATTTGGAACAACAAAATGAAGCAGGACGTAGTCTGATAGAATTTTACCAGGAAAACTCACTGTGCATAACAAATACTCTCTTCCAACAACCTAAAAGATAGCTTTATACATGGATTTCACCAGATGGTCAACACTGAAATCAGATTGACTACATCCTTTGCAGCCAAAGGTGGCGGACATCCATCCAGTTGATGAAAACAAGACCTGGGGCTGACTGTACGAACTTCTTATTGCACAATTTAGAATCAGACTAAAGAGAATGGGAAAAATACATAGACCAATTAGATATGATCTCACAAATATTCCTAGTGAATATGCAGTGGAGGTGAAGAATAGATTTCAGGGACTAGATTTAATAAATAGAGTCCCAGAAGAACTATGGACAGAAGTTCACAACATTGTTCAGGAGGTGGCAACAAAGTATGTCCCAAAGAAAAAGAAAACCAAGAAGGCAAGATGGTTGTCTGCTGAGACACTTGAAGTAGTCCAAGAAAGAAGGAAGGCAAAATGAAACAGTGATAGGGGGAGATATGCCCAACTAAATGCACAATTCCAGAGGTTAGCCAGAAGAGACAAGGAACTATTTTTAAGCAATGCATGGAAGTGGAAGAAGACAATAGAACAGGAAGGACAAGAGACCTCTTCCAGAAAATCAGAAACATCAGAGGTACATTCCAGGCCAAAATGGCCATGATCAAAAACAAAGATGGCAAGGACCTAACAGAAGCTGAAGAGATCAAGAAAAGGTGGCGAGAATATACAGAAGATCTGTATAGGAAGGATAATAATATAGAGGATAGTTTTGATGGTGTGGTGAGTGAATAAGAACCAGACATCCTGAGGAGTGAGGTTGAATGGGCCTTAAGAAGCATTGTTAATAACAAGGCAGCAGGAGATGACGGGATCCCAGCTGAGTTGTTTAAAATCTTGAAAGATAATGCTGTCAAGGTGATGCATACCATATGCTAGCAAATATGGAAAACACAAGAATGGCCATCAGATTGGAAAAAATCAATTTACATTCCCATACCAAAAAAAGGGAAACTCTAAAGAATGCTCAAACTTCCGTACAGTGGCACTTATTTCCCATGCCAGTAAGGTAATGCTCAAGATCCTGCAAGGCAGACTCCAGCAATACATGGAGCGAGAGTTGCCCGATGTACAAGCTGGATTTAGAAAAGGCAGAGGAACGAGAGACCAAATTGCCAATATCTGCTGGATAGTGGAGGAAGCCAGGGAGTTTCAGAAAACATTTACTTCTGCTTTATTGACTATTCTAAAGCTTTTGACTGTGTGGATCATAATAAACTGTGGCATGCTCTTGGTGGTATGGGGATACCAAGTCACCTTGTCTGTTTCCTACGAAATCTGTATAAAGACCAAGTAGCCACAGTAAGAACAGATCACGGAACAACAGACTGGTTCAAGATTGGGAAAGGAGTAAGGCAGGGCTGTATACTTTCACCCTACCTATTCAACTTGTACACAGAACACATCATGCGACATGCGGGGCTTGACTAATTGAAGGCTGGAGTTAAAATAGCTGGAAGAAAAATTAACAACCTTAGGTATGCAGATGATACCACTCTGATGGCTGAAAGTGAGGAGGAGCTGAGGAGTCTTATCACCAAGGTGAAAGAAGAAAATGCAGAAGCTGGGTTGCAGTTAAACATCAAGAAAACCATGATTATGGCAACTAGACTGATTGATAACTGGTAAATAGAGGGAGAAAACGTGGATGCAGTGACAGACTTTATATTTCTAGGCATGAAAATCACTGTAGATGCAGACTGCAGCCAGGAAATCAGAAGACATTTACTTCTTGGGAGGAGAGCAATGGCCAATCTTGATAAAATAGTGAAGAGCAGAGACATCACACTGGTAGCGAAGGTTCGCATAGTTGAAGCAATAGTAACCTATGGATGCGAGAGCTGGACCATAAGGAAGGCTTAGCAAAGGAAGATAGATGCTTTTGAACTGTGGTGTTGGAGGAAAATTCTGAGAGTGCCTTGGACCGCAAGAAGATCCAACCAGTACAACCTCCAGGAAGTAATGCCCGGCTGCTCACTGGAGGGAAGGATATTAGAGGCAAAGATGAAGTATTTCTGCCACATCATGAGAAGACAGGAAAGCTTAGAAAAGATCATGATGCTGGGGAAAATGGAAGGAAAAAGGAAGAGAGGCCAACCAAGGGCAAGATGGATGGATGGTATCCTTGAAGTGACTGGCTTGACCTTGAAGGAGCTGGGGGCGGCAAAGGCTGACAGGGAGCTCTGGCGTGGACTGGTCCATGAGGTCATGAAGAGTCAGAAACAACTGAGTGATTGATTGAATTGTGTATAACATAATAGTCAATTTTGTAACAAATGAAAGAAACATAAATGACTAATAATAATAGCAATAATAATAGTAATAATAGTAATAATTGACGAAAAACAACAGGAAAAACTCAGCCACTATCAGGACCTCAAGACTGAACTTCAAAGACTCTGGCAGAAACCAGTGCAGGTGGTCCCGGTAGTGATCCGCACATTGGATGCCATGCCAAAAGATCTCAGCAGGCATTTGGAAACAATAGACATTGACAAAATTACGATCTGGCAACTGCAAAAGGCCACCCTACTGGGATCTGCACACATCATCCGAAAATACATCACACAGTCCTAGACACTTGGGATGTATTCGACTTGTGATTTTGTGATACAAAATCCAGTATATCTATCTTGTTTGCTATGTCATACAATAAAGTAATAATAGCAATAAAATACACAGGAAAAACAAACTGAAAAAGGCACACAACAGAAGGACAAACAGCAGGGAAAATACAGGTAAAGGGCTTGAATTGGTGCCAAAAATGAGAAGGCACAACAGAGATAAATAAAACACATAGCAAAGATGCAGTATAATAAAAGGCTGTAATTTGGTCTGTCAGCATGAGAGTGCTACTCACAATAGTAGGGAGTGAGTTGCTTTTATAGGATATTTAACCACAACCACTAGGAGAAACGGCTGCTGTTTGTATTCAAATAAAATAACCATACTATTGAAGAAAATGATATAAAATCACTTCTATAAACTTTTGGGTTCCATTTGTTGAGTCTACCCACCAGACATCTGCATTTTACTTTTTGATGACTGCATTTCCTGATATCACATAAAAGGCGCTTCCAAAATAACACAGTTTTTGCATATGAGAATTTGTTGTGTGAATTATCACTGTGATATCCCATTCAGATTCTCCACTTCTCTAGGATTTAATTGGACATTTGATTTGAGGAACATGAGGATGGAGATGTGTGTGTAGCTTTCTTGCAAAGTGAGGATTAAAAAAACAAAATACTTCTCCCTTCCCAAAGTCAAACTGGGGTCTCTAGCTGATCTGTCCTCCCCATAATTTCTATTTGAAAATGTTAAAAGAGTTCAGAGAGCTGTTCATACTTTCACACATTTTATCATTAAAAATCTTGCTTGTTTGACTGTGTTTTAGACCCTACTGGAGGTAGTAGAATCCTATTATATTATCAACACTTGTATATATCCTGAAACAGTAGTATTTGTTTATTATTGAAAACTAGACCTCAAAATTGTGAATTATGGTCTGTGGCTCCATTGAGACATACATCAAGCCCATTTGTCCTGTAGTGGCCTTTCATGAATTTTCCTTGGATTGTTGCTCACTGTACCCTGGACCTCAGGATTATCATGATTATTATAATCCCTTCACAGTGCTCTGGAAAGACACATGGGACACACAATGGGCTTGCACAAGAACCTCTGGGTCTGTTCCTGTTTCTCCCTGATATTATCTGATTTATTCCTAGGAACGTTTCCTCATTCCTGTCATCAAATTGGATCCCTCTCTGGGGCTCCCACTGAAATGACCAAACCTTCTGAGCACGCTTTGTCTGCTGATCTGTATTAACTTGTATTAACCAGAGTTCCAATTGTGCCTGTCTCCTAAGCAAATAAATAAACAGACACAAAACTTCAAAATAATCCAATGACAGTTTATTAAGCTTTCATGCCATGGTGGGAACGAACCAGCAATGACATTGAACAAAGCCCTGGACCAACCAGGGAGCAGATTCTAGCCAGACACTTTCTGGACCAATCAGAATCATAGAATCATAGAATCATAGAATAGTAGAGTTGGAAGAGACCACATGGGCCATCTAGTCCAACCCCCTGCTAAGAAGCAGGAAATCGCATTCAAAGCACCCCCGACAGATGGCCATCCAGCCTCTGCTTAAAAGCCTCCAAGGAAGGAGCCTCCACCACGGCCCCGGGGAGAGAGTTCCACTGTCGAACAGCTCTCACTGTGAGGAAGTTCTTCCTGATGTTCAGGTGGAATCTCCTTTCCTGTAGTTTGAAGCCATTGTTCCGTGTCCTAGTCTGCAGGGCAGCAGAAAACAAGCTTGCTCCCTCCTCCCTATGACTTCCCTTCACATATTTGTACATGGCTATCATGTCTCCTCTCAGCCTTCTCTTCTGCAGGCTAAACATGCCCAGCTCTTTAAGCCGCTCCTCATAGGGCTTGTTCTCCAGACCCTTAATCATTTTAGTCGGCCTCCTCTGGACGCTTTCCAGCTTGTCAACATCTCCCTTCAACTGTGGTGCCCAAAATTGGACACAGTATTCCAGGTGTGGTCTGACCAAGGCAGAATAGAGGGGGAGCATAACTTCCCTGGATCTAGACGCTATTCCCCTATTGATAAAGGCCAGAATCCCATTGGCTTTTTTAGCAGCCGCATCACATTGTTGGCTCATGTTTAACTTGTTGTCCACGAGGACTCCAAGGTCATTTTCGCACACACTGCTGTCAAGCCAGGCGTCCCCCATTCTGTATCTTTGATTTCCATTTTTTCTGCCGAAGTGAAGTATCTTGCATTTGTCCCTGTGGAACTTCATTTTGTTAGTTTCGGCCCATCTCTCTAGTCTGTCAAGATCATTTTGAATTCTGCTCCTGTCTTCTGGAGTGTTAGCTATCCCTCCCAGTTTGGTGTCGTCTGCAAACTTGATGATCATGCCTTCTAACCCTTCGTCTAAGTCGTTAATAAAGATGTTGAACAGAACCGGGCCCAGGACGGAGCCCTGCGGCACTCCACTTGTCACTTCCTTCCATGATGAAGACGACGCATTGGTGAGCACCCTTTGGGTTCGTTCGCTTAGCCAATTACAGATCCACCTAACCGTAGTTTTGTCTAGCCCACATTTTACTAGTTTGTTTGCCAGAAGGTCGTGGGGGACTTTGTCGAAGGCCTTACTGAAATCCAGGTACGCTACATCCACAGCATTCCCTGTATCGACCCAACTCGTAACTCTATCGAAAAAAGAGATCAGATTAGTCTGGCATGACTTGTTTTTGGAAGCCAGCATGGCAGTCTTGAATAGTTGTCAATATGCTGTCAGGCCATAATCTCCTCACCATTCCCAGGCACACCATTCCCAAAGCACGCCGCTTGCACCCCCTCTTGGTCGCACTGCGTCTCCAGCTGCTTCTTCTTCAGGGATCTTTCCAAAGATTTGCGATCTAACTCCTCCAAAATTCTTTCACAAACCAAATCCAAAGACAGGTCTTGGATTCCCAGGTTCTGGAAAGAGTGTACTAGAAAGTCCCAATCATCAGACAGGCTGGACAGCACAATATAACACTTCTGTGCCTCTGTATACTCCAAGCCTCTTTCTTCTGCCCCAACCAAAATCTCTTTAACATTGTCCAAATGTTACATCCTGGCCATTCACAAGTTTTGTGTTATACAGCCTTTTAGTCCAAATTATCTGAGACATGCAAGTCTCCCTCTGATGGACATCCTTTAGGGCTTGCCAGATTTCTTCAGGAGTGTCCTTATTTCTAACGTGGACAAGCTGGTTTAGTTGGAGGCACAACAATAAATACGCCTTAGCTTTTCTGATGTGCTCAGGATTCTGGTCAGTACCATCCAGAGTTTTTCCGAGATCCTCTGAATCCAACAGAGACCTCATTATTACTGACCAAGAAGGGCAATTCTCGTCAGATAGTCTTTCCATACTTGAGATGAAGTTTTTAGCTGCCATCTCTGCTAAATCTAACTCCCAGGCCCCTTCTCAGCCTGCTTGGAGACTTCTGGAATTACACCCCAAACTCCCAGTAAATCGGCTGCTTCTGTGACCCTCAGTCCCTGAGATTAAGCCTCTCTGCAATGTAAAACTCACAACAATGCAGACCTCCGGCAGTCACACCTCTCTGGCAGCTTCATTGGCACTTCTCTCTGGGTCTTGCTGCCATCTCACGACTCGCACAGGAGCTGACACTCGCTGTCCATCAACTTTCTCCTCACTGCGTGGCAGGAAGCATAGCTGGGGTTGTAAATTCTGGGCTTCTCAGGCTTTCTGGGCCCATAACTCATGTCAGGGGGTTTAAAATCAGATCCGCGCCACCCTAATTTATTGGCGATCCAGGCCTCTCACCAATCCATCCTCAGTCAGACTGCTTGCCCGTCCGGATAAGCAGCACCGACACAGTCGTTAATCAGCTGTACGCAGCAGTTCTAAGACTTTATTATATATACAAACTATTTACAAGTATGTACAACTACAAAGCCCATCACTCATAGGACACATGCTTTCTTAAGCAAAGCAAATCACGTTGCAAGGCTCACTTCATAAAAGGCACAAGAGTGGCTTCTCAAACAGGCAGGGGGAAATCTCTCTTTCAAGATCCCAACCACTGCCACCATTAAATGTGGGTCACCCTGCCCAAAGCCCTTTACATTTAGGCTAAGGGAATCTTTTTCTTAATATCCCACACCTTTGCCACGCCTTTTTAATATGGGATCTCTCAAATCCCACTATGACAGGGGGCAATCCTTCTTTCAGGATCCCAGCCACTGCCAGCTATAAAACTTGAGTCTGTGCGTGTGCATGTATGAGAGGATGTGACACTGAGGGGAAGTATGTGAGACAAATCTTCTGCTGACTCTAAGTAGAGCAATTCACCACTCAGGAACACTGTCTTTATTAAAAACAAAGAATTATTTATTTATGGTTTCTCTAGTCCAAAAAGCATAACTTGTTGCAAAGGTTTACTTCTTCAGTTTCATTTGTACATAATATAGACAATATCTTTCATTCTTTAACATTAACAACTTGACTGAATCTTTGTCTCAACAGTATTCCTTTTCCTCAGCTCTATCTCACTGGAAACCTAAACCTAACTGACTTCAGACATCTTCTTTCTAGCTCACCGGCTAGAGAACTTCACTAACTGAATTTCAAATTTCTTCCTAGCTCACTGGCTAGAGAACTTCACTAACTGAATTTCAGACTTCTTCCTAGCTCACCGGCTAGAGAACTTCAATAACTGAATTTCAGACTCACACAAGTCTAGCTTCCCTCACTAGAAACATGAATCTAATTCAACTCCTTTTCAAAACATTCCCTCCTTTTTCATCCAGCTAGCTCCGCCCCTTTCGTGCTAGCTTCAAAATAGTTACATTTCTACAGAAGCAGCTATGTTACCATGGTGACTCACAGCCAATCAGCAGTAGCTAACTCCTGCCCACCTTTACCACTGAATCAACATTAAATAACAGACAAAATTCCCCAATAAAATAAGGCTTTCCGTAACACACGTCCTCTCTCCTTGCCAATCAGCAAAGCTCTCACTGCCGATAACAGCACATTCAACAGCAGAATAGCGAACGTCCTCTGAGACTGGAAGTCACAACCTATTGGCTCGGCAGGCTATCACTCAAACTGGCCTGCTGCTAACACTTGTGTTGCTGGAAAGCATGTCAGGACTACACAGTTGCAAACCTCCAACAGTAAAAACACTTGATTCATCATTTCACCCTTAGACCAAATACACCAACAGATGCTACAAATAAAATGTATGCTCGCAATTGCGGTATATCAATTCTTTGGAGTGCTGACATCTTCTTTGGCCATTGAGAATAAAACCTCCGATTTTGCCTTCAACCTGTCTGTGTCTTATCTGATCTTCTGGAAAGCTTGACACATCAGGCTCCAAACCTACGATTCTTGTGGAAGCTGAGATCACATCACAGGTTTATGACATCAAAGACAGCAACTTATTTATACAGTGAGTTGGATCTATAACTTTGTATACAGTCATCCATCTCTAGCCATGGATCCCCCAATAAATACAAAAATTAAACATACATTTGGTCATTTTGTATAAGGGTTATCACTTTAATATACCATTATATATAATGAGACTATGGATTTTATGGATTTTCTTATCAGTGAAAATCCAACTCACTATACCAAAAATCTTTGAAATAAATGGGATTTAAGTTACTTAAGACTAATGTCCCACTTATGTCATTAAAATGTAAATATGTATGGATTCTGAACACAAAACATCATGCTACTTGATTTTTTTTTTAAATGGAGGAAATCGTCATATGCTACTGTTCCTGTGAGTTAACAACACACCATTTCTTTACAGATTTTACAGATATTTGGAAAACTTCTGGAGAGGGATGTCATATATTCTCATTTTTATCCCAGTGTTGCTGTTCTTTCAATGTTTGATGAGGAAATTACCTGCTTCAAGCAAATATTTGACAATCAAATACAAAAAAATGGTAACAGCTTTTGGCATTCTAATTTATTATTACACATTATTTACCTATTTATGGAGATGTTACATTTATTTTCTCCTTGGTGAATAGCTATTAAGTCAAGATTATTATTATTTTGTATATTAGTATAAACTGGGCGGGGGAACCAAAAAGTTGTTAATTTTCTTTCTTATATCCATTTTGAATCTGTGATGTTATTGTCTGGCAGGTCCATGATGGACATGTATTAAAATACAGGATCTTCTTGGTAATGTATTTTTAAAATTGAGATGTAATGAGAACAGGCTCCCTAATTTAATTCACAGCTGGTAAATTTCATGGATTTGCAGGAAATGATATTTCTGTAAGTTTCAAAATGGTGACAAGTGGTGACAATTTCCCTTTTCTCCTTTCCTACAATTTATCTTTTGACCAGTCAGTAGCAGACCTTTTCTGAATATCTGTCACATCATCCTAGAGGCAACTTAGGCAGAGAAGTGACAATATTTGTCACTCAAAACAGCTCAGGCAAACACCCAGTGTTCAAGAGAGTAACCACCACAAAAGAAATAAGTGCCTCACCAGAACCTAGTAAAAAATAGTTTGCTACAACGCTCACCCCATCATTTCAAAGAGCTGAAATTATTTTGTTCTAATTTGCCATCAAGTTAGCAATTGTATGGATAAAAAACCTCCAAGAGCCCTGATCATCAACAGCCCTACATTCCTAGGCCTATGGCTTCTGTGATTGAAGGCCTGTCTACATAGACCACATATCCTGAAGTGGGTGGGAAGTCACTCTGTGGAGTCTACATGGCACAGAGGGCCTTTTTGTCCTCATGTGGGGTAATGCTGCTTAACGTGTTTTTGCCCCATCTATATCTATATATATAATAAAAGTGAAATCGGAGTATGTATCAGCGTTTTGATTGGCCTGGCGGAATATGTGCTCGCGTTTTGATTGGCCTGGCGGAATATGGATCAGCTTTCTGATTGGCCGGCCGGAATATGGGCCAGCTCTGATTGGCCGCCACTTTCACAGGCCACTGGGATTGCTGAGGGAAAAACTACTACCAACTGGCTTCGTTCGGCCTACTTATCTCCTCAGAACTATGCTAGCTTTGGGACAGTTAACAGCTTTCGGTCTACACTTTGGTAATAAAAAACACCACTGCCACCACCAGGAAGGCCGGACCTGGACCAAACTTGACACACATCACCCCTACGATCCATGAACCCACTGACAACAGATGGCCCCCTTTGGCCCCTCTGCTGACATGTTTAAGGCCTTCCAGGCTGGCCTCACGCCACTAGGCCCAAAAGGGGACGCCATCTTGCATCAGCTTTCAACTTCTTTGTAAGGCCCTACTTTCCTCAAAAGACAGCAGAGAACATTGTTATTATCGTTTTAATGATATGCTTATGAACACTTCTAGCCCCCAAAGCCCCAATCCAAGCCGCCTTTGATCATTTTGCTAACACGTTTCAGGCCTTGCAGCCTGGCTCCATTGTGCTAGGCCGCAAAAGAGGCGGCCATCTTCCCTGTTCCAAACAGAGCAGCTTTTGCCTGTGTCTCTTCTGCCACCTATTTGCAGGCCAAAGAGGCTGGCCCCGCCCTCCCAAGCCTCAAAACAGGACGCCATTTTACCTCTTCAGCTTTTCCCTGGCTCATTGGGAAACAGCAGTCCCCTTCTACAAGGTAAGACAGCACTGTTTATAACAGACTGAAGAGAACCTCATTCTTATCTTTTAAAGGATGCCTTTTCATGCTTAGGAACATTTCTAACCCACGAAC
The DNA here is from genome assembly GCF_035594765.1 of Anolis carolinensis. Classification (NCBI taxonomy): domain Eukaryota; kingdom Metazoa; phylum Chordata; class Lepidosauria; order Squamata; family Anolidae; genus Anolis; species Anolis carolinensis. Next base: position 209,018,525 of record NC_085841.1, read on the forward strand.
CCCCAATCCAACCCCCCCTTGATCCTTCTGCCACATATTTGCAGGCCAAAGAGGCTGGCCCCGACCTCCCAAGCCTCAAAACAGGACGCCATTTTACCTCTTCAGCTTTTCCCTGGCTCATTGGGAAACAGCAGTCCCCTTCTACAAGGTAAGACAGCACTGTTTATAACAGACTGAAGAGAACCTCATTCTTATCTTTTAAAGGATGCCTTTTCATGCTTAGGAACATTTCTAACCCACGAACCCCCAATCCCAGCCTCCTTTGATCCTTCTGCCACATACTTGCAGGCCATGCAAGCTGGCTTTCTCCTCCTAGGCCTCAAAGAGTAGGCCATCTTCCCTCAACATTGCTCCAAAGAAGGTAGCTTTCGCCTGGGTCATTGGGAAACTGCACTCTCCTTCTATAAGGTAAGACACTACTTTTCACAACAGACCAAAGAGAACATTGTTATAATTGTTATAATTGTTTTTATAACATTGTTATAATTATAACGCATCATAACCATACTTCACACATATGCCCCACATCACCCTCCTGCAGTTTGAGGGTCAACAGACCAAGGATGATGGGATTTACAGTACCTTCACTCACTTCCTGACACCACAGCAATCCACAACAATGACTGATAAAGACAAAACTTGCCACACATACTCCCTTTCACCCACTTTACATCCTGATGTGGTTTGGGGGACAACGGACCATGGATGATGGGATTTGCAATACTTTCACTCACTTCCTGAGATCACTGCAACTGCCACAAACAACACAACTGAACCAAACTCAGCACACATATCCCAGATGACACACTTTACACCCTGCAGCAGTTTGTGGGAGGATGGACAAAGGATTATGGGATTTGCAGTACCTTCTGATTACTGAGGCAAAAAACTACTACAGAGCAGGCTTTGGCCTACTCAATCTAACAGGCTGTGATTCCCATGAATGACAAAACTGTACCAAACTTGATACAAAGGTGCAATGTGGCCCCCTTTACGTCCTGATCTGGTTTGGTGCAGGATGGACCTTGGATGATGGGATTTGCAGTACCCTTATCCGATTCACCTCCCACGGACCACTGTGATACCCATGAAAGACGAAACTGTACCTTACTTGGCAACAGGTGCAATGTCACACAATTTATGTCCTGGTGTGGTTTGCAGGAGAATGCACCAAGGATGATGGGATTTCCAGTACCTTCATCCAATTCAACTCCCACAGACCACTGTGATGCCCATGAATGATGAAACTGTACCAAACTTGACATATAGGTGCAATGTGGCTCACTTTACATCCTCCTATCATTTGAGGGAGCAACAGACCATGGATGATGGGATTGACAGTACCTTCACTCACTTCCCCAGACCACTGCGACCCTCACCAATGTCTGATCAAGACCAAACTTGACACATCGAGTCCCCACAACCTGCTTTACATCCTGAAGCTGTTTGGAGGGGGATCGACCATGGACTTGCATATGAGAGTTGTAGTTCACCCGTACCAACTAAAGCCAACTGACACTGGATCAAGACTAAACTTGGAACAAAGGCAAACAATTCAGTTCTCAAATAACCCGGGCACCGCCGGGTCCCCAAGCTAGTGTTAGATAAAGTTGAGGAATGCAGCTCTGCACTTTGGTGTGTGGGTGAATAGCTGGGCAATGCAGTGAAGAAAAAAAATGGGATGGCACTTCAAAGTTGCCCATGCAACTTGGAGAGGGGAGAAGGATCACTCTCACTTTTCCCCCCTCCCCGAATTATGTGAGCCCTGTGTGTCATGTAGTTTCCACAGAGTAACTTCTTGCCCACTTCGGGGTACATGGTCCAACTCCCTCCAAAAAAGATTGCTTTGCAATCAGCCAATTAATCGACCATGAAATACACATTTAAATACAAATATCTTTACTTGCTGGCAAAAAAAAAAAAAAAAAAACAAGGAGGGGGCAACATTATATCTTATGAAAGGGAGCAGGAACATAGGAGATCCTTCCCTGAAAATATGGGCCTGTTATGTTGGTAAGTTCCAGTGGATAGCTAAGTATTTTTTTTTAAATACATTTTAATGCACTATGTAGAAGAGGAACCCATCTTTGTGTCTTCACAAGCAGGTTTCATGGAGTTCAACTAAATGGACTCCCTGGTAGATGGACCTAGGAGTGCAGCTTAATTTCTCAATCATAATAATTTCAGTGGGATTTACGTCTGAGTAAGTACACGTATATTTGCAAGCTAAGCCTATTTTGGTGGGCAACTTTTGTGTTCCCCTCCCACAGGACCACTGTTGAGATTTTATTGCAATTTTACTGAGATCTATTGACACTCCATCATCATAACAGTTTCTGTTTATTTAAGTTAGGGAATGGAAGCAATGCACTTCATAAAAACATGCCAGTGACTGCAGCCAATTTAAAATGGTCTCAGGAGTTACGAGAGAGGCTGCTGAAGCACAGAACACATTTTAGGCACATCAATCATCTGTAAGTATTGCTATAAAAATTGTACAATAGGGCTTAAACCACTTCCCAAAGCATCTTCCACTGTGTACTTAGAAATGACATTGAGGAAAAGAATCATTTCCATCTCTCTAGGATTCGACAGACAGAAGCAAACAATTTTGTGTTCCGAAAATGTGAGAAAATGTTGGCATTGTTGGATAAACATGATGAGAAAATTTATACTGCGTGGGTGCAAGATTTAAGCCTCCTTTGTGAATCATATCTCAGTCAACCAATCCTCAGAGATAACAGCAATAGATTATTTGAAGTTAACTTTAATGAAAAGGCATTAATGTGCCTTTTACTGTGGTTCCACTAGGTTCAACTTCTTCTGGAATCTGGCTTTCTCATTATACAATATCTCTCTATGCTCCAATTTTGTTTGCTCAAATTGTTCCAGGGTTCCTTGTTCTGTTTTGCCCTTTGAACTTTGACCCTGATCTATTATCTCTGATGTTCTGATTTCCTTTTATTTGTCCTGTCCTAGGCTTTAATTTTATTGGTTTGTTGTTCCATATACAGCTTGCCCACTGTGTTTATGGGTGCATGATCCACAGATTCAACTCACCATGGATTCGAATGTACACAATATTATACATTTGAATCCATGGTGAGGAGTATGTTTCTGCCTTCAAGGTGGTGAGTTTCTTCCACAAGGCAAAACCAGGTAGCTGGCAGGACTTTCCACCTCCTCCTCCATTGGCCTACATCATTTTTAATAGGGGCTTATATAAATCTTGTCCTGCATTAGCAATAACTCTACAAGACTAGCGAAGTTTGCTGAGAGACTATGAATGAAAGGCTAGGCTTATATGTTCCTTTTAAAAATGATTCAGGACAGCCACCAAAAAAGAAAGAAAGCAGAAAACCCTGGATGCCAGGCATGCCACATTCTTTGAGCTTCCTACTGCCTCCATAGTTACCTTATGCCATTTATTTATTTCATATCAAAAGCATTGCACAAATAAATAATTTTCAAAACTGATAAAATAAAGGGAGCACAAGCAGCTAAATAATTTTAGCCCAAAAACGGGCAATAGAGACTGCATTGTCTGTAGTTTTAAACAGTTCTTCCTCTGTGCATGAAGCAGGATATTGTGGGCAAGCATACAGATGCAGAATTGTTTGTTCTGCTCCACAGTCGCACAACGTGCAGAATTCCTCTAGGTAGTGCCATTTAGCCAGGTTGTCTTTTGACCTGTTGACTTCACTTCTGAGTCTGTTCAGGGACTTCCAAGTTGCCCCTTCTTGGTTTGCCCCAGGAGGGCCATCCAGTTGGAATTGCCTAATTTTGCTGCCCACAGGGATATTCTTGCCATTGCTGGAGGAACATCCAGAGAAGGAGTGGTTCTTATAAAACGTTTCCTTGATTTAAGTCTACTGGAAGGAGGCTGATAGCCTTACAGAGGTGGCTTTCACAGTGTTCAACCTTATTTATCTTGCAATTGGCAGCAACTTCCTGATGCACATCAGGGGTGACAATGCCAGCTAGCTTATAAAGTCTATCAGCAGGTGTAGGTTTGAGACATCCTGTGATTATTTTACATGTCTCAGTCAGTGCTATATTCACCTGCTTTGTGTGGGCAGATTTATGCCAGATGGGGCAGGCATACTCAGCAGTTGAGTAGGACAAAGCCAGGGCTAATGTTCTTAATAATTTTGGGTCTGCACCCCATGCGCTATTATGCAATTTTAATAGGACTTGAGCATGCACATTTTTTGTTATTCACGAGGTGTCCTGGAACCAATCCCCAAGGATACCGAGGGCCCATTGTCCTGAGGTGATCAACTGTGTGACAGAAAGGTGAATCTTTCCATTTCAGTTTTAAATCAGATTCTTATTTTTTTCCATTTAAGTTGTTTTTTTACCCTAATCTGTATATATTTGAAAGAAACTAAACACAAAAAGTCAGATACGTTCATATGCATTTTTGTGTACCTTTTCTAAAGCATGCATTTATGTGTGATACGTTTTGTATAGAATTTTTAATCATATGTGAATTTTGGTGAATGCTTTCTACCAATTTACATTTTAATGAAACCTGGAGAGTTCCATTACAAAAATCTGGGTAAGTGACTAGTGCTATGCACAGTTAGTTTGCTTATTGGTTAGGGAGCCACAAAATTAGTACATAGATATAATGTTTGTGTATACTTCCCAACTTCCCATGAAGCCCATCATTTCTGCTCAATAAAAGAAAACTGCCTACCCACTTCCAACCATTTTTGGTTGAAAGTGACATGATTTCTGCAAGACATTTGCTAAAATCATGTCAGTTAGTCTGAACCAGAATATATCAGTTTAATCAATTGCTGGATGTAGGGAAATCAAATGGGTTCCATAGGCTTACTCTCATATATTTAGGACTTTATCACATAGGGGAGGCAAACCAGTTTTGAAGCAGAACTGTCACCTTTGATAATGGTCCCTGTTACATAACTCCATATATATCTCATTGCCATTTTGCCTTCTCCCTGCAATTAACACCCTCCCTGCTACTGATGGGAAAAACCAGTCAAAAGCTATCAATCCTGCTACCATCTTGTCACTTACATTGTGCAGTGCCACTGTTTTGCTTCTGAGCTGACATGCCATCAGGGGTATGATTGTCTTCTTACCCTTACACTCTCACTCTCCCCACTTCCTTTTCGCTGTTCCAGAGATGTTTAAAATATTTTTAAAAGAATAACTACTGCTGTAATTGTGTAATTGCTTTTAATCTGATTTTAAAATGTTATGGAGCAGCAGAAGTGCAAGAAGGCAGAGTTACAATGATATGTGGATGTATGACCATGGGACAACAGAGTAGTGATTTGTCACTGTTGCACCAGTGGGGAGAGGTATGATAACGAGGGTACTCTTGTTGATATGTACTTGCTATCACTACCATGTAATAGTAGCTTACTGCAATAAAGTCCTTTTTAAAATGATATGTAATATTCTACTTGGAAATAATAGCAGGATTTAGGCCACTGTTGCTCCTATAGGGATCACAGTGTGATGAACTGTGTCCACATATTAATGGATTGTTTGCATGCTTCCTTAAAATATAGAGATATATTTTATTGTCAAGCTTCCGTGCTCATCCAGTCATCTTCTATGTGTTGGACTACATTTTTCATCATCCCCAACTTGCATGAGGAGAATGTTATCTAATATTGGAAAGCTGGATCTACAGTATGTGTTAAATCTGTGATTTACCTGAAACAAAGCTTCCAGTAAAACATTTGGAAGATTTCTCCAGAAGGAAATTGGGATGAGTGTGTTCAAGGTGAGAAAGTTTTGAAGTAGCCTCTAGTAGCATAACAAAACCATTTACATCTTCTGCTTTAGCTCTCTTCCATCATCCGGGAAATGAAATACCTTGAGATTTTAAGACATCCTGATATACCTCAGGCTGCTGTGCAATTGTATTCCAAGAGAGAAACTCTTTACAAGGTAAATAGAAATGATTCTGAATGAAAGATGTGTGCGAATATAAAGAGATAGAAGAAAATTGACATAACTGCAGTAATCTATTTGAGACCTCAACTATCCTAAACCAAAAGCAAAGAGTGCACAACTATTTTTCCTAATTATTTTGTCAGCTGGATGGTGGTTATATTGGAGTTTGTAGTTAATCTTGTATTTCAGTCTTACTGCACCCAGACATGTTCTGTTGAATACAAAAGACCCTCGTTTTCTCTCCGTTGAATTAGCTTGCGATCCTATTGACAGCAAAATAGCAGTGCACAAATTACAAAGGGAATGGGAGGACCAGGCACTTCTACTGCATTTAAGGTCCCTCTCCACACACTATCCATTCCTCTGAAAGGACTTTAAAAAAGAAATCGGGGATGTGGAGATGGGGAGAGGGTGAATGGGAAGACCCCCTTATTTCCTCACCCATTCACAGGGTTCTCAAACCAAAAATTCTCAAAATGAATGGGGAAAGTGAAAGATGCCTGAATGGTTGTTTTTTTTTAAAGAACCCAATGTCCATTACAAATAGAAATGTTGCCCAGTAGGGCCACTTAATCTGTAGAAGTACAGAAAATACCATTGTTGTGGCTTGTTTATCTGTCCTTTCTTAGCAAACTGAGATAAGAAAATCTTAGAAAATTTACCTTTTGGTACATAGAATGGCCATGTAAACTATATCTCCCAAAAACATCCAAGCAAGATGGGCATGCTGGCTGGGGATTCTAGGAGCTCTAGCTGCTCAAAAGTAACTTTACCAAGCTCTGGGCAAGAGTGAGGAGAAGGAGAAGAAGCATCCTCCATTTCCTACCCTTTCATGTTGCCCTCTCCCTCTGGACAAATCTATGGGTTGTGAAGAGATGGTAAGGCAGTGGGCAGCAGTGTTCATTATCAAAGGGGAGGCAAGCCCATTCATGGGAATGGATCTACCAAGGACATCTTGCTTTTGACAGTCTCATGGCTTAGTGGAACTAGTGCAATATTTGGGTCGCCTATGGAGAGTCCAGCTAATCTATAGACTGGGACCAGCTAATCTGCTTATTGCTTTTAAAAAAATAGTCTTTACTGAAAATTTTAATACATGTAAATAAAAAACAGTAGGGGAGAATGGGGAAGGTATGGGGGGGGGGGAAGAGGAGAGGAAGAGAGAGGGAAAAAACACAACATGCTCACAATACAACACAGCAACACTAGGTAAGAGTAGAGGAGTAAAAGGGGGGAGGAAGAAAGTTAGGGGGTAGGGAGTAAAAAAAAAAGGTTAACTTCTGGGTCAACTCCAGTGGGTAGCTTCCTTCAGCTCCGTTTCTTCTTCACACTACTTCATTCGCTTCCCTATGACATCTTGTCAAAATGCTCTTCTTAAGTCAGTGGTGGAGTGGTTTGTTTCAATTAAGTCTCGTTCTTCTCTTCATTTTTCCACTTTGCTTTTCTCTTTTACTCAAAATTAAATAATTCTCTACTTGATTCCAATCAGTCTCTTTTCTTGGTCTTCCCTGTTGTTTTGCGATCAGGTACGTCAGTCTATCCATATTTTTTATCTCGCCTACTTTAATTAGCCATTCTTCTCTTGAGGAGTTTTTATTTTGTCTCCACTATCTGGCATATATAATTTTTGCTGCAGTTGTAAGATAAGTCATTAGTTTTTCATCGTTTGATCCCAGGGGTATTTTAGAAATGCCCAATAGGTAGGTTTCTGGTAATCTTGGGAATTTAACATCTAGAATTAACTGGGTGTTTTCATGAATTGTCATCCAAAAATCTCTTGCTTTTTTTGTACGTCCACCATATTTGATTATAGGATCCTTCTTCTTCCCCACATTTCCAGCATTTTATATTCATACTTTTATTCATTAATCCTATTTTTGGGGGGTTATGTGCCATCTATATATAATTTTCATCCAATTTTCTTTGAGATCATATGCATATATAAATTTGAGCTTTCTATTCCAGCAGGCCTCCCATTCCTCCATTGAAATTGATCTCCCTGTGTTCTTTGCCCATTTAATCATACAGTTTTTGACTAATTCAGTCTCTGTGTTCCAGTCTAACGAGATTTTGTATATCTTTGAAATTAGTCTCCCTTCTGAAAATAGTATTCTGTCCCATAGATTATCCTTTTCCATGAAACCGTGTTCCTTGTCTTTGTTAAAATGTTCTTTTAATTGCCCAAATTGAAGCCATGTAATGTTACTACATATTTCTTTCATTTCATGTTGTGTTATGATAACATAGTTTTGATCTTGTTTCCTTATTATTTCACCATATTTTGGCCAGGATGTTCATCCCAACAATCTTCTTTGCATTGCCTCTAAGGGAGAGACCCATCTTGGAGTCTTGGTATACATTCTTGTTTTATATTTGTTCCATGTTTTAATTAGAGCGGATCTGAAGAAATTGTTACTTTTTCCGGTTTTTATTTTTCCATACCATAGGTATGAGTGCCAGCCAATTCATAAGTCAAAACCCTCTACATTAAGAATTTGTCTATTTTTTAATTATATCCAATCCTTTATCCATATTAAATTGCTGGCCTCATAATAAGAATTTAGATCAGGGATCGCAAATCCCCATCTTCTTTTGTCATCGATTAAATTTTTCATTTTTATTCTGGGTTTTTTCCCTTGCCAAATGAAATTATTAAGGTCCTTGTTCCATTCTGAAAAGCTTTTCTCATTTCTAAGGATTGGGAGGCACTGAAAAAGAAAAAGCATTTTTGGGGAAATAGTCATTTTGATGGTTGATATCCTTCCCCATAATGAAATTTTTAGGTTCTTCCAATTTTCTAAGTCTCTTTTTATTTCTTTCCAAGTTTTTTCATAATTGTTCTTTTTTGTTGTTATAGTTAGCCCTAAGTATTTGATTTTTGATAAAATCTGGAATCATAAGTGTTCTGCTATTAGGTCTTGTTTTTTCTTTGGAATGTTTTTTGTGAGGGCTTTAGTTTTATTTGTGTTGATTATAAACCCTGCCAATTTGCCGTATTCTTTAAGAACTTCCACCCATTTTTGACTCTTGTTGGCCGGGTCCTCAATGATGCAAATGATGTCATCCGCATATGCCCTCACTTTATAACTCACACCCTGGATGTTGGTGCCTTGTAATTCCTTATTATCTCTTATTTTATTTAGAAGAATTTCTAAGGACATTATGAAAATAAGCGGGGATAAAGGGCATCCCTGTCTTGTTCCCTTACTAATCTTTATTGCGTCTGTGTCTCGGCTGTTTATTAGAATTTTTGCTTCCTGGTTTTGATAGATGGTCTCTATTGTATTTTCAAAATAGTAGCCCATGTCCAATTCTTGAATCAGTAATTTAAAGAAGTCCCAGTTGACCCTATCGAAAGCTTTTTCGGCATCAACTGCGAGAAAGAGAACTTCCTTCTGGATGTTTGAATTGTAATATTCTATTAGATTGAATATAATTCATGTGTTGTCTTTGAGTTGTCTGTTGGGTAGGAAACCTACTTGGTTGTCTTTTATCCAATTTTTTAAAATTAATCTTTTGGCTAGAATGCTGGTAAAAATCTTATAATCAACACTGAGGAGGGAGATTGGCCTATAATTCTTGATTTCCTCCGGGTCTGAATTTTCTTTGTGAATAACTGTTATTAGAGCTTCCTTCCACAAATCTGGAAGAATTCTTTGTTCCCTTACCATGTTCATTATTTTTTGTAGATAAGGTGTTAGTTCCTTTTCAAATATTTTATAATAGACTGCTGTGAGCCCATCTGGGCCAGGAGCTTTATTCCCATCTAGTTTCCTAATAGCCATTTGTATTTCCTTATGTGATATTTCTTTATTGAGAGCTACTCTTTCTTCATCTGAAATCTTTTGCAATTTTAGTTTCCCTAGGTAGTGTGAGATATTTTCCTTTCCAATTTGGTCTTTTTCGTATAGAGTGCTATAAAATTTCATGAATTGCTTTAAGATTTCTTCCTCCGACGTTTAACATTTCCCATCTTCCTTTATTCTGTTAATGTAGGTTGCTTCCCTTTTTTCCTTAGTTTTCTTGAGAGCCATCTACCAGGCTTATTGGCATTTTCGAAGTGTGTTTGCTTAATATATTTTAGTTGATTTGTTCTTTGTTCTAATTCTAAATATTCCCTGTTTTTCTGTCTTGAGTTCTAATTCATGAAGTAGTTTTTGTTCTTTTGGGTTGGATTTCAGTTTCTTTTCTATCTCCACTATTCCTTTATTTTTTCTTGCTTTATTCTTTTCCTCCTGGCTCCTTGCTGTATGAAATAACCCCTCATAGTTGCTTTGCTGGCATCCCAAATTATATGGTATGGGGTTTCTTGGTTTTCATTTATTTTAAAGTATTCCTTTAAGATTTTTTTATTTTTATCTATATCTCCCTTTTTCCAGTAAATTCCCATCCAATCTTCACCTCCATGTTTTCCTAGTATTATTTATTGTTAATTCTAGGGGACAGTGATCCGTGTCCAATCTTGGTAAGATCTTGACTTCCGGTGTGTGTCCCATGGTGAAGAGACAGACTTGCTGAAGCTCCGACAGTTAGCCAGCCTTTCTAGTGACTGGGTAGAGCATTAGCTCCCTCTCCTTAATGGACTGAAGTGAAGGAGACTGAGAAACCCACAGCACCATCCAATGGCCCATAGAGGGGGTACCTCATCAAGGGGGAGTCCCTAGAAAGGCCCGGGAAAGGGGTGCCACAGGGTACGGCGAGTCGCTGCAAGGCAAGCCAGGGCCTTGGCACAGTCTCTGGCTGCACACACTTTTTTATATCAAGAAGGAAATAAGAAAGGGACTCAACAAAAGAGGGAAAAACAAAAACAACCTCACTTTTCCCCAAGTTGTATTTCGGGGGATAATGGGAGTTGCAACGTTTTGCCAGACTTTGCTAGCGTTGATAGAGAAAGAGAGTCGCTGCTGCCAGCCCAATGAGCAGCTCACAGAAAGGAAAGAGGGAAAAACAAAAACAACCTCACTTTTCCCCAAGTTGTATTTCGGGGGATAATGGGAGTTGCAACATTTTGCCAGACTTTGCTAGCGTTGATAGAGAAAGAGAGTCGCTGCTGCCAGCCCAATGAGCAGCTCACAGAAAGGAAAAAGGGAAAAACAAAAGCAACATCACTTTTCCCCAAGTTGTATTTCGGGGGATAATGGGAGTTGCAACGTTTTGCCAGACTTTGCTAGCGTTGATAGAGAAAGAGAGTCGCTGCTGCCAGCCCAATGAGCAGCTCACAGAAAGGAAAGAGGGAAAAACAAAAGCAACATCACTTTTCCCCAAGTTGTATTTCGGGGGATAATGGGAGTTGCAACGTTTTGCCAGACTTTGCTAGCGTTGATAGAGAAAAAGAATCGCTGCTGCCAGCCCAATGAGCAGCTCACAAAAAGGAAAGAGGGAAAAACAAAAACAACCTCACTTTTCCCCAAGTTGTATTTCGGGGGATAATGGGAGTTGCAACGTTTTGCCAGACTTTGCAAAATGAAAACTGGAAAATTTGATTTCTTCTATTTGCAACTCACTTTAACGCCTATGCAAAGAAAAGTTTCCCAATCAAACGCCCAAAAAGCTGCTGAACTCCTCTTTATCCGAAAGAAAAAAGCCCACCCCGCACCAGGCAATATGGCCCAGCAGAAAAGTTGCAGGGCTGCTGGGAAAATGGCAAACGCCAAGCTGGTGGGGGAAAAAGCCCACAGGCCCTTTGGAAAAACACCCTCCCCAAACACCCACCCATTTTCCTCCTCACCCACCCACCCTTTTCTCCCGGTCTTCTAATCTTTAGCTCAGCCAAGGAAGCTGTGACGCAGCAATAAAATCTTGCCTGCCAGCCTGCCTGGAATCTCACTCCCACCCTCTCCACTCCAGATCCCTGGTGCAAATGAGCCACGAGGCTCCCTGCAGGCTCTTTTCATTCAGGACATACAAGCCCCTCCCCTGAGTTAAACGTGCTTTCTGATTGGCCACAAGGTGGAAACAACACGCTAGGTTGCCCCAGTGCACTGAAACAAGTTTGGGTGATTTGCAAAAGCTTGTTTTCCTAACGAAAAAAAACGACGACATCAGAAAAAGGGCCTATCGCGGTTCGAAACAGCAGGATCCACGCGACTGGACAATCCAGGTCGAATATTGCTTCAAAAGTTACAAAACTAACGAATTACTAACGGCAAACGGGGAAATCGAATTATGTGAGCAAACCTAGTAAGCACCATCACTTTGAAAGTGATCCGGTACTCAATTGGTAACCAGTGCAGCTCTAGTAGGATTGGTGTTATATGACATCTCATCAGGACTTCCGCAAGAAGTCGAGCAGCTGCGTTTTGTACCAACTTGAGCTTCCGGATCACCGACAAAGGAAGGCCAATGTAGAGGGCGTTACAGTAGTCCAGTCTTGAGATGACCGTGGCCTGGATCACTGTAGCTAGGTCGTCCCTTGACAGATAGGGGGCCAGCCGTCTAGCCTGCCGAAGGTGAAAGAAGGCGGTTTTGCTAACGATGGAGACCTGGCCTTCCATTGTCAGCAGAGGGTCCAAAAGGACTCCCAGATTCTTTACCAATGATGACGGGCATAGCGCCTCGCCATCCAGGGTAGGCAACTGGATACCCCCACTGCCCGGTCGACCCAGCCATAAGATCTCCATCTTTGCTGGATTCACCCTCAACCTGCTGGCACGCAGCCATCCAGTAACAGCCTCGAGGCATTGATGAAAATTATCGGGTACAGAGTCCGGTCGGCCTTCCATCTTCAACATCTTCATCAGCGTACTGGTAGCACTCGAGTCTGAAACCTCAAACCAGCTGAGCAAGTGGTCGCATATAGATGTTAAACAACAGAGGGGAGAGAATGGCCCCTTGAGGCACCCCACAAAGTAGAGGGGACCTTTCAGAGACCAGGCCTCCCCTCTCCACTCGCTGTCCATGGTTGTGAAGAAAGGAGGCCAGCCAATTTAAAGCTGTCCCCCTGACTCCAACAACGGCAAGGCGGTGGGTCAAAAGATTATAATCGACTGTGTCAAATGCTGCAGTGAGGTCCAATAACACGAGCAGCACCAACCCGCCCTGATCAAGCTGGCATCGAAGATGATCCGTGATGGAGACCAGCACAGTCTCTGTCCCATGCCCCGCACGAAAGCCGGACTGGAAGGGATCTAATCCGTCTGTGTTGTCTAGGAACTGTTGCAACTGCTCCGCTACTGCCCTCTCAATCACCTTGCCCAGGAATGAGAGGTTCGAAACTGGGCGATAGCTGGAGGGAACTGAACGATCTAAATCTGGTTTCTTCAGCAGGGGAGAGACCACCGCCTCTTTTAAACCCTCTGGAAAGACTCCTTGCTCAAGGGAGCTGTTTATTATCTTCAACAGAGAGTCACGTAATCCCTCCAAGCAGGATCTTACCAACCAGGAGGGACACGGATCGAGGGAGCAAGTGGTCGGTCTAGCTGCAGCTATGAGCCTATCAACAGCCTCTGCGTCCAGTGGGATGAACCGGTCGAGGGTGGGCCCAGCAAGTGGCCATGGAGTCTCAAGTTCTCTCCTTGTATCAATTGTGGCAGGGAGGTCCCGGCATAGTAGACTTCAAAAATGAAATGAAGAAGGAACTAAGGGACATGAAACAGGATATAGGCGCAATAAATGAACTGAAGGAACTGAAGAATGACAAAAAAGAACTCAAAAAATCCCACGAGGAATTACAAAAAGAAGTGAAGGTCTTAGAGACTAAAAACACAAAATTAGAAGCAAAGCAGGAATTGATGGAAGCAAAAGAATTAGAATAACAGCTAAGGTTTAGACATTTTTGGGAAGATTCGAAAGAAAATATAAGGAGGATAATGCTTGAAATTATCTCTAACCTTCTTCAATGCCCAACAGAAGAAGCTGAAGATAAGATTGTCCGAGTGTACAGAATAAATACAAATTACGCAAAAAGAAATAAAACACCACGGGATGTGATTGTAAACTTCACAAAAAAGACTTTTAGAGACAAAATCCTCAGAGCGAACAGCGGCTATCCAACAATGCATAAAGAAAAAAAGATTGCAATTTTGAAAGAGTTCCCGAACGAAATACTAAACAGAAGAAGAAAATACCTGTTTTTAGTAGAAGAATTAAAAGTCAGAAGGCCTCATGACAACGTACAAAGATCATAAGTTTTGGATAACATCAGAAGAAAAAGCCAAGGCTTTCTATAAGAAGCTGAAGAAAGATATTGAAGAGCATGAGGCAAGTGACTACGAAGATCGACAAGACAGAAAAAGTACCCAAATGAAATCATCTAAGAAGAAAGAGCTAGAGTTGGGGATACCCAATGCTTTCCTAAAGAAAAGAATGAAACTACAAATACTCGGCAAGCCGATGGAAGAAGGTGAAGAAGAGGAAGAGGAAGAGGAGATTGAAGAAGAAGGGAAGAGTGAGAGTGAAAACAAAGAAGACAGAATATGAATAGGAAGTTAACAATTTATTGCAATAATGTAAACGGGCTGAACTAGCCCCAGAAATGTAATAAAATATTTAATAAAATCTAGAAACTGGACCATGACGTAATTTCACTACAAGAGACTCATATCACACAATCACAGGCAGCATATTTAACTCAGAAAAGATTGGGACAGGATTTCCACTCCTCACACACCCAAAAGAAAAGAGGGGTAGTAACATATATCAGCTCAAAATTCCCGGCTCAATTATCCTTTAAGGATACAGAGGGAAGGATCCTGGGGGTTACAATCACAGTAGATATTACGAAAATATTACTGTGCAATATCTATGCGCCAAACTAAGGAAAGTCGACCTTTGTGAAAAAGTTAAAAGAACTAATTATGGACAAGGAGTTTGACAGTATAATTATGATGGGAGATTTTAATGGAATACTAGACAGTTCAAAAGATAAGAGTGAGAGCAAAGGAAAAGGTAAGAAAAAATATAATGGAACCCTATCCAAGGCTTTTAGAAATCTAAAAGAAGAATATAACCTACAAGATGTCTGGAGACTATTACACCAAGATTATATTTCTTGGCTAGACATAATAGCTGATCGAGGATAGATATTATTAGGAATATATTCATAACCTGTTACGATTATGATACCAACATGGTTAGATATTGGTACAGAGTAGCCTCCGGTGGCTCAGTGTGTTAAAGCACTGAGCTGCTGAACTTGCAGACTGAAAGGTCCCAGGTTCAAATCTGGGGAGTGGAGTGAGCGCCCGCTGTTAGCTCCAACTTCTGCCAACCTAGCAGTTCAAAAACATGCAAATGTGAGTAGATCAATAGGTACCCCTCCGGCGGGAAGGTAATGGCGTTCCATGCAGTCATGCCGGCCACATGACCTTGGAGGTGTCTATGGACAACGGTGACTCTTCGGCTTAGAAATGGAGATGAGCACCAACCCCCAGAGTCGGACAAGACTGGACTTAACGTCAGGGGAAACCTTTACCTTTACCTTACTAGCAAAAAACATAGAAGACTTGGGGTTTATGTGAGCAGAGGTGAGAAAAAGCAAAATAGCCAGCCTCCCTTTCCCTTTAAAGAGTCATGTGCATAAAATAAGCATCAGAGACATCAAAAGTAAAATAGTAAAAATATGTTTACTCACAATCTTGTATGATGATGGTCATACAGGTAAAAAAATCTTAGTTCCAAAAGAATACAGTTCAGGATACTACATATCTCTTAACAAAGTGATAATCAGCATGGCATAGCTGGATCAAGAAAACAGGAAAAGCAGAGAGAGAGCAGGAAGAGAGTCTCCCTTTTTTATGCCACAAATTCTAAAGGTGTTCATCACTTCCTGTGTGTCCCCAGAAAGGATACTCCCCTTTTTCACTTCACATGCGCAACCCTTAAAATGGTGTCATCAACTTTGGAATGCAGCTTGGCTCAGGTTACTAAGCAACAAACAAAATTAACTACATAAACCATCCCACATTGAAAATGCATGCATGATTGCTAGATAATCCAACAGATATGTTCTGGGTGTCAAAATCGTTGGTTCCAAAAGTTAAGAAAGTCAAGATCTTACCAAGATCTGCTTATTGCTTACGGTGGCGCAGCGGGTTAAACTGCTGAGCTGCTGAATTTGCTGACCAAAAGGTCAGCAGTTCGAATCTGTGGAGCGGGGTGAACTCCCGCTGTTAGCCCCAACTTCTGCCAATCTACCAGTTAGAAAACATGCAAATGTAAGTAGACCAATAGATACTGTTCCACTGGGAAGGCAATCGCGCTCCATATAGTCATATTGGCCACATGACCTAGAAGGCATCTATGGACAATGTCAGCTCTTTGTCTTAGAAATGGAAATGAGCAACAACCCCCAGAGTTGGACCCGACTAGACTTAATGTCAGGGGAAAAACTTTACTTTACCCTATGGGGAGTCCAGCTAATCTGCAGACTGTGACTAGCTAATCTGCTTACTGAATTATAAATTAGCACACTCCCCTGTGTAATATAACTTCTTTGTTCTAGAAGTGTCTGGATTATGAAGAAAATTATTGTAATCATAGGCGAGCTGTTTGGTTGGCCATTTGAAATGAGGGAAGGTTGACCTACTTCAGGAGCTACTTATTCATGCTATGACAATTGGGAAATTGGCACAGTGATTGGGTTTGGAAGCTCCTGAGAATGGTCAGGAAGAAAGAATATCTCCATTGTTGCTACCTAACATAAAATAAAATGTAGAGGTCATATGAAACCCAGGGAAAGCAATAGAATAAAAAGGTTCTTTTGTTAGGGCCATACCATCATCTTATACCTTCAAGTCTTGGGCCAATATGCTGTTCAACATAAGAATCGGCATGGAGCCCAATAGACAGAAGTTAAAAAAAATATGTTTGAAAGGCTTGCCCTGTTAAGGGACTTCAAAAGGTACCACATTGAGATCCCAATAACCTGTATGCTTAAGCATATATTAGGTGTGAACTAAATCACAGGTAGAAAATGGAATATAATTTATACTCAGTAGAACTTGGTAACAATCTTTCACATCTTAACATCTACCAAATATGTTCAATTAAAACCAATAGCCTGATTACCAAGGAAGATAGGAGTTTGGGTTTGATATGAATAGTGGGCTGGAAAAGACTGGCCAATATTTAAACAATTGCAAATATTTATATACTGATTATATCGTAATATTTCAAAGTGGTGTACATCAATAAAATGTAGTCAAGCTAGAAATACAGCCTTCTTTCACATCTGTGGCTACAGTACTAGCTCACAGTTCACAACCACGCCATCTGCCCTATGCACATCATAGTTTAGGTCAAATCCCAGCTTCCTCATAAACCTCATGTGGTCACCTTGAGCAAATCATAGCATCTTATCCGTAACCTACTTCATATGGTTGTTGTTAGAATAAAAGTAGGTGATGGTGGAGGGAAATAATGTACAATATTCTTAGTTCTAGGAGATACATGGAATGAAATTTGTTAAGAACAATATTGTTGGGACAAATTGATGCCATAAAAACCCATGTGTTAATGGCCTTTTAAAATGTCTCAATCAAGCTACAGTCCTCTACACAATTTCCACTGGGTCTGACTTTTGAGTACATATGTGCATTGCTAATGGGAACAGAACTTTGCTCTGCAGAATATGCTCTCCAAGTAAGTAGCCAGTAAATCTCTCCCAGCACTGGCCCTCCACTGGTTATAGTTCTGTGCCTATGTGCTCCTGGCCCGTGTGCACACACAGATATATACACTGGACAAGCAGATCCAAAAGAAGATATGAAACTAAAAATAACCCTTAAATATAAGGTTTATGCATATCTCAGACACAGAGCAAATAAGCGTGTGCAAACTATTGCAGTCAGATTATTAACTACGGCTGGCTACAGGGAGTACACACCTCTTTAGTTACAACAGTTCAATTGGCTACCTGCTCATTTTTGGGCAGACTTCAAAGCGCTGATGATGAGCTATAAAGCCATGTATGGTCCAGGCCCAGCTTGTTGGAAGGATTGTATTATTTTATACGAAGCTACCCATGTTTTCAGGTCTTCTGGGGAGACCGTACTTTTGGTCCCATCTTCTTCACAGGTGCATTTGGTGTAAACATGGGAGAGTGGCTACTCCCAGGCTCTGGAACTTCCTTCCAAGAATGGCTAAAGTGACATACCCTTACTATCTTTCAGCAAGCTGGAAGCATCTTTAATTCTTTAGGGGAAGTAGACTCTGTATACTTAGATTTTTATTCATGGTTGTTTTAATTCATCTTGGCTGCTTTTACTTTTATAATGATTTAATAGCTTTTTAACTTTTATTCGCTGTTAATTTTTAACCATTTGTTTTAATAGTTTTAAACCACCTTGAGTCCCAAACTAGAAAATGGCAGGTTATACATGCATATTGTCAGGATTTGGCAGGTGTAGTGTAACGGCATATCCAGGTG
The DNA here is from genome assembly GCF_035594765.1 of Anolis carolinensis. Taxonomy (NCBI): domain Eukaryota; kingdom Metazoa; phylum Chordata; class Lepidosauria; order Squamata; family Anolidae; genus Anolis; species Anolis carolinensis. The sequence goes on from NC_085841.1 coordinate 209,036,829, forward strand.
CATAATTGTTAGGTCAGAATGACAATGCAAGTTTGAGTGTCTGATGAAACCATGAGCTAATGCCAAAGCACAGGGATGATGCAATACAATATTTAATTGGTTGGGTCTTGTATAAAAGTAGAACAGCCAATATGTTAGTTGGTTGATTGGTTGGTGTTGTTGGTTCCATTGCTGATCATTGATGCTGACTGGAGTGAGAGATTTACATTGGAAAATTTGCTGAGAGTAAGAGAAGGAGAGAACGTGATTTTGTACAAAGTTGTTCATGTTTTATGCTACTGAACTGAAAGATAAAAGCCTTCCTGATTTGCAACGAAAGCTCTGCTGTTTGCTTGTGTGCTTTGTTCACTCAGGTACCTCCAGGCTATTTAAAGATTCAGAGCTAGCTTTCCTTGCTCATAGAATGAGCACAATATCTTAACACGTATGTACATATACGCATGCATGTGGGAAGAGAAAATTTATTTTCAAATCGGAAATGCTTCCCTGCTACATTGATTCTATATTAGGGAAATTAGAGGAATCTAAAATCCATGAAAGGGGGTTTATGAGGAAGACTGATAGAGAGAACCTGCTGCTCAGTTCTGGGTGAATTGTAATTCAAAATATGTTGGCAGGGATTTTTACTTCCCTGTGTATATATTTCATGAGGGGTTTTTTTGCATCATAGGACTTAACCATCACATGGAGGTGGAAACTGGAGCAGAAGCAGGATCTACAATGCGGTACTCATTGCCAGTTTGCCACCTCCCTGCAATGAATTCTGTCAATATTCTCTAACTGCACCATGATGCCAGAACTTACTTGGTGTGATAAGGTGTGATAAGGTCTCGGTGCTTCTGTGGCAGCATGCTGTCCTCTCCACCCATGGATACATTTTCTTTTAAAATTTGTTTTAACCCAACTTTTAAAATACGTATTTTAAAAAAGCAGGGGAAAGTGACACAACAGGAGGCAGAGTTTTTTTGTGTGTGTCTGGATTATATGGCAGTGTAGACTCATACAATCCATTTCAAAGCCAATATTGTGGATTATCTACCTTGATATTCTGGGTTATACGGCTGGGTGGAAGGGCCCTAATATCTGGTCATAACCTGAAATGCTTTTATTACACCACTGGCAGGCAGATGTGAACAACAATGATTATGGAATCCTAATTCACAAACTATTAAAATGTTCTGGAAGAGCTGCTGTGCCATTATAATAATAGTCTGGCTGCCATATTTCACAATATTTTCCATCACCGGTGCTTAGGCATGCTCTTCCTACCATGATTACTACCATGCTGCATACTTTTCAAACAAGCCCAGATTTATGGAACTACTTTTCCTCCCACAGATACTAAATACACTTTACAACAACCTGACAGAGTAGGCAAGGATTAAAATCAACGCATTGCAGCCAAGGCTAGCAGAGCATGGGTCACTTAAAACCAACAGACAGGTTTGTAGCAAGACTTATCATTAAACATACATGATCATTAAACAGCATGACTTCTCTCTTTGTACAGAGACACACAGCATCTGCAAAAACCGGTTTATCCATCCCTTTGACATAGAGCTCTGCCTCTTCTTTCTTTCTCTCTCTCTTTGGGGATATCTACACTGTAGGATTAATGCAGTTTGACCCCATTTTAACCACCGTGGCTCAATGCCATGGAATCAAAGGAGCTGTGGTTTGATGAGATCCCAGCAGTCTTTGGCAGAAAATAATAATAATAATAATAATACTCCCCCGCAGGTGCCACCTTGACATGGTGGTGGTGGTGGTGGGGGGCTTAACCATTCCATGATGACTGAGAGCTGTGCTGGCGGTAGTGTAACTACTGGCAGGTCCAACCAAGCCAGAGAGGCCTCAGCTGAGGAGTGGAACCAAGTGCACCTAACCCATTAGTATTATGAAGAATCAAACCAAAACGAAGTCTATACTGGCTCGGTCGTCGCCCAGGATAAAAAGGACCGCGGTGGATGCTGCTGTTTCTGGACATCCATCGACAAGTGAGCTATGGAATCAAAATACAAATGAACAGTCACAGAAGCGGCAAAAATATACAATGCCAGAAAACTGCACAATTATGAAATGCTACTACAAATCTGAACCTCAAAGGCGTGGCTACCAAAAAAGGATGCATCAGGTGTGGAAACAAGAGTACCCTGACTCACAGATAACAGAACCCCGACTGGCTGACCAATGAAGATTCATAATCAGAAACAAAGTGTTCAGTGAAGTTAAACTCGAAGAAATCCAGAAAATTTGCAAAGTAAATTACCATCAGACCACAGCACAGACAGCAGCAGAGACTCCAGCAACACTTGGAATTGTGGAACAGATTGAACCAGAAGAAAGTGTGGAGTTTTTGCAAGAATTTGAAGAACCAGCACTTGAAACACCTGTTGAACCACCAGGAACCTTGACAGCAAGACAACAAGAGCTCAAGGATACATGGCTCATGCTGCAGCAAATGCAATAAGAAAGAGGCTCCCAACTCTAAAAACAGTGCCCAAGAGACACCTCGCGCCTCTCATGAAAGATGTGAATACAGTACTCTCCACTGTCCAAATAACATCAATTGAACAAACAAACCAGTATGCCTACAGTGCAGCAGTGATAGTAACAGAAGAGCTTGGGCTCCTACAACCAAGGCAGCCCCAAAGAAAATCAACTGGAAAACCAAAGTGGAAGGTCAGGCTAGAGTTGAAAATCAAAAAGCTTAGATCTGATGCAAGTAACCTGAAAAATATGAAAGAGAAGAAACTGAAGAATGACAAAATCAAGCAATACCTGATCCGAAAGTACTGGCTGAACACCAGAAAAATTGAAGCTTTGGAAATCGTGAAAGAACAAATTACAGCAACAGCCAGAAAAATCAAAAGATATGAAGCCAGAATCATGCAATACAGACAAAATCAACTGTTTCAATCAGACCAAAGACGGCTTTACCAGAGTCTGAACCAAACAACAGACACAGTAACCATAAAGCCAGAGAAAACTGCAACAACAAAGTTCTGGAAAGAACTTGGGAAAATAATAAGAACTACAACAAAAACGCTGGGTGGATAAAGGAGTTTGAAGGAAAATTCTCACAAAACAAAATGGAACAGATGGAAATAACAACTGAAATGATCAGCAAACAAGTGCAAAAAGTAAAGAACTGGACATCACCTGGTAGTGATCAACTTCATGGATTTTGGCTCAAACATCTGATTAGTTTACATGGAAAAATGGCCCAACAATTCAATGAGATGCTGCAGAATGGAAGTATCAGTGAATGGCTAACAACTGGAAGAACATACCTGATACAAAAGGATCCAGCAAAAGGAGCAGCACCAGGAAACTACAGGCCAATAACGTGTCTGCCCACTATGTTTAAACTACTGACTGGCATCATAGCTGACAAAGTTCAAGATTATCTTGAAGAAAAAAACATCTTGCCAGATGAACAGAAAGGCAACAAATGGAAAAGCAGGGGCACAAAAGACCAGTTATTGATTGACAACATGATTCTGGAGAACTGTAAGAGCCAAAAAGCTAATCTTCACATGACGTGGATTGACTACAAAAAGGCCTTTGACTCACTCCCACACAGCTGGATCATCAAGTGCCTGGACGCCATCGGGATTTGTAAAAACGTTGGCACCTTCATTGAAAACATGATGGAGCACTGGAAAACTGAAATGTTTGTTGAAAATGAAAGTTATGGACTTGTCAACATCAGAAGAGGAATTTTCCAGGGAGATTCATTGTCCCCCTTTGCTTTTCATTATTGCCATGATCCCTCTGTCAACAATCTTACAAAAAACAAATCTCGGTTATCAAACATCTAAGAAATCTCACAAAATTTCACATCTGATGTACATGGATGACCTGAAGCTGTATGGGAAAATGGAAACTGAAATCCAGTCTCTGACCAACACTGTCCGAATATTTAGCACTGATATCAGCATGGAGTTTGGTTTGGACAAATGTTCGACAGTGGCATTGAAGAAAGGAAAAATCATTGAAAGTGAGGGCATAAATATGCCTAATGACCAAACAATAAAGTGTCACCAACCAGAGGCCTATAAATATCTGAGCATACTACAGCTGGACAACATCAAGCATGAACATGTGAAAACTGTAGTCAGTAAAGAATACACACAAAGGGTCAGAAAAATTCTCAAAAGCAAGCTCAATGGAGGCAACACCATCAAGGCCATAAACACCTGGGCCATACCTGTCATAAGATATACTGCTGGCATCATAAATTGGACACAGGTGGAACTGGACAATTTGGACAGAAAAACAAGAAAACTCATGACCATTCATCATTCACTGCACTCCCGTAGTGATGTTGACCGGCTATATCTGCCTAGAAGATCAGGGGGCAGAGGACTCTTACAAGTAAAACAAGCAGTCAAAGAAGAAAAACATGCCCTGGCAGAATATGTAAAGCAAAGTGAAGAACCTGGTTTGATTGAAGTCAAAAATCAGAAACTCCTCAAAGCACAGCAGACAAAAAATCAGTACAAGAAAACTGCACTACAAACTAGAGCTGACAGCTGGCACAACAAAACATTGCATGGAAAGTTCCTTGACAAAATTGAAGGAAAAGCTGATAAGGAGAAGACCTGGCTCTGGCTCACAAATGGGACCCTGAAGAAGGAGACAGAAGGCCTGATCCTTGCAGCCAGGAGCAAGCCATCAGAACAAATGCAATTAAGGCAAAGATCGAAAAATCAGCTGATGACCCGAAATGCAGACTGTGCAAGGAAGCTGATGAAACCATTGAACATATCCTCAGCTGCTGTAAGAAAATTGCACAGACAGACTACAAACAGAGGCACAACCATGTGGCCCAAATGATCCATTGGAACTTATGCCTCAAGTACCACCTCCCAGCAGTAAAGAACTGGTGGAATCACAAACCTGCAAAAGTATTGGAAAATGAGCACACAAAGATACTGTGGGAACTCCGAATCCAGACTGACAAAGTTCTGGAACACAACAGACCAGACATCACAGTTGTGGAAAAGAAAAAGGTTTGGATCATTGATGTCGCCATCCCAGGTGACAGTCGCATTGACAAAAAACAACAGGAAAAACTCAGCCGCTATCAGGACCTCAAGATTGAACTTCAAAGACTCTGGCAGAAACCAGTGCAGGTGGTCCCAGTGGTGATCGGCACACTGGGTGCCATCCCAAAAGATCTCAGCTGGCATATGGAAACAATAGACATGGACAAAATCATGATCTGCCAACTGCAAAAGGCCACCCTGCTGGGATCTTCACACATCATCCGAAAATACATCACAAAGTCCTAGACACTTGGGAAGTGTTCGACTTGTGATTTTGTGAAATGAAATCCAGCATATCTATCTTGTTTGCTGTGTCATACAATAAAATAATAATAATAATAATAATAATAATAATAATAATAATAATAATAATAATAATAATAATAATGTGTTTTCAGTGGCTTTCATGTCCAGAATCATTGGGCTTCTGTGAGTTTTCCGAGCTGTATGGCCATGTTTCAGAAGCAGCATTCTCTCCTGACGTTTCACCCACATCTATGGCAGGCATCCTTAGAGGTTGAGGTCTGTTGGAAACGAGGCAAGTGGGGTTTATATATCTGTGGGAGGTCCAGGGTGGGAGAAGGAACTCTTGTCTGTTTGATGCAAATGTTTAATGCTGCTATTGCAAAACCTTGCACCTTCAAGCCCTGGCTGCTTGCTGCCTGGGAAATCCTTTGTTGGGAGGTGTTACCTGGCTCTGAATGATTTATGTCTAGAATTCCCCTTTTTTCTGAGTGTTACTCATTATTTACTGTCCTGATTTTTAGAGATTTTTAATACTGGGAGCCAGATTTTGTTCATTTTCATTGTTTCCTCCTTTCTGTTGAAATTGTCCACATGCTTGTGGATTTCAGTGCCTTCTCTGTGACACGAATCAAGGCACATGAAAGACAGTGCAGCCTAACTCCACCAGACAAGTCAGCCATAGCAGGGCATTTGATGAACCAACCTGTATACAGCATATTATTTGATAAAACAGAAATGCTGGACCACTCTAGCAACCACCATGTCAGACTACACAAAGAAGCCATTGAAATCCACAAGCATGTGGACAATTTCAACAGAAAGGAGGAAACAATGAGAATGAACAAAATCTGGCTACCAGTATGTAAAAACTCTAGAATCAGGACAGGAAATAAAGAACAACACTAAAAAGGGGGAATTCCAGACAGGAAACAATCAGGGCCAGTTAACACCTCCCAACAAAGGATTCCCCCAGGCAGGAAGCAGCCAGACTTTGAAGGTACAAGGCCATTCAATGCTAGTCAAGCTGACCAATGGCACTTGCCCAGTTTCCAACAGACCTCACAACCTCTGAGGATGCCTGCCATAGATGTGGGTGAAATGTCAGAAGAGAATGCTTCTGGAACATGGCTTACAGTCCGGAAAACTCACAGCAACCCAGAGCCTGGAGATCTTCCTGCAAAGATCCCCACCCAGAGTCTCTGCACCCTCCAAACCTTTTCCTTGTCTTTCTGTTTCTTCTTCGTGTAGTCTGTGAAATACACACAAATGGGTTATCTTCTGCATCTGCGCAGCCGTTCGGAACCTTCTAGCATTTTAAAATGGAAACATTTTGACGGAGGCCCTGCCCCCTCTTCCCTTGTACTATAAATCCCCGAGGATGGGCCTTTGCCTCAGTTCCTTTTTTCCGCCGCAATCGGCAGCCGCTAGGAACCTCTGTAGTGTTTTTTGTCAGCGATTTTTTCTAGTTGCCTATCGGTTTTTTGACTTGGACTTCTCCCTGACTATGGCGATATTCTCCTCTCTCTCACTCGGACTCCCTGATGATTCTTTGGATCACCCTAAGGCCAGTTTTCTCCAATATGAGTTTTTTTTCGTGTCAGGAGCAACCGGAGTTGCTTCTGGAGTGAGAGAATTGGCCGTCTGCAAGGACGTTGCCCAGGGGACGCCCGGATGTTTTGATGTTTTTACCATCCTTGTGGGAGGCTTCTTTCATGTCCCCGCATGGAGCTGGAGCTGATAGAGGGAGCTCATCCACACTCTCCCCAAGGGGGAATTCGAACCTGGCAGCTTTCAGGTCAGCAACCCAACCTTCAAGTCACTTAGTCCACTACGCCATCTGGGGGCTCCTCCAATATGAGTAACACCTCCTTTTTCAAAAAGTGTGGAGTGTGCAGGGCAAGCTCCCCGATTCGGATGGACACTCTAAGTGTCTCTTATGCCTGGGGAGAGTCATGTTCCCCAGTCGTGCCAAATTTGCCTGGCGTTTACTCCTCAGGCGCAGCGGAATAGGGAGTCCCGCCTGAAAGCCCTCCTGTATGAAGTGTTGGCACCTGAGGGAACCCATGCCTTAAAGCGTTCGGCCACTCAGCTGCTTGCAACGGCCAATGAGGGGGACTGTGAGCCTGTTGATTCCTCCCCAGCCTCTCCCTCCCCTGCCCAGGAGAAGGGGCATGAGAATGGTGCCAAGCTGCCTGCACTGGCACCCAAGAAAGCCAAGCTGTCTAAGGAGCCACAATCCTCTACCAAAGCAAAAGAGGTGCTCAAGAAACATAAGAAAGGGAGGCAACTTGATGGCAATAAGCCCCCAAGTCCCCCATGCCTGGATGTGGCCGCAGCCCAGCAGGGCTTGGCTCAAAACCTTTCAAAACGGAGTGCACAGGAGCCGTTGGCGCTAACCCCAGTCAATGATTCCTTGGCCAAGCTGCGGGGCTGGCTTGAGCGCAGGAGTGCAACTCTTTCTCCCCCAGTGGGAAACTCACCGGTTCAAAAGGAGCGCACGAGAGACCTCCCACTGGCCTCAGGCCTGCGCCGGCTGTCCACTTCTCCCCCAGAGCCTGTTGTGGAGGCTGGGACAAGAGTGTGGGGAGCGCCACCCCCACCATGTGCCTCGGCACCGATGCCACTCTCCCTCTATCACTTTGTGGAGTTCCTGGTCCCAAAGCCCCTCCAGAGCTTCTTATTACCGGGCTTCTTCTCGTTTACCAGATCGTCAGCTCCCTTATTATTTTTATGATTTTGGCCACTACAAGTACACCCTGCCTCCTCCAGAATATGGCTGCTGCCGCCATTTTGGTTGTGTGCCTCATGCAACCTCCAGAGTCCTCCAGAGAGAAGGAGCCCACCCTCTTCCTCCTCCTCCTCCTCCTCCTCCTCCTCCTCCTCCTCCTCCTCCTCCTCCTCCTCTGGAGCCTGGCCTGCTTTCCCCTCCTCCAGGCCCAGAATTTTGAAGTACAGAAGAGGACGGACAAGTACTGTGCACCCCTTTGGCTGTTTCATTGAAAGATGGACACCCCTGACTCAGCCAGATGTGACGCAGGAGGAGGCCCCAATGCCATGACTATTGAGGGCAGTGGGAAATTCTGGGAAAGACCCATGCAGACATTCCTAAGTGTGGCTAGCTCAGACATACAGCATCAGCAATTCAGGCAATTCCTGTATCAAGTGGGCAAAGGCCCTCAAGAGATCTGTGGGTGCCTCCATGCTCTGTGCCAACAGTGGCTGAAGCCAAAAGAATGGAGCAAACAACAAATGCTGGACCTGGTGATCCTGGAGCAGTTCCTAAGCATCCTTCCCCCAGATATGGCAACCTGGATCAGGGAATGTGGGGCTGAGACCTGTTCCCAGGCGGTGGCCTTGGCGGAAGGATTCCTCCTGAGTCAGGCAGAGGACAAGAAGCCAGAAGGACAGGCCAAAAATCTGTATGTGGAAGTTCAGTTGGATCTCCCTGCCTCAGAGGAGTCTCCATCAGAGACAACCTGTAGCCCTCAATGGAAGGAACTTGAGCAGGAGAGAGACACGGCTGCGGCCTTGCAGGGGGCTGGAACAATGCCATTAAGCCCTCAGTCGCTTCTTTCCATTTGCAATGGAGTGGAACCAATTGAGGGGCCTGTGAGCTTTGAGGATGTGGCCATCCATTTCTCCCCTGAGGAATGGGCTTTTCTGGATGCTGATCAGAGAGCCCTGCAAGCGCAGATCATGGAAGAGACCTGTGGAATAGTAGCCTCACTTGCAGATAACTGGAGTGAGAGCTTTGTCTGCACCAAATGTGGGAAGTGCTTTTGGCACAAATGGGAGCTGACCAGACACCAGCAAGCCCACCTGGAAGAGGAAAATCCTACCAGCGAGAAAGCCTTCCAGTGCAATGCCTGTGGGAAAGATTTTGCCCAAAATATGGCACTTGTGCTTCACAAGAAACTTTGTGCTGGAAAAAATGGAGGAGCCTTTGATTTTGATTTCAAATTGACCCATTTAAGATGTCAAACAGACTACAAAGGAAAGAAAACACACAAATGCCAGGAGTGTGGGAAATCCTTTGCTGGCAGAACAATATTACTGGTTCACCAGAGAGTCCACACAGGAGAGAAACCGTTCAAATGCCCAGAGTGTGGGAAATGTTTTTCAGCAAGTTCCAACTTTGTTACTCACCAGAGGCTCCACACAGGAGAGAAACCATACAGATGCCAGGAGTGCGGGAAATGCTGCACCCGGAAGTCAGAGCTCGTCATCCATGAAAGGGTCCACATAGGAGAGAAACCCTTTAAGTGCCAGGAGTGTGGGAAATGCTTCTCTCAAAACTCAACTCTTGCCACACACTGGAGGGTCCACACAGAAGAAAAACCATACAAGTGCCAGGAATGTGGAAAATGGTTTGCTCACAAATCATCGCTTCTGGTCCACCAAAGAATACATACAGGAGAGAAACCATACAAATGCCAGGAATGTGGGAAAAGCTTTGTCCACAGTTCACATCTTGTGACCTACCAGACACTCCACACAGGTGAGAAACCCTACAAATGCCAAGAGTGTGGGAAATGCTTTGCTCACACGTCACACCTTGTGACCCACCAGACCCTCCACACCAGAGAAAAACCATATGAATGCCTGGAATGTGGAAAATGTTTTGCTACAAATTCAAGCCTTGGTAGCCACATTAGAGTCCACACAGGAGAGAAACCATACAAATGCCAGGAGTATGGGAAAACCTTTGCGTACAGTTCACACCTTATGCCTCACCAGATACTCCACACAGGAGAGAAACCATACAAATGTCTGGAGTGTGGGAAAAGCTTTTCTACAAACTCAGAGCCAAAGAGAGAGCCAAGAGAGCCAAAGAAGACCTTAAGATCATGGGGGGGGGGGGGAGTGTACCTAGATACTGTATTTATATTTTTATGTTTTAATATCTTAATGTTAATGGTTTTAAATTGTATTTATATGTTGATTGGTTCTATTGATTTTTTGTGATGTTTTATTTGCTTTGTATAATGTGGCATTGAATTTTTGCCTAAATGTATGTTATATGCCGCTCTGAGTCCTCTGCGGGGTGAGAAGAGCGGGATAGAAATGAAGTAAATAATAATAAATAATAATAATACTACGCCCCCTGCTGTGCCCTCCCATTCCTTCCAAGGGGCACAGGCGGGGAATGGCCTCTCGGAAGCGAGGAGCAGCGTCTCAGTACTGAGGCCTCCACCTCCTGCCAACAGCAGTGTCTCGGTACCAAAGGCCATCCCATCTGCAGCTCCCACGGCTGCCTTGGGGGCTGAAATCCACCCGACTCCGAATGGGGATGGCGATAATGCCTCAGTGGTCTTGGACCTGGAGGATTCCCTCCCAATGGCCGGTGAAGCCCAGGCAGACAGTGAGTTTTCTGTCCCAGAGGACATTAGAGGCTTCTCGGCCCTTATAATTAGGCTTGCTTGTACTTTACAGCTGACTATTCCTCAGCCAGCAAAAGTGGTTGAAGACCCCATGTTTCCTTCTTCACAGCAGCATTACCCTCCTGGAATGATTTTGTCCTCCCTACCCTTTTTACTTCAGCTTAGTAAAGCTGAGGGCATGGCCCCTGCTTCGGCACTGGCTATGCCTAAAAGAGCATAAAACATGTATAAAGTCGATCTATCCTCTGCTCTTGGCTGGCGAAACAGGCAAAACCAAATTCCATTTTTGTTGATGTGAGCCAACCCAAGCCATCACAAAGATCCCAGTCAACCCCTTCAGATAAAGAGGGGAAAAATTAGAGGCCATGGGGAAAAAAGTGTATGTCTCAGCTTGTCTCTCCTCAAGGATGGCACATTAGGGGGCTTACAAGCCAGGCTATCAGAGCTACCAAGATTGCCCCTTATCTGGACCTTCTCCCGGCTAATGATCAGACCCTGGCAAGGGCCTTTCATCAAAAGGCCTCTCTGTTGGCCACTTTTCAGAAGGAGCTGGCTAAGCACACGGCCGATGCTTCCAGAAAATTGCTTGCAACTACAGTGTCCCTGAGACGCCACACGCGGCTGAGGGCCTCAAGGCTTTCTCAGTCGGCACGAGCCATCATAGAAGATCTACCCATCAATGAGTCTGACCTCTTTAATCCAGAGACCGACACACAGGTGGAACACACAGAAAATGCACCAGACAGCGCATAAATATGGTTTCTTTCCGTATCTCTCCCAGCACCACAGACCTTATTGGCCAGCCCGGTACCAGTTTCATCGCAGGAGATTTAGTCCTCCACTGTTCAAGGGGCGCCAATGACCTCAAGCAGAAAACCCTCCCTGCCCTTCAAGGGTCAGCAGCATGGGGGAAGTAAACAGGGAGACCGTCAAAAGGGCCGCTTCTAGCCTGCAGGGCCCTTCACTGGGCCCCTCACCATTGTTACTTCATTGTTACACTGTTGACTCTGCTGAGTCTAGTTCTTGGTTGGATGCAGTTCTTACCTGCAATGTGTTTGCATCCCCCTCATCCCACGGAGTTTTTCGGGACCGTCTTGCCCCCTTTTTACACATGTGGAGAAGGATCACCATGAACTCTTGGGTCTTAAGTATTGTCAAAAATAGCTATTTCATTGAGTTTTAGTCCTATCCTCCTGTGGGTGAGTTGAAGGTAACAGTCCCTTCCCAGCAACTATGCAAGGAAATAACTACCCTACTTGACAAGGGAGCCATCCCCAAACAAGGGAGCCATCCCCAGACATTGTTTCTTTTTGAGATACTTTCTTGTTGACAAGCGTGATGGCGGTCTCTGTCCAATCTTGGACAAAAGGGGCGTGAACCATTTCATAAGACCATGCAAATTTTGTATGGTCACTCTCTCTGCTATTCTTCCCCTGTTGTGGCCAGGGGCGTGGTTTGCGACAATTGACCTACAGGACACCTACTTCCATATTTCTATCAGGAAAGACCATCGCAGATTTTTATCAGGAAAGGCCATTGCAGATTTGCCCTTGGCAGTGCCTTATTTTCATTCAATGTCCTCCCATTTGGCCTTGCTACGGCACTTCGTGTCTTCTTATGGCGGTGGTAGTCACATACCTCCGCCTTAAGGGAATTACCATTTATCTCTACATTGATGATTGGCTTTTGTCCTCATGGTCAAGGACCCGCCTGCAAGGTGACATCTCCTTTAAATTATCCCTCTTGCAGGCCTTGGGTCTCATGATCAACTTTGAGAAGTCCAAACTGGTCCCAACCCTGTGTATCAATTTCATCGGTGCCATCATCGATTCGACTGAAAAAAAGCTTTTCTCCCGGAGGGCCGTTCCCGTGTCATCAGATCCATCATAAACATTGTGTGCGCCAAAGGACACATCTCGGCACTAGCCTTTCAGTCTCTTCTGGGCCATATGGCCTCCGCCACTGCTGTCACGCCATTCGCAAGACTCAGAATGCGCCCTCTTCAGTGCTGGTTCCTTCGGACATTTGACCCCTTCACCTCTGACCAGGCAACAATACTCTACCCCCCCCCCCCCAGGGTTCTGCAGTCCTTGCACTGGTGGATGGTGAGGAAGCACACCCAGTCGAGTATGCCATTCAGACAACCACGACCCACTCAGTGGCTAATGACAGACGCCTCCCAACAGGGTTGGGATGCCCATCTTCAAGATTTGACAGTCCACAGGAAGTGGAATCAGGACCAGAGAACCTGGCACATCAATTACCTCGAGTTACTGGCCGTGGAGAAGGCCCTTCGGGCTTTCATAGAATCATAGAATCATAGAATAGTAGAGTTGGAAGAGACCACATGGGCCATCCAGTCCAACCCCCTGCTAAGAAGCAGGAAATCGCATTCAAAGCACCCCCAACAGATGGCCATCCAGCCTCTGCTTAAAAGCCTCCAAAGAAGGAGCCTCCACCACGGCCCCGGGGAGAGAGTTCCACTGTCGAACAGCTCTCACAGTGAGGAAGTTCTTCCTGATGTTCAGGTGGAATCTCCTTTCCTGTAGTTTGAAGCCATTGTTCCGTGTCCTAGTCTGCAGGGCAGCAGAAAACAAGCTTGCTCCCTCCTCCCTATGACTTCCCTTCACGTATTTGTACATGGCTATCATGTCTCCTCTCAGCCTTCTCTTCTGCAGGCTAAACATGCCCAGCTCTTTAAGCCGCTCCTCATAGGGCTTGTTCTCCAGACCCTTAATCATTTTAGTCGCCCTCCTCTGGACGCTTTCCAGCTTGTCAACATCTCCCTTCAACTGTGGTGCCCAAAATTGGACACAGTATTCCAGGTGTGGTCTGACCAAGGCAAAATAGAGACCGTAGTCTCCAACCAGGTAGTTCAGCTCTTGACGGACAACACCATAGTCAAGTTTTATATGAACAAGCAGGGAGGGACCCACTCATGCAGCCTCCTCCATCTGACACTAAAGATCTGGGAGTGGTGTGTCCAGAGACAAATCCAATTCACTGCAGTTCACCTTCCTGGGGAAGATGCCCTCAGCAGAGCCCCAGAGTCGAATCACGAGTGGCAACACCACTGCTACGAATTCATCTTTCTCACTTGTTGCTGGGGCCAGCCTCTACTGCACCCATTCGCGTCCCCAGAGAACAAACAATGCGACGTGTTTTGTGCCAGACTTCACCCCTGACCTGTTCTGGGATGCATAGGGGATGCCTTCATGTTCAAGTGGTCCCCGGCCTCCTGTATGTGTTCCCTCCATTTCCCAGGGTGATAGCCAAGGCCATTGTGGATGGAGCTGACTGTATCCTGATTACCCCTGGTGGCTGCACCAGCACTGGTTCGCCCCGCTTCTGGAGGCCTCGGGGGGGCGGGATATGTTCATCTCCGATACAGCCCCGACCTACTGTTGATCAGGGAAGGCAAAGTCCATCATGCAGACCTGCGATCCGGCCCCAGAGCAACTTTCCACCGCAGCACAACAAATAATTGAGGCAGCACAAAAGCTGGCCACTAAGAAGGCCTACGATTACAAGTGGTCCAGATTTGTGGAATTCCTTAGGCCATCCAACACAGATCCCTTTACAGCCCCCACTTCGTTAGTTCTGGATTTTTTTAGTTCACCTTTCTAACAAGGGACTTTCCCTTTCTTCTTTGAAGTGCTAATTTGCAGCCATCTCCTGGCACAGGAGACGGAAGGGAGGCCCATCCAGCTTCCATCATCCGCTAATTCGGCTATTCATAAAAGGCTATGCAAACTTACACCTGCCATTGACACCTCCTCCACCGGCCTGGAGTTTGGAGCTGGTCCCCTCCCAGCTGTCAAAACCTCCCTTCGAACCCATGGCAACTTGCAACATTTCCCATCTGTCCTGGAAGACAGCCTTCCTTGTGGCGGTTACTTCGCCCAAGCAAGTGAGCGAGATCTGTGCCCTCCGCGTAGATCCCCTTACCTGCGTTTTCACAAGGAAAAAGTTGTACTTGTGACACCTCAGGGCAGCGTGAGCACTGGGAATCAGACACGAAGGCCAATAAACAATCTAATATCTTTATTAAGGAAATAAAGGAGACAACTAAAAATAAGCAGAGTATATAGTCCAGCAATAGACCTTTCAGGAAAGGTCAAATATAGTCCAGTAATGTGAAAGTAGATATCCAGTATTAGAGTTCAAAGTTTTAAATCCAATAACCGAAACACACTCAAACCTTTAGGCTGTTTGAGTGGGGATTAAGGCAAGATCTGTCAAAGAGTTCCAGGGCTCAAATCCGAGGCTAGGATGCAAGGCAAGGCAAAGTTAGTCGTGGTAAAGCTGAAACGCTGTCCAGACTTGACAGGGAGACGAGATGCAACGCCGGTCTACTCGAGAGTAGCACGCTGCAGGACTAGAGTCGATGTGAATTCCTCAACTGACATGTTGAATACCGCAAAGGACAGTCGGCGCCCAGAACTTTTATGGGACTTCGCTCTCCTTTCCAGCCAGGTGTCTGAACACTCTTTCCCAAGGGAAAGTGGACTAAGTCAACAACTTTGCCAGATGCAAGCCTCCCGGGAAACTCTCAAGGGAACCGGCTTAATTAACGCTTGCTTTCTCCGCTAATCTAGCGCTTCTCCTCAAATTCTGCTTCTCCGCGCGAGATGTTTCCCAAAACAATTTATGGTCAAACATAGCGTTCTCTGGAGAACCGGGCTGTGAGTCAAGGCCCTTTTTAATTAACTGTGGGCTAAAACTGTCAACAGGGGACATCTGGAAGGGAACAGAATCGTGGGGAAATGGCAGAAACCCCATCTCTTCTTCGGTCTGATCCATAATGGCGACGGGGTCACGACTCGGAGGTCTCTGAGACACTACAGTACTCCACCCAGATATCACATTTCTGCCTAAGGTGGTGTCCCATTTTTATTTGTCTCAGGACATTTCCCTACCAGCTTTCTTTCAGAACCCTGTTTCACCACTTGAGCTAGTACTATATTTGTTGGATGTTCGACGGGCCTTGGCTTTCTATACTCAAAGGACTGCTCCGCATAGGAAATCTGTGAGGTTATTCCTCAGGTATCTGAAAGATGCCCTGGGTCTTCCAGTATCCCCTCAGTGGTTGGCGTCGTGGGTTGTGGCAACGATCAAACTGTCTTTTCAAATGGCCAAAAAGGAGCTCCCCAGTCAGTGCACTTGACCAGGGCAGTGTCAACGTCCACAGCTTTTCTCAAGGGAATTCCTATAGATGCAATCTGCTGAGCAGCCACCTGGTCCATGCCACTGATGTTTGCCACCAACTACAGGATGGATGCACTGGCAAGGAAAGATTCAGCCTTCGGCAGGGCAGTGCTTTTTTCCTCTGTGGCATGTCCCTCCACCTAAGGTTAGTAGCTTGTTAGTCACCCATTTGTGTGTATTTCAGACTAACACTTGAAGAAACACAGTTACAGGTAAGCAACTTGTTAATCTTCATTCCCCCCTTGGGATTCCTCAGAAGAGCCCTGCAATGACCTCCTGCTCTGCAAAGAGGGACCCCTTGACCTTCTTTCACCCCATCTGAGGAAAGGAGGTCTTCAGGGGCAGCTCAAGCTTCACTTTTGATTTACAGCCCTAAGCAGACTGAGTATTTAAAAAAAACTATAACAACAGGACAGTAAATAAAGAGCAATGCTCAAAACAGGGGAATGGGTTGCTGTGATTTTTCTGGGCTGTATGGCTATGTTCCAGAAGTATTCTCCCCTGATATTTTGCCCGCATCTATGGCAAGCATCCTCACAGGTTGGAAACTAGTCCAATATATCTGTGGAAGGTACAGGGTGGGAGAAAGAAAGAATTCTTGTCTGTTGGAGGTAGGTGTGAATGTTTCAATTGCCCATCTTGATTAGCATTGAATAGCCTTTCAGCTTCAAAGCTTAGCTGCTTCCTGCCTGGGGGAATCCTTGGTTGGGATGATTTGTTGTTGTTGTTGTTGTTGTTGTTGTTGTTATTATTATTATTATTATTATTATTATTAGGCCTTGCTCCCGGAAGGTTCCTCTGCCATGGCTCCCTGACTATCTATCTACCTTCCCACATATTGTCCACATTGTGTGTATGTCTATGTATATATAAGATATTTCTTCTTCATGGAGCCTGTGAAATTGCACATATGGGTTAATTGCTGGGCCTGCGCAGCTTTTCGGAACCTTCTAGATCTTAAAATAAACATTTTGGTGGAGGCCCGGCCCATGCTCTCCTGTAATATAAATGCCCGAGAGTGGGGACTGCGCCTTAGTTCCTTAACAGCAGCTCTGTCGAACCTTTCTAGTGTCTTTCTGCCATTTTTAACTGTTTTTGAACTAACAGTTGACTATCCTTTTGGACTCTCTACTCTGCTAATTATCGGCTTTGATTCGGACTGCTGACGACTCTACTGCTTATCTGATACCTACCTGACTCAGACCATCTGACTATGTTTTGAACTGCATTTATCCCCGCTCCCTAAATTGCCGTCAGGCCAGTTTTTTTCCCATCATGAGCACCACTTCCTTTTTTAAGAAATGCAGGGCCTGTTGGGGCAAGCTCCCTGATTCAGATGGCCATTCAATGTGCCTACTGTGCTTGGGGGAAAGTCATCTACCCCAATCTTGTAAGATTTGTTTGGCATTAACTCGTCAAGCTCAGAGGAATAGAGTCTTGCCTGGCTCCTGATGCAGCCCGCACCCTAAAAGCACCCAGCCTCAGAGCCGCCACTAACATCTCCCTCTGAAGGGCCAGAGGAACACTCCTCCTCCAATTCAATGCCCCCCGCTGCAGACCCATGAAAGCGACGTAGAGCCTATATCGGCAGCCCCTAAGAAGGCTAGGCCTTCCAAGCAAGCTCTGACAGGGGCCAAGTCAAAAGAGGGCCAAAAGAAGCTTAAGAAAAAAGGGCAACTTGGAGTTAAGCCCTAAGTTCCTAACTAAATGGGACCTCGCCTCACTAGGGCATGGCCCAAGATCACTTCTCTCCGCGGGAGACATTGAGAAGCCTGCCAGTGCTAACTCAAGCCTCCCCGGCAGCAACGGGGCTTGGGTCTCAAGTTGCACTTGGGGTGGCAGCACCTTCCCTTACTCCTGAGATGGTGCCAACCGTGGGAGTGGAAGGGGAAAAGTCTCCGGGAAGAAATTCCCCTCTGCCTTCTATTGCCGGCGCAGCCGGAATGGTAAAAGCCCCAGAAGAAAAGGCTAGAGGTCATCTGCGTGATAGAGGCTCTCACTGTGCCTCCCAGCATCAACGCCACTCACCGTCAATCTCCTCATGAAGTTCTTGGTCCCGGAACCCATCCGCCGCCTCCAGTTACTTTTCCAGTCCGGGTTCTCCAGGTTGCCAGCCACCATTTTATTTTTACGACTATGGACATTACAAATATGCCCACCCTCCTCCACCCGGTTATGGCTACTGGTGCCATCTTGACTGCTGTGGAGGGGCAGTACCATACAGAGGCCATGCCCCCCGCGGCCATGACGCAGGGCCGGGACCCCACCCCTTTGGGCGCAGCCCACCTGTACTTGGGCTCGGCTGCGAGGCAGAGCCACACCTCTCCAGCTGCCTTGCATCCAGGCGCTCAACTTGGAGGTTTGGAAGATGGTCCCGACTCCTCCTCGGTACCAAAGCACACAATGCAGGTTCCAGCGGCAGCTGCGGCTGCAGGCGAACCTGAAGCCAATCCCGCGGAAGCAGATGACCAACTCTCGGTACTCTCGGGGGCGGAGGATATCTCTTCTCCTACAGGGCCCCCAGAAGACTCTGACCCCACTTTGCCTGAGGAGGCAAAAGGCTTTTCCACCCTTATGATCAAACTAGATCGGGCCTTGAAACTGACTGTTCCCCAGCCTGCTATGGTGGTGGATGATCCCATGTTTCTGTCCTCCCAGCAGCATGATCCCCCTACTACAGTTTTGCCTTCACTTCCATTTTTACTTCAACTGAGCAAAGCACTTTATTGCAAGAAGAAATAACAATTCTTCTAAGCAAGAGATTTTGGATGGTTACCTTATTCAGCATTCTCCCTTTGTTGAGCCCTAGGGTATGGTTTGTAACAATTGATCTCAGAGATGCTTATTTTCATTTATCTGTTAAAAGGGACCACAACAGATTTCTTAGTTTTGAGGTAGGCAACAATTTTTTTCATTTAACGTACTCCCGTTTGGCCTTTCTACAGCTCCCTGCATTTTCACCAAATGCATGGCTGTGATAGCAGCGTATCTCCGCCTCAGGGGAGTGATGGTATTCCCATATCTGGATGACTGGCTCAGTATCTAGAGCACAGCTGAAAGCTGATGTGTCCTTCACCCTGTCTCTTCTTCAGGAAATAGGGCTCATGGTGAACGTCGAGAAATCCACACTGACTTTGACGTGGCGCATCCACTTCACTGGGGCCGATATAGACTTTCGTGTTATCCGGTCCACCATTGTCGACCTTTGTACCCGTGGTTTTGCCTCTGCATGGAAAATTCAATCTCTTCTCAGCCACATGGCATCCACCACTGCTGTTACTCAGTTTGCAAGGTTAAGAATTGGCCACTACAATCCTAGCTTCTTCAAAACTTCAACCCTATGTTTGAAAGCCAAGACATCTGGCTGTGCCTCCCAATCAAGATGTTACACTCACAATTGCAGCTTGTGGTGGACAAGCCGAGTGAATGTGTGCGCAGGTTTGCTCTTCAGACAACCCCGCCCTACCCATTGGCTGACAACAGACCACTGCATGGATGGGGAGCCCACCTACGAGGCCTGACAGTGCACGGAAGGTGGTCTCTCATGGAGAAGAGGCATCACATCAACTTTCTCAAACTCCTAGCGGTACAAAAGGCCTTGCGGGCATTCGACGTTCTCATCCAAGGCAAGGTCGTTCAATTGCTAACAGACAACATGACAGTGAAATGCTATGTCAACAAGCAAGGGGGAACACACTCCCGAAACCTCCTCCAGCTGTCGCTTCAATTCTGGGAATGGTGTATCCGTAGACATACTCATCTCACCGCCATCCACCTCCCAGGGAGGAGAATGTTCTAGCCTATACCCTCAGCAGAACTTCAGCATCGAACCACGAGTGGCAGCTCCATCGGGAAGAGTTCCGTCACCTAGTCTACCGCTGGGGTCAACCGACGGTGGATCTCTTAACCTCACAAACAAACACATAGTGCAGCATGTTTCGTCCCAGAATTCGCCCTGGAGCAGCCCCAGGCTGCATAGGGGACGCTTTTATGTTCACATGGGATTGGGGTCTCCTCTACGTGTTTCCTCCAAACCCAATGATTCCCAGGACTATGGCGAAAGTCATAGCGGATAATGTGAACTGCATATTAATCTCACCTTGGTGGCAGTGCCAACATTGGGTTATGGCCCTCCTTCAAGCATCAGAGGGAGAGTACATTCGCCTAAGCCACAGACCGGATCTCCTCTCCATTCAGATTGTCCAAATTTACCATCCGGACCTCCCCTCGCTGTGTCTGATGGCATGGAGAATTCGCCCCTCCCCCAACTTCGAGCGCAGTTAGAACCATAATCGATGCGGCCCAAAGGACATCGACTAAAAAATCTTACCTGTACAAATGGTCCCTTTTCATCAAGTTCCTCAGACCGCTGGGAGTAAATCCATACCCAGCTCCTACTTAAATAATCCTAGACTTCTTAGTCCAGCTGTCAAACGTGGGACTCTCACTCTCATCTTTGAAGGCTTACCTGGCAGCGATATCTTGGCATAGGAGGCAAAAGGGATCACCCTCCTGCTTCCACGATCCCCTAATTTGGTTGTTCCTTAAAGGCTTTACAAACTTGCATCCCCCGGCGTCGCCACCATGCCCCGCGTGGAGTTTGGAACTACCGTGTTTCCCCTAAAATAAGACACTGTCTTATATTATTTTTTTGCTCTAAAGACACGCTAGGTCTTACTTTTGGGGGAGTGACTCTCTTCTCTTCCACCATGGCTGCGGTGTGCAGGAGAAGGAGCGGAAGGCGCGTGCCTTTCCCTCTTCTCCTTTAACTTTCTTGGTGAAAGAAAGCCATCACCAGCTGAGAAGGAGAAGAAGGGCTCCTCCTTCATGGGCGGCAAAGAGAGAGCCTTTGCCGCCCAGGAAGGAGAAAAAGGGCCCCCTCCTCTCCTTCCCAGGCGGCGAAAGAGAGAGCCTTCGCCGCCCAGGAAGGAGAGGAAGGACCCACTCCTCTCCTTCACGGGCGGCAAAAGAGAGAGCCTTCGCCGCCCGGGAAGGAGAAGAAGGGCCCCCTCCTCTCCTTCACGGGTGGGAAAAGATGCCATCACCGCTGGGGAAAGCGAAGGAGGGCTCCTCCTTTGCCTTCCCATCGCCGCTGGGGAAGGCGCACCTTCCCTTCTTCTTTGGCTCCCTCTTCCTAGGTCTTACTTTCGGGGGGTGTCTTATATTAGACAATCCCCCCAAATCTCTACTAGGTCTTATTTTATGGGAATGTCTCATTTTCGGGGAAACACGGTAGTACTGTTGCAGTTGTCGAAAGCCCCTTTTGAACCTATGGCCACATTTATTTATTTATTTATTTATTTCTCACATTTATATCCCGCCCTTCTCACCCGAAGGGACTCAGGGCAGCTTACAGCAATGGCAACAATTCGATGCCCATACAAAATCAGTGTCAAACAATACATAAAAACCATTAAAACTATTAAAATACAATATAAATTACAATATATAAATTTTAAACATAAAATCAGATCCGTTCATCCTAGAGAAACCTCATGCTTTGTCCGTAATTCAGTCTGTGTCATCTTATTGATTAAAAGCCTGGGCACACAGCCATGTTTTTAGGGCTTTTCTGAAGCCCTGCAAGGTTGGAATTTGTCACATATCTCTGGGGAGGGTGTTCCACAGCCGGGGAGCCACCACTGAGAAGGCTCTGTCCCTCGTTCCCACCAGCCTCGCCTCCGGGGCAGGCGGGACTGAGAGCAGGGCCTCTCCAGATGATCTCAGGGATCTTGCTGGCTCATAGGAGGAGATATGCTCGGACAAGTAAATTGGGCCAGAACCGTTTAGGGCTTTATAGGTCACTTTGAATTGGGCTCGGTAGCATATCGGATCCAATGGAGGTGGCTTAACAGGGTGGTGGTACGCTCCCTGTAAGTCGCCCTAGTTATTAATCTGGCTGCTGCCTGTTGTACTAGTTGGAGCTTCCGGGCTGTCTTCAAAGGTAACCCCACGTAGAGGGTGTTGCAGTAGTCCAAACGGAATGTAACCAGAGCGTGGACCACCGTGGCCAAGTCCGACTTCCCAAGGTACGAGCGCAGCTGGTGCAAAAGTCTTAGTTGTGCGAATGCTCCCCTGGCCACCGCCGAGACCTGGGGTTCCAAGCTCAGTGATGAATCCAGGAGAACATCCGGACTGCGAACCTGTGTCTTCAGGACAGTACTGACCCCTGCGGGACCCCACAGGACAACGGTTGTGGGGCTGAGTAGGTGTCCCCCAATGACACCATCTGGGAACGCCCCTCCAGGAAGGACCGGAGCCACTGAAAAACAGTGCCTCCAAGTCCCATCCCGGCGAGGCGTCCCAGAAGGATAATGTGATCGAAAGCCGCTGAGAGGTCCAGCAGAACCAGCAGGGACACACTCCCCCTGTCCAGTTTCCAGCGTAGATCATCCACTAAGGCGACCAAGGCTGTCTCGGTACCATGCCCCAGCCTGAAGCCAGACTGTGCTGGATCCAGAAAATCGATGTCTACCAAGAATGCCTGGAGTTGTGTGGCCACCACATGTTCCACGACCTTGCCCAAAAAGGGGAGATTGGAAATAGGTCGAGAGTTCTCCAATTGAGTCAGGTCCAGTGATGGCTTCTTCAACAGTAGTTTGATCACAGCCAATTTCAGGCTCGCTAGAAATATGCCTTCTCGAAGGGAGGCATTCACCACCACCTTCTTCACCCACTCGGCCAATCCCCCTCTGGCATCTTGCCCAGCCAGGATGGGCAGGGGTCTAGGATGCATGTGGTAGCCCTCACCTCTCCAAGCACCTTGTCTACGTCCTTAGGCTGAACAGATTGAAAAGAATCCATCAAAATAGGACAAGCAGGTGCTCGTGCTACATCCTCGGAGACTGCCGTTAATATGGTGTCAAAGCCAGAGCGGATCAAAGCGACTTTGTCCGCAAAGAACCGAGCAAATGCTTCACAGCGGGCTGCCGAGTTGTCAGGGATCCCTTCCTCAGGGGTGAGATATAACAAACCTCTGACAACTCAAAACAGCTCTGCCGGACGGTTCTTTACAGATGCAATATTAGTTGCAAAGAAAACGGTCTTTGCAGCATCTATTGCTGTGGCATATGCCCTAAGATAGGAGCATAGCCATGTTTGGTTTGACTCGTTTGGCTCTGAATGCCACACGTCCTCTAGTTCCCTCTTCTTTCGCTTCATCGCTGCCAGCTCCTCGGTGAACCAAGGAGATGGTTTAGCTTGGGTACTCGAGAAGGGACTTCCAGAGCGATCGTGTCTACTGCCCTTGCCACCTCCTTGTTCCAGAGGGCGACTAGAGCATCGACAGGGTCGCCAGCCGAGGAGGCAGGAAACTCCCCAAAAGCCATCAGGAATCCATCTGGATCCATAAGTCTCCTGGGGCAGATCATTTTAATCGGTCCTCCACCCCTACGGAGGTTGGGGTGTGTGTGCAGTGAGCCTAAACCTGATCAGGTCCATGGCAATGGAGTGATGGTAAGCTCCTCCACACCACCACCTTCCTCCCATCCCTGGCAGAAAACCAAGTCAAGTGTGTGCCCAGCTCTGGGTAGGGCCAGATACTAATTGGGACAGCCCCATGTTGCCATGGTAGCCATGAAGTCCTGAGCCGCCCCGGAAAGAGTGGTTTCAGCATGGACATCGAAGTCCCCCAGCACAATAAGCTGTTGAGACTCCACTGCCAGGCCTGAGACCATCCCCACTAGCTCAGGCAGGGAGACTGTAGTGCAGCGGGGTGGTCGGTACACTAACAGAATCCCTTAACTCTCCCGGCCCCCTACCCTCAGATGAACACATTCGAATGAGGTTGACTGCGGGATGGGGCACCTGATCAGGTGGATGGACTTCTTATAGACCACTGCGACCCCTTTTCCCCTCCCTCCAGTTCTTGCTTGGTGCTGCACAGTATAGCCTGGTGGACAAAGCTGAGTGAAATTGGCACCCCAGCCTTGTCCAACCAGGTCTCCGTTATGCACGCCAGGTCTGCCCGCTCATCCAGGATAAGATCC
The DNA here is from genome assembly GCF_035594765.1 of Anolis carolinensis. NCBI lineage: Eukaryota > Metazoa > Chordata > Lepidosauria > Squamata > Anolidae > Anolis > Anolis carolinensis. The sequence continues at coordinate 209,060,706 of NC_085841.1, forward strand.
TGGATGATTGCAGTTTTACCGTTGGCAGACCTGGCGTTCAGCAGCACCACCTTCACATGTGACTTATCCCACCTTTCCTGGAAAACCTTTTTAATAACTGTTACTTCGGCAAGGAGCCCCGGTGGCGAAGTGTGTTAAAGCACTGAGCTGCTGAACTTGCAGACCAAAAGGTCCCAGGTTCAAATCCCGGGAGTGGAGTGAGCACCCGCTGTTAGCTTCAGCTTCTGTCAACCTAGCAGTTCGAAAACATGCCAATATGAGTAGATCAATAGGTACCGCTCCAAAGGGAAGGTAACAGCGCTCCATGCAGTCATGCCGGCCACATGACCTTGGAGGTGTCTATGGACAAGGCTGACTCTTCGGCTTAGAAATGGAGATGAGCACCAACCCCCAGAGTCAGACATGACTGGACTTAATGTCAGGGGAAACCTTTACCTTTTTTTTTTACTTTGGCAAGGCGTGTAAGTGAAATCTGCGCGCTGAGGGCAGACCCCCCTTACCTACGTTTTCACAAGGAAAAATTCACCTTACATCCAGACATCAAGTTCCTACCTAAGGTGGTCTCCCGATTCCACCTATCCCAGGATATCTCACTACTGGCCTTCTTCCAAAATCCGACCTCGCCTCTGGAAGTAACTTTGCACTCTTTAGATGTCAGGCGAGCCCTAGACTTCTATACCAGCAGAACTGCCCCACGTAGGAAGTCGGTGAGGCTGTTCCTCAAATACTGGAAAGATATACTGGAACTCCCAGTATCCACCCAGCGTATGGCATTGTGGATCATTTTGACAATCAGACTGGCCTACCAACTAGTGGGCAAGGACCCCCCATCGCAGATCTCGGCACACTCCACCAGGGCTGTCTCAACCTCGCAGGCCTTCCTAAAGGACATCCCCATTGATGACATCTGTCGGGCAGCAATTTGGTCTATGCCACTGACCTTTGCCACTCACTACAAGCTGGACGCCGTGGCAAGGAAGGATGCAGGTTTTGGCAGGTGCTCTTTTCCTGTGTGGCCTGAACCCACCGTCAAGGTTAGTAGCTTGCTAATCACCCATATGTGTGATTTTACAGACTCCATGAAGAAGAAAGATGAGTTGCTTACCTGTAACTGTTTCTTCGAATGGTAGTTTGTGAAATTCGCACATCCCCGCCCATCCTCCCTGCTATAATCATGCCTAAGTGTTGTAGCTGCTGCTTGCGGGTATGGAACTAAGGTGCAGTCCCCGCCCTCTGGCATTTATAGTACAGGGGAGCATGGGCGGAACCTCCGCCAAAATGTTTCTTTTAAGATCTAGAAGGTTCCAAAAAACTGCGCAGGTGCAGAAATTAACCCATATGTCAGAATTTCACAGACTACCATTCGAAGAAACACGGTTACAAGTAAGCAACTCATCTATACACACACACACACACAAAACACATATGAAGCGACCATATTTGCCATATATATATATATATATATATATCACACACAAATATATTCTATTCACCTCTACCTTCTACCTTTTATTTTTCAGTGATTGGTTTGGGGGGGGGGGTGCCAAAAATACTGAAAATTACCTAGGGCTGGCCCTGGGTATGACATCCTCTACTGTGAGCAGCATTCAGGTGTCATTTGTACAACCAGGCAATGTTATAAGCAATGGGAAATGAAGGAAGCTTTACCTTCCCAAAGAGAAGCTTCTTTTACTTTGAATAGGATAATTGACCAGCATAGGATACGCCTGTTTTAGGAGCTGAGTATTTTAAATTCCCACTGTTTTGCTCATTTTCTCCAGGACAATCAAGATCTTCTCCAGACAGATCCTCTTTCTGAAAAATGGAGAGCCTACACTGAATATATTGATCACATGGTTTCAGATGGGCTGTTCAAAGCTATCATGGAAGCTGACGATCCTGTTGATGCCTTGGTTATAATAGTGAGATGTCCAGGGCAATAGACACGATCGCTCCTGAACGTCCTCTCTTGCTGCGTGGAGTTGCCCCAGCCCCCTGGTTTACTGGGGAGCTGGCGGAGATGAAAGGTGCGAGAAGGAGACTAGATTGCCGCTGGCGGAGAACTCGTGACATATCTGACCGAGCACGGTCTAGGGCCTATTCCGCGGCGTTATTAGGGCCTATTCCGCGGCGTTGCGAGCAGCCAGGAAGGTTTTCTCGACTGCCCGCATCGCGTCTGCAACAAATAGATCTTCAGAGTTGTTTCGGGTTGTTGGGGAGCTCCTCCACCCCCCTCAGGTTGGGGGGGGTACCTGACATTTCGTCAACTCGGTGTAGCGAGTTCGCTCACCATTTTGCAGACAAAGTCGCTCAGATTCGTTCCGACTTGGATGCTGGCCTTGTTGCAATGCCAGGTGAGGTAACCGAGGCATCTGTCTGTTCGAGCTTGTGGGATTCATTTCAGCTTGTGCAACCTGATGATGTGGACAAGATTCTTGGAGCAGTGAGGGCGACCACCTGTGCCCTTGACACTTGCCCATCTTGGCTCTTAAAACAGACCAGTGGAGGGTTGGCTGATTGGTTTGTGAAAATAATCAATGCCTCTTTGGAGCAGGGTAAATTTCCATCTTGCCTAAAACAAGCTGTAGTGAGGCCGGTTTTGAAGAAGGTCTCCTTGGATTCGACCAACCTTAGTAACTACAGACCAATCTCTAACCTTCCATTTTTGGGCAAGGTCTTGGAGCGGGTGGTTGCCTCCCAGCTCCAGGGATTCTTGGAAGATTTTCTGGACCAATCGCAGTCTGGCTTCAGACCTGGCTACAGTACCGAGACGGCTTTGGTCGCCTTGGTGGATGACCTCCGCAGAGAGCTGGACAGGGGGAGTGTGACCCTGTTGGTTTTCTTGGACATCTCAGCAGCTTTCGATACCATCAACCATGGTATCCTTCTGGGAAGGCTCTCTGGGATGGGCCTTGGGGATACTGCTCTGCAGTGGCTCCAGTCCTTCCTGGAGGGTCGTTCTCAGATGGTGAAGCTGGCGGACTCCTGCTCGGATCCCTGGCCTTTGACCTGTGGGGTCCCGCAAGGTTCTATTTTGTCCCCCATGCTTTTTAATATCTACATGAAACCGCTGGGTGAGGTCATCCAGAGTTTTGGAGTGCAGTGCCATCTCTACGCGAATGACACCCAACTCTACTACTCTTTTCCACCTAAATCCAAGGAAGCACCTCGGATACTGGACCAGTGTCTGGCCGCTGTGTTGGCCTGGATGAGGGCGAACAAGCTGAGACTTTATCCTGACAATACAGAGGTCCTCCATGTCAATCACATGTTTGATCGGGGTATTGAGTGGCAACCTGTGCTTGACAGGTCGCACTCCCCCTGAAGGCGCAGGTCCGCAGCTTGGGGGTCCTCCTGGACTCGGGGCTGACACTTGAGGCTCAGGTGTCGGCCGTGGCCGGGAGGGCCTTTGCACAACTAAAACTTGTGCGCCAGCTGCGACCATACCTCGAGAAGTATGGTCGCAGTATGGTGGTCCATGCCTTAGTTACTTCTAGACTGGATTATTGCAATGCGCTCTACATGGGGCTGCCTTTGAAGACGGCCCGGAAATTACAATTAGTACAACGCTCGGCAGCCAGGTTTCTGGGGCAGATTACAGGGCGCGTTTAAGGAGCTCCACTGGCTGCCGTTTATTTTCTGAGCCCAATTCAAGGTGCAGGTCATTACCTACAAAGCCCTAAACGGTTTGGGACCCATCTACCTTCGAGACCGCATTTCCCTCTATGAACCCGCACGATCTCTTTGCTCGTCGGGGGAGGCCCTCCTCTCGCTTCCACCACCCTCGCAGTCGCGGTTGGTGGGGATGAGAGAGAGGGCCTTCTCCGTCGTGGCCCCCCGGCTCTGGAACCCGCTCCCCAGGGAGATTAGGAAGGCCCCCACCCTCCTTTCTTTTCAGAAGAGCCTGAAAACCTGGCTCTTCCAGAAGGCCTTTGATGATTGATCCTTGTAGGATCGACTTACTTGCCTACTAAGCATTAGACCCTCAGGTATGCTTTCTCAGGATACACTTAGCACTTTAATTACTACACCTGCTGTGTAATTACCCCTCCCTGATGACTTGACATTTTTTCTGCACCTTGGCCCAGATCTTTTGATCCAACTCGTGATTTTAACATCATTTTGTATATTGACCTTTTATGACTGTTTTATCCATGTTGATGTTTTATTGTTGGCTGATTTGTTTATTGTTCTTGTTTTGATTTTGTGCTGTTGCGTCCGGGCATGGTCCCATGTAAGCCGCCCCAAGTCCCTTCGGGGAGATGGGGCGGGGTATAATAATAAAGTTATTATTATATTATTATTATTATCAAGTGTTTCCTCCAGTTCCTGATAGAAAACACAGAGACAACATCAAAATCCAACCCCTCATTTGAAGTTCAGCTCCTCCTTAATGGCAACAAAATGACTTTTAAACCGTCTTTGGACTACACTGTTAACAACAATTTTTCTGACATTGTTGAAGACCTAATCCAAAACATTTACGTGATTGCATCACAGATAAATAGAGTTGCCAATCATCTTGGTTATGACACTTATCAGGTATAATCACAAATATATTAATTATCTTTTATTTTAACTTCTAGTAGCTTGGGAAATCATTTCAGTGAGGTTTTCTTGCCTGTCCAAGCAACTGCATGGGCAAATCTTAATTTAATGTGCTTATAATGAACCAATTCTGTAATGACCATGATTGGTGTTTTTAAAAACAACTTGACATTCTAGTTTCCATTTTACATGTTAGGAGACAATTAGGAGAGCAGACAATATGGCAGCTCCTCGTCACAACATAATGGTGGACAGCGTCACAATTTGGAATTTCTGTTGATACCTACCTCCTCTTTTAAAATTTCTGGACACTTTGCCTTGGTGATTTCCCTGACATAACTCAATCTTTCTCTTGTTATGTACCAGCACTTGCTTTGGAAGTTATCATGACACATTCTGCATTTCTGGCAGGAATCTGGCAGGAGTATTTTAACTGAGAGGTGGGCAATAACCAGCTCAGTTTTCTTTTCTTTTCTTGATGGGGAGGAATATACTTCCAGTTTCTCTATCACATTTTCTAACACTATGGATATATGTGATTAAGAAGCTCCAAATGGCTCCCCTGCCTCCTTCTAGCTCCTACTTGTGCAGTAGGAGACAGAAACTATTTTTGGCACCTACCTAGATTACCCACGTCTGCTTTAAGTACATTTTGTCTTGATTTTTCTCACAAGCCTTTCATGGCTTTAAAAAAATCATCTTTTCTATTTGCCGACCTCCTTCTTTTATCCTTAACTTGTAATCCTACTCCCTCCATATTTCTTTCTTGTGTCCCTGTTGTACAGTCCACTACACACAGATATCCCAGATGGAACAGAGCTATTGAATGGAAGGTCTACATGAAGATAACATTCCATTTGGAAAGTATGTCTATACTGCTTAGCATTTATGACAGGATTCAGGCCACATATAGTACAAGTGGCAAAAGACTGTAAACCAAAAGAAATTGTACTGGAGTGGAAAATAGATAGCGTGTGAATAGATCGCAACCCTTAAAGCCCTTCAGATCCTTCTGCCCCCCCCCCCCCCCATTATAAAAAAATTGAGACTAACTCTCCTAGAAGTCTTTAGGAAGAGGAGGGATTATCCTATAAACAGGAGCCCAAACAGGTATCTGGAACAAGACTTGTAATCTGTCCCCTATGCTTACTATTGCTAATCTAACTTAGAGAACTTTCTGTTTTGTGGCTCTTGTTTTTTTTTTCTTTCTTCCTCCTCCTCCTCCTCTTCTTGGTAGGTAGTGACCATGAAATTAGTTTATACACTTGCAGTTGTCCTAGGCCCTTGCTTCCAGACCACATCTGAATGTCATCCGACAGTACAGATTAAATCGTTGGCCTATCTCTATTATTTTATTTTCATGTTTAGCATGATGTAGAGTGGATGGATGCACTGAAAGAAATGCACCAGGAGGGTGCACTCAGTAATTGTTAATGCTCAGGAATATCAAAGCTACTTTATGAAATACAGCCACTTATGGATGGATGATAAAGCCAAATTTATGAAGCAGTTCCTTCTCTATGGATGATTTTTTCATACTGAAGAGCTGGAATTATACTCAGACCATGAACTTCAGAAATGCTCCCCACAGTTAGACCACAACAGGTACTTAGCAAGTTTTATTTTTGGTCAATTTTTGTTTATTCTATTCTATTAACTATTTAGATTATATAGTTCTTCTAAATAAAAACTCAGATCTGTACTCATATTTCATTCCTTAAAATCAGCATTTATGAAACGCTACATAAAGAAGTCAGCGGATTTGAAAACCAGAACACTTTTAATGGCTGGTTTCAGGTTGATATTAAGCCTTTTAAGTTATCACTGATGAATATGATTAAAAAATGGAGCTGGATGTTTAAGGAGCATTTGCTCAACTCTGTCACCCAAAGGTAACCTACTTTTGATGTCTTTTAAATAGTCATTTGAATTTTTACTGCCTTTTGAAAATCCTGTTCATTTGGTTAAATATCTTGCATGATAGAAACAGGAGTGTTAAAAAGAATTTTCTTTCAATAAATGCGCAATGCAGAAATATGGCTTTGCTCCCAACAGAATCTCCCTTTATGCCAAATGAGGGAATGACAACCTTCTGAGCCTGGGAGAAGGAGAGTATCACTGGGAGTCCAAGCAGACTGTATTCCTTGAGCTATACCCCCTCTGCCTTATAGGAAAGTCTAAAGCTACCACCAAACTGGATGCCACTGCAATTCCCCCTTGAGCAACTCTCTGGTGCCAGATCAACTTCCCTCACCATAGATCCCTGTAAGACAGCAGGGCAGTCTGTGTTTTTTCTTCCCAAATTGACAGAAGGGAAATGGAAGACACTGACATTGATCTTAGCTCATGGATAGTGATAATGGGGTTCACCACTGCTGCTGCCTCATGGACCAGTCCACGCCAGAGCTCCCTGTCGGCTGTCACTGCCCCCAGTTCCTTCAAGGTCAACCCAGTCACTTCAAGGATACCATCCATCCATCTTGCCCTTGGTTGGCCTCTCTTCCTTTTTCCATCTATTTTCCCCAGCATCGTGATCTTTTCCAAGCTTTCCTGTCTCCTCATGATGTGGCCAAAATACTTCAGCTTTGCCTCTAATATCCTTCCCTCCAGTGAACAGTTGGGCATTATTTTCTGGAGGATGGACTGGTTGGATCTTCTTGCGGTCCAAGGCACTCTCAGGATTTTCCTCCAGCACCAGAGTTCAAAAGCGTCTATCTTCCTTCGCTCAGCCTTCCTTATGGTCCAGCTCTCACATCCATAGGTTAGTATGGGGAATACCATTGCTTTAACTATTTGGACCTTCGTTGCCAGTGTGATGTCTCTGCTCTTCACTATTTTGTCAAGGTTGGCCATTGCTCTCCTCCCAAGAAGTAAATGTCTTCTGATTTCCTGGCTGCAGTCTGCATCTGCAGTGATCTTCGCGCCTAGAAATATAAAGTCTGTCATTGCCTCCATGTTTTCTCCCTCTATTTGCCAGTTATCAATAGGTGTAGTTGCCATGATCTTGGTTTTCTTGACGTTTAACTGCAACCCAGCTATTGCACTTTCTTCTTTCACATTGGTGATAAGCCTCCTCAGCTCCTCCTCACTTTCGGCCATCAGAGTGGTATCATCTGCATACCTAAGGTTGTTAATGTTTCTTCCAGCTATTTTAACTCCGGCCTTGGATTCCTCAAGCCCTGCATGTCGCATGATGTGTTCTGTGTACAAGCTGAATAGGGAGGGTAAAAGTATGCAGCCCTGCCTTACTCCTTTCCCAATCTTGAACCAGTCTGTTGTTCCGCGATCTGTTCTTACTGTGGCTACTTGGTCTTTATACAGATTTCGTAGGAGACAAGACAAGGTGACTTGGTATCCCCATACCACCAAGAACATGCCATAGTTTATTATGATCCACACAGTCGTAGGCTTTAGAATAGTCAATAAAGCAGAAGTAGATGTTTTTCTGAAACTCCCTGGCTTCCTCCATTATCCAGAGGATATTGGCAGTTTGGTTTCTCATTCCTCTGCCTTTTCTGAACCCAGCTTGGACATCTGGCAACTCTCGCAACATGTATTGCTGGAGTCTGCCTTGCACTGTACAGAAGTTTGAGCATTCTTTAGTGTTTCCCTTTTTTGGTATGGGGATATAAATTGATTTTTCCAATCTGATGGCCAATCTTGTGTTTTCCATATTTGCTGGTATACGACATGCATCACCTTGACAGCATCACCTTCCAAGATATTAAACAGTTTGGCTGGGATCCCATCGTCTCCTGCTGCCTTGTTGTTAGCATTGCTTCTTATGGCCCATTCAGTCCTCAGGATGTCTGGTTCTAATTCACTCACCACACCGTCAAAGCTATCCTCTATATTATTATCCTTCCTATACAGATCTTCTGTATATTTTCGCCACCTATTCTTGATATCTGCAGCTTCTGTTAGGTCCCTGCCATCTTTGTTTCTGATCATGCCCATTTTTACCTGAAATCTGCCTCCAATGTTTCTGATTTTCTGGAAGAGATCTCTTGTCCTTCCTATCCTATTGTCTTCTTCCACTTCCATGCATTGCTTGTTCAAAAATAGTTCCTTTTGTCTCCTGGATAACCTCAGGAATTGTGCATTTAATTGGGCATATCTCCCCCTATCGCTGTTTCCTTTTGCCTTCCTTCTTTCTTGGGCTACTTCCAGTGTCTCAACAGACAACCATCTTGCCTTCTTGGTTTTCTTTTTCTTTGGGACGTACTTTGTTGCTGCGTCCTGAACAATGTTGTGGACTTCTCTCCATAGTTCTTCTGGGACTCTATTTATTAAATCTAGTCCCTGAAATTTATTCTTCACCTCCACTGCATATTCACTGGGAATATTTGTGAGATCATATCTAATTGGTCTGTGTATTTTCCCCATTCTCTTTAGTCTGATTCTAAATTTTGTAATAAGAAGTTCGTGATCTGAACTACAGTCAGCTCCAGGTCTTGTTTTCACCGACTGGATGGATGTCCGCCACCTTTGGCTGCAAAGGATGTAGTCAATCTGATTTCGGTGTTGACCATCTGGTGAAGTCCATGTGTAAAGTCGTCTTTTAGGTTGCTGGAAGAGAGTGTTTTGTATGCACATGAGTTTTCCTGGCAAAATTCTATCAGCCTACGTCCTGCTACATTTTGTTGTCCCAGACCATGCTTGCCTGTGATCCCGGTTATCATTTGACTGCCCACCTTAGCATTCCAGTCTCCTGTAATGAGAATAATGTCTCTTTTTGGTGTGTTATCCACTAAGTGCTGCAGATCCTCGTAGAACTTATCTATTTCTGTTTCTTCAGCAGCTGTGGTTGGGTTTGGATCACTGTGATGTTAAATGGCTTGCCTTTAACTCGAATTGAGATCATTCTATCATTTTTTGGGTTGTATCCAATCACTGCTTTCACAACTGTATTATTAATGTTATTATTATTTATTATTAACCACTATTATTCACCACTATTTCTGCACTAATATGTGCCCTAACGGCCTGAAAACAATGGTGTAGATCTGTAGGCAGACCATATGGTGACTGGTGTTTATCAGGTATTTGAGGTGGACTGTCTTTGTTTAGTGCTTCAATAGTTTCATCTGAAAACAGAGCAGAGATCTGCAAATGAGACTTCCTTGCCACTCTTGCACACCTTTTCTAGCTTTCTTCCATATGTACTGATCATCATCAGCCCTTTAGCAAAATGAAAGACTAAATGATGATCAGAATTGTAGGTCTGTATATTTAGAGAGCTACTAATTGAACCTTGTCTATAAATACCATTATACAAGTTGAGAAAAATATTGCAAAATAGAATCTTCAAAAACTTATCTGACAGCAAATAAATCTCTCTCATTGCTCAGTTCACTTCCATTTGAATTAGGGCAGTGTTTCTAAAACTGTTCTCCTCCACATATTTTGGACTTCAGCTCCCAGAAATCCCAGACAGCCTACCAGCTGTTGGAAATTGTGGGAGCTGAAGTCCAAAACATTTGGAGGACCACAGTTTGAGAAACTCTGAATTAGGAGAGAATAATTAGATTATGCATACAAACATTTTTAAATTAACAGAATTTGGCATATGATAGTAATGTGCATCTTGTTTGTGTGTGTGTATCATATTTGTGTGTGTTTGTGTGTATCATATTTATATGATAGTAATAGTGCAGTCTTATGTATTCCTACTAAATCCACTGATTCATTCATGCTCACTTAAGCGCATATTGATTTGCAGCCTAAGGATATTTTGGCATTCATGGGAATAAATGCCATTAAACTCAAATAATCTGTATTTCGAGTAGACACTTTATGTGCAAAAATCGAATATACAATTTTATTTCTAAAGTACTTCTCTAAATCAGCAGTAGCAACAACAATACAGCCTTACAATTAATAGCTTTACATGTTAGTAGTATCGAATTAAGAACAACTCAGATTTTATTATCATCCAAAGACTTGACAAGTTCTTAGTGGCTTTTGGGAAACAATTACGTTGGTGAGATCCTAGCTCAGATTATGAATTGTAGAAAGGGAACAATTCCATTAGTGATCTCCTTAAGACATTCATGATAATTCACAAGCTGATGACATTTGAGTTATAATTACTATGGTGGCTAGAAATGGGAAATATCACAGAGTGGCTGAAGATGAGCTTGGCTAGAACAGAAATAAAGATCAGCAGTTATTGTCTGCAGGTGACAATCAACAGGTAGAACATATGTCATGGCTGGAGACCACTGTGATACACAGGACAGCAGAGGGCAGTAAAGCTGGTTGTCCAGTGGTGCCAAACTGTGGTTGGTTCCACTGGGCAATCAGGACTCCCTCCTGCATCCGCATCAGCTGAGGGATTACCTATCTGGCCTATACTAGGGCTACTCTGGAATACACCATGCTGGATCCTTCCCAATTTATTGGGCCAGGGTAGATCCACCCCAATCAGTTTGGCCAAATGTCTAGAATTCTGGGAAGACCAAACACCTGGAGGACCAAATAATTCTCAGAGGCCTGAAGGAATAGGAGGTTTTTCTCCCCTTAGTTGAAAAAGATAGTAAGGATGGAGGATGTCCATCTAGTAGTTTTTAGAAAGGAGTTTCAGAGTGGTGGAAAGATTGTTACCATTCCTGTGACAGTTTGCTTGTGACAGGAAGCCTTTTCTTAGCAACTTCCTTGAGTCTTAAGGAAATTTTTCTTTCACACAGTGTATTGCACATCGGCTTAACTCAGTATGTATAGATATTTGATCCTGATGCTAACCTGATCTGGAAAAACACTTAAATTAGAGTGAATGGTAACAGAAATAGCAAGTCCTGTACTAATTATCTGTGGCCATTCCTTCATTCTGCTTACTTTTAGTATTACAGAATTAGCCACATTTAATCATGAAACTGAACAAAGAAAGTGAAAGAAGGAGATTATGCACTTCTGGTTAAAATAATGGGGCATCTCATGGCTATTCGTGACCGACAGTCAACTGGAGAAATTTTAAAACCTTTAAAATCCACAGCTGTATTGCTACGAAGTTATAGACAGCAGCTACCAGAACATATCTGTACAGAGCTTGAGGTAAAAAAGGAATTTTAGTAGTAGTGTATACCCTCATTTTCTAATATTTTTCAATGGATAGCAAATAAATTTCATTTAGAGTTCTTGCCCATAAAGGTATTTTAGGGGAAATTATTTGGGCTAAATGGGGTGAGGAGAAAAAAGTATGACCCAGATGGGTCAGCAGTTGGTTTCCATAGCAAGCTAACTTTATCCTAAAGCACTGCTTCCTAAACTGTGGGCCCCAATCCCAAATGGGGTCCTCTTAGCTGGATTTGCATACAAATTCCTCAATTTAAGGAAGCATCGCTTCCCCCCTCCAATTTATTTTAGCCCCCTCAGATTTGAATAATCAATAAAATGAAATACAAATTATATGTAAACAAAATATCCAGAAAGATTAAAAAACTGAAAGTTTTCGCTTTAGAAAAAGTTTTAACAAGAATGAAGGATCCCATAGACCAAACATTCTACTGTCATCACAGAATCATAGAATAGTAGAGTTGGAAGAGACCTCATGGGCCATCCAGTCCAACCCCCTGCCAAGAAGCAGGAAATCGCATTCATAGCACCCCCGACAGATGGCCATCCAGCCTCTGTTTAAAAGCCTCCAAAGAAGGAGCCTCCACCACAGTCCGGGGAAGAGAGTTCCACTGCCGAACAGCCCTCACAGTGAGGAAGTTCTTCCTAATGTTCTGGTGGAATCTCCTTTCCTGTAGTTTGAAGCCATTGTTCCGTGTCCTAGTCTCCAGGGCAGCAGAAAACAAGCTTGCTCCCTCCTCCCTATGACTTCCCCTCACATATTTGTACATGGCTATCATGTCTCCTCTCAGCCTTCTCTTCTCAGATGTGATATTGAAAAAATGCTTTAACCCACAGTAAAACGGTTACAGCAGGGGTCCCCAAACTATGGCCCGCGGGCTATCTATCCGGCCCCTGCAGCTTTACCGCCTTTCCTATCTTGTCCGCTCCTTGCACAAGCCTTGGAGCCTTGCGTTTCTGCCTTTCCCGCCACTTTTCTGCTGCACGAGACTTTGAGCCTCTCCTGACTCCCCACTCTCCCTGCATAAGCCTTGGAGGAGCCTTGCCTTTCTGCCTTTATGCCACTCAAAAGGTATTTTAATTATTATTTAATTAATTTTTAATTATTAAGGGGTTTAGCAATACGTTGTTTAGCAATATGCTCCGGATTTATCCCAGGACTCAAAGCCTTAGTGGAGGGAAAGTGTTTCTTCCCTTCGCTAAGGCCAGGAGTCCTGGGAGAAATCTGGAGCATATTGCTACTGCTGAGCGTATTGCCAATGGCCTGGCTTAGAAACCAGGAACATATTTCTAATCAGCTCTTAGTTGAGGAAGAGGGAGAGAAAAGTCCTCCTTCCTCTCTTGAGCTCTCTCCAGCTCAGCAGAGTTTCCTCCCTCTGGCTGCCCCAGGAGGAGGTGCGGAGGAGGGGGAGGCAAAGGCTATAGATAACCGGAACACTATTGTTATTATTGTTATTGTTATTATGGCAGAAGAGGGTTGGACTAAATGGCCCAAAGGGGTTTCTTCCAACCCTCTTCATTATTTTATTGTTATTATTATTAACATTGAGGCAGGGTGGCCATCTGTCAGGGGTGCTTTGCTGTGCTTTTGGTGCATAAAGGCAGAAGAGGGTTGGACTAAATGGCCCAAAGGGGTGTCTTCCAACCCTCTTAATTATTTTATTATTGTTGTTATTATTATTAACATTGAGGCAGGGTGGCCATCTGTCAGGGGTGCTTTGCTGTGCTTTTGGTGTACAAAGGCAGAAGAAAGTTGGGCTAAATGGCCCAAGGGGTCTCTTCCAACCCTCTTTATTTATTTATTTATTTATTTATTATTAACATTGAGGCTTGGAGGCCATCTATCAGGAGTGCTTTGCTTGTACTTTTGGTGCACCAAGTCAGAAGGGGGTGGGACTAAATGGCCCAAGGGGTGTCTTCCAACCCTATTATTATTATTATTATTATTATTATTATTATTATTATTATTATTATTATTATTATTATTATTATTATTGCTCGGTGGTCAATTGTAGATTGGCCCTCCAACGGTCTGAGGGATCGTGAACTGGCCCCGTTTAAAAAGTTTTGGGGACCCCTGGGTTACAGTATCATCAAGGCAATATTTTCATAAGGACTGCAATCCACATAAACCTACAGGGCTTTCCCTTTTTCTTTTTCTTTTTTTTACTTGTTGTGTAATTTCCCTCCTTCCCTTCACTCCACCCGAGATATGAATATACTTCTTGCTTAGTATGGAAGTTGGAAGCCTGTCAACTTGATTGGCTTATTTGTTCATTCTAAATTCTCATTTACTGTGAGTACTTCATTGGAAAGCATTTTTAAACTATGGAAATATTGTCTTTTAAAGTGCAATTTGTAGACAGAAATGTCTTTGTGCCATCATTTACAGATTCATTGTCAGCAGATTGCTTATGTATATTGAAATTCTCAGACCATGTGAGCGATGAATTTTGCATCCTATAAGAATCCAGTTTTCAGCTTAGCACATGCATTCTGACTTTGCTACTAGAAATGGCCCTGTGTCCAGATCCAGTTCAGGATTTGTTTTATATGGTTGTTCTCAAGACAATTTCAACTCACATATCCTTTCAACTCTGTTGTAACCAGAGGATTGTAGCTCCCATCAACCCCAGACATTTCAACCATTGTGGCTATGGATGGTGATAATTTTATTCCAACACATTTGAAGGGCCTCAGGTGGAGGAAGATTGGCCTGAAAGCACCAAACTTGGATGGTTTCAGTCTGTCATTCTTTTCTTTCTTCTTGAAAACAACTTTCCATGACTTTTATTAGGGAAAAACAGATGGCTAAAGGAAATATGCTTAAGGTTAATAACATTATTTCTGGTATGGATAAAGTAGAGACAGGGAACATTTTTCTTCCTCTTTCATCTAATAAAATTAGCTGGTGGAAGAATGAGAACATTCACTCACTATAACGTAATAGTTACTTTCAAAGTTCCAAGCATCTAACATCATCAGATGGACTGTTGTGTTCTGGTTTTCTGAATGTAACGGAAGTAACTAGAAATTAACCATTTTAATTATTTTAGGGAATTGGGAAAGTTTTTCTTTTAAAAATTTTCAGCTCTTAAGAGTAATTAAATATTTTATAACATGTTATTACTTTAAAAGGCTGATGGTGGCAGGTATACGTTCTCACATATTCTATTCTAGACTTCTCTTGAAGATTTACAAGGTAGTCAGTATATCTGACAGCTTCTGCATAGCATTCTGGTACTAAGGTGAAGAAGAGCTGAGGTCTTGTAATTATGTTATATGCTTTTGGAAGGGGCCAATTTTAATTATTTTACAAAAGACTTGATTTATTCTCTCCTATCACATTCAGCCTCCACAAGTCCATTTCCTTTTTCTCAACAGAAATCTTACTGAAGAAGTAAATGTTTTGATAACACTTTAGGTGCAACTGCCAGAACAAAAGCAAAATCAATAGCTCAGATTTTAAAGTTAGAAGAGCAGTTACTCTTAAACAGGTCTGTAGATGGAAAAAGTTATGTGTATTAAGAATTAAGATTTTTACTACCCCTTATAATAGTATTGATTTGTGGCAACACTTCCATTCTGATATCTTGAGAGTATGAAGCACACATCAGAATTGATATAAATTATTTTTATGCATACCATCATCTTAACAAAATTCACAGGGCCACTCATAACACTCATAACTCATAAAAGAAGAATAACACTAACCAGAAAACCCAGTAAAACAACAACAGCATCAGATCAAAACCACTACAGATGGATATTGAAAACCAGGCTAAATAAAAATGTAATTGAGTTGGAGCCAGGGTATATAACCTGGAATATAACCCAGGTTGCATCCAATGAGTATCACCTAGAATATAACCTGGATTGGATCCAGAGAATATAATCTGGAATTCTGCTTATGCAGTGGGGCTTGCCTCATACTTTACTATCCAGTTACAGTCTTCTGTACTCTTCCCTGATAGTATTTATTAACTTTGTTTATATCCCGCCTTTCTCCCTGTCGGGACTCAAGGTGGCTAACAACCACACAGTTTAATAACAATTTAAAACAAAACAAATACAAAATTTAGAGATGAACAATTAAATATTCATGTGTGAATATAAAATTAAAATACAATTAAAATACAATAAAACTGACCATCCTCCCAAAATCCCACCCACAACTCCCCAGTAGCATGTCCCTCCTCCTCCCCCAAATGCCTGGTGACACAGAAACGTCTTTAGCTGCTTGGGAAGGCAAGCAGGAATGGGCTCATCTTGGTCTCTCTAATAGATGGGATACGCAAGATAGGGAAGTCTGAGAAATGCCACATGTCTTGTTTTACCCAAACTTTTGATTGTGTGAATGACATCTCTGGATTCATTCAGTGAGGAATTAATTACACATAACCCTTTATTTGTAATGAAATACTTCTGTGCTCTGGTATAAATTGCCCCCAACAGTTAACCCCCCCCCCCCCACACACACACAAAAATAATATTTTATAAATTGCTATGCACATGATTCCATGACTGCAGAGAATAGTTGGATAAATAGTAAAAGGTACAAATGTACTAGAAAAGGGAGAAAAAGTGGGGTGAAAATAAGATATGTGTTTTGCTTCTTTATGAGAGGATGGGTTGTTGTTTTGATATGCCACCCAACAAACAATATCTGTACGTTTTTAGGAATTACCTGAAAAGTGGAAGCATCTTAAAAAGATTGCCTTCACTGTGAAGCATGAAGTGGCTCCTCTACAGTCCAATGAAGTGTCTGTTATCAGAAGAAAATGTGTACTTTTTGAGGTGAGATCAGTTCTGTGCTGTGAACCAAATGATTTTTCGTTTTTTGTTCCGATAACAAGCTGGTGGCAAGCTTCACTGAACTGAAAAATTGTAAACTCTTAGAAAAGGCTGTCTAAAAATAACAATTCAATGTTTCTTGGTAATATATTCTGGATGAATCTGATAATTTAAAGCCCGGTTCACCTCAAATGGGAATGACGATTGCATCCTCTTTATCTTCAATTATGTCTAATCTGTTTCTAATTCCTACATGGTACTGCTGTTGTCAGATCAAATGTAGATTTTGAATGTTTTATACTTATCCACTGGGAACAGGTGAGCTGTGTGTCAGGGTTATACAGGCTGGAACTAATAAAGTTTTCAGCAAATTTAAGAGAAGAGTACTTAAAATGAAATGATTCAAGGTTCATGAGATGGAACACACTAAATGAATGGCAGCATAGGAAAAGTTAAATAATCTCAATGGATCACTTACTTAACCTTTAACTTAACTTCAGATATATATACAGTAGAGTCTCACTTATCCAAGCCTCGCTTATGCAAGTTTCTGGATTATCCAAGCCATTTTTGTAATCGATGTTTTCAATATATCATGATATTTTGGTGCTAACTTCGTAAATACAGTAATTACAACATAACATTACTGAGTATTGAACTGCTTTTTCTGTCAAATTTGTTGTAAAACATGCTGTTTTGGTGCTTAATTTGTAAAATCATAATCTAATTTGATGTTTAATAGGCTTTTCCTTAATCCCTCCTTATTATCCAAGATATTCGCTTATCCAAGCTTCTGCCGGCCCGTTTAGCTTGGATAAGTGAGACTCTACTGTATACACACACACACACACTTTCAGGTTAAACAGCAAAAAAAGCACAGCCAGTTGGATTTTCTGTGTTGTATAGAATACAGTTGTTTTGTCAAACGAACATGAACAAAAAAAGGCAGAAAGCTTTATTTACTGGATGAAGTCTCAGGGGAAATTCTATCAGGACTCAAAACCTGAAGCTGTATACTGTAGGGTTTTCCATTAGTCGTTTTGCAAGATTGATTCAAGAACAGTGTTTGCAGGAAAGATTCTGAAATGTCCTTCTTTGCTCCTTGTGACGTGGCGTTTCCAAAACATAAGTTTAAACACACATCAGTGATAAGGCCTGGAAATCCTTTCTCAACCAGTAGAAAAGAACGGACAGACCACAAATTGACCTCTTTATAAAAAAGAAAGAAAGGGGTTAAAAGGAAAAGCAGAGCCTCATCTGGAATTAGGAAATAGAAATAGATCGTACTGTATTTTTGATGTTGTTTTTATTAGGGGTGCAAAAATGCCATACAGTTGTATTCTTCTATCTTGTCACAGTAATGTAGAGTCTAATGCCTATGATGAAGGAAAACAAAAATTAAACGAATTTAAAATGACTGAATTAATTTTCTTAATTCAGGAATCAAGAAATTAAATTAATTTAATGTGGGTATGCAAACTATGCACTTCTTTAATGGATACACACTGAAATCTATCTCTAAAACAGATTTGAACTTGGTCTTTACCTTGCTGTGTCACTTTAGAGCAGAGAAGTATGGGTTAGATGGGTCAAATTTGCCACTGGCCCACTTAAATCTTTTACCTCAGCTGTCCCTCTCAAAATGGGGACAGGAAGTGATACCTTTCGTGGCTTCAGGAGCCACAAATAGAGTTCAGGGTTCGCAATGTTCGCTTATGTTTAAAAAAACACCCTGGTTGATTTCTTGAATAGTGTGCCTATAATAACGCCCATACAGTCATGCCAGCCACATGACTTTGGAGGTGCCTACTGACAACGCCGGCTCTTCGGCTTAGAAATGGTGATGAGCACCAACTCCCAGAGTCAGATTCGACTACACCTAATGTCAGGGGAAAACCTTTACCTATGAACCTATGTTGTGGATGTTTTTCCACAACATCCATTTATAGCAGAGCAGAATAAAGGCAACATGATTATATGAGAAATCCATACTTTTGATCTTGCAAATCTGTAAGTAAAATTCTTAGGTGTTTTTGCTTAATAAGTTATTTCACAATGGCATCCTTGCAGACTCACAAAGCCATTCCAAAGCTGGAGGCAGAAATGAAAAAGCTACAGGAAACAGCAGACCTTTTTGAAGTAACTGTACCAGACTACAAGCAGCTCAAGCAATGTCGCACCAATGCTATCTTAGTGAAGTCTGTCTGGGATATGGTGGTGTTTGTCCAGGTAAGGACACAATTTGGAATTTCCACTGACTGAAAAGGAAATAAGGTATTTCTGCAAAAATATGCCTGGGCAGAATGAAACTATACATAGCTTATTTGTGAATGGATGAATCCTATGTTGCTTTTGTCCATGTTTTTAGTGTTAAGGTCCAGAGAGACGATGGGTCCTGTCCCTCACTATTCCCTATACTTTGATTACACATTTGTTCTTTCCGAATAGTATTCAGATTGTCAGCTGGGTCAGCACTTGGGGGGGGGGGTGTGTGGAGATATTTTGCAGCTTGAAAGAATTTTCTCAAGCCAAGGTACAAGTACCCAAGGCTAGCCAAATTATTTTGGCTCTTGAGACAGGGAAAAACCCCAAAATATCTTTATTGTATATTTACAATATAAAATACCAAAAAACACACCAGAAAAAGTTCCCAAGAGCTTGTCTACACCAGCAAAAAAAAAAAAAACACAAAGTGGTGTAAAGTCACTATTGTATGTGTCACCTAAACATCAGGAAGAACTTCCTCACTGTGAGAGCTGTTTGGCGGTGAACTCTCTGCCTCGGACTGTGGTGGAGGCTTTTAAGCAGAGGCTGGATGGCCATCTGTCAGGGGTTCTTTGAATGCGATTTCCTGCTTCTTGGCAGGGGGTTGGACTGGATGGCCCATGAGGTCTCTTCCAACTCTACTATTCTATGATTCTATACATGGCATCCAGGGACCTCTAGTCTTTCACAAGTGGTAGACTGGGTAGAACTGGTTTAGCCGCCTGCTAAGGAAAGCTGGTGAATGTTCTGAAGTTTCAGCACCATATTTTGGACAGAATACAGACAATGCAACTGACTCCAATAAAAACCGGTCTGCTGTCCACATGGTACCTCCCTTCACCCTTCCCTATGCTTGTAAATACAGGGAAAAGGGCACCAATTGAGCCTGTGTCACCATTACTACTCCAGATGACTGCAGAACTCCAGAGATCGCTTGACTTTTGTGTGCGCTTCATGCTGACATCAGCAGAAGTATGATGAGGGAGCAAGGCAGGATTGCCCCATTTCCTTCCTGGTTTTGCTAGTGCCTCTACTGATGCTAACATGGGGCACTTACAACTGCCAGGAGCTCTCCTTGATTTTTGGAGCTGTTCAGCATGGGAAAAGGGTGACAGGGAAGGTTAGGTGTCTGTCCAACTGGGTTGAATTGGTTTCAGCCCTGATGAACCATGTTCCACCCTATCGCTGCCACAAATCAGAGAAAGAGGATGTAAACACTTCCAGTGCCAGTCCAGAGCATTTTTGCTCCGTGATGGCCCTGAAATAACTGTCCAACATAGCCAAGCACTTAGTTATTAATTTGCTGCCCCTTCATGACACTCTGTCAGTTAATTGCCTCACTCTGGCTAATAGTAGTGCCTATTCTGGTAAGACTGTGCCTTCCCCAATACCCGAGATAATTTTAATTATCAGAGAAGTTGAAGACCAAATCTGGAAGCCAGCTGTGATGCTTACTACTGAGTTATGCTCTTCCCCAAATACCTCAGAAGATGTGGATAAATAAACCTAAAGCCAGTAGATGTTGGCCCTGGTTCATAGTTTTTGAGTTATTCACTTGATAAAAGAACGGAGAATTGTCTGGCAGGAATTGTGGTTTGAATAAGTTTGAAACAGGCATCTCTTGTTATGCACTGATAGAAGTATCTTCCAGAAAATTAATCCCGTTCATTTTCTGCTTTGTGCCATATGTCCACTGCATGTATGAAAATGTTAAATTATTTATGTACATGTGACTCAAATGAATAAAGCACATAGAAACAATGCTAAGAGAAACCAGATGCTAGGAAATAACAGAAACATTATGTCTCATGATCCTCTGTCTCTAATGTTCCTAGAATTTCCATTTTATGTAAATTTCAAGAGACTAAAATAATGTCATTGAAAAAGTATTAAAAGGGGAGGCTTCATTGCCAGGATTTGAACAGACCACACAATATTTAATTTAATATTACACATAGAAAAAGTAGACTGCAAGGGAGCTACCTTACCGTGGTGATGTATAGCTCCTATATCAGCACTGAATCTCTTCCAGACTTTGAAGGAGCTATCAAAAGTGCTGTACCCTATTCTTAAATAGAACATTTTGGACAGCTCCTTTGGAACCATCACAAAACCTGTCATGGATTCACTGTACTACAGAGATGGAAGCCAGGAGCTTCATTCCAATGGAAGGGTGCCATTTAATTGATGTCTCTTTCATTTAATTGTCATAACTCATGTTGGGTTAAAAACAAACAAACAAGCCAAACCATTTTTTTTTACAAAATATATATTTGTTTATTGGTTTTAATTTTTCCCAGTTCCTATTCTGTTAGACATGTAAAACGTTACAGTACTACATCAGATAGTTCCCTTTTTAAAAAATACATAATGCCCTTGAGTAAAATTTGCAGACTGTAAACCAATGAACAGGATTATGTGTGTGCATGTGTATTGTGGTAACTTGGAAAATTAAAAATAGAAATACGTACTAAAGCTGTAATGTGAAGACTCCCACATGAGGGCAGATACTCATATGTTGAGCCAGCTGCTGCTAGCAGTCCTGCAATTTATAATAATAATAATAATAATAATAATAATAATAATAATAATAATAATAATAATACTTTATTTATACCCCACCGCCATCTCCCTGTGGGGACTCGGGGCGGCTCACAATGTTACAAAAGTAACAGCGCAAATACATAAACAATACACGCAGTTTAAAACACAAGATGATAAAACAGAAGTTAAAACAAAGGTTTATACAACAGTAATAATATCAATAGTAATAATATCAAACAACCATCAATGCAATTCAGTCAACTTCAAAGGTGGGGGGACTATAGCAGCAATATAAAATAAAATCATTAGATTAAAATACCCCAATAAAAGGAACCTAATAACATTCTGAATAGAATTATAATGAGGCTGGTTATCCAATAGCTGTCTCTCCAAAGGCCAGCCCAAACATCCAGGTTTTCAATTGTTTCTTAAAGGATGGTATGGAGGGCGCCAACCTAATCTCTGTGGGAAGGGAGTTCCAGAGCCGAGGGGCCACGGCCGAGAAGGTCCTCTCTCTCGTCCCCATCAAACATAACTGTGAGGAAGGCGGAAGCAAGAGGAGGGCCTCCCCGGAAGATCTCAGAGAGCGCCTAGATTCATAGGGGAAGATGTGGTCACAAAGATAGGCAGGTTCTGAACCGTTTAGAGCTTTATAGGTACCTGCACCTTGAATAGAGCTTTATAGGTACCTGCACCTTGAATTGGGCCCAGAATATTATCGGCAGCCAGTGAAGTTGCTTGAACAGGGGGGTTGACCGCTCCCTGTAAGCAGCTCCAGTTAGTAACCTAGCTGCTGACCGTTGTACCAACTGTAATTTCCGGACCGTCTTCAAGGGCAGCCCTACGTAGAGCGTGTTACAGTAATCCATCCTTGAGGTAACTAGAGCGTGGACCACCATGGTCAAGCCAGACTTCTCGAGGTACGGTCGCAGTTGGTGCACATGTTTTAATTGTGCAAAGGCCCTCCTGGCCACCGCCGACACCTGGGCATCAAGTGACAGCGGTGAGTCCAGGAGGACCCCCAAACTGCCGACCTGCGCCTTCAGGGGGAGTGCGACCCTGTCAAGCACAGGTAGCCACCCTATGCCCCAATCGGTCGAACGGCTGACCTGGAGGACCTCTG
Source organism: Anolis carolinensis (assembly GCF_035594765.1). NCBI lineage: Eukaryota > Metazoa > Chordata > Lepidosauria > Squamata > Anolidae > Anolis > Anolis carolinensis. The sequence goes on from NC_085841.1 coordinate 209,083,054, forward strand.
TCTTATCAGGATTAAGCTTCAGCTTGATGGCCCTCATCCAACCCATCACAGCGGCCAGACACTGGTCCAGGATCCGAGGGGCTTCCTTGGAAGTAGGTGGAAAGGAGTACTGGAGTTGAGTGTCATCTGCGTAGAGATGGCACCGAACTCCAAAACCCCGGATGACCTCGCCCAGCGGTTTCATGTAGATATTAAAAAGCATGGGGGACAGTATGGAACCTTGCAGGACCCCACAGGTCAAAGGCCAGGGGTCCGAGCAGGTGCCCCCCAGCTTCACCATCTGGGATCGGCCCTCTAGATCAGCAGAGCAGTACCCCCAAGGCCCATCCCAGAGAGCTGTCCCAGAAGGATACCATGGTCGATGGTATTGAAAGCCTCTGATATGTCTAAGAGAACCAACAGGGACACACTCCCCCTGTCTAGCTCTCTACGGAGGTCATCCACCAAGGCGACCAAAGCTGTCTCAGTGCCATGACCAGGCCTGAAGCCAGACTGGAATGGGTCAAGATAATCAGTGTCATCCAAGAATCCCTGGAGTTGAGAGGCCGCCACCTCTCCAGAACCTTGCCTAAGAATGGGAAGTTTGAAATTGGTCGATAGTTCGATAGAATAGAGGAATCAAGGGTGCCTTTTTTAGAATTGGTCTAATAGTTGCCTGTTTCAGGCTGGATGGAAAAAGCCCTTGTTCCATTGAGGCATTGATAATCCTCAAAAACCAATTGACCAACGCGCCCCTGGCAAGCTTTATAAGCCAGGTAGGGCAAGGATCTAGAGCACATGTGGTTGGTCTCATCGCGCCAAGGATCTTGTCCACGTCACCAGGCCAAACAGGTTGAAATGAATCCATCAAGATGGAATCAACAGATGCTCTAGGTACCTCATCAGGCACTGTATCAAAGCTGGCATCCAAGTCAGAGCGTAATCTAGCGACTTTATCTGCAAAATGTGTGAATTCGCTGCATCGAGTGACCGAGTTGTCAAGGGGCTCCTCTACCTCATGAGGATGAAAGAGCTCCCGGACAACCCGGAACAACTCTGCTGGTCTATTAGTTGAAGACGCGATGTGGGCAGTTGAGAAATCTTTTCTGGCTGCCTGCAACGCCACAGAATAGGCCTTAATGGAGGCTCTAGCCCGTGTTTGGTCGGTGATGCTCTGAATCTTTCGCCACTTGCACTCTAGTCCCCGCCTCGCCCGCTTCATCAAAGTCAGCTCCCTAGTGAACCAAGGAGCCGACCTGGCTCTGCGGAGCGAGAAGGGACGTTCAGGGGCAATCGTGTCAAGAGCCCTGGCCATCTTGGTGTTATAGAGATCGACCAGGGTCTCCACAGGATCGTCAGTCGACATGACAGGAAGTTCCCCAAGAGACATCAGGAATCCATCCGGATCCATAAGTCTCCTGGGGCGGACCATCTTAATCGGTCCACCACCCCTGCAGAGGTTTGGCACAACAGTAAGTCTAACACTGATTAGATGATGGTTGGTCCATGACAATGGAAGAATATTTGGCTCTTCCACACCGACTTGTCCGCCGCCTGTCACAAATACTAGGTCTAGAGTGTGTCCAGCCTGATGAGTGGGGCCAGATATCACTTGGGACAGTCCCATGCTTGTCATGGCAACCATGAAATCCTGAGCTGCACCAGATAAAGGGGCCTCCGCGTGGATGTTGAAGTCGCCCAGGACAACCAGTCGCTGGGAGACCAACACCAAGCTAGAGACCACCTCTGCGAGCTCAGGCAGGGAGACTTCTGTGTCGCGGGGTGGACGGTACCACAAGCAGAATCCCCAGAGTGTCCCAGGTCCCCACCCTCAAGTGGACACACTCAAACCCAGACAATTGAGGAACGGGGCATCTGGTCAGGGGAATGGTGTCCTGATAGACCACTGCCACACCACCTCCCTGCCCGCCGGGCCTGGCCTGTCGATGCACTCCATAGCCTGGAGGACACAGCTGGGTAAGATCGACACCCCCCAGCTCGTCCAACCAAGTTTCAGTAATGCAGGCCAGATCTGCCTTTTCGTCCAGGATCAATTTATACTTTCTACATGCTACATTCCACTATTTAACCACAGATGAGAAAACAGTGAAAGAGGGAATTGTCTAAATAAACTCACAGATAACCAGACATGGGCACTGTTTCTTGGATCCTAAGTAGGCACTGAGTCATAACAATGCAGGAAACTGCTTTGTATACTAAGCCAGACTCTAGTTTAGGACTGGGCAACTTGTGTTGGATTGTAACGCCCATCAACCCTAGGTGGTATGATATGAGGACGGATACCGTTTCCCCTAAAATAAGACATCCCCGGAAAATAAGACCTAGTAGAGGTTTTGCTGAATTGCTAAATATAAGGCCTCCCCCAAAAGTAAGACCTAGCAAAGTTTTTGTTTGGAAGCATGCCAGCTGAACAGAACACCAGAGCATGCAGAATCAGTAAATGTATGTACCATAAAGTGTTGTACATGGAAATATTGGTAGTAACAAGAAATTCTTAATAGGATTCGCAGTTTGTCTGGTTATGCTGGTTTATGATGACAACTACTGTACAGTATATAATAAATGTTCATTTTTTTTGTTCAACAATAAATGTGAATTCTTCTTCACATAAGACATCCCCTGAAAATAAGACCTAGAGCATCTTCGGGGAAACACGGTAGGAGTTGCAGCCAACAGCAACTGATAAAGATGTCATTGCCCACATCTAATCTGTACTTATTTGCAGCAGCTGTACTTCCAGGATGTATTATAGGCCTTTCCACCTGCAAAACAGATGCTCTGAGATTGAGTTACAGTCTTCTCTAGCCATTCATATAAGAAGGGGTGGCTTTTCAATTACTACCACATTCATCTTTGGTCCTGTCGTTATATTATATCTCCATATCTACATTGGAGTAAGTCCAAGATTATGCTAATTAACAATAGCAGAAGGGAAGTAGAAGAAATCAAAAGGAAATATAAGATTAAAAACACTGAAAGTTTAAAATATTTAGGGATAAATATAACTAAACATATACAGGATTTTTTAAAAATTGAATTTATTTATTTATTTTGTCAGAAGCAAATTGGAATACAGCTATAATGTATAATAAACCCCACAAACAAAGTTAAAAACTTGGCATTATGCTAAATTTCCTTTGACCAGAAGCTGGCCACTTCAAGTGCCTCTGGTGTTATTGTAAGAAGGTCCTCCATTGTGCATGTGGCAGGGCTCAGGCTGCATTGTAGTGGGTAGTCTGTGGTTTTCTCTTCTCCACACTTGCATGTCATGGACTCCACTTTGCAACCCCATTTCTTAAGATTAGGTCTGCATCTTGTGGTCCGAGAACAGTCTTTTCAGCACCTTCCAAGTCACCTGGTCTTCTGTGTACCCAGGAGGGAGATACTCATCCAGTATTAGCCACTGATTGAGGTTCCAGGTTTTTACCTGCCACTTTTGGACTCTTGCTTGCTGAGGTGTTCCTGCAAGTATCTCTATAGATCTTAGGAAGCTATTTATTGATTTAAGTTGTTGGCATGGTGGCTGATATCCAAACAGAGGATGGGCTGGAGATGTCAATGCCTTGGTCTTTTCATTATTGGCTGCTACTTCTCGACAGATGTCAGGAGGTGCAATACTGGCTAAGCAGTATAATTTCTCCAAAGGTGTTGATCATAGACATCCTGGGATAATGTGGCATGTCTCATTAAGAGCCACATCCACTGTTTTGATAAGTTGAAGAAAGAGATAAAAGAAAAACTATTTGGATATAAAAAATTAAAATAGACATGGTTTGGGAGAATAGTGCTATTAAAATGAAGATTTTATCTAAAATAAACTCCTTATTCTGCATATTACCAATAGAATTATTACAGGGAGATTTTAAAAATGGCAAAAGATTATAAATAATTTTTGTAATGGAAATAGAAAATCAAGATTAATTAAAAAGTTATGGTTTATATCCCAGAAAGAAGGAGGATTAGGTATTCCAAACATTAATATGTATTATATTGCTAATCAAATAAGACATGTTCCAAGTATGATGTATGGAATAGAAAACTTGATATGGGGAGAAATAGAATTAGGAGAGATAAGGAATAAGGATTGCTATTTCTTACACAAGATAAAAAAAATGTCTTAAGGAAATAAAAAACCCAAACAGTAGAATCACAATACAGATCTGTATATATATATATATATATATACACACACACACACACTGTATGTATATATGTGTGTGTGGGTGGGTGTGTGTGTGTGTGTGTGTGTGTGTGTGTGTGTATGTATATATATATATATATATATATATATATATATATATATATATATATATATATATATATATATAAACTTCTAAAGTTTGGAGATAAAATATTAACATTACAAAAGAAAGAATAAATAATTATTGTTACTCCTCTAGGATTAGTTACAGACAAAAAATGGAAAGAAAATTATGCATACAAAAGTGATGATTGATACAAAGAGATGTGGAACATCACAATAAATGATAAACTGACTTGTGAAATAAAAGTAAAACAGGATTAACAAATGATGTAGAAGCTGTGTTCTCCAGTTATTTTCCCCCTAGCCCTGAATCTTATAAGCAACCAAATTTAGGTATGTGTTTATTGTTACTGATCATGAAGATATACTCAACACTAGAAGAATAAGAGCTCTTGGATCCTAGAAATATGATAAGTAGACCGGCCATTGGTCAAGAATTAATCCTGTTACTCCTCAGTGAGTTTTTTTTTTAGGATGCAGGACTAAATACTTTAGATAACCTTTTGCTAGGTACACCAATATTCACTTGATAGTGGGGCGAGTACCCTCTTCTGTGTTTTAGATCATACATGAGTCTTAATATCTTTGATGTTTAGGAGATAGTAAAGAGCAAATACTCTTAAAACAGAGTTATTCATTTTCTTTCTTTCTTTGGCAAATTAAACTCAAATATATCTGAAAGAATACCTTTGAACCTTGCTCCCACCTGAGGAGGAAAATGAACAGGCAGAACTTTATGGTTTTTATTTTCAATTTCCTTCTCTTAATAAAATGTGAGTTAAGAGATAAATGCCTTTGGGAAAGAGAAAGTGAAAGGAAAGGCTCTCTAGGAAATGATTAAAACATCAACCTCCTTTTTCCTGCTTTTGATGAAAGAGCACCCTACTGAATGTGAAAGAAATTATGTATCTGGAAATGCAATGTGAAATATGAATCTGACCAGTCTTTTCTCTCATAAATGTGTGTGAGATTTTCTAGCAATGAGAATGAAACATATAGATGCTGCTGCTGCTCAGTCATTTAGTCGTCTCCGACTCTTCGTGACCTCATGGACCAGTCCACGCCAAAGCTCCCTGTCAGCCGTCACCGCCCCCAGTTCCTTCAAGGTCAAGCCAGTCACTTCAAGGATACCGTCCATCCATCTTGCCCTTGGTCGGCCTCTCTTCCTTTTTCCTTCCATTTTCCCCAGCATCGTGATCTTTTCCAAGCTTTCCTGTCTCCTCATGATGTGGCCAAAATACTTCAGCTTTGCCTCTAATATCCTTCCCTCCAGTGAGCAGCCGGGCATATAGATATCCTCTTAGATTAGATTTCAGCCTCAGTGGGTTTTAGATTTTGAAATCCATTTTGTAGCCTTGTACATTACATACATATTTATATACAGAATCTTAAGTAGAATCTTCAAACTCTCCTGCATTTTAAAATGTCACAGAAAGTGTCATAGGATTTTCCTTCCCCAGATGAGCATTAAAGACTGGATGAAAACCCCTTGGAAGCAAATTAATGTGGAACAAATGGATGTGGGTCTCCGAAGATTTACAAAGGTGATTCTCTCCCATACCTCATGGTTATATGGTATTTAAATACAGTATGTAAAGTATTTACCAGTCTAACAAACCCATTCTACAAACAAGTATTTTGTAGCTAAAGTTGCACTCAGTACCTGATAAACTATTCAGAAGCACAGCTATTTTTAGGACAGTGACAGAGGGTCATAGAAAGTGAAGTCCCCCCCCCCCCCGGGCGGGGGTTGTTTAATACTGCAATATATACATAGTCAGATTTCTGTTCATATATTGTTTGGTGTAAGATTGGCTTTTTGCCCTTTGCAGAATGCAAAAGGGCATGCCAGAGAGAAGATATATGGTATATCATTTTGTAAGACAAACAAGTGTATGATATGTATGTACTGTACATATATATCAATTTCTGGATAATACTTTGTGTATCCTACAAGAGTCAATAGTTTTGGGAATCGAAGAGAATTGTATCATCTGTATTGGTTAGCTATTATATGTATTATGAACATATTCCTGTCAGTCAAGAAGCACCTTACATTTAGACCTCAGGCTGAAGCTTCCAGTTTCTACAGCTAATATTTCTTTGTCCAGGTTCTGCCCTGACTACAGTAAAGCTGCTGCGAATGGCCCTGAAAATGGCAGGCAAATATTAGTCACATATGCTCCAACATTTCACAGTTGAAAAGTGGGCGACATTAGCATATAGTCAAGATGGGAAAAATTAAGAAGGAATAGACAAGTTAGGAGACGCTACAGCAGTTTGCTTTGGCCCGGGTCTACTAGGAAAAGCAAGATGGATTTCTACTTCTTCTATCACTGCTGCTGTTAATTTAGTGCAAACTACTTTTATCCTTTCAATTCAGTTTTCAGCAAGAGAAGTAAGTTAAGATAGAGGGGGAAAGTGAGAGGAGAGATAAACCTGGGCATCTTCACAATAGCTGAAAAAGTGGTATAGCAGAGGATTAATAGGGACTCTTCCTACCAAATTGGGACAGCTGAAGAGTATGTATTTAAGATAATCTTTTAAAAATCTAATTATTGAATTGCTTTTTAGTTGTTTTTTTAAAGGAAGTACCTATACCTAAGTGTTGGAAGCTGTCCATTGGTATTCATGCCACATGGGCAGATTTATTAGAATATATTTTGTCAAACATAGGATCCACAATGAAGCAGGAAGAAGTTAGGATTGTGCCTTCTTGCCTTGCTTTCAGTCCCCATGTATTAATCAGATTCTTCTGCATACAGCCTTTTCATACACAATTTCACTCCGTGCATTGTCACAGAATTTACCTATGTATATGTGCAGTGTTCATGCAGATGTAGGTATGGTCTCAGCTCTTCCATGTCCTACATTGCCTCTGTTATGGTCAACTGAAAAATGCTTTAATCAGAACTACTGAGATGAAATTGCAATAGTCCACATTGTTCAACGCTTTCTATAATGAAGTATTAAGGGTGATATTGGGTAGTTCAGAGTCATGAAGTCTGGCCAACTTGACAAAACCCAGATATTAGCCTTGAAATCAGTATTGTCTTTGACATCTACCTAACATTAGTTCACTATCTCTTTCTTTTCATGTTTCCTGGCCTACAAAGGATATGAAGGCTCTGGATAAAGAAGTACAGATTTGGGATGTCTATATAGGTTTAGAATCAACTGTTAAGAATGTGTTAACCTCCTTAAGAGCTGTGAATGAACTCCAGAATGCTGCAGTTCGGAAAAGACACTGGCAACAACTTATGGCTACAACAGGGGTATAACTCTTTGGCTTTGCACATTAAGAGTTTATGCTGATGGTGTGATCAAGATCCAAAGTTTATCCTAAGAAGCCAATAATTTCTTTCACTTCAATTCCTAGGTATGTTTTGTCATGAATGAAGACACCACACTAGGGTGGAAATGGCAATAGAAAAGGTACTGTATAACATTGTCAATGTGTTTCAAGTGACAATTGTTTAAATAGAAAGTAGGCTAAAGTCTCCCTTCTACATAATAGGAGTATAGTATCTAGATTGTGGGAAGTAATAGTCCCAATCTATTCTGCTTTGGTCAGACCTCACTTGAAATATTGAGTCCAGTTGAGGGCACCACAATCCAAGGAGGATATTGACAAGCTAGAACTTGTACAGGGGAGGGCAATCAAAATAGTAAAAGATTTGAAAGCCAGGTCCTATGAGGGATGGCTAAGTGAGTTGTATATGTTTATCTTGGAAAAAAAGAAGGCTGAGAGGTGACATGAGAGCCATATTAAAATGTCTGAAAGGATGTCACATTGAGGAGGGGCCAAGATTGTGTTCTGCTGCTTTGGAGACTAGGACACGAAACAATGAATTCAAATAATGGGAGAAAATGATTTTGCGTAAATATTATGAAGAACTTCCTGATGGTGGGAGCTGTTCAGCAGTGGAATGTGCTGCCTTGGAGTGCAGTGGAGTCTCTTTCTCTGGAGGTTTTCAAGCAGAGGCTGGATTGCTATCTATTGAGAGTGCTTTGACTATGTGTACTTGCATGCCAGGGGGTTGGACTGGATGGCCTTTGTGGTCTCTTCCAACTCTAGGATTCTGCGATTCTATGATTCTACACTATACTGTTATACTTAAAAGATTCCCTATTACTACCTTGGCTTCATCCAGCAGAATTCTGGAATAAGCAGCTAAAGAGGGTTATTAACAATTCTCAGCAAACCTCAAAGCCCAGGATTCTATAGGATGCAGCCTTGGTATAAATTGCGAAAGGTCCCATTGATGTCAATGGACTTGTTTGTAAAGTGACGAGAATCAAGGCAGCCCCTGCAGAAGAACTGTTGCTGCTTACTGTTTTTTTCCCATTCCACAGGTGCTGATAGAAATCTATCAAACATGGAGTGTAATGGATTTCTCATATGAACAGCATCACAGCACAGGCACACCACTGTTAAAATCAGATGAAAACCTCATAGAAACTCTAGAAGACAATCAGGAAATAAATCAAATTTAAGATTGTCAAGGTTTCTAGTATGTTTTGCTATGAAAATATTGAATGAAAGTCTTAAATTTTGGAGGCTGTGCCTTTTCTCATCACTGGACAATTACATATAGGCAAAGATAAAATGATCTTGACAAGTCCCACTTGCATCATTGTAAATCCCACTGCTGAGAAGAGGTAGGATGTCCAATTTTTATTTTCCTTCTATTCTTGATCCTATCCTAGTTTTGGATCAGCTGTTGAAAATTTTTGTTCCCTTCCCACAGATTTTTTTAAAATATTGGTCCTCAAGACCATACATCCTGTCATGTTTTTCACAAAGTGTATAGATTTGTATGCATCTTCCCATGATTAAAGTGTTGCGCTTCAAGCGGAATTCAGTCTAGTCCAACTAAGACACAATAACTTTGCACAGTTGTAAAAGGAAAAAAACAGTAAAACATTACTCTTTATAGCAGAGTCCAAACATAAACTTGCAGTGTTGCATCAAAACATAAATCTTACAGTATAACAAACTTACATAGTCCTTGTAAGCATTTCAAGATGCAAGAAGCATTGCAAGATTCAAAGAGCATGGCTTCTTCAGCCTCTTCTTCCAAAAGAGAGAGCCAAAAGCAAAAGTGAAACCAAAAGCAGGAGCAGAAGCTAATATAAACACACACAGCCACACCCCACCGGGTGTGGTCCAAACTTAATTGCTTAACAACTGACCTAGATTAGCTCCTGCATGTTATAATCAGCAGTGTACTTTTTAAGACACACAGAGCTTCATTATACCTTAACACCCTTCCTTGTGTTAAAAAAACACTTTCATATAGCAAATTCAAATATTCCCAAATCATTCAGGACTTGGCTATGCTTCTGTGCCCTCAATGCTTTCGTTAATATGTCAGCTAAGTTCAGAGAAGTAGTGCAATAAGTCAGTTAAGTCTTTCCATTTTTCACAGCATCTCTGACACAATTGTACTTGATGTCAACATGTTTGCTTCTTTGTTTAACCCTAGCTTGAGTTGCCATTAATATACAAGTTTGGTTATCGTCAAAAATGTTTGTTGGCTCTTCTACTGGAATTTGTAAATCCTTCAGCAGTTGCTTTAGACACATACCTCTGTGTAGGCTAAAGATAGTGACCAAACTCAGCCTCACTCGAACTCAAGGCTACAAAACTTTGTTTTTTAGATTTCCAATCTATAACTGTGTTACTAAATTTAAATAAAATTCCTGTTGTTGATTTCCTATCGGAGCTATTACCAGTCACTGTCCACATAGCCTTCTAGTGTTAGTGAATCATCAGGGTTCAAGACTAAACAAAAATTTTGTGTTTCCTTTAAATACTGCATCAATCTTTTGAAACCATTCCAAGCTGCTATAGCTGGATTACTTGAATACCTGGATTACTTAAATTTACAATAAAAGCGATATCTACACATGTGTAGTTACTTATATACAGCAATTGCCCAATTACACTTTTGTATAGTTCCTTTTGTTGAAATGGCTCAGCATTTTCAATTTCATTTTGGAACCCTAAGATCATAGGTGATTGAACCCCTTTACAATTTTCCATATTCATTGTCCTTAATACTTGCAGTATTTTCCCTTTCTGGCTTAATACAAAAAACCCTTGTTCTGTCTTCATGACTTGTAACCCTAGGAAATACTGTATTGGCCCAAGATCTTTTATCTGAAATTGTTTTCCTAACTCCTCAGCAAACTGTTTCACTTCTTTATCAGTCTCAGCCATGAAACATAAATCATCAATATATACTAAAAGAACTTGAAAATCACTCTCAAAATTCCTAGTATTCCATGGGTCTGCTCTATTTTTAACAAAACCAATTTTTACCAAATTTTCGTTAAGACAATCATACCATGCAAGGCCAGTTTGCTTTAAGCTATATAATGCTTTGTTCAATTTGTAGAATAAAATTGACTCCTTGTATTGACCCTGGTGGAGGTGTGATATAAATATCTTATTTTAAATCTGCATTGAGGTATTCTGTATTTATATCAAAAGGATTATTTTTTAATGTTTAAACATCTGAGTAGTCAATATCTTGCCTTTGACTAAATCCTCGTGCTACCAAACGTGCTTTGTAACACGCCTGTCCTTCTTTATTCACCTTTTGCTTATATACCCATTTAGTCTTACTCCTTCTGGTAAAACAGCAGGTTTGTATATATTTAACCTATTCAATTCCTCCTTCATTGCTTTTGGCCATTTTTCTTTCTTCATGAGGCAAATTCTCATCTTCTTCAAAAGTTTGAGGATCATGACTAGCCAAACAAACTCTCACATGCTGAATTTTAAACCTGTCAGGAGCCTTACTTACTCTTGAAGTTCTCCTGAGACTTGTACCATGACTAGTACCTTCTCCAGGATCTTCTTGCTCTTTTTGTTCATGCTTTACCTCATCTTCTTCCTCTATTTTGGGTCTTTTAAATTTAAACTGATCTTTTCTAGTCACTGGACTCCTTATGGGTTGTGAAGATGCAGGAGTTGTTACATCAGTACTCTCCTGACCTGAGGCTTGTATTTCCTCATGAGTTTCCTCATTAGAAACTGGAAGAAACACCTCATGGTTTTCATGAATCCTATCCCAACCTTGAGTATTGGTGAAATTAGCAGATCTAGAAATTATAATAGATCCATCCTTGTCTAGGAATCTCCATGCCTTTGCTCCTTGAGCATACCCCACCATGGTTAACTTTTGTGATTTCTCCTGACTTTTTCTTCTAACTGCTTTAGGCACAAATACCTATGCCTGAGTCCCAAATGCTCTTAGGTGTCCTAATGGAGGCTTCTTTCCATATAGAAGAAAATATGGGGTATTTTGAATAGGTTCAGACCATATTCTATTGATTAAGTAATTGGCAGTCATCATTGCCTCTCCCCATATATTACTTGGTAATCCTGAATCAGCCAACAGTTCTTCACTATTTGTATCTTTCTAACAAACCTCTCAATCTTGCAATTCTCAGCACTTTGATATGCACATGTTAACCTGTACTTAAGGAAATTTTTCCAAATTATGCAATGTGAATTCTCCCCCTCTATCTGTTTGCAAGGCCTTCACATCTGCTTCAAACTGCCTTTTCACATAAACAACCCAGTTTTTAAATATTTGAAACACTTCACTTTTCTGTTTTAACAAAAAACTCCATGCAAAATTGGAATAGTCATCCAGAATACTCAAACAATAAACTGCCCCTCCTTTGCTGGGATTAAAAGGCCCATCTGCATGCACTAGCTGGAAAGACCTTTCTGAGTTCCTCGGGCTCTTCTTACTTATAGAAGTAGGCCCAGTTGCCATGTTATTCCAGATGTGGACCTTATTTTGCAAAACTATTTGAGTTATTATATAGAATAGATAACAAGAGGCATTTTATTTTGGATGAACACAAGATTAGTTTTACAGTGTATTGCCCCCTCTATGTTAGAGAAAGACTTCAGTGCTAAGGATGAAATATATTAACATGATTACAAGCCATTGGAAGGATTCCTCAGGCACTTTAAATGGGCCTTCTAGAATTTCTACATACATTTTATGATATATAGTGAAAAATGTCAATTGCTGCATTGAATTAAGTATTAATTTGTCTTAATCCACAGTTGAGCTTAATCCACAGCTTTCTAATCTTAAACCACAGTTCTAAATGTTAGTCAAGCCATATGTCTATATGTGTGTGTGTGTGTGTGTGTTTGTACACACACATTGATGGAGAGGGAAAGGGTAGAGACTTGAAGAGTGAGACTTGTGGGTGTCCACAGTTAGTGCAGTTTCATACTTCTTTAACTGTTATTATTGTATCTTTATTAGATAATTTCCAATATAATAAAATACAGTGAAAAGGAGTAACAATATACAAACAAAAGGAAAGAGAAATAAGAAAAGTAATAAAAAGGAAGAACACAAAAAACAGAAAGGAAAGAATTTACATTTGATCTCCAACTTTCCTAATGATGATTATACATCCTATTATATAAAATAACTTATCTCACTATAATTACTATTCATATACTACTACAGCATAACTAAACCTATTAATTATCAAAACCTACAGTTAACATATTATTCTCTTATTTTCTGCAAAAGGATGATCAGTGGTTTCCAGTCTTTTGAAAATGTTGCCACTGACTTGACTCTAATCAGTGCTACTAATTTGTCCATTTTGTCTAGGTCAGTCAGTTTCAACAACCCTTCCAGACAGCCTCATAATGCAGGACAAAGAAGTGAGTTTAAAAAATGTGGTCCAAACATGGAGCTGCCAGTCCCAGCAAATAGTCCCCAGGCATCCTGAAAGGTTAGTGGTGGATTTTAGAAATCTCCAAGATAGATGTGGGACATCCATCGGAAGTTTTCTTTAATTTTTTTAAAAAATATTCTCTGAGATGCACTGGACCTCATAAGTGCTGATGTGGATATCTGAATGTGCACACAGGCTTTCTTGTCATTATCTCTCCTCACCCTCCTGCTGCCTTTACATTTGTCCTCTTAAATCCTGCTTCATTTTTGGGGTTACTTCCTTGCCATGCTGGTGCCCACTATGCAAATTCAAACTGTTTAATGTCATAAATATCAGAACAAAGGAATGGTTGCAGAGAGTTCTTATGGGAATTGTTTTCCAATTGTGCTTTCATTTAGCCACCTCTGTTTCTATGACTCCATTTGTTTACAGCTCTCATCAGCTGTTTCAGGATTTTAAAATGTGCACATGCGTTGTAACAGTCTACACCAGCATATTGTAATGAAGTCCCATGTTTTTCTTGAGTGCAGGGATCATTACAATGATATGTCTATGCACATTTGTTGGCCAATCTTGGATTTTGAGCACACCTTTTAAACCTGTGTTTTACAGCCAATAATGCGATTCAGTGTGCATTTTGGCAAGTGTCATTGAGCTACTCCCCTCCTTTATCCTAGTTTCTCTCGGATTTTAGGGTCTGTATAGAAGGGCGCATAGTGCTATCATTATGTAATGTGAAAAATGCCTACATGGTAACCTCTCATTAACCCAAATAACATTGGACTCATAAATGTGTCCAAAATCTCTTGTGAGATTTTGCACAGCAAGCTTAGGAAACCTGTGACCCTTAGATATTGTTGGATCAGAATTTTTCCCATTACTTACCTTCATCTGTCTATCTGTCTGTGTTCTTCAGGCAGAATTGGTTAAGCTGTTTAGAAGAAATTATGCATCTGACAGTTAAGCAGAAAATCATGGATGCTGTGGTAGTTTATGAGGATAAGCCACGAGATCAGTGGCTCTTTGGCTATCCAGCCCAAGTGGCTTTGACCAGCAGTCAGATTTGGTGGGCTGCGGATGTCCGGATTGCTTTTGAATGGCTTGAAGAAGGATTTGAATCTGCTCTGAAAGATTATAACCACAAACAGGCAAGTATAACCGCCTCCTTGCCTCCTGCTTATGTGCCTCTTTGTCTCTGTGTCTCCTAACTCTGGCTAGTCTAGGCACATACTTTGATATTGTATTGTTGTTTTGTAAGCATCCCAGCTGCTTTTTTATAGTTTTTATTGAATTTAAAAATTTTCATACAATAATTACTTTTATCACATAGCAGATATATAATGTATAATACAATACTTGCATCATTCTTTTATATCTATTGTCGATTTATATCTACTACGATGTTAACATTTGTCCATCTATATTTCTTCACCACTGTGTATCCCCCCCTCCCACCCCGAGCCACTTCTTAGGTATTGTCTAACCAAAATCTCATTTCTTCCTGAGGAGGTAGCCCTCCATCCCTTTTTTGAAGTCAATTTTCCCCATACACCCTCAAAATCATTTTTTCCATATCCCTCTTTTAATTTTTAATTTGCATGTTAGCTTATCATTTATTGCCAATTTCCATACTTCCTTATACCATTCTTCAATCTGAACATTTATTACTTTTCTCCAGTTCTTTCCTATAAGCAATCTTGCTATTGTCAATAAATTTGTTATTGCTTCTTTTTCTTTTTTATCCATTTTATTGTTATTATAAATTGATAATAATGCAATACCAGGGCTCCTTTCCAGTTTGATGTTCATTATATCCTCTATATCTTTAAATATTTTATACCAAAATTTTCTTACATATTTACAATGCCACCACATATGTATATAAGTTCCCACTTCCTGACAGCCTCTCCAGCAATTTTTGGATGGTTTTTATTAATATTTGACATTTTAATGGTGTTAAATACCATTTCCAAATTATCTTATAATAATTTTCTTTAACTCTTATTGATAAATTTTTAAAGTGCCTTTGTTTCCACAATTGCGACCATTCCATTTCATTTATTTTCACCTCTAACTCCTCCTCCCATATTTCCTTAAGAGTGGTTTTTTTCCTCTCTCATTCTTTTATTCCACCCAATATTCTATAGATTCTACCCATTACACCTTTCAATTTTTTATAATCATCTGTATCCCTTCCATTTTGTATTATTTGTTCAAATTGGTTGGGTTCCTTCCCCTCTTTATTATTTTTTACCCAATTCCTATACCATTGCTCTAGCTGAACACCATGGAATTTTATTTCCCCAAATTCCTCCTTTATCTTTTCCTTCTTCATTCCACTCTTAGTCCAGTCCCCTATTTTGTCTAGGTTTTTTCCCCTTAATACTTTATCCATTATATTTTTTAAATTTTGGGGGAACTTCCTTTCCATTATAATTGGAATTATTTTTGATTGGAATTAACTTTTTCTTATATTTAATCCATAAGTCTAATACATTCTTTAACATTGGGTTTCCAATTTCCTTAATTTCCTTTCTTGTAAAATCCTTAAAAAATATATTCCGTATTTCTTCCTCTACTTTTTCAGAATCTATTTTTAACCATTCTATATTGTCCTTGTTTATTATTCCTTCAATAACCAATCTTAATCTATTAGCTTCATAATCTATTAGCTTTATATTTGGGAGTGCTAATCCTCCTTCCTTTTGCGGTCTGCACCATAATTGTTTGTTTATCCTATTTCTCTTATTACCATTACAATAATTATTTATCCTTAGCTGCCATTTATTCAGTTCTTTTTCCCGTAATTTGGAGTGGTAGAATTCTGAATATAAAATTTATCCTTGGAAGTATTTTCCTTTTTATTCATGCAATTTTCCTGAACCATGATAAATTTAAATTTTCATATTCTAATAATTGCTTTTTAACCTTATCTCTTAACGCTATTATATTTTCTTCTTCCATTTCTTTTAAATCCTTGGTTATGATTATTCCCAAATATTTTAATTTATTCTTAATTCTTATTCCCATCTTACTCTGTTCTATAAAATCCTTTTCTTCTTCTTTTGTGTAATTCAATAGCATAATTTCTGATTTATTCCAATTTATTTGTAAACCTGTTGTCCTTCCAAATGTCTCTAAATAATCTTTTATCCTATCCATTCTATCCACCATATTTTTATACATAACAATGTATCATCAGCAAATAAGCTTAATTTTTGTTTTGCCTTTGTTCCTACTCCCTCCAGATTTATATCTTTCCTAATTACATTTGCGAATAGTTCAATCACCATAATGAACAAAATTGGTGATAATGGGCACCCTTGTCTTGTTCCCCTTGTCACTTCAATTTCTTTAGTCACTCCATCCTTAATCACTACTTTTGCCAAATTTATTTGAATAATATTGTTCTATTAATCCTTTTATCCTAATTCCCATTCCAAATTTGTTCATAATTTCCTTTAATGTCTGCCATTCCACACAATCAAAAGCTTTCAATATGTCTAATGCTAATATCCCTACTTTAATCTTTTCCTTTTGAGCCCTCCATATTTTATTTATTACTCTCTCTATCGAATTTGACATGTGTCTCCCTTTTACAAATCCACATTGGTCCATTTTTATGTATTTATACATACATTTATTTAATGTGTTAGCTATTATAGCTGATAATATTTTTGCATCCTGATTTACTAACAATATGGGCCTATATTTATTTTTATTTATTTATTGGACTTGTATACTGCTGCTCCCAATTTGGCTCAGAGCGGTTTACAAAATAGATAAAACAATACAGTTAGCTTTAGATAACGATAAAACGGACATAGCCCCAAGTTTGGATCTGTTAAATCCTTGTCTGGTTTTGGTATCAATATTATAAGTGACATTCTCCACGATTCCGGAATTTTCTCTCCTTTCATTATTCCATTATACAGTTCTAACAATTTTGGTATTAATATTTCACTAAAACTTTTATAATATTCTGTTCCTAGTCCATCCACACCTGGAGCCTTCCCAGCTTTTAAATTTTTAATAATGTCTTCTATTTCCTTCCTCTTAATAGATTGTTCCAATAACTCCTCATCTTTTTCTTCCAGTTTACACTCCCAGTTTTCTTCCACATATTTCCTCAGTACAACCAGCTTTTGTCTGATATAAGTCACTATAAAACTCCTGAAATATTTTTAATTTTTCTTTCATTGTTCTACATATTTTACCTGTTTTATCTTTTATCATATTTATAGTATTTTCCATTTTCTTTTTTTGTGTGGAATTGGCTAACATTTTGGAATTCTTGTTACTGAATTCAAAAAATTCCCTTCTTAAGTATATTAAATTTTCTTGTACCTCATCTATTTCCATTTTATCCAGTTCCTCTTTCTTTGCCCTTAGCTTTGTATACATTTGTATATTTTCTTTATTACGTATTCCTTTTCCAACTCTCCTATTTCTTTCTCCAGTTTCCTTTTCCTTTCTTCTTGCCTTCTTTTCAAGTTTATTGTTTCTTTTCTACACAACCCTCTCGCTACCGATTTCATTGCATCCCATAATGTACCTTTTGATACTTCCCTGTTATTCAATTCCCAAACTTCTTGCCATTCCATTTTTATTCTATCCACTGTTTCTTTGTAATTCAAAATTTTCGTAGTTAATCTCCATCTTCTCATCTTATCATAATCACATTTTAAAATAATTTCAGTTGACACCATAGCATGATCAGACACCTTAATATTCCCAATATCCACATTCAACAATTTGCTTAACATATTTTTAGAAACAAAAATGTAATCAATTCTAGTATATATTTTATGTACAGTTGAGTAATATGTATATTTCCTCTCATCACCCTTTATCACTCTCCATACATCCTTTAATTGCCATTTATTCATCACTCCGTTAATTCACTGTATTTCCTTTCCTTTTTTGTGTAGTTTTATCCTTTTTATAATCCATACAATTACAATCCCCTCCAAATATTATATATTGTTCATGAAAATTACTTATCTGATCTAATACCTTTTCACAAAATTCTTGTTGTTTTACATTTGGTGCATATACATTTATTAATACATATTTATCCTCCCCCTCCCAATTATTATATATCTGTCTTCATCGTCTTTCACTACTTTATTTATTACCAAATTACATTTTTAGCAATTATTGTTGCCACCCCTCTGGATTTTGATGTTCCATATGATTTTTCATAGTTTCTAATCCATTTCGATTTCAGCTCATTTGCTCCTGGTTTACCCTGGTGGGTCTCCTGCAAAAAGATCACGTCTGCTGCTTCTTTCCTCAGTAATGCTTCTATTCTTCTTCTTTTAACCACCAACCCAAGTCCTCTTGTATTCAGTGTTAATATTTTCAATTTACTAGACAACATTACCATTAAATATATTTTCTTTTTTTGTGGCTCGGACCCCTGTGCTCCATTGACCCTTACCAACCCTTTGTTCCCCACCTTCTTCCCCCTCCCCCTTCCCCTCTTACCCTTCCCTCTCCACTTCACTTCTTCAGGGCTTTCAGCCCCAACCATGGCCCCCGGCCTTCCCAAGTGGTGAGGTGGGTGCGAGGTCTTCTTGTGGCCCAGAAACTCCCTCCCCCCGAGTGCTCATTAAAAAAAAGACACAAAGAAAAGAACAGAAACAACCATTTTGATTGAAGAACTTCTAGTTTTCCTCTCATAGCTCGATTCTGCCCACAGCGCCCAATAAGACTTCCATTTCTCCTTCTCCTGCTCCTGCTCCTTCTCCGTCAGGTTTCCTTCCTTCTCCAGCTCCTTTCTTTCCATTACCCAATCCCTCTTTGTCCTGCCCTTTTATAATGCCAAGCTCTTCCAATAGCCTTACTCCTTTGTCCAGCTCATCAATCCTGCATTTCTTCCCTTTCCATTGGAATTTGAGAAAAATTGGATATCCCCATGAATATGGAACTCCAGCCTTCATCAATTGAATTGTTATTGGTTTCATCGAAAGTCTCCAATTCTTTGTTTCAGTGCAGTAATCATTATACAGCTGCTTTGAGGCTCTTTTAAGCCAGGAAAAAATAAGCATATAAATATAAATATCATCATCATCATCATCACCTACAAACAGCTACTGCTTCTTAAAAAGTGAGTTCCGACCCCAAATGGGATCACCTCAGCCCATTGTAGGGGTCCAGAAAAACTTAACAGTACAAGTGGCTGTTTTAGACATTTATACAAATGTGTTGTGCAGTGTTTACATGGACTCTGTAGAAGATGCTTCAGCTGTAGTTCATAAAAAGGAAAATCAGCCTATTTAGCAAACCTTACATATGCTGATTTGTTATCAGTAAATGTTTGATTTTTGCCTAAAAAATGTAAAACGTAAAAAATGTCCCAAGCCAAAAGGGGCAGTGAGTGGAAAAGTTTAAGAAGCTCTGCACTAAACCAATAGTGGAAATGGTGTCACCTTCAGGTGTTGTTGGATTGCAATTCTCAGAAATTTTATGCAGCAGAACTAATGCTGAGAATTACTGAAATTTCAGACCAACAATATCTGAAATTGTCCTTGTCCTTAGATCCCAGGACCATGTTCCGAACTAATAACATCTCTGACAAAGTACAGAAACCATGTGCAACCATGCTCTTTCCCTCCAGAGAATGCATAAAATTACCAAATCCTTGCCTTAGGTAAAGGTTTCCCCTGATGTTAAATCCAGTTGTGAACGACTCTGGGGGTTGGTGCTCATCTCCATTTCTAAGCTGAAGAGCCGGCATTGTCCATAGACATCTCCAGGTCATGTGGCCGGCATGACTGCATGGAGCGCCGTTACTTTCCCGCTGGAGCAGTACCTATTGATCTACTCAAATTTGCATGTTTTCGAACTGCTAGGTTGGCAGGAGCTGGGGCTAACAGTGAGCGCTCATTCCGCTCCCAGGATTTGAACCTGGGACCTTTTGGTCCACAAGTTCAGCAGCTCAGCGCTTTAACACACTGTGCCTTAGCATGATACAAAATCCAATTTGGGATCAAGGCATAGAGAAGTGTTTTAATGCAATGCTACATTTCAGCCTTCTGTCAGGTCGTCCTCCAAGTTTCATGTGTGCTTGATTCCTACCAATTTTATAGTAACTCTAGTGATTTATTGTATCTAACTTGGCATCAATTCTTGGTGTACGTGTGTGTTATGAATCCAGCTTTCAAGATTTGTCTTTCAGAAAGATGAATTGGCTTTTCATCTTTTGTCACATGCTATAGTTAATATACCAGGATAGCTGTGCATTATTCCCCCTTCCTTTTTGGTAAAAGTGTTTAAATAACAAAGCATCACTATTTGGCTATTGTATAATTCTTTATACTCTGTGTATTGAAACTCCTAATAATTCCATCACACTGAATTCTCAAGCAAATGCAGTGCAAACGAATATGTGTGGCAGTATGTAATATATATTGAAATAAAAGTAATGGCCACTAGCTGAAGAGTGTATCTTTGTTATTAAGGATGCAAATTGTAATTATGAGAAAATAATACTATTATTAGTTTGCAAAAGTTATTTGTATTGATTAAAAGCCCCAATAAGTATGCCTTGCTTGCCATAACTGCTCCATTTAGCATTTGACATATAATCGGGTTTTCCCTTCACAGTGTAGTATCTCCATTGAAATATAATTATTTCACAGATTGCTCAACTGAATGCCCTTATAAACATGCTGCTAGGGGAACTCACCCTTGGAGATCATCAGAAGATCATGACAATATGCACAATTGATGTGCATGCAAGAGATGTTGTAGCCAAGCTTATAGCACAGAAGGTAATTTGTTGCAGAGCAATTATCCTAATGCATTTTTAAAAGCATAAAATAAAGAATAATTTCATTTGTTGAAAAGATATTCAGCTTGCTTATGTATAAGGATGACAGAATATTTTGATTCAATCAATTTCTGTCCTTTTTCCTTTGGTTTCAGACTAGATAATTACGTTTACCAGTTGGGGACGAAAGTGCTACTTAAATGTGTGTGTGTGTGTGTGTGTGTTGTGTGTGTTAGTCCAAATGTTTATTAAAACTGTATGCTATGAAATGATAGCAAGTTCTCAATTATCTTTCCCAGACCTATTCAATATTACTGTGAACATGTGGATTTATTAAAATTCACTTTGCAATTTAAACTGTACAAAATACGACGATTGTATAGGAATCTAGCAGAGAACTTTTTGTTTCTTATGTGCATATTAAGGATTGTTATCCTTCTGCCTTCAGGGAAGTTGTAATGTTAACTTGAGAGTTCCTTCCAGCCTCACTCTAAATGTATGGCTTCCCTGCAGAAATTCAGGCAATTAATTAAGAAGAAAGTTTTGGTTTGATCAAGTGGGCTCATCTCCCCTCATCCTTGCCACTGTCACCACTAACATGTCCTTGCCCTCTGGCCCAATCTATTATGCCATAGCCTCAGAAGGAGAACGCAAGGCAAGGGAAGACTGTTGCTCCTTCTCCTTGCTCATATCACTGTATAATAATAATAATAATAATAATAATAATAATAATAATAATAATAATAATCTTTATTTATACCCCGCCACCATCTCCCCAACGGGGACTCGGGGCAGCTTACATGGGGCCATGCCCAGAACAATACAATATAACAAAATATAATAGAACAACAAATTATAGCACATTAAACAACAATAAAACAACAACAATAAAAGAAAATATACACTACATTAAACAAGATCAAAAGAACAATAAAACCAAGGGCGGGCCACATGAACACTAAGTTAAAACTCGGGGTGAGAAAGGAAGTAGGAGTAAAAACCACAGAGGACAGGGTCATAAAGTGGCGGTGCAATCTGGAGGACAAATATTGAAGGAGAGCAGCAAAAGGGATTTATCTAGTGATTACTCTCCAAAGGCACAACGGAAGAGCCATGTTTTCAGGTCTTTCTTAAAGGCTGCTAATGTGGGGGCTTGTCTAATCTCACCGGTCAGTGAGTTCCACAATCGGGGGGCCACAGCAGAGAAGGCCCTCTCCCTTGTTCCCACAAGGCGGGCCTGAGATATCGGGAGTGGGGACAGGAGAGCCTCCCCTGATGATCGAAGGGATCGGGCAGGTTTATGATAGGAGATAGGAGATATGCCTGCTGGGAAAGGGCAAGTTGAGAGCACTTTGGCCCCAGACATTTTGCTGTTTGAACTAGAAAAGGAAGTGCTTATCTCTCTCCAGTCAAGGAAAAGCATGGTACAAAAAGCCAGGTGTGCTGTTTTGGAACATGAGGTGGAAAATTTTACCAGTATTGTTGAAGGCTTTCACGGCTGGAATCACTGGGGTGTTGTGTGGTTTCTGGGCTGTGTGGCCATGTTCTAGCAGCATTTTCTCCAGATGTTTCACATGCATCTGTGGCTGGCATCTTCAGAGGATCAGGCAAAACATCTGAAGAAAATGCCGCTAAGACACAGCCAGACTGGCCGGAAACCACACAACACCCCAATTTCAGCAATACAGTTTTCCCTCACTTATCGTGGGGGTTATGTTCCAGGACCACCCGCGATAAGTGGAAATCCGCAGAGTAGGGACACTATTTTAATTTTAATATTTATACATTATTTTATTTACCCTATTGCTGCTGCTTCTCCTCCTCAGGGTTACCCCCTTGCTTTGGCCCTGCCATGTGGCTCTGGCCGCCTCTGCCAGGGAAGAAGAAACGCCGCTCCACTCAGTGAGTGAGAGAGGGAGGGTGGGTGGCAGCGGAGTCCTCCATGAGTCCTGCTCCCTCTTCCGAGTCCTCCACATTTCCTGGCATGGATGGCTGGAGCAGCAGCAGAAGAGGAGTCTGGCCACCTCTTCTAGGCTCTTCTGCCACTGTTGCCACCTGCCCCCCCCCCCGGCTCACTCATGGAGCAGAGTGGCATTCCTTCTTCCCTGGCAGAGGCAGCCAGAGCCACATGGCAGGGCCGAAGCAAGGGGGCAGCCCTGAGGAAGAGAAGCAGCAGCAATGGGGTAAATAAATAAATAAATAAATTTCCCATGAAACAACGAGTCTACGATAAGCAAACCGCGAAGTAGTGGGGGAAAACTGTATTTGTTTTTCCTACTTGGAGAGAAAGGCAGAACAGAAATAGAATAAAACCAATAAATGAATACAACCAGTCCTCCACATTTGCTGGGCTTGGAGGCACAGGACCCCCTGTGAAAGTAAAAGCAGCAAATGAAGAAAGTGTTTTTTAAAATACTTGATAAAAACTTCTCTGTGAATTTCTAGGTCTTCCAGCATGCTTCTATGGTCAATTTCCCCTGGAAGCTGAAGATAGAATCACACTGGAAGACAAAGAGATTCCTAGAGAGATGTTGTCTCTAGAAAACTCTGAGTCCTCCAACATTACTAGAGGAAGCTGACCATAGAGTCATACTGGAGGAGTTAAATTTTTTAGAGATAATGTTTTAATCAGGTCTATGAACAATCAAATCCCCTAAAGTCAAAACCACAAATATGGAGGGAAAGCTGTAATAACAAAAGAAGAAATTAATAATAAGCAAGCATAGTACAGTGGTTTGACTGTTGGATTAAGACTCTCAGAAACCAGGGTATGATTCCTTGCTTATCCATGAGGACATACACTGAGTAATTTTGGGCATGTTTCACTCTCTTGGCAATGGCAAAACCTGTCTGAACAGAAGTTTAGAGATTGATTGTTTGGATACTTCCTTATATAGAACACATTTACAGGCTACGTATTAACACATGAAATGATGTTGGTCAACCTTTCTCGGCCTTGTGTTCCCAGATATTGCTGACTATAACTAGCATCATTCTCAACTGTTGTGGGAGGGGCATGAGGGAAGGAGAGGCATTATCTTGTCATTTGTCTCAGATGCCAAAATGTTTGTGGTATTTCCTTGCTTTCCTAGAATCCCTGCATTTTACTTGATAAACTGCATTCGGAATGTAGCATGTTATGAACAGTTCCGCTGTTCCGCTAGAGGTTCCGCTATCCATGAATCTTTTCTATGGTTTAGTCTCAACTTCAAAAGAGATGTTGAATCTAATTTGATTATGATGAGAAAGAAGAGAAAAAATATTTCTCGTCTGCAGCCTTAGTTATTGAATTTTCTGGAATATCTATTAAATTGTTGCTTCCCCTTTCCTTTTTCTTGAGGTTTCTAATGGACAAGCATTTACATGGCTATCACAACTGCTTCACCGATGGGATGAAGAGCTAAGTGAATGTTTTGTCAACATTTGTGATGCCCAGTTTCAGTACGCTTATGAATATCTTGGGAACAGTCCCAGACTTGTAATCACACCACTAACTGACAGGTAAGGGCCATATTTGAAATGGCTGAAGGGCAGAATGGCCTGAGTGAAAATTGTCCTGTTCCTTTAATGGCTGTATAGAAGAGGGAATTCCAGCAAGTGTTGAGAGTTACCTGGTTGGATGACAAGCAGCACCTACTGAAATTTCTCTTCTACACAAACATTAAAGGTACACAAATCTTTAAAAGTAAGTACCATTTGACTATCCCGTTAATTATTTTTTGCATGTGATGAAAGCAGTTTGTTAACTAGCATTCAGGGTTTTTTTAGACCCAACAACTGCGTAGTGCTCTGAACAGTTGCTAAAGAAAAATCTCTTTCCACTGAACATAATGGTTTTGTTGTGGTGCAATGCACAATAGCAGTTGGAAGGGAAAATTTGCAGCAATTTTAAATATTCTTTTCACTGAAATTGTTTATCCACATCTTCAAAGCCTTTAAGGAAGTATTGATATTTTCTGCATTGTCAAGAGCAGCTGTCTCTGTCTCCCGCAGCTGCCTGCCCACTAACTACACAGATGGCAGACAGAAGCTGATGTAAAAGGCGGAAGAAGAGCGGGGGAAGGAAACATGGCAGCACCTCTAAGGCTAGCTAGGTTTTTTTTTTAAATGTTTGCATGGGTGGATATAAACACACTTCTTCAGATGCATTGCAGAGTGACTGAGATGTGTCTACTCTACGCAGAAACAACTTTTCTGGATTGCAGGAAGCACAGCTGCCATACAATTATGAGTGGGTTGATGGCCCCTCTGTATTTCAAGACCTTGGAAACCTTGTCTGGAACCATGTGCTCTGAAGGGTGGATTAAGATTGCCTATTTCTCTGTGTGTATTTTAATGTCAATAGTAAATAGTCAAGCTGCCAAATACCATTAAAATATAGAATTCCTATTAATTGCCATTTTGGATGACAACCTGACAATGAAGTCCAAAGTGAGTAAGATTGATTTGCCACAGGGATGAACTTACATGTGTGTGTGTGTGTGTGTGTGTGTTGTGGGGGGGGGGGGGGGGGACAGACAGACACAGAGTGTACAGGGCAGCCAAGGAGCTGCAGAGGATGCCTGTTGACCAAGCTAGCAGCAACAGCCTCTTCCCGTGTCTTTTTGCAGAGACCTGCAGGGAGGCTGGGACTAATGAGACCGGAGCATACAAATTAGCCCTAGCTGAGCCAGCAGGTCAGAGAGAGCTGAACAGAAAGTTTTGACAATGCCTGAAAAAAGAAAAATAACAGGAAATAATTTCAAAGCTGTGCTATCTTCTATAATTTACCAGTTGAATAATAGACTCTCGCAGCTATTTCTGCTGATCTTCAAAGGTACATTAGAGCCTCACTTATCCAACACTCGCTTATCCAACGTTCTGGATTATCCAACGCATTTTTGTAGTCAATGTTTTCCATACATTGTGATATTTTGGTGCTCAATTCGTAAATACAATAATTACTACATAGCATTACTGCATATTCAACTACTTTTTCTGTCAAATTTGTTGTATAACATGATGTTTTGGTGTTAATTTGTAAAATCATAACCTAATTAGATGTTTAATAGGCTTTTCCTTAATCCCTCCTTATTATCCAACACATTCGCTTATCCAACATTCTGCCGGCCCGTTTATGTTGGATAAGTGAGACTCTACTGTATTTGAGAAAACAGAGTCTATAAAATGAACTTCTCTAAGCCCTGTTTCCTTCCCCACCATACCTGGCCAAAATTGTGATGATTAGATGCAGCAAAAGTAGCAAAAAGAGATACCCCAGGAAATATGAAGAAACTACATAGTTTCCTTTCTTAATACATTGTTTCCTTTTTCCTATCCTAATGCAACTGGAATTTTTTTCCTTGGCCCTCAACAGGACAATCAATATATAGCTGGAGTAATCCATAAGGCCCTTTCACAATACTGTGCAAAGTTATAACTCAGTGATTCCCAAAGTGGGCGCTACCGCCCCCTGGTGGACGCTGCAGTGATCCAAGGGGGTGGTGATGGCCACAGGTGCACTTGGGGGTGATGAATAACTGTAAGGGGGCAGTGAAAGCATAAAAGAAAGAAGAGAAGATTTAGAAAAATTGATTTATGTATTCCGCTCATAACACTTAATTTTTCTTTGAAAAACGTACTGGACATTGACTTGGTTCCCGCATACTCCCTCACTTGCATTAAGATATGTGCAATCGCTCACTGCTACTGTTCACATGGTGCCACTGAATTGCTGTTCCAAAACATGTAAGAACTACGAGCATTGCTGTGGGCAACTACCACTCATGCGATTGGTCGATCACAAGGCCAAAGCCTGGAACGGCAGTGGCAGTACTGGCTACAGGCAGTACTACCAGCAGATTTTGGAGCATGCTATGAATCAGGATATTTCCCATAATTATTATGGGAAAATTATGGCATAATAATACTCTAAGTTAGATTGTTGTGATATTGTGACAAGTTAAAGTTAACTAACAAATAGTGCGACTATAATTGGTGAGTATTAGTTATTTATTTTGTAATAATTATATGTGCTTTACCATTAATAATATCATTTTTATTTATTTCATTAGTATTTATTTTAGTTTTTTTTTACAAAAATATTTCAAAAAATTACAAAAAAATTAATTAAAAATACCTCCATAAAATTTTTATTTTTTCTACCAATAATAATGGCTCACCCAAAGAAAAAATGTAGACAATATAATATCAAATATTTGAAATTGGCTTTATTGAGTTGCCTGTAAACAATACATTACCAATGTGCCTAATTTGCCAGAAAGTTTTATCAAACGAAGCTATGAAGCCTTCCAGACTACAAGAACATTTGGCTAAAATTCATGGTGATAAAAAAGATAAGGATTTATCTTATTTTTGAATACAAATAGAAAAAATTATCAATCAACCGACATTGGTGAAACTCTTTTCAACCGCAACCACATAAGATGGCGATGGCTTGCTTGCTTCTTACAAGATTTCATTAATGATTGCCAAATCGGGAAAACCTCCTACTATTGGTGAATAACTAATTATACTAGCTATAAGTGAAGTAATATGTACAAGCCAGCATCTGATATTATCAAAAAAAATTCATTGAACAATAATACAGTGCAAAGAAGAATTGATGAAATGGCTCAAGATGTTGAAGATTCATTGTGTGGCTATTTAAAAACATCTCGGTTTTCTATTCAACTTGATGAGTCAACTTTGTTAGGAAATGAAGCATACTTTTAGCATACAAAGGAAGAACAAATTTGCCAATAATTATTATTTGCTAAATATTTGCAAACTGATACTAAAGGAGAATCAATATTTCATGCATTGGATGAGTTTTTTAAAGAAAAAGAAATACTACTGAGTAATATCTTATCAGTAGCCACAGATGGTGCTCCAGTGATTGTAGGGCGCTACAGGGTTTTCTTGCATATTTAAAAAAGGAGGTGCCGAATGCATTCACAGTACACTGTATCATCCATCGTCAACATCTAGTTGCCAAAAATTTAAGTGCACGCCTACATAATTCATTACAATATGTAATTAAAGCTATCAACACAATCAGAAGCAAATCATTGAATGACAGATTATTTAAACAGCTTTGTATTGAAAACGATAAAGAATTTAATCGTGTGCTGCTTCATACAGAAGTTCGTTGGTTGTCAAAGGGTGCCTGTTTAGATAGGCTTTATAAGCTGTTTAACTCGGTGCTGGAGTTCTTGAAAGGTAAAAATGATGCTTTACAATCCAATTTAATTCTATCCAAAAGTGACATCGCTTTACTTAACCAACTTGTTTCAAAAATTTAATGAAAGCAATCTTCAGCTTCAAGGTGATGAACTGAATTTAATAAAAACAAAATCTGTTATTTCTGCATTTGTGACAAAACTTCTTCTGTATGAATGAAATTTTAGACGAGGGGAATTCAGCCAGTTCCCAAATTTATCAGGAGCAGAAAAAAAAGATGAAGACATACAGTAGAGTCTCACTTATCCAACACTTGCTTATCCAACGTTCTGGATTATCCAACACATTTTTGTAGTCAATATTTTCAATACATTGTGATATTTTGGTGCTAAATTCGTAAATACAGTAATTACTACTTAGCATTACTGCATATTAAACTACTTTTTCTGTCAAATTTGTTGTATAACACGATGCTTGGTGCTTAATTTGTAAAATCATAACCTAATTTGATGTTCAATAGGCTTTTCTTTAATCCCTCCTTATTATCCAACATATTCGCTTATCCAACGTTCTGCCGGCCCGTTTATGTTGGATAAGTGAGACTCTACTGTACTTTCTTATTGTGAGCACTTGAATGCTCTCCATTCAGATTTTAATCAACGATTTGATGATATTTTGAAAATGAACATACCTGATTGGATTTTGGATCCTTTTTCAAGTGCAAACACAGAAGAATCTCCACAGTTACAAGAAGAACTGATGGAAGTAACTACAAATGATAAACTGAAATGTAAATTCAAAAGTGGCTACGAACAATTCTGGCTGCAAAAAGAGATCCCCGTGGCTTATCCTGAAATATGGGCTGTAATTCAAAAGTTCTTAATTGCATTTCCTTCATCATATTTAGTGGAACATGGATTCAGTGCAGTAACCAATTTATTAACAAAACAAAAAAAGAAACTGATTGCAAATAGTCAATTGAGGTGATTTAAGATTACTGCTGACAAAAATAGAACCGAGGATTACTAAATTGGTAGCAGCATACCAGGTTCATCCTTCTCATTAAGATTATTTCGAATGTTTTAACTTTTTTTGTATTACCTTTCTATTCTAAGTTCAAAAAATAGTTTCATAATTTCAAACTTCAATGTTTCTAAGTTACACCTTTCTTCACTATATTTTACGAAAAAGGTAGAAACATTAATACATATATCTTTCTGTTTAATTGCTATTAAAAAATTAAAAAAAATTAATTTCCAGAGGGCACTGGAAATAAGTTTGGGAACCACTCTTATAACTCTATGATTCCACTAACTGTCATGGCTGTATCCAATGAGTTCCTGAAGTTTATACTTTTGTCAGACTGGATTTCATACTTTCAATGACTGGATGCTTTTGATAAAAACGCCTCAACATTATTATGTTCAGTTTAGGTGTGCCATTTTATAAACCACTAGCACTTTTACCTGGCATGGACTGGATTGATTCAGGTGATCCTACTTCTGGTTTAAAATAAGTTTGACTGGTAGCCTCACAATCCATATTTTTTTTTACTATATTCTATATAAAATAGACCACGAACAAAAAAATATAAATTTATTTTATTCACAATAGCTGAAATTTGGAGATCAGTCTTAATCTTACACTTTGGATGTCAGTGCTAACAGAAATATCAAGTATGATCAAAATTTACATTTTAGAGCTCATAAAATTCTATTGTTTTGGTACTTGATGTATCTGATAAAAATACAGTTTTTATTTTTTGTCCCTCACTAGTGATGTACTAAGTTTGGGGATCATGTGATCAAATATGCAGATTCATACATTTTGAATTGCAGCATGGGTGGCCAAAGCTTATCTCTCCAAATGTTGCTGGAATACAACTTCCATTAGCCTTAGCCAATGTAGCCAATGATTATTAAGGACCTCATCACATGGAGGCCCGGTGCCTGGGGACAGCGTGGGACAGCATGTGAAACTGTGGCTCAGTACCCAGCTTCATACCTTTACCATGATTGGTCATGGGTTGTCATCCCATGACATTTCCCCACTGTCCCCAGCATCCTCCCGTGCTGTCCTGTTTCTTCAATTTTTACTCTGGCGGGACAGAGCCTGCCAGAGCCCTGCTGGAAGTAGCTTTGTGTCATATGATGGGACTCTGTCCACTTGTTGTCAGCCATACATTTTAGCATGTCAAACTATCAAGTACAAGAGCATATAGTATGGATTTTAGAGTTTTAATCAAAATTCATTTTGTAAAGTGTGTTTCCTTAGATTGATGACATTTTAACAAGCAACATTTTATGTTGAATCACTATAGCTGAATTAGATCTCTCCATAGCCTAATCACAATTTCATAGAGCTGGTTTAAAGTAGATTGAAGATGCCATCCTGGGCTTATTGGTATTAAAGACTGGTTGTGAGATTCAAGATACCACTTTCAGATTGCACATTGTTGACTGAAATAATAAGCAAATGTTTGAGTTTCATGTACTAATTCTTTAGGCTACACCGGTTTGATAAACATCTCTGACACAAAGAAATTTGTTGGAGATGAGGATTTAAAGCCATACAAGTTGAGTATCCCTTATCCAAAATAGTTGGGATCGGAAGTGTTTTGGATTTTGGATGGTGGGGGTTGCTGGATTATCTGGATTTGCACATGCATATGCATATAGGAATTCTGAAATCCAAATACTCCAAAATCCAAAATTGTCCACATGAGAGCCAACTCTAAACATGAAATTCATTTATGTTTCATGTACAACTAATACACATAGCTGCAGGTAAATTGTTTGTAATAATTGTGTTAATTAACAAAGTATGTGTACAGTGAACCATCAAAAAGCAAAGTTTTCACTAGCTCACCCAGCCATGTGGACAAGTTTAGAGTATTTTGGACTTCAAAATTCCTGATAAGGGATGCCCAATCTACACCGGCAATACTGTATTAGGAACAACATTTTCTGGCTTACTTGAGAATATCATTCTCCAGTCTACCTAGGCATTTGTCTCTTTATAGCTGACTCAAGCTTCACAGAATTTTTCTTTTCAAAAATACCAAGAGACAAACCAAGTCAGTGAGTAACCGCCAACCTTAACTTTGCACCTTTTCCATAGCCAGTCCCATGCCACACTGAGTACAGGCAGAAAAGTTACATTTTTTGTAATTGCCAAAAGAGAACTTTCCCCCTAGAGTTAAAATGTATAAAAGAAATCCTATTCCACATTTCTTTCAAAGTTGTGGATTAAGAAAAACTTTTTCTCCCCCTTCTTTTTAACATTTTGGGGCATTTCCTGTGACCTTGAAGAGGAAGGAGCTAGGGACAATTTTTCTTTTAATGATGAAGCAGTCCACTTAGTAGTAACTGAATCCCCCACGTATCCTTCCCCATGCCTTTTTGTGTGCATAACTTTAGAAGTTTTGAAAAGAACAATAACATTCTTGTACATGACAGAAACAGCTGGTTAAAAAAAGATAGGAAAGGCTGGCCACTTAGATTTCATCAGATGGGTAGAGTATGACATGATCAATTATATCTTAGTAAAGCGGTAGGATCAATGCGCTGGAGGAGGGCATACAAGAACAAACGAAGAAGGACACCTTGTGGAGTTTAAGGAAAAAAGGGTAGAGAGCATCGTGATCAGGAAAGGACAAAGGAAATAGCCCACTCCTTCAGAAGCCAATGGAGGCAGGCCTACTAGTAAAGTACAAGGAGAGCAGGTATACAGTAATAATAATAAGTACTGCAGGGTTATGGGATCATGTGGAGATGGTCATGGAAGAAAGCAAAAGTACCGTAGCGCTAAAGGAAAAGGTTTTCTGGAAGTCAAAGATATTAGAGAGCACACAAAAGACAATCACGAGGGTGAAGGAGATGAAGATCAAGGGTGGAGAAGAAGACTAATGAGGAAGAAGAAGATTTAGAGAAAGCTGGAAGACCTAGTGAGGCCCTCTAGCATGAGAGATGAAAGAGCACAGGGTGGTAAATAGCAGAAGAGATTTCTTCAAGCTGGCGAACAATGCCAGTGGCAGGAAACCTAGAAAGCTGTCTCAATTGAGCCTGAATAAATGGTTAAGATGAGAGGCCTGAGATGTGGCCTTGGAAAGAATGTCCTCAAAACTTCATATATGGCACTCTTACTTTGGAAAGAGAAAATAGGTGAAGGGCTTATCATTACTCAGTAGTTAGCACTCAAGAATTATACAAGGAATAGAATTAGTGCTGCTAAATCTTACCTGGGCTACTAATTTCCCCATGTGAGAAGGTTTCTACAAGAAAGAATTATAAACCCATATAGATATTGATGGGCAGATGAGATTATTTTGTATACTGCTACCCAAGTTTATATTGATGAACTCAAACCAATTCTTTGGACTTCCAGTGGTCAGACAAGCATAGCTAGATATAAAGTTAATCCATTTCTTACTTTTTTTTCCAGTTTTAGGGTGTTTTTTTAAAATGAACAACCACAATTCTAACTGGTAGTGTGAGGTTTCTTGTTTTTGGACTCAACTTGGCAGAGTTTTTACACCCATTAATTAAAGTTTCCTTTATAATCATTTCCATAAAGTGGAAAGAAGTGTTACCTGTTGATACAATTCCAAAAGTATATCCAACACCTGCTATACAGCTTAGACTATTTGTGATTAATGTTGACATCATTATAATCATTTTGTGAATTGTGTATGTTGGAGTCAGAACACTGGACACTCAAAAGTTCTTCTAGGATTGGGAAACATATGGTCCTCTGTATATTGTTGGACGCCAGATACTAACAATCATCATTGTTGTCCATACTAACTAACTCTGATGGACATTGTGGTCCACAAACATTGGGAAGGTCATTGGGTCCCTTCTAGAAACACAATGAATATCAGAAAATAGAAGATAACAATGTGTTGGGAAATGTCTATGAATTCATTTACAAGCACGAATGAATTACCCTACTGTGTGTTTCCTAGTAGATCTTTTAGGAAACTGCTGTTATTGCTAAATCATGGGGTTTTAATACGTTTAACCAAAAGACATTGTCATATTTGAAGCATTTTACTCTTATCATATCAACTTCTGTATTCCACTTGGTGTGTGAGTGGAATGTATTTTAATATCATTGTTATAATATAACTATGAGAAAGCTGATTTTAAATTCTGTTCTGTGCAAGCTTCTCACAAGCACTGCAGACATTTCCGCTGTAAAACATACTCTGTACCCCTAAGACCACTTTGATTGTGTGAGCTGCACCTCCCAATTTGCAGAAGGGGAAGAAACGTAAGATATATATCCAATAAGTAAACAGAGATATTTAAAGCAATAAACATGTGTAGGTTATAGTACAGTAAAGTCTCACTCATCCAACATAAACGGGTCGGCAGAACGTTGGATAAGCGAATATGTTGGATAATAAGGAGAGATTACGGAGAAGCCTATTAAACACCAAATTAGGTTATGATTTTACAAATTAAGCACCAAAACATCATGTTATACAACAAATTTGACAGAAAAAGTAGTTCAATACACAGTAATGCTACGTAGTAATTACTGTATTTATGAATTTAGCACCAAAATATCACGATGTATTGAAAACATTGACTACAAAATGCGTTGGATAATCCGGAATGTTGGATAAGCGAATGTTGGATAAGTGAGTATATGCTGTTTGACATCTTATCTGAAACATGTTGTTACAGTAGCTTCCAGTGTTTCCAGGTGGTCACTTTTCCCATCCTGTATAGGAGGGCAGTGCAATCCTAACTCAGAGATATGTTGTCTATAGTAGGCTCTTGTGCTACCTAAACCAGTTTTCCATTCAGTGAGCTGCCCTAGTATTGGCTGATGTCAGAGATTAAATTACAGAAGGATTTTTGAGAATAACTATTCTGCTGATTGGGATTAACCAACAAAGGAGCCCCCTCCCCCCGAATGGTGTGGAAGAGGAACATGTGTCCAATTCCCAGTCTCTTTTTGTGGCTTTCTCTTGTGTGGTTCATTGTCCTTTTGTTAATTTTTAGACCCAGACCTAATACTCTATTTTATATCACTGGAAATTCAGCTCGATATCAATGGTTTGACTATCAGTCATTCTCTTGATCTCTTGAATTCTTCAAATTGAAGACAATACAATAATTTTGTGCCTTTGACTTGTTAAAGATACATAGACTAATGCAGACAAATCATTACACCAGATAGTACATTTGATAGATAAAATCTATTTGAGATTTGAAATTCTTGCATAGTTTTTGTTTTCTTCTAGCACAGTGATTCTTAACCTGTGAGTCCCCAGATATTTTGGCCTTCAACTCCCAGAAATCCTAACACCTGGTAAACTGACTGGAATTTCTGGGAATTGTAGACCAAAACACCTGGGGACTCACAGGTTGAGAACCACTGTTCTAGCACATATTATTCTGAAACTTTGGAAAATGAAATACTGTTTGGTACAACTGCTACGTTATAATAGTCAATACATTGCACCTGTAGATTGCAACCTGTACAGTCACTGCTCCGCAAAAAATGGTGGTATTATCATAACGTATTTCTTTTATAGCTTTTCCAGAAGTCTACAAAATAACATTTCTTTTCCTGCAGATGCTACATTACCTTGACACAGTCTCTTCACCTATGAGTGGTGCTTTATCAGGACCTGCAGGAACAGGGAAAACAGAAACCACCAAGGATTTAGGCCGGTCTCTAGGGATGATGGTCTATGTCTTCAACTGCTCAGAACAAATGGATTATAAGGTACTGTATTTGTTCAAATACTAATTAAAACCTTACAACTTTGTTATTTATCCATGTCTTCATCAAGAAAACTGGATGAAGACTAAGATCCGAAGTTGTAAATCATGTAAATACATGGCTTATTACAATAAGCGGATGGTTGCCCTCTAAGCCACTATTTGCATTTGCTCCCTTTAGCAAAAAACAATAGATCCCTCAGGACTGAGATCTGCTCAGACCTGACATTTAGTACATAATAGTACTAAATTCAGTTAACCTGTGTGTGTATGTGCAGGAATACTGATAGAATTTCCTTGGATTTGTGTAGTATCCTGCTATCCCAGAAATGATAACTAATCATCACATATTATGCACTCGTCTATTATTACAGCAAGTGTGAGGCTAACATTTAACTACCAACTCATTATCCAATAAATGAAACATGCTCTTTTATGAAACTGTACAAAAGATACTATAAGATTTGTTCTGGAATATTATTATTAACTAGATTCAAATCATGGAATTGTGGTATTAAATATATTCTGATAGCTCAGCAAGACAATATTTTAAATAATATTATGTAGGTACAATTTCATGTACAAAATCATTTTGCAAAGCAACCTTGCACATAGGAGTGATATACAGATACATACATTAAAATGGTTTGAAAATTATGATAACAGAGACCATATGAATATGGAAATTTAAGTAGGTAGGCCCCAGGTCTGGTTCATTGAATTCTATTAATTAGTTCTGAAAATTTACAAAGCATGAAAACATTTGCATCCAGCTTCTGAATACAAAGGTGATCAGTATTGGAGACCTGTGGAAACTCTCTTTCCTCTGAAGAGTCTTGGAAATCGTGTGATCTCCAGTGAACAAGGGGCTTTCTGATTTACACAGATCAGCCACAGATAAACACAAGTCTAATGAATGTTACTCCTGATCCAAAATTTCTAAAGATACTTCAGAAATGTAACTTACTGTTCCATTATCCAGGCGGAGGTCAAAAGGGGATCTTGACAGAGAAGGATAGTCCATTTTACAGGGGGGAAGAGTTGAAGGAGGAAAACCATTCCCCCCATTTTCACTGGTTATTCTCTCACCACACACACACACACACACACACACACACACACACACACATTACATTTCATGAATGAGGAAAACTAGAGGAAATGGGTGACTCCATCAACCCCCCTCCCCCCATATAATGGACCATCCTTTTCTCCTAGGCCCCATTTGAGCCTCTGCCCAGATAATGGAACAGTACCAGAGGGCAGTATACTTGTATAATTGCATTGTATATACTAGCTGATTGGAACACACTTAAGCACTAGACTTGCCCAAACATATTGCATCATTTGTCCAGTGAATATTTTCTCATTTCAGTTCATCCTGGAATGTGTACTGTGCCTCTTTCTATATTGCCAGTCCCAGATTCCATAGGATGTTGCCATGGCAGTTAATGTGGAATCATTGTGAAAGTAAGGTGAAAGTACCCTGGAGCTGCATCCAGGTTGAAAAGGAAACGGGAAGTACAAGATCCAGTATTACAATGCTCTGTGAAGGAAACAGGCAGTACAAGATCCAATATTACAATGCTCTGTGATGGACCTGCATTCTCCCTTTCTTCTGTGCTGTTCCTTTCTTCAGTTATACCCCATCCAGCAATGCCCCATTCTCTTCCAAAGCCAATACATTGTCAAACCACTTCCAGGACAAGCCTTAATTTATGCAGTCAGGCAACCACCTAAGGTAACAGATGCCAGCAGTCCTCATCTCCTACCTGTCCATCATTCACTCTTGAGTGGTTCCCCTCTTTTAGAGGCTTGATTACCTGTCCTGCGGCCAAAAACATTTTGCTTTTTCAGATTAGTGGAGGATGCCATGCTATCTCTGATGGGAAGGAAAAATTCCACTGCTGGACCAGTCATCTGCTTGACTATGTGGTGCATGGGTAGGTGGGCAGACAATATCTTGCCTTTTGCTTCAGGCACTTTTCACCAATAATGCTTTCTTTGTCAAGTCACTAACTTTCAGATTGTCTTCTAAGCAACCAATGGCCAAAACAACAAAATTTTTTGAAAGTCCTAAATTGAAAATTTTATGTGATATTATGGTAATGATATCACTCTGATGGCCGAAAGTGAGGAAGAGCTGAGGAGCTTTATCACCAGGGTGAAAGAAGAAAGTGCAAAAGCTGGGTTGCAGTTAAACATCAAGAAAACCAAGATCATGGCAACTACACCTATTGATAACCGGCAAATAGAAGGACAAAACATGGAGGCAGTGACAGAATTTATATTTCTAGGTGCAAAGATCACTGCAGATACAGGCTGCATTCAGGAAATCAGAAGACATCTACTTCTTGGGAGGAGAGCAATGGCCAACCTTGATAAAATAGTGAAGAGCAGAGACATCACACTAGCAACAAAGGTCCACATGGTGAAAGCAATGGTATTACCCAAGCGAGAGCTGAACGAAGGAAGATAGATGCTTTTGAACTTTGGTGCTGGAGGAAAATCCTGAGAGTGCCTTGGACTGCAAGAAGAACCAACCAGTCCATCCTCCAGGAAATAATACCCAACTGCTCACTGGAGGGAAGGATATTAGAGGCAAAGATGAAGTATTTTGGCCACATGAGAAGACAGGAAAGCTTGGAAAATATCACGATGCTGGGGAAAGTGGAAGGAAAAAGGAAGAGAGGCCGACCAAGGGCAAGGTGGAGGGCCGGTATCCTTGAAGTGACTGGCATGAACTTGAAGGAACTGGGCACGGTGACGGCCGACAGGGAGCTCTGGCGTGGACTGCTCCATGAGGTCACGAAGACACGGAAATGACTATGTGATTGAGCAGCAGCATGGTAAACTCCAAAGTGCAAGCATTCATCATGACTGTCTCTACAGTAAGGCTACTAGGTAAAATAAGGGATGGGATTTTGATCCTTAAATTGTTGTTGTTGTTGTTGTTGTTGTTATTTCATTTCTATCCCGCTTTTCTCCTGTGGGTGGAATTCAAAGCTGTGTACAACATATAAAATTCATACAAATACATCTGACCAAAATACTTACTTAGGCGATCCCTCGTAGGCCGAGGATGATGGTCCTCCCATTCTGGCATCTTGGGAGTGCGTCCGTAGGTGGCTGAGGAGACCCATTCTTGATCCGCATGTTGTCTCGCAGTGAGGATATCGGTTTCCAAGTGGAAGGTGGTCCCAGTCAGGGTTGGCTTGATGAGCCTTCTTCTTGGCCCGTTTCTCCCTTAAGCCTTCCATTAGTGCCTCTTCGGACTCTGCAGCACTGCTGGTCACAACTGACCTCCAGTTGGTGCGCTCAAGGGCCAGGGCTTCCCAGTTCTCAGTGTCTATGCCACAGTTTTTAAGGTTGGCTTTAAGCCCATCTTTAAATCTCTTTTCCTGTCCACCGTTCTTGAGTTGTGAGTATAGTAACTGCTTTGGGAGATGGTGATCAGGCATTCGGAGAGCGTGGCCAGTTCAGCGGAGTTGATGGCCGTAGGAGCATTGCTTCAATGCTGGTAGTCTTTGCTTTTTCCAGCACGCTGACATTTGTCTTCCTGTCTTCCCAAGAGATTTGCAGGATTTTTCGGAGGCAACGCTGATGGAATCGCTCCAGGAGTTGAGCTTGCCATCTGTCCGATAGATGATTTCCACTCTGGTGGGAAGCTTCCCATCAACAAGGTGGAGTATCATAGTGATGAAGATGGAAAATAAAGTTGGGGCAATAACACATCCCTGTGTGACACCTGATTCCACCTTAAATGGGTCACTTTGGGAACCATTGCCGTCCAAGACTGTTGCCATCATGTCATCGTGGAGGAGCTGCAGGATTTTCACAAATTTGTCAGGGCACCCAATTTTTTGGAGAATGGTCCAGAGAGCACTGCGATTTACTGTGTCGAATACCTTTGCAAGGTCAATGAATGCCATGTACAGAGGTTGATTTTGTTCCCTGCATTTTTCTTGGAGCTGTTGTGCAGTGAAGATCATGTCCACTGTTCTTCTGGGGGGGTGGAAGCCTTTTTGGGATTCTGGGAGGGTGTTCTCTGAGACAGGAAGAAGGCAGTTTGCAAGGATTCTTGCGAGGATTTTCCCAGCAGAGGTTAGGAGGGAGATAGCACGATACTTTCTGCAGTCTGTTCTACCCCCTTTCTTGGAAAGGTTGATGATCCTTGAAGTCTGCTGGGATTATCTCGGTCACCCACACGTTTTCAATGAGCTGGTGGAGTTATTGTATCAGCTCAGGTCCACCCTCTTTGAAGACTTCAGCAGGGATCCCGTCAGGTCTGCTGGCTTTGTTATTTTTTTGTTGGCTGATGTCATTTCTGACTTCTTCCATTCTAGGCAGTGCTGCAAGCTCATCCCCGGTTTGTTGTTGTGGGATTTGTGAGAGGGCCTCTTTGGCCACATTGGACCTGCAATTCAGAAGGTTCTGGTAGTGCTCTTTCCAACATAGTGCAATTGATCTTTTGTCCTTCAGAAGTTTGGTTCCATCTGATGAGCGTAGAGGCTGTATGCCATGGGTTCTTGGTCTGTAGATGATATTTGTGGCTTTGAAAAATCCCTGAGCATCATGGGTATCTGCAAAGTTTCTTCGCAGGCTGTGATGATGGAGGTCTTCAGTTTGTTCCAATGTTCCTCAACATTTTCAGGGTGTTCTGTGGGTAGATGATCCTTGAGTGTTGTTTGGAGCAGGGCTTGTTTGGAGGGCGCCTCATTTTTCTTCCTTGGAGTCTGCATTTGGGGGAGATCTTGATAACCATCGTGGATCGGATTAACCTGTGGTCTGTCCAGCAGTCATCAGCACTTGTCATGGCTCTTGTGAGAAGCACATTGCGGCGGTCTCTGGCACGTGTAATTACATAGTCCAAGATGTGTTTCCATGATGTCTTGAGCTTGTTTTTCTGGCGGAAGAGGGTATTGGTGATTACAAGGTTGTGTTCTCCGCATTTGATAAGAAGCAAGATGCCATTCGAGTTGCTGTTTCCAATCCCATCTTTTACAATAGTCCCTTGCCACAGAGTCTCGTCCAACTCTTGCATTGAAACCCCCAGGAGGATGAATTTTTCCTCCTTAGGTATCTCCGATAGGACGGTGTCCAGCTGACAATAATTTTTTTCCTTGATGTCTTCATCAGCATCTAGTGTTGGTGCATAGGCACTTATAATTGTATAATCTTTATTAAGAGTTTTCATTAAAAAGCATACATTAAAATTGTAAAGTGCATCTAAAATGCGTGACTTAGGATATAACATATATAAGTGATACATTAAGGGGTAAGCAAGAAAGAGGGAAAGAAGCAGAAGAGAGAGAAGAAGAAAAAGGAAGAAAGAACAAAGAAATAAAAAATAAAAAATAAAGTCCTAACAAGCATAAAAATGGCTAAGGAAAATGAGAAAGAGTGATAAGAAATAAAAGAAAGAGAGGGAATGACAAGAAAGTCATAGTATAAGATAAATGGTGTTTCTTGACTCCCTGCTATCTTCTTTGAGGTTTCTGCCTTTTCCTTCTTCCCCTCTTGTTCTTTATTCTTCCTTCCCCTCCTCTCTTCTGTGTGGTTCTTCTTCATATAAATATTCTTTATTTTCATTTTAAGTATTCTGTGACTTGTTTCCAGTCAGTTTCTTTCCTGAGGCTGCCTTTATATTTGGAAATTAGGTATGTGAGTTTATCCAAATTTCTTAACTCTTGTATTTTTATCATCCAATCTTCTTCTTCTGGGATCTTTTCATTTTTCCAGAGCCTTGCATAGCAAATTCTTGCTGCTGTTATTAATAAGAATAACAATTTGTCCTTATTTTTTTATTTTCAAATAATGTATTCCAAGTAGAAAGATTTCTGGTTTTAAGGGTATTTGTATTTCTAGTATTTCTTGTATATTTTTCTGTATCTTTTTCCAGTATTCGTTCGCCTTACTACATGACCACCACATGTGGTAATATGATCCTTCTATTTCTCCACACTTCCAGCATTTTGTGTTTGTGTTTTTGTAATATTTCCCTAATTTCTGTTGTATCATGTACCATTTATAGACCATTTTCTTAGTTGATGATCTACGCTGGGAACTGGACGGGGGAGTGTGTCCCTCTGGTTCTGCTGGGTCTCACAGCGGCCTTTGATACCGTTGACCATGGTATCCTTCTGGGACGCCTCGTGGGGATGGGGCTTGGAGGTACTGTTTTGCTGGAGGGTCGGTCCCAGATGGTGTTTCTGAGGGACACCTGCTCAGGCCCGCACCCATTGCTTTGCGGGGTCCCGCAGGGTTCAGTGCTGTCCCCCATGTTATTTAATATTTACATGAAGCCGCTGGGAGCAGAGGCGGTTCAACCACCAGGCAATCTAGGCACTTGCCTGTGGCGCAATTCAGTAGGGGCACAGTTGAGGCGTTCATGGGTGCACGCACATGCGTGCATGCTTACACGCGCACCCCACCTCCTCTCGGCTTTGGTCTGGGCCCGAGCACCCTGGCCTGCTTTGGTGCTGCCTCTTTCTTCACCTTTTACGCCCACTGAGCGAAGGTGAGAGGCGGAGGGGTAGTACGGGCCGAGAAGGGGCGTCCCGCTGCCAAAGTCTCCCAACTCCCTTCCAGCGGGAGATGGGGAGGAAAAGCGGGCTGAGGGGTTGAAAGGCAGCCTAGACACCCCCCCCCCCCGGTGAGCTGAAGCCTCTCCGAAGGCCAGGGGCTGGTGGAGAGAGACCTCGAGGTGCTCCCGTGCCAACCACCAACTCCTGCCTGGCGTGCTCGGAAGCTCCTTTCCGATGCAAAGCGAGAGCCTGGCGCTGTTTTTAGCCGGGTCTGGTGGCCCCTTTTGCACTTCGGGCAAGGCTTTTGTGGCTTAAGGAAACCCCCGCACCCCTTCCCTCTTGGGAGAGGAGAGGGCGAAGTCCTGAGATGGGAAAGGAGTCTATAGAAGAGGCCCTTTCCCCTTGCCTTATGAAATCCAGCATATCTATCTTGTTTGCTGTGTCATAATAATATAATAATAATGATAACATCACACAGTCCTAGACACTTGGGAAGTGTTCGACTTGTGATTTTGTAATACGAAATCCAGCATATCTATCTTGTTTGCTGTGTCATACAATGTAATAATAATAATATTTTGTGTGTTGTCATGACCAGAATCAACGCTTTTATTTTTCAGTGATTGGTTTTTTTTTGGGGGGGGGGGGCAAAATTTCTGTTCGCCTACACTTGAAAATTACCTTGGACCTCATCTGGCTGGGAGAGATCATCAGGAGTTTCAGAGTACGGTGTCATCTGTACGCAGATGATGTCCAACTTTGTCACTCTTTCCACCTATCACTAAGGAGGCTGTTCAGGTCCTGAACCGGTGCTTAGCAGCTGTGTCAGACTGGATGAGGGCCAACAAATTGAAATTGAATCCAGACAAGACAGAGGTCCTCCTGGTCAGTCATAAGGCTGAACAGGGTATAGAGATACAGCATGTGATGGATGGGGTCACACTCCCCCTGAAAGCGCAGGTTTGCAGTTTGGGGGTGATCCTAGACTCAGCGTTGAGCCTGGAACCTCAGGTGTCAGCAGTGGCTAGGGGAGCCTTTGCACGGTTAAAACCTGCACCCACTGTGCTCGTACCTTTGGAAGCCTGACTTGGCCACGGTGGTACATGCCCTTGTTACATCCCGAATAGATTACTGCAACACATTCTACGTGGGGCTACCTTTGAAGACTGTTCGAAAGCTCCAACTAGTCCAACGGGTGGCAGCCAGGTTGTTAACCAGAGCAGCATAAAGGAAGCACACCACTCCTCTATTGCCCCAGTTCCACTGGCTGCCGATTTGCTACCGAGCACAATTCAAAGTGCTGGCTTTAGCCTATAAAGTGCTAAGCGGTTCTGGACCAGCTTACTTGTCTGAACGTATCTCCCGCTATGACCCACCGCATAGTTTAAGATCTACTGGAGAGGCCCTGCTCTCGATCCCACTACTTTCACAAGTGCGATTGGTGGTGACGAGAGACAGGGCCTTTTCAGTGGTGGCCCCCCGTCTGTGGAATGCCCTCCCTAATGAGGTCAGGCAGGCTCCCTCTCTCCTGTCCTTCTGTAGAAAATTGAAAACGTGGCTTTGGGGACCAGGCTTTTGAGAGCTAGATGCAGCACTAATAATAATTATTAGCCTTGAGTGAGCCATGAAAAAATTGATTCTAAACTCCCTTCAAAAGTAGGGGGCACTAACGTTTCGTTTCTGATGTCATTTCCGAATTTTGCCTTCAAAAATTTCAAAATTTAACGAAAATTCGTTAATTTCAAAAGTAATTCGTTAATGGTGGACATGCATGCGCAGTGGCCAAAAAAACAGCACCGGGGGGGGGGGGGACTTTACAGGACTTCCCCACCCTCATTTTTTGAGCTATCTTCTTCAAACTTGGTACAGTGGTAGAATACAGAGCGTTTCCCTTATCTTCTGATTTTTAACGAATTTTCATAGCTTTTATAATAAACCATTTTTTAATAATTGCAGAAATCTGTTCCTGTTTTGAAAGTCTTATTTCCTGTTTCATTGGGTTGTCTTTACTTTGAAAGTTATTGTTCTACTTGAGAAACTTTGTTTTTGTGGCTGAAACTTTGTTAAATTGGTGGACTCAGGAAACCATAATGTGTTCCATGTCCCTTGCACAAAGACAAAGTTCAGGCAGTGTCATAGATTTTACCATGTTTCTATGACAGAACCAATTAGGAAATGACATTTATCACCCAGGAACAGAAATCATAGTACACCATCAAATCATTCCTGACAGATGGCCATCAGCCTCTGAATAAGGAAATCAGTTCCTGGTTTGAAAGTGCTATTTCCTGTTTCATTCTGGGGCTGAGAGTGTGTGACTTGCCCAAGTGGGTGGCTGAGTGGGGAATCAAGCCACAATCGGAGTCCAACACTCAAACCTCAACCTCCCCCCCTCTCTCCCTCGCTCCCTCTCTCTCTCTAAACTTCTCATACCTTCAAAGAATTCTCATACCGTATGAAAGTTTGGTCAAGATGGTCAGAGGAGGGCAACTAAAATGATCTAGGGTCTGGAGAACAAGCCCTATGAGGAGCGGCTTAAAGAACTGGGCATGTTTAGCCTGCAGAAGAGAAGGCTGAGAGGAGACATGATGTATAAATATGTGAGGGGAAGTCATAGGGAGGAGGGAGCAAGCTTGTTTTCTGCTGCCCTGCAGACTAGGACGCAATGGAACAATGGCTTCAAACTACTGGAAAGGAGATTTCACCTGAACATTAGGAAGAACTTCCTCACTGTGAGCTGTTCACCTGTGGAACTCTCTGCCCCGGACTGTGGTGGAGGCTCCTTCTTTGGAGGCTTTTAAGCAGAGGCTGGATGGCCATCTGTTGGGGGTGCTTTGAATGTGATTTCCTGCTTCTTGGCAGAATGGGGTTGGACTGGATGGCCCAAGAGGTCTCTTCCAACTCTACTGTTCAATGACTCTATGATTCTAAGCGAGGACAAAAGGGGGTGGAGAATGTTAAGAGGAGAGAG
Source organism: Anolis carolinensis (assembly GCF_035594765.1). Classification (NCBI taxonomy): domain Eukaryota; kingdom Metazoa; phylum Chordata; class Lepidosauria; order Squamata; family Anolidae; genus Anolis; species Anolis carolinensis. The sequence continues at coordinate 209,127,224 of NC_085841.1, forward strand.
GGCCTGGAACACCTGGGAATTGTAGTTTTAAAGCGGGCATAATACTATTGGAGAAACGTTTGCTTCAGCCCAATGCTTTTATAAATGGTGAAAATTCAGAGGCTTCATTCTCCTGCTTTTTGAAAGCTATTGTGATGAAATTTGCCGGAATGGAAGCAAAAATTAACCACTCTTTGCCTATCAAGTTTCATAATGTTTGACCCATCCACTGATTATTGGGGAATTTTGAAACAACATTTTTAAAAAAAATGCTAGCAGAACGATGGCCCCGCCTCTCTGTCCCTCTTCCTTCCGCTCTGATTGGCTGAGAGGCATGCCAACATGGCTTCTCCTCTCAGAGGGGCTACAGCTATATCCGAAGACATCAAAAATAGAAAAAAAAAGGTACTTTTTGATTCAGATTCATAATATTTGGAAGGCAGTGAGCAGATGTTTCAAAAATCACTTCAAAAGTGCTTTCGAACCGAATTTTAAAGAATTTAATGGACTAACGAAAAATTTACTCAACCCTAATAATTATGAATGTACAACAACGAACTGATAGACTTGATATGTGCCTTAAATATTTAAATGTTTTAATGATGTTTTAATGATGTTTTAATTTAATTAATTCAATGTATATGGTTGTCATGTTGATTTATAACTGTTGTAAGCCGCCCTGAGTCCCCTTCCGGGGGTGAGAAGGGCGAGGTAGAAATACTGTAATAAATAAATATATAAATAAATATTTTATCCAGTTCTCCCTTAAATTCCAATTTTTTCTTTCCATCTTTTCATATACTCTTTCTCTTCTTCTCTCCCTTTGGACCATTCCAATAATTTTTTATATATGTGCATTATTTTATCCCAAAAAATTTCTTGTTCCATAAATCCAATTTCTTTATCTTTTTTGGAAGTATTCTTTTATTTGCCAGTATTGGCACCATGATATTAATTTTATTAATTGTATTTAATTCTTGTTGTGATTTCATCTTTATTTCTCTTTCTTCTTTTCTTAATATCTCTTTATAATTTGGCCATTTATTCCACCCTAAATAGTCTTCTTTGGGAGGCCTCTAGTGGGGATAGCCACATTGGAGTTTTATCATATAGTTTCTCTTTATACTTTTCCCATATTTTAAATATGGCTGATCTTACAAAATAATTACCAAAGGTTTTTTCTGACTTGGCCTTCCCATACCAAGAGTGCCACCCTGATCTCAATTCTACTCCTTCCAAATGTAATATTTTTCTTTTTCCAACTTTGACCAGTCTCTTATCCACATTACTGCGGATGCTTCAAAATATAGTTTTAGATCTGGTGTTGCCAGACCTCCTCTCCTTTTCTCTTCTATCATATTTTTGAAACTTATCCTTCATTTTTTTTTCTTTTGCCAAATAAACTTCATAATATCTTTGTTCCAGTCATTTAATAATTTGGGGTTTTTTTATTATAGGGATGTTTTGAAATAAAACAATCATTTTTGGGAGTATAGTTATCTTCACACTTGCTACCTTTCCTAATAGAGATAATTTCAAGTTTTTCCAATTGGCCAGATCCCTTTTTATCTTCTTCTAGATTTCGATGTAGTTGTTTTACAGTAACTGTAAGTGTTTCGAGGTTAGAGTGATTCCTAAATATTTTATTTTTGGTACAATTTGAATATTCCACTTTTCTTTTATACTTTTTTGTTCTTTTTTTGATTTCTTTTTTTTTTTTTTTTTTGGTAATTGTTCAAGTATTCTTGTCTGGACCAGTTTTTTGTTTTTAATTCTCTTCCTGTTGAATTTCTTGCTTCATTGTGGAATTGCATGCAAGGTTCATTTGGATTATTGGTCGTTTTTACCACCATTCTTTGAGACGGAGTTTGTGCGCTTGGAATTATTGTGTTTGGACTGCTGGAGCCAAATTGCTTTCCTACATTGAGGAAAGAATCTATCTTCCTCTGCTGCTTCTTTTGAAATGTATGGCAGTTTTCACTAGGATCATTGGCAGATTTGTTTGCTCTTGAATTTCCCTGGGTATATGTTGGGACTTGTGGTGCAGGAACCGAGGGTGTTGGTAAATCATAGAATCATAGAATCATAGAATAGTATAGTTGGAAGAGACCTCATGGGCCATCCAGTCCAACCTCCTGCCAAGAAGCAGGAAATCGCAAATTTGTTTAATGTAGTGTATATTTTCTTTTATTGTGTTGTTTAATGTGCTATGATTTGTTGTTCTATTATATTTTGTTATATTGTATTGTTCTGGGCATGGCCCCATGTAAGCCGCCCCGAGTCCCCATTGGGGAGATGGTGGCGGGGTATAAATAAAGATTATTATTATTATTATTATTATTATTATTATTATTATTATTATTATTATTATTATTATTATTAGGGATTTAATCCCTGAATCATGTGTGCCAGCTGAATTCGTGTTCTGTACCATTTTGTAATTATTTTCAGTTCTAATTCCTTATAATTTTTTTCTATTTTTATTTTATTTAAACCATTGATTATCTTTTCTTTCTTTTCCTAGGCCCCCTTTCTTTTCCCACTTGTTTTCCATTATTCTATACATAGATTCCTTATCTTCTATCATTCTTCTATATATTTTATTTAATCCTTTTTTGCCACCCACTCTCTCTTTTAACTCTCTCTATTATATTTTCTCCCTCATCACTTTCTTCCTTCTTGATTTGTTCCCAAATTCCTCTTAGTGTTAACCAATTTATCCCACCCCCAATCTTTCCAATTGTTTCAATTCCATTGATTCCTTATTTTCATTATATAACTCTTTAATTTTACTATATCCCATCTGTTTCAAATTTTTTTATAATACTCCTGTCCTCATTATTTCTTAAACTACCTATCGGGGCTTCTTTTGAAAAATATGGCATCCATTTCTCTTTCCAATTCCCCCATATTTTTAATGGTATTTTCCTTGGGCCTTTTTTTGTAAATATTCGATATTCTCCTTGACTTTTATTTACTTCATTCTCTATTCTTATCCACTTCTCTTGCTTCTCTTCAACCAATTCCAACAACACTTGCAGCTGTTGCTTCGTAGTATTCTTGTAACTTTGGTGTTCCCCATCCTATTTCTTTATTGGATCTATACAACTAACTATTCTCCCTGATTCCCCTGGCCACTTCTTTTTGTTTGAGGAGATGTGTGTGCCATACACTCTGCATTACTTAAACTAGCTTGGTGTCTATAAATACAGTAGAGGACACTGTCCTGTCACCAGCGTTGGAAGTACAACCCACCTACAAGTCAAGTTTAATTCTATATCTGGAATTAATTTTCTCTGACATCTTGTTCTTCACCATAAGCAAAAAAGCATCTTGGGTCAGTCTTGAAAAGATAATTCCCCTGGAAATAGATGAAGTCAGAATTATCAATAGTTTCAGGGCCAGTTCTCCTTGGTAGAAGCATTCAGACTTGAAAATTCTTGAGGTCATGTATGACACCAATGGCAAAAAAAAATGTATGCACAGTTTATAGAAATTAGATTTCAAATTACTTTTTTGGGCTCCTGCTCCTAGTCAGCATAATAATTGGTAACTTTCTCAAGCATTGCTTAAGCAATGATTTGCTTTATACAGGGGAGTCATGGTATTAATGGTAGACTGCATTATAATACGTCCACATTTTAATCAATTTAACAGGCCCTGCGCGATGGTGATTCCAGATCTTGAGCTCATTTGTGAAATACCGCTGGTGGCAGAAGGATTTGTGGAGGCCCAGTTGCTTTCTAGAAAGTTTATTTGCCTCTATAAACTGTGCCATGAACTTCTATCAAAGCAGGTGACTGAAGATTAGTTTGTATGTACTAGTTATGTCCAGATTTGTATTCTGCCTTTAATCTAAATATTGATTGTCAATGCAGTTTGCAATATTATTTTAAAAATATATAGTAAACAATTACCACAACATTGCACAAGATAGAAGAAGATGTGATTCATGCAGGCTAGATAGTAGGTTTGCTCAAAAAATTCGATTTCCCCGTTTGTCGTTAGTAATTCATTTGTTTTGTCGCTTTTGAAGCGATATTTGACGTGGATTGTCCCGTCGTGTGGATCCCGCGGTTTCAAACAGCAATAGGCCAAATTTGTGATGTTGTCATTTATTTTCGTTAGGAAAGTAAGCATTTGCAAATCACCCAAATTTGTTTCAGTGCACTGGGGCAACCTAGCATGTTGTTTCCTCCTTGTGGCCAATCAGAGAGCATGGTTTAACTCAGGGGAGGGGCTTGTACGTCCTCAATGAAAAGAACCTGCAGGGCGCCTCATGGCTTATTTGCGCCGGGGATCTGGAGAGGGTGGTTGCCTTAGAGTGTGGTTCCAGGCAGGCAAGATTTTAGTGCTGTGTCACAGCTTCCTTGCCTGGTGGTCACAGGGCTTTGAGCTTGATCCAAAGAAGACTGGGGGAAAGGGTGGGTGTGGAGGGAAAGAAGGGTGGGTGTCTGGGGAGGAGGGTGTTTATTAAAAGGGCCTGTGGGGTTTTTTCCCCCACCAGCTTGGCGTTTGCCACTTGCCCACCAGCGCTGCACTTTTTCTGCTGCGCCATATTGTCTGGGTGGGGCGGGGTGGGCTTTTAGTTTTCTTTTGGTCAAAGAATAAAAGGAGTACTACTTAATTCAGCAGCTTTTTGGGGGTTTTATTGGGAAACTTTTCTTTGCATATACCAAGGCGTTAAAGTGAGTTGCAAATAGAAGAATTCAAATTTTCCAATTTTCATTTAGCAAAGTCTGTCAAACAGAGCAACTCCCATAATCCACAGAAATAGAACTTTGCCAAAAGGCGGGCTGTATTTTTCCCTTTTGTTTTCTTGCACTGCACATTGGCTGGCTCTCTTACGCTTATCAACACTTGCAAAGTCTGGCAAACAGTGCAACTCCCATAATCCACATAAATAGAACTTGGCCAAAAGGGGGGGGGGAATACTTTTCCCTTTTGTTTTCTTGCACTGCACATTGGCTGGCTCTCTTACACTTGCAAAGTCTGGCAAACAGTGCAACTCCCATAATCCACAGAAAAAGAACTTGGCCAAAAAGGGGGGGGGGATACTTTTCCCTTTTGTTTTCTTGCACAGTGCACATTGGTTGGCTCTCTTACGCTTATCAACGCTTGCAAAGTCTGGAAAATACTGGGATACCCATTTTGCAGTATCAGAATAAGAACAATAATAAGAGAAAGGTTTCTGATAGTTAAACCCAGGACACATTTCCAAACATCAAACAACACAGCTTTCCCCCCTGTAACGCAATCCCTTCCTCCCTTCTGAAAGCTGAAAACTCTCCCGCTATCATGAAGCGTTCAGCTGAACGTGGGTCTGGTGGACCAAGTCCTCGTAGTGGTCAAGCCACAGCCCGGACTCTGTGGGGGGCCAAAAAAGTTAGGGGGAATTGCATCCGTCTTGAACGCGCCACGATGGGAGTGGGTGGACTTGATGATGAAGCTGGCTGTTCGACTGTTGAAAGTTCACAGCCCTCCACCTGGAACCAGTTGTCTGTTGGAACTGAGACAAGTGCACGAACAATGGAACATGGAGGTGTTGCCGTCCTGGAAGTACAGTTGGTGGATAGTGAGGATCTTGTAAACCCCACCCTTCCACCTGCTACTGACAGTGAGGAGGAGGAAGATGAGGTAGTAGTACCATCAAATCATAGACTTTCTTGTGCCGCTGTTATGGTGCCCACGACTCCAACCTCCCTGGGTGTCGGCGCCGTGGCTATGGGAAGGTCAAGGTCATATATTTGGGACCATTTTAATGTCCATGCTCAGCGTGCCACTTTGGTAGTTTGTAGACACTGTGGGGCAAATATCAGCAGAGGGAGAGACCCGAGACATCTTGCGACCTCGGGGTTGAGCTCTCACATGAAGCGGCATCACCCCTCGATATTGCTAGGAGCGGGGAGCTGCAAGCCCTTGCAGCGGCAGCATAAGCACACAAAAGTTCTCCTTGTTTAGAAGGTGGAAGGCAGACACAGTCCACCTTGGAAGATTGGGGCCTGCCATTAGCCAGGAAGAGAACGGGGGAAACATTACCCACACCCCACCAGATAACCCAACGTGTGGGAGAGATGATGGCCCTTGATCACCATCCATTCCGCCTGGTTGAACAAGATGGCTTCATTCGCCTTATGAAACTCCTGTGCCCCCGCTACAAAATCCCCTCCCATCACACCTTTTCCCGAACAGTTATTCTTGGCTTGTACGAGGGCCGCAAGAAACGCATTATCCAGATGTTGTGGAGTGCCATGGGAGGACACATCCATTTTACCTCTGATATTTGGTCGAGCTTGGGAGGAGGCCATTCTTACCTCTCTCTGACAGCGCATTGGTGGGAGAAAGAAGGCAGTATGGATACATCCCATCGTTGGGCACTCCTCGCTATGGAGGTAGTTGATCATGATCACAAGGCAGAGACCATCTGCAGTTATCTGGGAAACATGATGGGGGAGTGGATGCGGTGCAGGCCAGAAGAAATGAGGAGGGGGTTCATGGTGACTGACACTGGTAAAAATATGATCAAAGCGGTGGAAAATGCAGGGTTTTCGAATGTCACCTGCATGGCCCACTTGCTTCACAATACCATCAAGGAAGGTTTAAAGAGCCCCGAAGAGCAGCCGACCAGCACCGCAAACATCGCCCTGCTGATCGAGCGCTGCAGAAAGATCGCGGGCTACTTCCACAGGAGCACCAAGGCAGCCCGGGAGCTGAGAGAGAGACAGAACCTGGAAGGGCTCCCGCAGCACAAGCTGCTCCAGGACGTCTCTACCCGGTGGAATTCAACCTATAAGATGCTGGCACGCATGGTTGAAGGCGGTACACGGCATCTCCCTTTCCTTAGTTGCGCCTGTAAGCAAGCTTGTGCCAAGTAAGCAAGAGTGGGACACCATCTCCCAGCTGGTAGACGTCCTGAAGCCATTCAAAGATGCCACAGAGACCCTTTCAGAATCAAAAGCCCTTCTTAGCCAGGCGTTGCCCCTTGTCTTGGGGCTAAGGAGGCACCTTGAAATGCTTGGGGCCGGTCAAACATTGGACTCCCTGGCTGGCCCGCTGACACCGCCGGTCCAAGAGGTGGTGAGGAGGTTGTCCTTTGCTGTATGGAAACGCGTAGAGCCACTTCTTACCAGCAAGGTCCATATGCTGGCGGCCTTGTGCGATCCACGGCTAAAGTACACCGTCTGCCCAAAAGACTTTACCGTATGGAAGGCCCAGCTAGTTAACCTTGTGAGGGAGGTCTTTGCTGCCAGGGTGGGGGAAACGGGCACAGTGGCCCCTCTACCTGTGCCTGCCATCCCCAGCACTAGCGCAAGTGGTGAGAGCAACAGTCCCGGAGAGCCGGCTGGGGGTTGCCGTAGGGTAACGGGTCTTCCGCAGCAACAAGGAAATGCTTTCTTTGCAGAGACGGTGGCCATACTAGCCCACTCGGAAGATACCTTTTTGCTGGCTTCTGTGCAAAAGATAGACTCGGCCGAATGCTCGGTCAACCAGTACTTTGAGGAGCCTCCAGAGATAATTTCCTGTGATCCATTGGCCTACTGGGCTTCACGTGATCACATGTGGCCGGATCTATCGCACGTAGCCTGCCAGTTTCTCAGCTGTCCGCCCACCAGCGTGCAGAGCGAAAGGGTCTTCAGCCTAGCGGGAGATGTAGTCACACCCCACCGCAGCTTGCTGGACCCACAAACAGTTGAGAAACTGGTCTTCTTGAAGGCCAACCTTCCCGTGTTGAATTTCCCCAATTTGGATTTTGACACTCACGCCTCCTAGAACAACAGTACTCTTCCTTTAAGCTGCTCTGCTTCTGATTTACTTTGGCTATTTTGAGGGGGGGGGGTAGTCTTTTTTCCTTATGTCCCACACCTCTCTCCTCTATCCTTCAAAGCTTTACTAGATCTCAGTTATCCGTTCTGTCCTCTAGAGTTTTCCTGTTCGTCTTAATCATCACACACCCTTGTCCGCTTTCGTTTTCGGAGACACCAATCCCTAGGGGGCAGTCCCCGCAGTTCGTCTAGGTTTTGTCTACCTTATTAATGATTCTGGCTGGGAAGAAGTTGGTCTGATATTCAAGGGGAACTTAGTCTATAAAAACCAAGGTATGAAATGCATCCGCTTTGGGTACAGAACGGATTTAAATCAAATCTCGATCCTTTTTTTAAATTATTTTCCGCAAAAGTACTATAAATGTATGGTCTTATCCAGATCCTCGCAGTTACTCAAGAAAAAGGACATTATTCTAATCGATGTTGTTCCTTCCCTAAAAAATTCAGGAAAAAGAATACGGTAAAGTCTCACTTATCCGAGATAACGGGCCAGCAGAAACTTTGATAAGGAGAGATTGATGAGTAGCCTATTTTGCATCCAATTTGGAAATCATGATTTTACGAATGATGCACCAAAAGATGATGTAATGCTACTTATTGGTAGAAAAAAGGACTTCAATAACACGCATCGATGTAAAGTTGTAATTTAACTGTAGCACCATAATATCATGACACATTGAAAACATTTGCAACAGTATTGGCTTTGATATAGTATCACTGAGTCTTGGATGATGGAGACTACAGTACTGTTGCATTGCATCTCTACCTCAAAGTCAACAACGGACTACCTCACTTTTATAACAAGGAAGTGGCTGAGATTGTGCCACTCAAAGCTACCTTTTGCTTTCGGTTAATCGAGCGGCAGTATCCATCGACTTGGGGATGGTGAAGATTTAGCATTGAGTGAAGCAGAAAGCGATGTCACAAAAACAGAAAACTTTGTGGAAGTGACGCAAAGGAGATGAAAGGCAAAGCAAATAGAAGAGAAATAGCGAGGTCAGGGGGCCCAAAGTTTTCTGCTTTCCTGGTCGCAATGGTCGATGAACTGTCTGCTAAGGCCTTGGAGTGCTGGATCCAAGCCCCCATGTCTATCTCGGCAGCCAAGCTTTAGGGAAAGGGGTGGGCTGGGAGCCCCCTGACGGTGGCCGGCTCCCCAGGGGAGTGGGATCCAAGCCCCCATGTCTATCTCAGCAGCTAAGCCCCCGCCCTGCTGCTTTAGGGAAAGGGGCGGGGGTGGGAGCCACCCGACGGTGGCCAGCTCCCCAGGGGAGTGGGATCCAAGCCCCCAAGTCTATCTCAGCAGCTAAGCCCCCGCCCTGCTGCTTTAGGGAAAGGGGCAGAGGTGGGAGCTGCCTGATGGTGGCCAGCTCCCCAGGGGAGTGGGATCCAAGCCCCCATGTCTATCGCAGCAGCTAAGCCCCCACCCTGATGCTATAGGGAAAGGGTCTAGGGTGGGTGCCGCCCAACAGTGGCTGGTTCCCCAGGGAGTGGGATCCAAGCCCCCATTTTACCATCAGGCGATAACTCAAACCTACGTCGCGCAAATCTTACATTTATTGGGAGGTGGAGGGGCTTGCCCACTGTGGTAGAATGGCTTCCAACCTGGATGCCTGCAGAAAGTCATTGTGCATTGTGGCAGCGCAATGTGTCTCTGGGCCACCAATGTCCTAACATTTTGATAGATTTACGGGCACTGAAACAATGTTACACAAGTAGAAGAAGGACTTTCACAGTGAAGGAAACCCCATTGAACAGGAAATAACAATTTTAAAGCAGGAACAGATTTTTGCAATTGTTAAATAAAGATTTTTTATATAAACTATGAAATAGCGCAATAAATCTGAGGAAAGGGCAAACGCTCTGCAGTTTGGTGAGCAAGCAGGGTGGATTGTGTTCTACCACTGTACCAAATTTGATCAGGATAGCTGAAAAAATGAGTGCAGGAGAGCCCCGTAAAAGGCCCCCCCCGGGCTGTTTTGGGACACCGCTCATGCGCGTCCGCCATTAACGAATTACTTTTGAAACTAATGAATTTTCGTTAAATTTCGAAAAATTTTGAAGGTAAAATTCGGAAATGACATCAGAAACGAAACGCTAGCGCCCCCTACTTTTGAAGCCAGTTTAGAATCAATTTTTTCGTGGATCGCTCAAGCCTACTAGATAGACTAGAATACCATCAAATTTAAATGTTATCAAACGTCAGAGTAAGCTCAAATGTTTTCAACCAACAGCAGGCATTGTAACAATTAGAAATGCCTTGACATTTGCTTGTTTATGAAGGGTTTTTTTTACTAGCTTTGGATCAAGTGTATTGATACACTTTCTGTCAAACCTGTACATTTTGAAACAGACAGATTCAGATAGCTTCTAATTTGTACTAGAGCAATGCAGTAGAGAATGTCAGTTTTAGATATCTTTTGGTAGCTGTAAAATAGGTCATAATTTATTATTTTTAATTTGAACTATTAAGAATTATTATTAATATAACAACCAACTGAGCAGTAATTAAATATATTATAAATGACAGGCTCAAATGACTTCTCCTGCTGCCACCATGACGCTGTAGTGATGTTGTTTGAGTATAGCTTATGTATGTCAGTGGGAAACAGTTACCATTATTCTCATTTGAAAATAGATTTTTTTTGTTCAAGACAAAAGCAAGGGACATGTGGGTCTCCATGGTCATGGAGAATGGGAGCCATATAACAGAAGCCTCTGGAGTGCCACAGAGTGAAAGTTATCAGTTGGAAGAAGACAATGGAAACAAAACAAACTGAGCATACCAGATGAATTTTAAGTATTTAAATCAGCCAATTTTGGTGTGAGGCCAAGCATTTTTCTTTGAGAGGATGTGATTATATATAAATTACACTTCCTGCCAGAACATGTTGAGTTTTCTTACTATTGACTAACAGATGAAGCCCACGCTGGATATGATTAATCCTGCCTTGTTTATTTTAACAATTTACTCCAATGTATCTACCTGGCTAATGGAATGGCAAAGCTAAGTCCATAATTACAATTGGGAGTATGAGGTGGGGATTTTTAAAGAATTCATTAGTTGCTTCTCTTTAGTCTTTAAAAAGATTATGTGTAAATACATACAAGATCACTATAATCTTTTTATTTATACTTGTGTACTCAGAAGTTTATTTATAGCATTTGATAAAGCAAATCAAATTGAATATCTATGGACGATATCTTTACTCTGAAGATTCTATGAAGCAGAAAGATAAAGGCTGAATGTTAAATTAGAATGGATTTATAGTAGGGCTGGTGCAGTTGTGCATTCAAGACGTTGTTGGAATATAATTCCCACCATCCTTCGTCATTAGCTAATGTGGCTACAGATTATGGGAACTGGAATTCAAGAACATGTAGTGAGTTGCATGATTCCTACTCTTGATTTATCCGCTGTTCTTGTGTCATGTTCGTTATAAGACAGTGGTCAGGGTGGGAAGAATATTCATAAACATCTGGCAAATAGTTGAAAACCATATTTCTTAAGTGTTGAGAAACTGAGGAGAATAATCCTGGGCTGACTGGAATCTTTGAAGTTCTGGACTTATTCTACAGAAAATTTGCATGTAATTGTTTTGCATATTTCTGTGAAGGAAACAGTGCAATGAGATGAAACACTTTTCATTACTTCTTTTGAGAAGAAAATTAACCAAGAATAGTTTACAGAAGTGAAAATAAAATTGACAATGAAAGCACGTGTCCATTCAATACACACAATTATTGCTCTATATTTTCATTTTACTTGTCATTTTTCAATCCTATGAAACTCTGGGAATTGCAGTTTGTTGGAGCACCAGAGCATTCTGGCTGAGAATTCTAGATATTCCTCCCTAAACTGAAAATCCCAGCAGTATAGTTGTGTCGTTTTTATAGTACTGAAAGATGGTTTCTCTGAGAAATAAGTTGTCTGAGCAATTCAGTGGAACCTCTTGACCCTTTCAATAGTCTACAAATCTATACTGATCTTGTACCACCTTGGCTGTCATGGCAGCTTCCAAAGAAGGCTGACAATTGAAATGTTGTGAGGATGTTGAGAAATTACTTTCAGAGACTCTTGCCCTCATCTCTGAAAAATACAATCCCAAAGAAGGATTTCAAAGTTCCCTTGGAAGCAACGATGAATGTTTTAAAATCCATTTAGGGCTATGCTTTGGAATATGAGAGGATCACTTCACTGACTAGTTGGAATTCCGCAAAGCAGTGGATACCAGGAAATATTGCAGTTTATTCCAACACAGAAATGATGAGCCATGTTTTTTTTTTATTCTAGCTATTTTGATATCCTGGGAGGTTTCAACCAATGCTGCATGGAAAAGACAGCTAGAGAGTTTATTTTTTGCTCATCTACATATGGATCAAACCAAGTGTTTTAAAGTTTGGCATTTCACCATTATATCTTCAAAAAGTTCAAGTTTTAAAAAGGAATATTGTTTCTGATTAGCTGTTTCGTTAACAAAAACCAACCATGTACCCACTTGAAAACATTTGTGCTTTTCCCTATATAAATTCAAATAGGCGTGGATTGCTTGCATGGATGATTAATATTTTTGATTTAATATTTTCTGACATGATTGAAACCTATTATTTGTTTCTCTCCCATAGGTTCACTATGACTGGGGCCTTAGAGCGATAAAATCTGTTCTAGTTGTGGCTGGATCACTGAAATGAGAAGACCGAAGCAAACCTGAAGATAAAGTTGTCCATCTAAAGTGCCAAGTTCTATTGATATGAATTAAGAACAGGGATTTCAAAAGAACTGTTACATTATCAGTTTTGGTTTTGATTTAATCTCTGTCCTCTCAACTATATATCCAACTCATGCTTTGATCATCTTCACATTTCCTGATGTTGCCTTCTCCCTTCATTTTGTAAACCTCTCACCTTTCTCCCCAAACTCTGCCACCATAATTGCTCACCTCACCTATCACTTAGAGCATGTGACCTCCTCCCTACTTAAAAAATCCCTTTCCATTGTGTCCGACAGATACCCATTCTCTTACCTTTCCTACAACCTTGCTTTCTCTGTCCTTCAGCCCTTATTAACTGCTCATTATATTTTCTCTTCTAGCGGGACCAACCAAAATGCCTTGAAGCTCTCTTGCTCTCTAACACAACACAACTTTGTCCTTTCCTTATTCTATGCATGGAACACCCTAATCAAACGTGTATGTAGTTCCAGAACATCTTTCCTTTCATTCAAGTCCATTCCCAAAACCCATGTTGTCAATAAAGCCTTTGGAAGAATTCTTTCTCAGCAAACAGTGACCAAATTTAGGAGAAACTATGTTTGCTCCCTTATTTTCTTTATTAAACATGTCTCTTCCTCCATATGATTTCTGATATTTCTTCCATTGTATACTGTTGGGAACAGGAACCAATTTCTTCTGCTGGTGCTAATGGAACTACTGTAACTTGCTCCTTCTTGCCCACTTTTCCTCTTTTGCTACTTTTCCCAGGTAGCACAGCCTTTTGGGTAGATTATCTGTCTCATCATTTGTATACAGTATTTTGGATCAGATTGGGAATATCATATCCACCCAGATGTTAAAGCTATCTGGTGCAAAGGACTTTAGAGATTCTTTGCAGCAGTTGCAACTGAATCGCAACTCCCAACAGTCCTAACCAGCACAGCCAATTTTTCAGGACCATGTGAGCTGCAGTCTAGTGACATTTGGGTTGACACATGGTTCTTACTTCATTTTCACTATATGAAATGAGAAAACAATCTGCTTTTCAAGACTGTCAGAAAATGTGACAGGTATTTGCATTGTACCCAATTCACTGGTTTTTAAAAGTCACAGATAATGTCCTCCTGGGAACACACACAAATGATTTAAACATACAATGTTCTCATTTGCAAAACTAAGACATTGAACTGTATTGGGAGTGGAGCTCTGTTGCAGCATTCCATTTCCAGGATCCAGTCTATATCACTGCAGGTAGCAGATTGAGTTTAACAAGCCATATGGGTTATAATTGTTTAAGTATGATTAATTCATAATGTTTGTTAATTTTATGCCTTACATTATGGTTTGTTATTATTTCATTTAATTATAGTGTCATGTTGGTTTTTCTGAAGGTTTTGAGAGTCCTCCGGGATTTTAATCTGCCCAAGGTAGTCACTAATGATGTTCCTATCTTTCTGGGCCTGATCAATGACTTGTTCCCATTTCTGGAAGTTCCACAGAAAAGGGATCTGAAGTTGGAACAGCTGGTGCGCCAGTCTATTGCAGAACTCCATTTGCAGCCTGAAGAAAACTTTATACTGAAAGTGGAAATAATGGCTTTCTATTTAGCTTGTTGAAAGTACTAAATGGCATGATTGAATGCTGTAATGATCATTTTTGTTTGATGTTGTAGGTTCCAACATCTGGCTGTGGCCATTACTGTGCTCTCCATTAAGTTAAAGCAGTATGTGTGGGCTCCCTATTTCCTTGTTACACACAGCCAGTGCTTTTAAAGACTCTATTTCCATATCAGGAAATTATTCAAGTTTGTCTGTGTGGAGATTAGCAGTTTAACAGCATAATGTGAGAACACTGCCCATCCTGGCACTCATGTTTAGCTTTTAATGACCTGGATTTTATTAAACCTTAGCCTAAAGGTTTAAAAAATTATTTTAGTCCCTTATTAGCCTTTCCTACACATGAACCCCAATCATAAACACACACACAAATTAGCTGTGAGTGGTCTTTTGTCTTAAGAAAAGTTCAAGAAGGAATGGCTAAGGAGATTGGCTTTGTTACTCTTGGAAGGAGAGGTAGAACTTAGTTGGGTTGCTGGGGTTACCGAGGAGGGAGGTAGTAAGTGTGTATCAATTACTCTTCTTTCGTCATTCCCTGCCCTTTGAGCAAATGATATACTTGAGTCACTCGAGAGTGCCCTATTCCATCGCATTACTTTTGTGCTGTAATTTGATTTTTTTTACATAAAATTTATTGAAGGATTTTCCTCTTTTTAATTGCTTAAAAATATTGATATGGCAGATCTATTTGTCAGTATTGCCTGTTGCTTACACGTAATTTTTTGTCTGGGTATACATACACCCAGTTAGGTTACTGAAATAGGAAGAAGTCAGAATGTCTAAGCAATGTTTAAACCTAGCTTTGTTTTCTTATAGTTCTCTTTCTTTGAGTGTCTTTCTCAGTAATGCTTTTTGATTTAAAATTGATAAGAAAGGACAACTGTTTTATATATACAGATAAAAACAAAATAATAATTAAATCAACTAAAAAAGGCTAAACATTTGAAATATGGTAATATTTGTTCAGAAGTAAGCCTGATTGTCCATAACAACAACA
This sequence comes from Anolis carolinensis, assembly GCF_035594765.1. Taxonomy (NCBI): domain Eukaryota; kingdom Metazoa; phylum Chordata; class Lepidosauria; order Squamata; family Anolidae; genus Anolis; species Anolis carolinensis. Next base: position 209,142,348 of record NC_085841.1, read on the forward strand.
ACAACAACAACAACAACAACAACAACTTTATTTTTGTATGCTGGCTCCATCTCCCCAGAGGCACTTGGGGCGGCTTACATGGGGATGAGCCCGATCAACATAGTTAAAATGTAACACACTAAAATAGATAAACAACAGCATAAAACAGTGTAAAACAACAACATTATAACAGAATATAAGAGCAACCAACAAACCAACACCAATGAACCTGAATTAATAATCAGTTTCTGGACACGGGTGGCCGGACTGGTGTGAATCAATTTTGAGGATAGGGCTAATGGATGAAGTGCATAAGATAGATGGCAAAATTAGGGATGGAGGGCAATGTAAAATGGAGTATAATATCTTTGGGCAGAGAACAGAAGTAAAGTGCAAGGATGAGTTTTTGGGTCCTAGTTAGGGCCAAGTTATCTGGGGGATTGTCTAGTCAAAAGCACAGCAGAACATCCACATTTTTAGATCTTTATGAAAGATGGACAGGGTGGGTGCTAGCCTAATCTCCCTAGGGAGGGAGTTCCAGAGCCGCGGGGGGGGGGGCGTCACCATCGATAAGGCCCTCTCTGTCGTCCCCACCAACCGTGCCTGAGACGGGGGTGGGAGCAAGAGAAGAGCCTTCCCAGAAGATCTTCGAGACCGCATCTTCGAGGGAAGATGTGGTCACAAAGATGAGATTTGTTCCTTAATAAGTAAATTTCGGGTTGCAACTTCAACTCAATAGCAGAATAAAACCATGTTACCTGAAAGTTTAAACATACTGAACAAAAATAGCTGATTTTAGTTGGCACCTAAGTTAAAATTTTTCCCTAAACATTACATAGCAACCACCTATTGGTATTCATAAACTATAAAGAGAAATCACAGAGCTGGCAGTATTTCACAATACAGTAGAGTTCTGGTTATCCGAGATAAAGGGGCGGGCCCAATCTCGGATAACCAGAACTGCTCGGATTGCCAGGAGGCCCTATTATCCCTCCCGGCAATCCGGTTTAGAGAAGCGCCCATGAGCACTGCTGCCTAGCAACGCTCACGGGTGCTTTCTAAGGGGTGAGGGCTTGCTGAGGGACGTCTTCCCGGATCTCCTTTGGCCAGGCCCTTGCTGGAGGAAAAGGTTTCCTCCAGCAAGGGCCTGGCTGAGGGAGATCCGGGGAGACATCCCTCGGCAAGCCCTCACCCCTTGGTTGGTGCTTCCCAAGGGGCAAGGGCTCGGCCCAGAGAAGCAACCCACGAGCACTGCTGCAGTGATCGTGGGGTGCTTCTCTGGACTGAGCCCTCACCAATCTCGGGGAGCTTCAGGGGTGCTTCCTCCTCCCTTGCTCTCTCCTTCTCTTGAGCGCCCTTCGCTCAAGAGAAGGAGTGGGAGATGGAAGGGCACCCCCGGCTGTTCCCTGGATAATACGACTCTTGGTTAACCGGAAATCGGGTTAACCGGGACTCTACTGTATTATCAAACTGAGTTAAAATTTTCCATATACGTAATACCTTTTTGAAGGTGTACCATTTTAAGCCCCTTATTTCTCCTGCAAGTGCGTCAGGAAAAAGAACATTAATATAAATGGGATTAGTAGCATTTCAATTATTGTTATGTCACTATAATTGGTTATGAATAAGAAAGAAAATTAAAGAAATAATTTTTGTTTTGTTTTTTTAAAATGACTTCTGGGAGAGCATGGCGGCATGAAGGCAGCGTCCGAAAGGGGCTGCTTGCAAGGTATTTAGTCAGCTGAATACAGGGCTTTGTATTCTTCCAATTTCTCTCTGAGTTAAGAGAGAATCAACGGGGCTTCACACAGCTTTCATCTGGTGCTTATATTTACGACCCTTGGCTCTTAAATCAAAGAGCAATCAGCGAAGGCTGAGAGGCGTCCAAGTCTAATTACCTTGCTGCCTATATGGCAAAAATGCCGAACACATTTCCCCTTTAAAACAACAAAAAACTTAACAGTCTAAATTTAGATATTTGAAAAGGCAAAGAGAGATTTGCTTTACTGGTTAAGAAAGAAGAAAAGAAGATATTAATGAAGATTTAAATAGTGAATGCAGGAGGGGGAGAAGAGTGGAACAGAGACAGTAAGCTGTGAGCAAGACAGTGACATATTACTTTATTGCTTTACTCCTCTGCCCGCAGCAAGGATCTTGTGTAAATAAAATAAAATAAGGAAACATGAATGCAACACCACATTAAATGGACTGAGTAGAGAGAACATTATACCAATAAAAATACTACATTATACTATAGAACACTATTGCCAAATATCAGGTCTCTGAAAATCAAATATAGATTTGATCAAATTTAAGAAACTAGGCCAAGTCCACATTGCATCAGATAATGTTGAGAAAAGAGGGGTAGTATATATATAAAAGAAAATCTACTACCTGCTGAAATAAAAGCAGATCAAGAAGGGCACTTTCAGTTGAGCACAATTGATCTAGACAAATATATATATATTATTAGCCAATATATATGCCCCAAACAATGGACAGTCCGTCTTCTTCACCAAATTGTACAAAGAAATAGAAAATATAAACTATGATGAACTGATTATACTAGGAGACTTCAACACAGTAGTGGAACAAAACATAGACAGAAAATATGTGAAGAAAAAACAAAGCAAAGGAAAAGAACTTCCACATTTTTTTGGAAATTAGCAAATGATCTAGAGCTTATAGATGTTTGGCGATTTCAGCATGGACCTGAAAAAGATTTTACATTCCAATCAGACAGACACAATTTTCTGTCAATGATATGGGCCACAAAAAGCCTTACTACAAAGTTATTAAGTTCTGATATTCATCCAACATTCGTTTCAGACCATGCCCCCATCTCAATGCAACTAAAATGACAAGCCAGACAATGGACATGGAGGCTCAATGATAATTTACTCAAGAAAGAAGAAATCCTAAAGAAATGTAAAAAAGATCTTCTAGAATTTTTACAGTTAAATACAACACCAGGTATGTCACCATATACAATTTGGGATACAGCAAAATCCTATATGAGATGTAAATTAATACAACTCAAAGAAATAGAAAAGAAAAAGAAACAAACCAAATGGCACAAGATTCAATTGGAAATTAAAGAAAAGGAGCTTGAATATAATAAACAAACAAAAAATAAAAAACTAGCTGAAGCACTAAAACTATTAAGAATCCAAGCATCAATGATTTTGGTGGAACAAATGGACAAAATATTGAAATTTAATAAATAGAATTTTTTCAACATACAATAAACCAGGCAGATGGCTATCAAATAAATTAAAAATGCAACATCAAAATAAATATATAATTTCATTGAAATATAAAGATAAAGAAATTAAAGGGTTGTTGTATGTCTTTCGGGCTGTGTGGCCATGTTCCAGAAGTATTCTCTCCTGACGTTTCACCCACATCTATGGCAGGCATCCTCAGAGGTTGTGAGGTATGTATCCATACCTCACAACCTCTGAGGATGCCTGCCATAGATGTGGGCGAAACGTCAGGAGAGAATACTTCTGGAACATGGCCACACAGCCCGAAAGGCATACAACAACCCTGTGATCCCGGCCATGAAAGCCTTCGACAACACAAAGAAATTAAAGAAGAACAAAAGATAAAACAACATCTAAATGAATTTTATGAGGATTTATACAAAAATGAAGACGGCTCAACAGAAGCAGTGGTAGAATACATAAAAACACAAAAGCTTCCAACCCTTCCTGAAGAAGAGCAGAAACATTTGAGTGCATCAATAACAGTACAGGAAATCGATGAATCAATTCAGAATTTAAAGACAGATAAACCCGCAGGCCCAGATGGCTGTATGGCAACATACTACAAAATGATGAAAGAAGAAATATCACCAATACTACAAAAAATAATGAACTCTGTACTGGAAACAAATCAAATAACAGAGACATGGAAGGAGGGCAGCATTATTCTAATCCCCAAAGAAAATCAAGACAAAAAACTGGTTCAAAATTACAGACCCATCTTATTGCTAAACATTGACTATAAAATATTTACATCAATATTGGCAAATAGATTAAAATAAACACTGAGCAACGGGATCAAATCTGATCAAGCAGGCTTTCTACCTGGAAGGCAAATTAAAGATAACACAAGAATAATCTTGAATATACAGTAGAGTCTCACTTATCCAACATAAACGGGCCGGCAGAACATTGGATAAGCGAATATGTTGTATAATAAGGAAGGATTAAGGAAAAGCCTATTAAATGTCAAATTATATTATGGTTTTACAAATTAAGCACCAAAGCATCCTGTTTGAAATCCAAAACCCCTGGAAGACCAGAGCTGGGAACACACTGATAATACTGTAGATTAATCATTTCTAGAATCCCATATTGAGCAGAGCAATGGCAACACTGGGAAACCAAAGTTTGCTAAATATTTGATATTGGTCAAATGTCTCCAGAATTTCACCTGGAGCTGGGTGGCTCTGTGTTGGGAGGAGGGCTTGGCTTGTGCCTTCCAGCTTGGCAGAATGAGGCTGGGCTGGAGAGCCTCCGAAGGGAGGAGGGGGTCTCTTGTGTTTCTAGGGTGCTATGCCTCTAATGATCCTTGCTTGGGTTAAAAGAGGAGGAGGAGGAGGAGAAGACCAGAAGTGCAAGTTGCTGCAAGGCTGATGGGTAAAAGAGAAGGGGGGGGAGGAGGAAGAGAGAGTGCGTGGGGGAGAAAAAGGAAGGGAGAAGGAGAGAGGGGGGGATCTGGAGCAAAGTGTGTGTGTATGCAGGAGGAAAAGGGGATCCTCCTCCCACCCACCCAGGTAAGGAGATGACAGAAGGCAGCCAGCCCCCCTCCCCATTTGCCAGCCCTGACTTGGCCTTGCCTGTGGCCCTTTCCCAAGCCTGGGCTCGCTTTGGCTTCTCTCCTCCCCATTTTTTCCTTCCAATCACGAGCCATTGATTTGGAAACAAGGCCAGTTTGGAGACACGAGGCTTTGCGAGCACAAAGAGAAAGAGGGAGGGAGAGCCATCGCGTTTCCTTTTTTCCCCTCCTCCCTCCCTGCCTCGCATACAAATGCCCCCCCATGGGATGATTCACCCCCCTTCCTTCCCTTCCCTTCCGAGATGTGCTTTTCCTCTTTCCAGTTTTTTCCGACGGGAAAGAGCCACAGGTCTCACCTTGGATTGAGTGAAGGGTGCAATTTTTCCAATTGGCCACTAGATGGCGTTGGATAATACGGAATGTCGGATAAGCGGAAGTCGGATAAGTGAGACTCTACTGTAATTGAACACATTCAAAATGCAAAAGTTAAAAAGGGGGCATTTTTATTATTGGATGCTGAAAAGGCCTTTCACAGACTAAACTGGAATTTTATCATTGAAGAAGATATGGGGGGAAATTCATTAACGGAATACATTCCATATACACAGAACAAAGAGCCAAAATTAAAATTAATGGAGATATGACCAAAATGTTTCCAATACAGAGAGGTGTGAGACAGGGATGCCCCCTCTCACTCTTATTATTCATACTCGCAATAGAAATCCTAACAAGAAAACTATGTCAAGGTGAAAGTGAAAAACCAAAAATATAAAATAAAATTATTTGCAGATGACATTCTTTTAATATCAGAAGACCCGCTGAAGGAATTTCCCAACATGATATGCCTGGTCAATCAATTTGGATTAGTTGCAGGTCTTTCAATCAATCTGCGCAAAACAAAAATATTAGTGACAAAGTTAAATAATAAAGAAAAAGAATAACTAAGTCAAGAAATAGGAATTGAAATAGCCCTCCAAGCAAAATATTTAGGAATAAACATAACAATGAATAACAAGAATCTGTATAAAATAACTATGAAAAAACTTGGAATAAAATAAAAAATGACCTGAACAAATGGATGAATTTGGAATCTCTCTCCTAGAACGGATATCCACAATAATAATGAATATTCTACCTAGACTATGCTTCCTGTTCCAGAACATCCCAGTTGACATCAAGGAAAAAGAATTTATGAATTGGGATGCTGAACTTACAAAATTTATTTGGAGAGGGAAGAAACCTAGAATAAAGATAAAAAGTCTACAAGATACTAAACAAAGAGGAGGACTGGCTCTCCCAAGTCTAAAATTATATAGGGAAGCAGCTATATTGAATTGGTTAAAAGAATGGATCCATCTTGACAATCAAAGTCTCATAATTCTTGAGGAGATAGTTTAAAATTTGGCTTACATGCATACTTAATTTATGGTAAAGTGGCAGAAGATTTAAACTTTAACAAACATCCAATTGGGAAAACCCTGATGAATATTTGGAACAAGTATAAAAAAATTTTTACACAAAAATACCACAATGGACCTTGATCCAGGAAGCTTTCAAACAAAGTGGAAATTTCAAGGGTAGTAAAAGATGGCCAACATATGCGGAAATACTCAAGAAAACACAAGGTAACCTCCAACTGAAAACAATGATAGGAATAAACCAGCAGGGCTATAACATGAACTGGTTTGAATATGCACAAATACACCAACAATATCAAAAAGATGTGCAGACAGGATTTGAAGAAGAAAAGACAGATATTGACAAGATACTTCAATCAAGAAATAACTAACTAAGCTCTACAGTCTCCTGTTAAAATTACACACAGAAGATGAATATATCAAGGAATGTATGGTAAAATGGGCTAAAAACATTGGCCACTCAATCAGCTTAGACAAATGGGAATACCTGTCATACCCCAGCCACCTTTGGCTTCTCAACCTGATCCAGAAATGAACTTTGACCAGGATGAAGCTTATTCTGACATTTTGCCCAGTTCTCCCAGCTTCTTTCAGTTACAGCTGCCGGCTGTTGATAGTTCAGATGCTTCCTTAATTGGGAGAGGTACTGGAGATGTTACTCCCCTGGGTGAACCAGATGTCCAGAGTTCCCCAGAGAAAGTGCCCTTCAACCGAAAGGAGTTTTTGCATCACCAGAGATCAGAAAAACAATGGCTTAGAAGGAGTAACCGCTTGGCATCTCCAGGGGATTGTGGATAAGAAGATTCCCTTGGGAACCTTTGGGGAGTTTGGTCTCCCTTCATTGGGATCTGATCTTCGTTCCATAAAAGTGCCTTGCACGGCAGACAATTTGCGGTGTCAACATAGTGTTTTCCTGAAAACACTTCACCGACTCCAGTTCCCTGATTTCACCAAGCCAAGCCTCCTGTTTCTGGCAGCCAAGCCGAGCCGCGACTCCCAATTTAAACCGGAGTAAATTCACTTCCTTGCCTTGTTCCTGAATCAAGTTTGATCTTAGCTTCATCTTGTTCCTGCTTGATATCCACGATCTCCTAGTAACTGGGGACCTTGTTATTCAGCCTTGCTCCCTTGTTGTTCCCTGCTCAAACTTCCCTACAGTTTGAACGTGTTTCAGGTTTGGACTTTGGACAATAATATTGGACATTTTCCTTCATCTTTTTGGACTTATTCATACCTTTCCACAAATAACTATTTCCCACTCATCCCTTCTGCTTATGCATTTCTTAATTTATATTTGCTTTAATAAAGATATTATATGATTATTGGTCTTTGTCTAGTTTCCAGTGCTCACGCTGCCTTGGGGTGCAACAATACCTCTGGAAAGTAAAAATAAAATTTTTCAGAAGCTATTCCCTTCTGAAAAATTTCTACAAAATGTTTTATCAATCCTATATGACATCTGTTAAATTAGCCAAAATGCAGCCACAGTTAAAAAATGCTTGTTGGAAATGTAAACAAGCAACAAGATCATTTTTCCATATGTGGTGGTCTTGCAAGAAGGCAAAAAACTTTTGGATTTAGATCGATAACACTACTGAAAAAATATTAAAGCTAAAAAAATACCTATGCACCCAGAAATATTCCTACTAGGAATAACAGACAGATCATTGCTGAAGTCACACGATAAACTCTTCACCTTGATGACAACTGCTGCAAGAATAGTTTATGCATGAGCCTTGAAACTGGATCAAACACCAGAAATGGAGGAATGCCTTGCGAAAGTGGCAGAGGTGGCTGAGATGGACATTCTGACGGGATATCTCCAGTCAAAAGACCCTTTGGAGTTTAGGAAAGACTGGGAGCCCTTCGAAAGGTTTTTAGAAGGAAAACCTATTTCAACATGGGGGTTTCAAGTTTGACTATTATAAAATCTAAATTTTCATCACACTGTTTAACTTCCTTCAGAAAAATGTCATGAAGAAGAATCTTTTGGAATTATTTGGTGCAACTTTCTTGTATTATGGCAGAACTCCTGAGATGTGAACGTTACGTTTGTGTTCAGAAAAGGTATTATGTGTGGTTGTCAAAGAAAAGAAGGGAAGGGAAGGGGAAAGGCAAAGGAAAAAATATTTAAAGAAAAAGAAATACGTAATGCTAGTTGGACAAGCTGGAATGTCACAAAATTAGAAATAAGTGATTCCTGAAAAGGTTAAATATGTTGGAATAATGTTAATGAAACATTTGACTAATTTTAAACATCTCTTGATGATGAAAATATATTCCTTGCCTTGCAAGGAGTTTATTTTTTTTTAATTTACATTAGGATTTCTGCATATGATATGGAGAGGGGAGAAGTAGCTGGTAATTTTGCTTTGAAAATGTTTTGAATGTAAGTGATGGTAGAATATGTTATACTTATTTAGCACAAGTTGTCATTTGAGTACAGATCTAGACACATCCCATTATTTTTTGAGTGTATATTTTCTGATTCTATATTAGATTGTTTGTGTCAAATAATTAATATAATAATTTCAAAAAATTATTGCATTGTAACTTATCTCAAAAGATAGTCTTAATAAGTCACCTATACAGAGATTTTCAAAATATGCAGATTTATTTACATTTTATTAGTTAATACATTAAGCAGTTAAAAACATATGATTAGCCAACTAAATCCTTCAATTGGTTGACAGCCCTTCTGAAATAGTTTGCAAGTGCCTCAATATGAGTAATTGCATAGTGTATGAGGAAGTATGAAGCAATAACTCAGAAGAGAGTTCATGCTCTGCATCTGAAAGGTCCCAAGATCAGTCTCAGATTCTCCAGGTAGGACTGGAAAAGATTCTAACATGAAACTGCGGCTTCCGTTTAACCTAGAGCAGACTTGCCCAACATGTTCCATTCCAGATACCCTAAAGCAGGGGTCCCCAAATTAAGGCCTAAGTTTTAGATTTAGGCTTGCCCAAAGTCTGAAATGACTTGAAGGCACACAACAACAACAATCCTAATTAACTTGACTATCTCATTGGCCAGAAGCAGGCCCACACTTCCCATTGAAATCTTGATAGGTTTATGCTGGTTAAAATAGTATTTATTTTTGTATACTCTATTTGCTATGCTTCAGAAAGGAAAAAGGTAGTACTTTTGTACTAGTATCCCCATTTTTTTGGCTCAAATTATAGATGCTTTCTTGAAAAGCACAATGCTTCTTTTTTAGTTTTTGGCTGGATATAAGAACTGTTATGGGGCTGATGGTTTCTCATCAGGCTATCTCCAGGATCACTTTTGTCCTGGAGAAAAAGACATCTCACTAATATTGTTCACCTTCGCAAGATGGATGGTGCTGAAGTATAAAGACCAATTAGAGGACTTGCCCCTTGTCTACATGAGCCAAATAAAACATACTCATCTTGAACACACTGGGAGTGGTCCACATGGTATATAGCTGGTACTACAACTGAAGCACTGCTTCCAGCTGTTATTCCAGCTCAAAGACAATAGCAGCTTATTCTGGAGCTTCCAGGAAACTTTTTAACATATGGACAGCTGGATCAGGATGGATCCATGATTATCCAATGTCCATATGCCAAAAACACACACAATTGTTTCATTGGCTAGAAGCATTTCCGGGCGGTTCTTGGCACAGCCATGCATGCAACGTTGCTGCTGCTGATCACATGACTGCCACTTTGTTGTGATCTCATCAGAAGCGATGTCTCCACCAAAGCTCAATATGGTGGTGTGTCCTGGGAAGACAGTGTACCAGTGCCAAAGCAATGTGCGAACTATAAAAGGCTTCAGGATGCTTTCATCCCAGTATATGTGGACTCCATGTACTGCATCTAGGGCTGCTCCAGAGCAGGCAGCTCTTGTCATATTTTGCCTGGTGCAGATTTAGATGTAGGGGAAAAGGTGACATACAAATGTAAGAAATGAATAAATAAAAATAATAAGTAACTTCTTTGCCTCATTATTAGATGTTTATGCTCTTGTTTGTTTTAAAGCAGCTGTCTGGAAGCTGGTAGTTCAAACAAGGCATGAAGAGCCCTCTTCTCCATGGGATATTTACAGAAATATATTTATTATATAGACAGGTATTCAAATATATTTTAGGTCTGTAGGACCTAGCAATATCACCAGTTATTATAATTGTTTATTACTCTGGAACTTCCTCTCCTTACTGCCTATCCTTAAAGGAATTCTAGAATTGCTAATTCTTGACAGACCATGTTGTGACTGCGCCTTCGGGGATTATGGTTGATGGTGATGGGATTCGAAGAGGAAGAAAAAACCCTCGTGATGAGGGTTCACTGGAGGAGTTGCGCAGGAAGCGACTTAGAGAGCTATATGGGGGATCTTCTGAGGAAGATTCAGATGGGGAGTTTGGGGAAATGGATGCTGAGGAACAGGTGGTGGCTGGGGAAGTGGGCACTGAATGGACACAGCCACCGGAGATGTCTGGGGATTTGGGGCCTATGGATACTGCTGAACCTGGGGTTTCTGCAGGAGCAGATCCCACTTGGGATGCTTGGAGAAGGGAGGATGGTTCTTTAAGTGTCCATGGGGCTAAGTGTGGGCAGGATGATTGGGACTCCGACGAATTGCTAGGTACTCCAGATCCACGAGCTCTAGCTGTGTGGAGTTCGGATTCTGAGTAGATTTGGGACACCTGGTGTTTGGGTGTGAGTGTTTGGTCACCCAGGAGGAAGGGGAATAAAATGGGAATGTTTGGCCACTGCACTTTGCGTGTGGCAAGGTGTTGCTAAGGCGCCATTGGGATCTCTGTGTTTCCATGAAAACTGGACTTGGACTGTGATTTGGATGTAAGTTATCTGGGACTGCTCTGCAGCAGAGGGATGGAACTGTGTGGGTTTCCCTGGACTGCATTCTGATTACTATTTCTAGCTGCTATCATTGTGGCTTGGCTCTCTGTGTCTTATCGTGGACCTGGTTTGGATGACTGCACCCTCTTCGGACTTTGGATTGAATTTGACCTGGCTTCTGTCTTCGCCCTCTGACTGACGACTAATCCCGGCTTCTGACTACTGGTTTGCCTTTCGGAATTTGCTGCTGCTTCCTGACCTGACCTTGGATTCTCCTGATGACGGCTATTCATCATCCCTTTGAAGCTCTCGGCTTTATCTGCACCGTGGAAGCAGTTTACTGCTCTTCTAGTTTGTTTGTTTTCACACCAGTTTACTGTTTTTCTTTTGGGAATTGTCCCTTTAAATCTGCAGAGCCAGCTGGCTGTTTTCAGAAACGGTTTGGAGCCAAAAGAGGCTTTTGCACTTTCAGTTATACTCTGCAGCTTCTGGAAGGTTTCAAGCCTTCGTTTATTTTGCATATTTTCTAGCAGTCAACTCAATTTGTTCTCCAAAGCTGAATTGAAGCGTCTTTTAGTTTTTATTGAATGCCAGCGTGGGAAAATAGTTTGGCTTGTTTTTGAGTTATTTTTGTCCAAACTACTCTTGAAACACTGATAAGTGAAGTGTTTCAAGGATACCTTCTGTGTTTATGTTACTTTTGGCTTATCTTCTGAATAAACTCTGTTTTGTTTGTTAACTGGCGTCTGACTCTTGACAGACCATGTCACAAAGGGATGAATGAATTTGCCTATCCATCAAACTACATGTCCGCATTTAACTGTTCAAGCACACAATCCAGCTATTTAGTGGTCAGAGGGTTGGTAGCTCTGCTGTAACACTGCTTCTGATTGACTCCAACAGACCTCACAAAAATAAGTACATAAATTATATATAAATATTTTTTTTAAATGCCTCAAGGATGCGGTCTCTTTTTGTTATGGGCCCTAGTGGTGTACTACAGAGACAAACACGTTTTAACCGTTTTTCTATTTATGCCATATGTCTCTATCTCTGTTTTTTTCCAGTAGTTGCTGCCTAAAGGTATGCTCCTGCTGTAGAATCACTAAACAATCTACTGGAAAGGTCCGTTGACCATACAGAATCAGGAACAGCAATGTAGTTCTGGACAATGTGAAGTTAATGCTGCTGTTATTAACCCCATTGTTTCAGCAGTAGGATCACACAGAGCTTCTCTGACCCAGCTGATATCTGTGTAAATATACTCAACAGTTGCTGGAAGAACAGAGCAAAATGGGCAATTTTTTATGAAATGAGAGAATAAAATTGGAATGATGTTTATTGAAATGGGAAAGAAAAGTATTCATTGATTCTCTTTCTTGATTCTTACAGTTTTCCTAATATATAGCAATGCCTGTAAAATGTGTTTGCCATTATATCACTCTCTCATCCCCATCTTCTTGAATGGCTTTTAGGTTATGCAGTTAGAAGAACTACTGGTTGTCAGGCATTCATTCTTTGTAGCTGGAAATGCTGGGACAGGAAAAAGCCAGGTAAATAAAGAATTCACAGACACCTGTTCCGTAAATGAATGTCAATGGAGAGTCCATGAATTAGTAATGCAGGTTATAATACATTTTTAATACCATTCTGCATTCAGGATTATCAGCAGCATACCATGGGTATATTTCAATAATCTAAGAGCAGGGCTAGCTCAATATGTTTTGCTGTCTATGGCAAGGGGGGGGGGGGCACAGTACACTTCGCATATAACAACTGGCTGTACTGGAAAGTGATTCTTACTTGGATGCAAGCTTCCCTTTCCTAACCTGAAATCAGAAGAGTAGCACAGTGGGCATAGAGAAGAACATTTTCCCCCATCAATGCCTTACTGCCCTTCTGCCCCTTAGACTCATACCATCTGAAGCAGCCACTTGACTCTATCTCATGCTAAGTTTGACCCTTCCAGTTTGGCATACTACTGAACTCTCCCACACCACATAAAGTACACATGATATGCATTCTTCCCAGTTTTGTATTGCTGCTAAACCAGGCATGTAGCCGGGGAAGGGGGGGCTTGAGGGTGGTCCGCGAGAAAGCCTTATATTTATTATTTAAACAGTTATGTTTATTCAGATCATGATCTGATCACCATGCTCAATATATCCCATATGCATGGGGGTATTGGGATAACAATACAAAAGGTTTGCTAGGATAGATCCTCTCTCACTCAGACTCAGCCCCCCCCCCCCGAAACCAAAATCCCAGCCCCCCCCCCCCTCCGCCCCTGCCCCCCCAAAAAAATCAAAATCCTGGCTACGGGCCTGTGCTAAACTTTCAGAACAGAGATCTGCAGTTGTAGGACTGAAAGCAGAGATAATTGAATCCATCTATAATTCTTAGTTGAAATTTTACAAGGTGTATTACTATCACCCATTTGCGAGAGCCCTTGGATTCAGAGATGAGTAGGAAAGCATTTCTGCTTGTCAAAGGCAGCTCCCCCTTTGTCCTGCTCAGCCAGATTCCTTGTCCTGTTTCAGCTTCCTGTGCTATCCCATTTCAGAGGATCTGAGCATGCAGATGACAATACCTGGGACTGCCTTGTTACACATGCATGCAGAGGTCCAGTCCATCTTGGAACTAGACCAAATTCCCCCAAATCAGTTCATTAGAAGTCAACACATTAGGGTTTAAGACAATGTGATAAAATGGCCTTATCCCAAACATGTTGATTTTCCTAACTGCACATCATACTGCCTATAGATTGCCAGACAGTTTTTTAAACATTTAAGTCAATTTTCAAGCTGTGTGGAAATGTAACTGGCAATACTTTTTAAAAGTTTGTGATGTATGTGTACTACTTCCTTGCATACACACATTCTGCATATTCCCATGCATATACAGAACATGGTAGGTATAATTAAATCAAGGTATGTACAATAGTCCCTCCACATTTGCTGGGGTTAAGGACACAGGGTATTCACAGAAATGGAAAAAAAAACATGAATATAATTGTTAATGTTATTTTTTTAAAACCTGAAAGAACATTTCTAGGCTCTTCATCATTAATTGTCAACCTTTGCTGGAGGTTGACCATAGAATCATTCTGGAACATGGCCATACAGCCCGGAAAACTCACAGCAACCCATGCTGGAGAATTTAGAAATGCATAGAGAATTATTTTTTTTACCCACGTATAGGCAGCAATAGAGATGGCAGAAATACAGTAATCTAGGAATAATCAAATCCATGACTGCTTAACTGGCAAATGTGGAGGGGCAACTGTATAATTAAAGATACCCGTGTTTCTTTTATATCTCATTCATATGTAGCAGTGTTGGAAAACTGCAGTTTAAGAAAGCGAGGGAAAATAGAGTAAAAAATATACCATACCAAACAAAAGCCGAAAAACTGCCTTTAGTGCTATGAGGAAATTAAATACCAGGCATTTTGTAGAGATACTTACACATGATGTATTTTAGATATATTTTGAAAGTAGTTTTAAATATTTGGCTACACAAGTATATTTTTCAGTCACTCCAACTGCCAGGTCCATCCTTACCACTAGTCCAAGGAGAAAACCAGTTCCTTGTACCATGGTCATTTCCCTTTTTTAGAGGGCAGAACTTTGTGTGTCACGTAGTTTTCCTGATCTCCTAAATTACAAAGAGTGGGACAAATAGGAGTCATCTGTAAAAACTACCTGCCAGAAGAGCACTGACAGTAAGATCAGCTATTGCAATTTAAGACACAAGTGAAAACCTATCTTTTCCAGCAGGTCTACTCAGACAGTTATAACGACTAATTTTAAACTTGCATCTTATGTTTAATTTTGTTTTGTGTATTTTAATATTAATTTTGTGGCAGTATGTTTAATATGTGTATTTTAAAGAATATTTTTAGATGAATGTGTGTTTTAGTAATGTTGTAACCCGCCTTGAGCCGTGAGGAGAGACAGGCAAGAAATAATAATCATAATAATACCGTATTTTCCGGCGTATAAGACGACTGGGCGTATAAGATGACCTCCAACTTTTCCAGTTAAAATATAGAGTTTGGGATATACTCGCTATATAAGACTACCCCTCTTCTAACGCACACCAAATAAAAAGACTATAGAGTGGTAGGCAAACACACCTCTTTCATTCGTCTGGCCCGCCCTTGTATCCTATTACCATACCTCCTCCTCTGCCTCTCAGATCTCGCACATGTGAGCCTATGCCGCTTCACTGCAGTCCTCAGGAGTGAGATCTGAGAGGCAGAGGAGGAAGTACAGTAATAGGATACAAAGGTGGGCTAGACGGGTGAAAGCGGTGTGTTTTTCTGGGCACAGCACCACTTTATCTCTTTTTTCCATACCCCAGGCATCCCAGACACCTGCAGCTTGCTCTGCCCTTCACTTACACCTTCCTGGTGAGGCGCCCCCTCACCTCATCATCGGGACCGTGTTAAGTCACTTCTTTCCATGAATCCTGGTGAGTGGATTTCCTTCTACCGTACTTGGACAACGCTGGCCTTGCTGCTTTCATGCAGTTGCTACATCTAGTGGGGATGCAGCCGTTTTTGAGCTCCCCCCACCATATGCGGCAACCACAGATTCTTCAGTCTGTCTCGGAAGATCCAGACCCACCCTACAACACCCGGCATATAAGACGACTCCAGACTTTTGAGAAGATTTTCCTGGGTTAAAAGGTAGTCTTATACGCCAGAAAATACAGTAATAATAATTTGATACACAACAAGATGAGTATGTAGCAAACAAGATCATTATGCTAGTTTTTGTATTGTATCACACATTGGACACTTCCCAAGTGTCTAGGACTTTGTGATGTATCGGCGAATAATGCATGCAGATCCGAGTAGGGTGGCCTTTTGCAGCTGACAGATGGTAATTTTATCAGCACTGATTGTTTTCAAGTGCTGGCCAAGGTCTTTAGGCACTACACCCAGTGTGCCGTTTACCACTGGGACTAACTTTATTATCCAGCAGTCAGTCAACTTCTTCAGCTTGCAAGTGAAGGGGCATCTCTTGTTCTTCATTTTCAATAGAAAACTGCTTTGAGTTAGCCCAAGAACATATAAGCATTTACTTAGTGGCAAAGTCAGATTTGCTGTGGAATAGGATGTGATATGGTTTATATGGTAGAGGATGAATATTAAAGCATGATTTGTAATTGAAGGTAGCTACTTGATTGTAGGATATACATTGTGCACTGTTCTAGCTTTCAGTATTAGAGATGTATTATAATATGAAGCTGAGAAATAATTTTGAGGCATGGTGTGTAATTGATGCATATAATATTGCATTCTAATTTCAGATATTAAAGACCTTACACATGACCTACTCCAATATGAAGCTGAGGCCAGTATGGAATGATATAAATCCAAAAGCTGTCAGCACAGATGAACTTTTAGGCTTTCTTCATCCATCAACAAGGGAGTGGAAAGATTGTATTTTTAAAAATTATAAACCTAATTATGCTTGTTAACATGTAGAGATTAACTGTTTTTAAAGAACATACTTTGTTTTGGTTTTTGTTCATCTGAAGTTTTGTTTTCATCCACTATGAGAGAACTGGCAGGCATTGCCCATGAGGGCCCAAAATGGATTGTGCTAGATGGAGACATTGATCCAATGTGGATAGAATCACTCAGCACTGTCATGGATGACAACAAGGCTTGTTAAAATCATCTTATTAATAGCTCTGTTCTAGTACTATTTGTTCTTACTATAGTTGTAGTGGTTTGAGTGTTTGATTATATGACTCTGGATACAAGGATTCAAATCACCACTCAGCCTCAAATCTCAACTGATAGGTTCATTTAAGAATTTAAAGTCAGAAATGACTTGAAGACACATATATAATATAATAGTTATCTACCTGCCTATATTTCATTCACTTTTAAAATAAATTTCTCCTGCAACTTTTACTGTCACAGATGAAGAGGTGGTGTCACCCAGATACACTTCTCCACATTCTGGTAATATTCAGCTTGGATTCCTGCAATATTTAGGTCTAACTTTGAAGATCACTTGGAAATTTAAGCTAGTACAGAATATGGAAGTGAGTTTGTTAAGGTTTTTCACTGGTCTCCATTTTGGTTTTGTATACAATTTGAAATATTGCAAAATGCTTGCAGCTATTGTAGCCTGATCAGATTCTGAGTGCTCAGAGGATGAGGAAGGGGATGCTGGGATAGAATCTGAATGGCCAGAGGAGGATAGAAGTGGCCTGAGAAGAGTTGTTTTGAAATCTGGCAGTTCCCATGAGACTGGAGAAAGCGATATCAGTTCTCACGACAACCTGCCAGAAGTGCAGGCTGAGAGAAATGTAGGAGACAAATATTTGTCCAGATCAAGGCGCTTGGAACTTCAGAGGCAGAGCATACCGTAAACTTGCTTTCCTCAGTGGCTTAGAGATAAGGAGAAGAAAAGCAGGTGTGTGAGGAATGATGTAATGGGAAGGATTGAGACCTTTTAAGTGATTTCTGCTGGTACAATTCTTTGTGAAAGCAACATTGAATTCAAGGGGAAAACAGCTCTTGGTTCCTGTTCTTAGGTTTTGTTTCACATATCCAAGTTTACACGTTTATTCCTATTGCTAGTTCCTGTGTGGATAAGGCTGCCTGCCTTGGATTCCTGCTATCAAGACTGTGCAGTGAATGGTTTTTTGGCCTTTTGGGATTCTTCTGGAATAAATTTTTGAACTTTGATGCTTCTTTATAAAGTAACTGATTTCTTTATATATTAGTCTTTTAATAAACTTTATATTACTGGATTATTTGGACAAAGTGTGTTGTATGGTGGAAAGGGTGGTTCAGGGCTCTAGTGCAACAGTACCCTGAGGTAGATCTCAAGGGAACTGCCATTATTTCCAATAATTACTTTCATTTGTTTTTATGCTGTATGCCTCATGGCCAGCAAGGGTTGTGGACTTTACCTACTTCAAAGCTCTTTCCATCGCCATCTTAAGCCCAACTTTATTACCTCAAGAAAGATTAAGATCTTTGACCTTCATCATTACATTTCTCATCCTGAAATGACTTTTAACTTCCATGCTTTGTGAAGACGCCTGTGAGCCTCAAAAGCTTGTGTAAAGTATTTTGAACCCTGTGGTAAGTCTAATAAAATATTACTACAATTTGTTTTAGTGGATAACTTTTCAAATAGCTTAGAACCAGTTTACCCAAAGGATGGTCTTTTTCTTCCTGGTAAACCTGTTGTGACTGCACCTTCGGGGACTGTGGATGATGGTGGTGGGATCAGGAGAGGAAGGAAAAACCCTCGCGAGGAGGGCTCGTTGGAGGATTTGTACAGAAAGAGAATTAGGGATCTCAATGGGGAGTCTTCTGAGGAAGATTCAGATGGGGAGTTTGTGGAAGAAATGGATGCTGGGGAACAGGTGGTGGCTGAAGAAGTGGGCACTGACTGGGCATGGGCACCGGAGATGCCTGGGGAGGAATCAGGGCCCATGGATACTGCTGACACTGGGGAAGCTTGGGTGTCTTCAGAAGCAGACCCCACTTGGGCTGCTTGGAGGAGTGAGGATGGATCCCCAGGTGTGCACGGTGTTGGGCGTGGGCAGGTTGATTGGGATTCTGATGAAGAATTAGGCACGCCCGACCCACGAGCTTTAGCTGTGTGGAGTTCTGATTCGGATTAAGGATTTGGGACACCTGCTCTTTGGGCGTTGGTGTTTGGACACCCAGGGAAAATTGGGATAAATTGGGAATGTTTAGTCACTTCACTTTGCGTGTGGCAAGGTGTTGCTGGGCGCCACTGGGACTCCTGTATGTGTTAAAGAAGACTGGACTGGGACTTTGCTTCAGATCTGCTGTTGCCTCCGTTGCCTTGGCTCTTTGTGCCATTCCGTTTCGTGGACCTTGAATTGATGACTACAACCCCTGGACTTTGGACTGAAATTCGACTCTTCTTCTGCCTTTGCTCTTTGACCCACGGCTCTTGACTCCTGGCTTGCCTCTTGACCTTGCTGCTGTCTCCTTTCCTGGCCCTGGACCAACCTGACAACGTCTCTTCGCTTTATTTCTTGAGCTCCTGGCATTGTCTGCACTCTTGAAGCAGATTATTGCTGCCCCTGCTGTTTTGACTCCGGACCGGTTTGACGACATCTCCTTGCACTGTCCCTTTAAATCCCAAAGCCTGCTGCTGGCCGCAGTAAAGGCTTGGAGCCGCTTTCTCTCCTTTTGCACCGGCTTCCAAGTTTGTTTACAAGCTACTCTCACTGGGGAGCTCCTTTGTCCAGTGTGAGTTTCTGTTTGAGGCTTTAAGTTTGAACTGCTAAGTTTGGGACTTTGGGGGGTTTTGGGGGGTTTCCAAGTCTTTGCTTTGTTTTGGCTGTTTATTCCAAGCCAACTCAGAATGTTTTGAGCTGAATTGAAGCACCTTTAGTTTAATATGGATTATTTGCTTGAATAATCCGGTTTATTTGTTAAAGCATATTTTTTGATATATTTTTGTTAGGACTGCTTTAAAACACTGAAGGTTAAGTGTTTTAAGCCATCTTGTATGTTTGTGACTAGTTTTTGGGTTATTTCTTGAATAAACTCTGTTTTGCTCTCTAATTGGTGTCTGACTTTTGACAAAACCCTTGCTTGGAATGTCCTCAGCCTATGTGGTTAAGTTGTACGAGATTGGAAGATGAGGCCTTTTCTGTAATGATGGTTCACTTACGCCTTACTAGAATTTGTCACACAGTACTTATGCAAGATGACAAGTTGATTCTGTTTGATTTCAGCACTAATTGCATATTGGATTGTTTCAGCACCCTCTGACAGGATTCATTCCTTATCTTTTAAAAATATTTATTTATTCATAAGGTAGCTTAGGGATTTTTGGCATTTGTTTGTGTGATTTTTTAAAAAAAGCAAAGTTTAATTTATTTATGAAAAGTGGATAGACTGAATGTAAGTATTATAAATAAACACAAGAATATCATGTCAAAGCAGTGGTTCCCAAACTTATTTGGCTTCCCGCCCCCTTTCCAGAAGAAATATTACTCAGCGCCCCCTGGACAGGGGGGCATAACTTAGAGGAGTGGGCGTGGCTTCTGCTCAAGAGGGCGGGGCTGAGCCTCTCCCCTAGTCCAAGGTGCAGGGCTGGGAGGGGGAGGGGGTGGTGAGCGGGGCCACAAATGGGCAGCCAGGACTGGGATGGGCGGAGTTATGAGCTTTGAGGCAGGGCTGAGCTTCTATCCCTGTCCTGCGGTGCCTGCCAGGACACAGAGGGTGGGGCTAGAGGAGGGGGTGGGGCCTCTTCCCAAGTGCCTGATGGGGCTGAACCTCTATGCGCCGCCCCCGTGTTCTAACAAGCACCTCAGGGGAGGTATACAGAGGTTCAGCCCTGTCTCTTGGTCTTGGGAAGAGACCCTGCCCCTAGCCATGCCCTTTAGTCGTAAAAGGCCTCTCAGGAGGCTCAGCCCTGTCTCGAGTTCTTGGAAGGAGGCCCTGCCCCCTTCCCTAGCTCCGCCCTCTGTGTCCCAACAATTGCTTCAGGTGAGTTATAGATTCTCAGCCCTGTCTCAGGCTCTTGGGAAGAAGCCATGCCCACTCCTCTACCTCCGCCTCCTGTGTCCTAACAGGCACCTTAAGTGCTCAGCCCTGTCTCCGGCACTTCGGAAGAGGCCCCGCCCTTCCCCTGGCCCTGGCCCTGTGTCCTAATAGGTGCCATCATTGCCTCCCTGGATCACTGTAGCGTCCACCAGGCGGCGGTAGTGCCTACTTTGGGAATCATTGTGTCAAAGGTATAGTTACTGTTTTACAGCCACCTCTGTTTTACACTTTTGCCAGTTTTTGAAACAGCACAAAAGACTGCAAATGAAAGGTAGCAGCAAGTGTACACATCATGAGCAATGATTATTACTGTATTTCTTCCATTCTAAGACATGCTTTTCCCCCATACAAACTTCTCTAAAATGGGTTGCACCCTAGAATTGCTGGTGCATGTATGTATGTATGTGTCTGTCTGTCTGTCTATCTATCTATCTATCTATCAATCATCTATCTATAGGCAGTCCCTAAGTTACAAACATCCAACTTACAAATGACTCATAGTTAAGAACTGGGGTGAGACAACAGAAAATGAGATAAATCTACAACTCGGAAGGGAAACTCAGTCCTCAAAGAATTGTCATGTGGAAGAGGTGTCTCAACTGAAGCTTTATCAACCAATCCATGTTTCCACAACAAGCCACATTTTTCAAAATCTAATTATCAGAGACACAGACAGCAAAACAAATGCCACAGAGGTGTTAAACCTTCCCTATGATATCCAAAGCTTGATATCTACCATTATCTATCTCTGTAGTTAAACCTAAAAAATGTACCTGTTCCAACCTACATACAAATTCAACTTAAAAGCAAACCT
This sequence comes from Anolis carolinensis, assembly GCF_035594765.1. Classification (NCBI taxonomy): domain Eukaryota; kingdom Metazoa; phylum Chordata; class Lepidosauria; order Squamata; family Anolidae; genus Anolis; species Anolis carolinensis. Next base: position 209,163,737 of record NC_085841.1, read on the forward strand.
ACCAAACCTATCTTATTTGTAAGTTGGGGACTATATATATATATATATATATATATATATATATATATATATATATATGCTTATTTTCCATTGGTAATAATGAAATTAGTGTGCATTTTACAATCCATTGCGTCTTAGAATCAAAGAAATATAGCATATCACCTCCAGAATTTTATGATGAGGAGCAAGAGGTATAATCTCTTTCAAGAACTAGCCTAAGCCAGTTTGCTTTCTGAAAAGAGAAGTAAATGATACCCCTCATGTACTCAATTCATGGGTTGGTCATTCTTTGTTCTCTGCCCTTACTAGACAAACAGTCATGATCATTTGCTGGAGATGTCTCCGATAGTGACCAAGGATCCTTCTTATAATAACCAGGATTCATAGAACATAATACAAAAGTATTTCCCATTGACAAACCCAGCATAAACAGGGTTTGATATAATTGGAGTTTAAAGACAATAATGAAACCCCAAATAGAATTATGCCTCTTTAAATGTATGGTAGATATAAACCCAGATGACCTATGCCTTGCCCTCAATACTCATTTAGTAATTGCGATTCCTTTTCTTGTAAAGCAAATATCTATTTAACCCAAATGAGATGCAGCACAAAGGTGGAAAGGTCATGGTTCAGCCTTAGAAATGGGAGGAGCAGAAATGTGAATCATTTTTATTTTATATATGTGTGTGTATTAATCTTCATTGATTAAAATATCACCTTTATTCACTATAGCATTCCAGTCTTTCTTAAGATGGATACAACAGCAGGAGAGCAAACTGTTAGAATTGAGATACTTTGTGCAAATTGAAAAGAGATTTTTTTTGCCCTAATTTCACACAATAGTAGAAACCTCCTTTAAATCACATTTTCCTAACCAGCTCCTAGAATAGCTCTTGTTGTTAGATTCTAAGGACTCTATTGTAGCTTTTAAGCTAAAGCACTCAGTAGGGGATGTGTAGAGTTACACCGCCCCTTTGGAACACCAGAAGAATGGCGCCTGATGGCAAGTACAATCAGAAGATAAAAATGGATCAAACTGAAACAGGTTATTCCAAGCCCACTATGTGCCAAAATGCTGGTGTATCACACTGGATCTACAACATATTTTGTGCAGCCTATTTTTACAAGATTTGAGATTTTGTATGGCTTGCTGCACAGCTACCCCTAATCTCACAGCCAAAATGTTGTGTTCTTGCAGTGTTTTGTCAATCCTGAAATAACCAGCATTCTTTTGCAACAGTCACATTTGGCAGAATCTGCTTTAGGTTATCACCAGAGAATTGAAAACAAACCAGTTATCTAGTTAGTTATCTGAGAATAAACAATGAACTCCGTACAATAGAGAAAAAATCCATAGATTCTTAGTTTCATTACATTTTGTTTAATATCAGTGAAATTAATATTTAATATCAAGTTAAAGTAGCAGTTTGTTTAAGTAAATTTGAGATTTAATTCACAGCTTGTTCACAAATTATTGGTTTGATTTCATGAGTATATACTAGAGCGATCACTTCTGCTTCACTGTTCTTCAATGCCATAATGATATTTTTTTTCTTTCAACAAATGATCGTATTATATTGATTGTTTTGATTTTTACAACTATATCTATGAAAAAGCTTTCCTGCATAATGTTGGCCTAATGCAATAATGCAATAGTGCAATAATGATAATGAATTAATGCGTTTGACAAATGGACAGGCCTTGGATTATGATTTGAATTTGCGTGATTTGAATTTTTGTTTTAATAATTGATGTTTTTAATTGTTTGGATTTTAATTGTATTTTTTAATTTTCTGATTTATATGTGTTGGCTTCAAATTGCTGCTTGTTGTAAAGCCGCCCTGAGTCCCCTTCAGGGTGAGAAGGGTGGGGTACAAATGTGGTAAACAACAACAACAATAATAATAGAAGAAAGTACTGGCTGAACACCAGAAAAATTGAAGAAGCTTTGGACATCATGAAAGAACAAATGACAGTAACAGCCAGAAAAATTGAAAGATATGAAGCCAGAATCATCCAGTACAGACAAAATCAACTCTTTCAATCAGACCAAAGACGGTTCTACCAGAGTCTGAACCAAAAAAACAGACACAGTAATCATAAGCCTGAGAAAATTGCAACAACTAAATGCTGGAAAAAAACTTTGGGAAAATAATAAGAACTACAACAAAAACGCTGAGTGGATAAAAGAGTTTGAAGGAAAATTCTCACAGAACAAAATGGAACAGATGGAAATAATAACTGAAATGATCAGCAAACAACTGGACATCACCTAGTAGTGATCAACTGCATGGATTTTGGCTCAAATATCTGATTAGTCTACATGGAAAATAGCCCAAAAATTCAATGAGATGCTGCAAAAAGGAAGTATCAGTGAATGGTTAACAACTGGGAGAACATATCTGATACAAAAGAATCCAGCAAAAGGAGCAGCACCAGGAAACTACAGGCCAATAACATGTTTGTCCACTATGTTTAAACTACTGACTGGCATCATAATGGACAGAATTCAAGACCAAGTCTAGACGCCGCCATACCTAGTAACTACCGCCCAGTTTCAAACCTTCCGTTTTTGAGCAAGGTGATTGAATGGACAGTGGCGGGACAGCTACAGCAATTCTTAGATGAGACTGCGGGCTTAGACCCCTTTCAATCAGGCTTTCGTTCAGGTCATGGGACAGAGACTGTCTTGGTAGCTATTACTGACGAAATTCGTTGTCAGTTAGACCGGGGCGGATCAGCGCTATTGGTACTCTTAGATCTTATAGCTGCATTAGACACCGTGGACCATGACTTGCTGATCCATCGATTGGCTATGTCTGGTGTACGAGATTTAGCTCTTAAATGGTTCAATTCATTTCTCCGGGACAGGAGACAGAGGGTAGAGTGGTCAGGCCAAAGCTCTGAGAGCTCCTGCCTTTGCTGTGGAGTTCCCCAGGGTGCTATCCTTTCACCCCTGTTATTTAACATCTACGTCCGACCACTTGCTGGACTAGTGCGGAGCTTTGGCATAGAGTGCTACCAGTATGCAGATGATACCCAGCTACTCTTGCGTCTCAAACAACTGCGATTCCTGAGAACTTTAAGCTGTGTTTGGAAGCAGTGATGAGTTGGCTGCGAGCGAGTAGACTAAAAGTAAATCCTGCAAAAACTGAGATACTCTGGCCCAGCCAGCCACCAGAGTTAATCCAGTCACTGCCTGACTTTGATGGGGAAGTTCTGGTTCCGTCTGCTACTGTTAAAAGCCTTGGGGTTGTGTTGGACTCATCGCTGACAATGGAGGCCCAGATCACTGCCATAAGTAAGCAGACCTTTTTTCATCTTCGCCAAGCAAGGAAATTGGCATCCTACCTTTCGACAGAAGCTTTGGCAACGGTAATCCATGCAACAGTCACCACTAGGTTGGATTATTGTAATGCCTTATATGCTGGTCTTCCGAAGACAAAAACCCAGAAGATCCGAATGGTCCAAAATGCAGCGGCCAGTCTGCTAGCGGGATCATCTATAAGATCCCATATTACAGCGATTCTGAAACAACTGCATTGGCTACCAATAGAACATCGGATCTCTTACAAGACACTGATCCTGACATTTAAAGCTTGAAATGGCCAAGGACCATTACATCTTAAGGACTGCCTCATTCCTTTTTTTTCAACAGTGGTCACCTCGATCCTCCCAGAAAAATCTCCTATACGTACGGGGCCCCAGGGAGGTACACCTGGAAGCTACAAGGCGTAGAGCCTTTTCGACCTATGCTCCAATTCTGTGGAACTCATTGCCTCCATATATTAGAGCAATGTCGGAGTTGCGACCTTTTGTAAAAGCGCTCAAGACTTGGCTGTTTGGTTGTGCATTTGAGTAGATCAGATCTAGTTTGCCAAATAGTCACTGTTGAATGTTTTTATGTTGAATGTTTTTATATTGTGGAATGATATTTTAAATTGTAAGTCGCTCGGACCACTCTGGTGGCGAGCGACTAATTAAGGAATAAAGTGAAGTGAAGGGAAGTGAAGACTATCTTGAAGAAAATAACATATTGCCAGATGAACAAAAAGGCAACAAGCAGAAAAGCAGGGGCACAAAAGACGAGTTATTAATTGACAAAATGATTGTGGAGAACTGTAAAAGCCGAAAAACTAATCTTCACATGATGTGGATTGACTACAAAAAGGCCTTTGACTCACTCCCACACAGCTGGATCATTAAGTGCCTGAACGCCATTGGGATTTGTAAAAATGTTGGCACTTTTATTGAAAATATGATGGAGCACTGGAAAACTGAACTGTTTTTTGGAAATGAAAGCTATGGACTTGTCAACATCAGAAGAGGAATTTTCCAGGGAGACTCATTATCCCCACTGCTTTTCATTATTGCCACGATCCCTCTGTCAGTCTTACAAAAAAACAAACCTTGGCTATCAAACGTCTAAGAAATCTCACAAAATTTCACATCTGAAATGTGAAATCTGTGAAACTGAAACTGAAATCGAGTTTCTGACTAACACTGTCCGAATCTTTAGTGCTGATATCAGCATGGAGTTTGGTTTGGAAAAGTGTTCGATAGTGGCACTGAAGAAGGGAAAAATCATTGAAAGTGAGTGCATAAATATGTCTTATGGCCAAACGATAAAGTGTCACCAGCCAGAGGCCTATAAATATCTGGGTATACTGCAGATGGGCAACATCAAACATGAACTTGTAAAAACTGTAGTCAAGCAAAGAATACACTCAGAGGGTCAGAAAAAATCTCAATAGCAAGCTCAATGGAGGCAACACCATCAAGGCCATAAACACCTGGGCCATACTTGTCATAAGATATACTGTTGGCATTATAAATTGGACATAGGTGGAACTGGACAATTTGGACAGAAAAACAAGAAAACTCATGACCATTCAACATTCACTTCATCCTCGCAGTGATGTTGACAGGCTATAGCTGCCTAGAAGATCTGGTGGCAGAGGACTTTTGTAAGTAAAACAAGCAGTCAAAGAAGAAGAACATGCCTTGGCAGATTATATAAAGGAAAGTGAAGAACCTGCTTTGATTGAAGTCAAAAATCAGAAATTCCTCAAAGCACAGCAGACAACAATCAGTACAAGAAAACTGCACTACGGACTAGCGCTGACAGCTAGCACAACAAAGCATTGCATGCACAGTTCCTTGACAAAATTGAAGGAAAGGTTGATAAGCAGAAGACCTGGCTATGGCTCACAAATGGGACACTGAAAAAGGAGACAGAAGGCCTGATTCTTGCAGCACAGGAGCAAGCCATCAGAACAAATGCAATTAAGGCCAAGATCGAAAAATCAGCCAGTGACCCAAAATGCAGACTGTGCAAGGAAGCTGACAAAACTTATCATTATTATTTATGCACTCACTTTCAATGATTTTTCCCTTCTTCAGTGCCACTATCATATCCTCAGCTGCTATAAGAAAATCGCACAGACAGACTACAAACAGAGGCACAAACATGTGGCCCAAATGATTCATTGGAACATATGCCACAAGTACCACCTTCCAGGAGTAAAGAACTGGTGGGATCACAAACCTGCAAAGGTAATGGGAAATAAACACACAAAAATACTGTGGGACTTTCAAATCCAGACTGACAAAGTTTTGGAACACAACACACCAGACCTCACAGTTGTGGAAAAGAAAAAAGTTTGGATTATTGATGTCGCCATACCAGGTGACAGTCGGATTGACAAAAAATAACAGGAAAAACTCAGCCGTTATCAGGAATTCAAAATCGAACTAAAAAGGCTCTGTCATAAACCAATACAGGTGGTCCCAGTGGTAATCGGCGCACTGGGTGCCATGCCAAAAGATCTCAGCCGCCATTTGGAAATAATAAACATCGACAAAATTACGATCTGTCAACTGCAAAAAGCCACCTTACTGGGATCTACACACATCATCCGAAAATGCATCACACAGTCCTAGACACTTGGGAAGTTTTTGACTTGTGATTTGGTGATACAAAATCCAGCACATATATCTCGTTTGCTGTGTCATACTATATAAATTGTATTTCTCCAATTGATGAGGCTAGTAAATAAAATTTCAGACAGAAATCACATTTTGGCTTATTTAAATCACTGTTTTTTAAGTTGGGGGTTCCTTTCGCTGAATGTTGGGTTTGTGAAAAAATTGGCAACAATCTGTTAACAGCAACATGCAGTGTTTACTGTGAACTCTGAAGAAAATGCTTCATTTGCACTTCTTAAAAAGGGGAAATTGGTTTGTTTAGCAAGCCCTGCAAATGTTGATTTATTATCAGTAATTGTTTGATTTTATACCCATTTTATATACCTATATACATGGGTATAAATTACTTGGGCAGAAAGGGTTATGAGTAGAAAAAGCTTTAAAAGTCCTGATCTAGATTAGTTCTAACTGGTTTGATAGTATTTACCTACCCACAAAAGGCTAAATAACACAGATCTCTAAAAACAACAAAGGAATGAAGGGTAGAGTCCAGTTGAATGGTCTCCCACATACATACATCATTAAAAGAAAAAGACTCTGTATAACAACAGAATATTACTACTTCCATTAATTTAAAATCATTTTGTGCAGGAAAACTGTTTCATTATGCTCTTTCTGTGTGTCTATTCCCTCAAATAGTTCACTGAACTATAGTGATAAGGTAAAGGTAAAAGTAAAGGTTTCCCCTGACGTTAAGTCCAGTTGTGACCGACTGGGGGTTGGTGCTCATCTCCATTTCTAAACCGATGAGCCGGCATTGTCCATAGACATCTACAGGTCATGTGGCCGGCATGACTGCATGGAGCGCCGTTACCTTCCTGCCGGACCTATTGATCTACTCACATTTGCATGTTTTCGAACTGCTAGGTTGGCAGGAGCTGGGGCTAACAGCGGGCGCTCATTCCGCTCCAGGGATTTGAACCTGGGACCTTTTGGTCTGCAAGTTCAGCATCTCAGCGCTTTAACACACTGTGCCACCTGGGGCCCCCATCGATAGTGATAGTGATCCTGAAAATATTCACAGAAATATTCTCAAAATTATTCATGAAAATACTCACAAAATATTCATGTAAGTATTCACAAAAATAATTACAAAAATAATCAAAAATATTCACAAAATAATTACAATATTTGCAAAAATATTCACAAAATTATTCACCAAAAATAATGCACAACATGAGCAATATGCACAACAGGAGCAAGTTATTTAAACTGACTCAACTAAAAGAGAGATAGAGAAAGAAATGTTCTTGTTTATTAGCCATAGCTAAATATGTGCTCTGTGACTCTTTTTTCCAAAACAGAATCATAATGACTTGTTTCGTTACCTTGACGTGGTGCTGGGGCTTGAGTGCCTCGATGAAGCCGTGAGCTATACCATGCAGGGCCACCCAAGACAGGAAGGTCATGGCAGAGAGGTCAGACCAAGCACGATCCCTGGGGAAGGTAATGGCAAACCACCCCAGTATTCTTACCATGAAAACTATATGGATCAGTACAACCAGAGAAATGTCAGTATATCATCGGAACATAGGGCCCCCAGGTCGGAAGATGGTTAAAATGCTACTGGGGAGGAGCAGAGGATTAGTCCAAGTAGCCCCAGATGTGATGATGCAGTTAGCTCAAAGCTGAAAGGAAGGCTAATGGCCGACGGTGCTGGAGGTGAAGGACGAATCTGATGTTCTAGAGATCAACACACTATAGGAACCTGGAATGTAAGATCTATGAACCAGGGCAAACTGGATGTGGTTATTGTTGAGATGTCAAGATTAAAGATAGACATTCTGGGAGTCAGTGAACTGAAATGGACTGGAAAAGATGGACTTCACAAAATGGACTTCACAAAAGATGACCACCAGATCTACTACTGCGGACAAGAGGAACACCGAAGAAATGGAGTAGCCTTCATAGTTAATAATAAAATTGTGAAAGCAGTGATTGGATACAACGCAAAAAATGATAGAATGATCTCAATTCAAGTTAAAGGCAAGCCATTTAACATCACAGTGATCCAAACATACGCCTCAACCACAGCTGCTGAAGAAGCAGAATTAGATAAGTTCTACGAGGATCTGCAGCACTTAGTGGGTAACACACCAAAAAGAGACATTATTCTCATTACAGGAGATTGGAATGCTAAGGTGGGCAGTCAAATGATAACCGAGATCACAGGCAAGCATGGTCTGGGACAACAAAATGAAGCAGGATGTAGGCTGATAGACTTTTGCCAGGAAAACTCAATGTGCATAACAAACACTCTCTTCCAACAACCTAAAAGATGGCTTTACACATGATCTTCACCAGATGGTCAACACCGAAATCAGATTGACTACATCCTTTGCAGACAAAGGTGGTGGACATCCATCCAGTCGGTGAAAACAAAACCTGGAGCTGACTGTAATTCAGATCACGAACTTCTTATTACAAAATTTAGAATCAGACTAAAGAGAATGGGGAAAATACACAGACCAATTAGATATGATCTCACAAATATTCCCAGTGAATATGCAGTGGAGGTGAAGAATAGATTTCAGGGACTAGATTTAATAAATAGAGTCCCAGAAGAACTATTGACAGAAGTCTACAACATTGTTCAGGAGGCAGTAACAAAGTACATCCCAAAGAAAAAGAAAACCAAGAAGGCAAGATGGTTGTCTGTTGAGACACTGGAAGTAGCCCAAGAAAGAAGGAAGGATAGGAAGGACAAGAGATCTCTTCCAGAAAATCAGAAACATCGGAGGCAAATTTCAGGCAAAAATGGGCATGATCAAAAACAAAGATGGCAGGGACCTAACAGAAGCTGAAGAGATCAAGAATAGGTGGCGAGAATATATGGAAGATCTGTATAGGAAGGATAATAATATAGAGGATAGCTTTGACGGTGTGGTGAGTGAATTAGAACCAGACATCCTGAGGAGTGAGGTTGAATGGGCCTTAAGAAGCATTGCTAACAACAAGGCAGCAGGAGACGACGGGATCCCAGCTGAGCTGTTTAAAATCTTGGGAGGTGATGCTGTCAAGGTGATGCATGCCATATGCCAGCAAATATGGAAAACACAAGATTGGCCATCAGATTGGAAAAAATCAATTTATATCCGCATACCAGAAAAGGGGAATGCTAAAGAATGCTCAAACTTCCATACAGTGGCACTTATTTCCAATGCCAGTAAGGTAATGTTCAAGTTCCTGCAAGGAAGACTCCAGCAATACACGGAGCAAGAGTTGCCAGATGTCCAAGCTGGGTTCAGAAAAGGCAGAGGAACGAGAGACCAAATTGCCAATATCCGCTATGTGCCATCGCACCTGGGGCTGTAAACTCTTAGTGAAAGAGGCATGGACGTGACATCTTTCCCCAGGGGATTGCTTCTTGCTCTCCTTTAGGGAAACTGGAACTCCCAAGGACCAAAACACTGTAGATAACTCAAAAACTGGGTTTATTGTTCACAAAGGGGGTAAAAGAAAATATACATTACAATCTTTGATTGTTTAAGTCCGTTGAGCTTTCCAGATCCCTCTTTCTCTGGCCATGAATGCCGGAGCAAACTCAGCCTCAGTCCAATTACCTATGTCTGAAGACACAGTCTTCCTCTGTTGCCAAAGGACTGATGTGAAGGCGCTTGAGACTCCTCAACGTTGTTCAGGTTGGCCCTGAACATGAAGTGTGAGTCCCAAGGGTAAGAACCTCAGAATTGGTGCTGAGAGGTAATTTTTCAAGGGCTTTCAGAGCCAAGTCTCTCTCTCACGTCCATCTGGTAGAAACACAGTCCTACTCCAGGAAGAGGTGGAGCCTAACAATTTAGCTGAGTGAGCAATATAACAGGTACAAACAACATTGATTGACAGATATAAATAACCAATCCAACTACATTTACAGGATAAAGGCAAAATCAGGAATGACACAACAATTCAAATCTTGCAACTTACAGATCCACGTATAGATGGCGCCACTCGCGCCGTCACACGCTAGATAACGGAGGAAGCCAAGGAGTTTCAGAAAAACATCTACTTCTGCTTTATTGACTATTCTAAAGCCTTCGACTGTGTGGATCATAATAAACTATGGCATGTTCTTGGTGGTATGGGGATACCAAGTCACCTTGTCTGTCTCCTGAGAAATCTGTATAAATACCAAGTAGCCACAGTAAGAACAGATCGCGGAACAACAGACTGGTAGATGGTAGTTTCCTGTGATCTACAGCTTCAGGGAGATCCAGGCCAAGAGAGTTGAAAGGGAAATCTATCTGTAGCTGGTCAGGGATAAGGAATGGGTGATAGGAGGGGATCATACCTTTAGTTGCAGGAAATGTGAAGAAACCTTGGAAAAATAAGGGTTTTTAAAGAGAGAAAAAACTAGTGATTATTCTCTCTATTTATTAATTTAATTTTTACAGTATTTATATTCTGCCCTTCTCACCCCGAAGGGGACTTAGGGCGGATCACAATGTACACATACATGGTAAACATTCAATGCCATATGAATATGGAGACAGAGACAGAAAGGCAATTTAACCTTCTCCAGCTTCCAGAGGGTATGCTCGATTCCAGCCACAGAGGGAGCAGCTGCTTCATCATCCACTGTGATGCCTTGGATACTTCCTCATTCCAAACGCTGCTGTACTATTTTTTATGGTATCGTAAATTAGTTAAATTAGCCTCATCACATAAGTGGTACCTAAATTTCTTACTTGATAGATGCAATGATGTTTCGGGTTGCTTAGGTCAACAACGAGCAGAGCTATTTTTTATTTTAATGGTCGGGTACTCAGTCCAACACAGGCTGGCCTCAAACTCATGACCTCTTGGGCATAGTAATTTATTGCAGCTGGCTACTAACCAGCCCAGCCCAGCCCTGTTAAAATGCCATATTCATCTGAAAAAAAGATCCTGTCACATTACAGTGTAGCCGTAAGTGGGGAAGTTTCAAATGACAGAAATTTATTCCCCTGAAACAGATTATACAGAATTAAATGATAGCATAGGATTGCAAAATTGAGGGAAATAAAAACCACTTCAAATGCATACTGGTTGTATAGGAATTTAGTGCTATAAATCCCAAAAAGGACCTCAGATTTGCTCCATGACATATAGCTATATCACAACTTGCTTTGAGATTCTACTGTTTTAAGTTGTAACTGAGATAAATTAGTAATGAAATTTGTGAAAGAACTGTGTGTGGGACTTATTTATTGCAAGGGTACACTCTGCACCCCAAAAATGCATCAAAAGTAACTACAATATTGAAAACAGGTTTTTTTTCATTGTGAGTCTGTGTAATTTAATGGCAGCAATAATGCATTTCCAAATTACAGGAATTTAACACAGAAAGTAAGCTGTAAATTCGGAATCCCACAATCAGTTCATAAAATCACTCCTGAAACAACCCTAATTTTCTCATATTCCTCCTTTCTTTCAATCTTTTCAATAAAGGCAGCCCATTAAGTAAAAAACAAATCTCGAAAAGAATTTTATTTTCACAGATATGTGACTAGTTGGATTGAAACTCTCAAAGCACAGTCTGAAAGAGCAAATCTAACCATCCTCTTTGAGAAATATGTACCTTACTGCTTGGAGCAAGTCCGATGTAACTTAAAAACCATCACTCCAGTTCCAGATAACAGCATGGTTCAGGTAACCAGGACTGCAGTAGGATCTTCACTCTGTTATTCTTCCTGGAGTGTGATTTTGAGAGTGTTTAAGTATGCAGAGCTGGTGTGAAGGAACTTCATTATAACCACAGCATGGTTTTGTGTGTATGTGTGTTATTATTCCAAGTAATAAAACAGACTGGGTAAGATCTGGTGCCACTCTCTGCATCAATCTCACTGGGAAAAAATATTTTACAGTGAAGTTGTTGATTATTGTAGTGTGTGGTGGAGTAGATGCTTTGGTGTCTTTTCCTTCGTAGTCCTGGAAAACATTATTCTTCAGACATAATTTCTTATAAGAGATGTTTCCTCAATCCCTTCTCCCACTGAAGGCAGATTTGCGCAGTCCCTTTAGAACTTTTAAAACTTTGATTTATATATTTAATTATCAGCTTGATAGGCATGCACAGATCACTAAGTAATCGTGTTTTGTATCTTTGTATGTTCACAAATATTTTGTTCACTGGGCTTCAGTGAGCATACCCTGTTTCCCCTAAAATAAGACATCCCCAGAAAATAAGACCTAGTAGAGGTTTTGCTGAATTGCTAAATATAAGGCCTCCCCCGAAAGTAAGACCTAGCAAAGTTTTTGTTTGGAAGCATGCCCAATGAACAGAACACCAGAACATGCAGGATTGGTAAATGTACGTACCATAGATAGTTGTACATGGAAATATTGGTAGTAACAAGAAATTCTTGATAGGATTCTTAGTTTGTCTGGTTATGCTGGTTTGTGATGACAACACTGTACAGTATATAATAAATGTTCATTTTTTTTGTTCAACAATAAATGTGAATTCTTCTTCATAGAAAAATAAGACATCCCCTGAAAATAAGACCTAGTGCATCTTTGGGAGCAAAGATTAATATAAGACACTGTCTTATTTTCAGGGAAACACGGTAGTTGTGCATTTGTTCAACACATACTAGGTATATTTGATGGGCATCAAGTTAGTGTGTAACGCGTAATTGTTATATCTCATTGCCTCAAAACAATTTGATCAAATTCATTCTGAATTTATTCAATGTAATAAAAAGTTTTACGAATTGTGCAGTTGACAGGGAGCTTTGGAATTTCCTTCTTCTTGATACTTTAAGAATTATGCATCACAGAAATGTTCAGAATTACTGCCAATACACTAAGTATTGTTGTTTTTACATTGTTTTTAGGCATTGAATTTTTGCCTATTTACTGTAAGCCGCTTTGAGTCTCCTAGGAGACAAAGGCGGGGTAAAAGTAATGTAAATAAATAAATAAAATAAATAAAAGTACAGTACTGATACAAAAAACACGTACAATACAAATAGAATTCAGACATTACCTGACATAACATATTCAGCTATTTCCATTCAGAGCACTCAACTGGGATTATACGGTATATTATCACCATATTGGCCATTGGAATTAATGCCGTGTGTTGATCTGTTGCAGCAAAGGCTAAGAGAACGGGTAGACCCCGAAGATTAACAAGTTTTATTTGATATAAATAAAAAATAGTCTTTACGATGCCACAAGTGATTTGTGTGACCACACATGTGACTTTTCAAAACCTGCCTGGATCAAGGATATGTTGCATGCTTGTTCATTGACCAAATAGAGCTCCATAGTGGCCTTCTTTTGGTCTTGAGTGAATAGATTACAGTTTACCAACTAAGCATTTCATGAGACTAGCTGCACTAGAGCATCCATTTTAAATCCACTTTCTGCCTCCTTCAGAATTCTGGGGTTTGTAATTTGGTGAGGCCCAGGACCTATCTGGCTGAGCTGTTTAAAGCCCCACCCCCCTAAACTGAATTTAAAGTGGATTCAAGCTCTAGTGTGATGAGGTCCAAAGAAAGGTGTAAATTGGGCCTCAGTGTTCATTTCATTGAACCATACCTATTTTTCAATTACTCTGTCAGCTTTCCCTAATCTGCTATCTTCCATGCCCAGTAGCTCTAGACAGCCTGGGTAACAGGCTGTAGTTAAGCACATCTGGAAGACACAAGAATGGGAAAGGTTAGATTCTACTTGTGTGAAGAACATAATGTCAAGGGTGATAGCCCAACCTGGACACTACAAATAGTGAGGGAGTGTGCCCTACAAGGCCAGCAGAATGACTGCCCTCTTCCACTTAGGTCAAAGCCCATAGTTTCAAATGCTATTTATACTAGTTCCTAATAAACGGCAGTTCAAAACAACAGCAGTAACAAGCTCACATGATTTGTTTATGTTTTAATAATGCTGTAACCTGTCTCAAGCTGTGAGGAGAGGGGGGCAAGTAATAAAACTATTATTATTATTATTATTATTATTATTATTATTATTATTATTATGTGTTAACTTTCACCACATCCTAAGTCTGTTATCAGAGAGAAAGAGACACATGCACTGCTGGAAAGAGCTCAAATTTCAGAAATTTAGCACTCGAGAGAAGGGAAACAGATGGGTTGGTGTGTGATCATCGATTGAAGCAGGATACTTTTGGATCTGGTCACTGGGAAGACAAGGTGCTGTCACTGAAAAGACCATGTCCAGAGTCAGCAGGATGAGGGGACATGGAGAAAGTTATCTAGGGGATATTTTTATTTGCGTGGAAGAAGACAGTAGTGAAGTTATTATGGTCACAAATCATTTTCGTTCTGTGACATTAATGATTGAAACATTATTTTTTTGAAAAATAGATTAGGTAAAGGTTTTCCCCTGACGTAAAGTCTAGTTGTGTCCAACTTTGGGGGTTGGTGCTCATCTCCATTTCTAAGCCGAATAGCCAGCGTTGTCCTTAGACACCTCCAAGGTCATGTGGCCAGCATGACTGCATGGAGCGCCGTTACCTTTCCACCGGAAATATGATCTACTCATATTTGCATGTTTTCAAACTGCTAGGTCAACGAAGCTGGGACTAACAGCGGGAGCTCACCCTGCTCCCCAGATTCAAACCTTTCGGTCAGCAAGTTCAGCAGCTCAGTGGTTTAACACACTGTGGCCAACATTTGAGAATGTTGTCTCTCTTCTTAAACAAACCCATTACATAATGAATAAAACAAGGACTCTTCTTTTGATGATGGTAAACTTGTGCCCATTGAGGTACAGGATTCTGTCATTTTATGTAATCTGAAGTTACTCCTGTGAACAATTGAAATGATGGGAAAGAGTTTGTGGGACACATAGCAATTAATGCAAACTTCTCCTTCTTTGCATTATATTAACAATTCCATCTGTTTTTCTGAATGAATGCAGACATTGTGCATTTTATGCTGATTTTTTAGATGATGTTTTTGGAGGGTTTTACAAAAATATTTTAAAGCTTTCTAGATCAAATGGTTTTCCTATAAAGGATAAAAAGTCAGAAATGAAAACAAAACATTTACCACTCATTTAGAAGAGAGAACAAGAGAAAAAAGGAAAAAAACCCTCACTCTGCAGAACTTAGATGTGGGTCTTTTGCATCATATTTGCATATCTTATTTTGATTCATTGACATACTTAAAGCAGCTGCACTCTAAAAGTGGTTAATAGGATTGGGCTGGAGTTTATTTCCAAAGAACTTTAAAAAATCTTTCTTTAATAATGCAACTCGCGTTTATAGATTTTGCATGAAAAGGAATATCCACTTTCAAAAGAGATGATAGTATTTTGTTTATGTGGGTGTATGCATGCCTGTGTGTGCACACAAATGCACACAAATGTTCATCACAAGGGTGAAACAGAGGAAGACTAAGGAAATAGCAGGAGTAGAGAAAATTATGCACTTACCTTTGAACTGGGTAGCAAGCTAGGGATTCTTCACCTTCAGTACCTCTATCATGCTGGAACAGAGCCGATGTTTGCAACTGTTGTCTGTCACACTCAGAATCCAGTAACTTTATATCCTCTCTCGTATATTTCAGATATATTGCATTCATCTCCCTGGTAAGCTGTCAGTCATCTTTTCAGAGCAGACTGATAAAGAGTTCCATCTTCTTTTTCTGAATGCTAAAATCCTGTATATGCCTAGGTAGACAATGACATAGGTCATATTGAAGATATACTGCATGTATCATTGCATTAATCTTCCAAGAAAGCAAAATGACTCACAAGATTTTATCACAAAAGACTTTTACCATATGTGGAGCAAGATATGCCAGACATCCCACTGGATTCATAAAAGGAAGAGACACTACCAATCATATTGCCAATATGTGATGGCTAATGGAACACACACAAACTAGAAAAAATAAATGATGATTTTTGGATGATAGCAAAACCTTTGATGTGTGACAAAGTATTGATCACTCTTGGAATGGGCGTGCCACGTTTTATTGTCCTGATATGTAACTCATACTCTGGACAAGAGTCCTCTGTCAAGATGGAATATGGAGAAGCAGAATGGCTCTCCAACGGCAAGGGGGTCAGGCAAGGCTGCATTTTATCACCCTGTCTGTTTAGTTTATATGCTAAACATATAATAAGGATTTAAACTCTGATAAAGGAAATGAGAAAACAAGGAAGAAACATCAACAAATTAAGATAGGTAAATGATATATTACTAGCAGAAAATAGTTAGATGGAATGATTCATATCAATGAGGAAGGAAGTTCAAAAGCAGTGTTTCAGATGAAAACCAAAATAATTGTGATAGATTATTGTTTACATTAATTTAAAGAAGATGATGAAAACATAGGAACAGCCAAAGATTTCCTATAATCAAGGAATCATAAGAATACTAAGGTCTTACAATGATTGCTTATCTGTGGTCAGTCTGAAGTAACCACACACTCCATTCCCAACCCACTGCAGGCCTGACAGAAACCGTTTTGACCCTACTGGAACATCACCTTCCCTTCTCTGTTTACTCTGCTGGATAGCTGGAGACCTACAGGCCATAGTGGGCACTCCATGTTGGCATGAGCAGAAGTGTTAGCTTTATTCCCCATGGTGGTTAGCTACACAGAACTGGGCGGGGGAGTCCCTGTTGCTTCTGCTGGACCTCGCAGCAGTTTTTGATACCACTAACCATGGTATCCTTCTGGACTGCCTCACAGAGATCAGACTTGAAGGCACTGTTTTACGGTAGCTGCATTTCTTCTTTGGAGGGGTGAACCCAGAATGTGGTGCTGGGGAATTCTTGTTTGATCCTCTCTGGGTTATGTTTTCTCTTCATGCCATTTAACATATAAATGAAAATGCTAGGAGGGGTCATCCGGAAATTTGGGGTACGGTGCCAACTATATGTGGATGAGAACCATCTCTATTACTCTTTTCCACCCCAAGCCAAGGAAGCTGTCCTGACCCTCAACCATTGTCTATCATCAGTAATAGTCTAAATGAGGGCAAACACATTGAAACTTAAACCAGACAAGACAGGTGCTCTGGTCAGTGGGAAGACAGATCAGGTTATAGGGATCCAGCCTGTGCTAAATGGGTTATACTCCTCCTGAAAGACACAGATCCACAGTTTGGGGGTACTCCTGGACTCTGTATTAACAGGTTTCTGCGATGGCTAGGAATGCCTTCACACATTTACAGATTGTGCACCAACTGTCACTGTTCCTTGAGACTTTGGATCTGGCCATGGTGATACATCCCTTAGATACTTCTACATCATGTTCAGATTACTGCAACTAGCTCTACTTGGTGTGCCTTTGAAGAATGTTTGGAAACTGGCTGGCCCAAAGAGTCAGATTGTTAACTGGGGTTGGCTGCAGGTACCACACAACTCCCCTATTGCAACAGCTCCATTGGCTGCCAGTTTGTTTCCAAGCATGATTCAGTGTGCTGGTTTTGACCTATAAAACTCCTTGTGGTAATGATGCAAGATAATAACCTCATTGTGGTTGTATGTGAGACTAAATTATTATTTGAAAAGAATTGTTTTACCTGGAGAGCAAGAGCTATAGAAGTGGGATGATGATTGATGGTGATGACAATGGCATCTTTATTCTTCTCTCTTTTTTTCTGAAGACTTTGTGTTCATTACTTGATTGCCTCCTGACCCCAGAGCACACTCCACCTGATTCTCCTCATGAACTCTATGAAATATATTTTGCATGTGCCAGTGTTTGGGCTTTTGGTGGTGCTTTATTCCAAGATCAAGTGAGTTTCAGATTTAAAAGAAAGATACAGTATTTTGACATTTTCTCCAGATTTATTGATAAAGATCTTGGATACATTTTCAAGAAGAAGAAAAAGGAGATAGAAAAATGAACATGGAATGTGTTAAATTGCCAAATGCCGGTGAATGTTGTGCATCAACCTTGTGACAAAATATTCTATAATTTTCAATTGTTTATATTTCAGTTTGCATAATTTGAAATTAATGTTGGGACCAAGGAGAATGCATGGTATTAATCACAGCATCTGACACCTAGATTTGAGCCAACCATCCTGTCTTCCACACAGCCTCTTAATCTTTGTAGGCTTTGAAAGGAATATATGAGAAAATCGTAATAATTTTTGTCTGGATGGCCACAGCTCCCGGTGGATGATCCTGTATGTAAGAACTCCCTCAGAAGGCAGGTATAACAGACACCCCTCACTCTACACTCTTCTCACACACAAGCACATGTATGTGAGAGGCGAGGGAATACAGTTTGATTTTAGATTTTCTTTTAAAAATGGTAGCTGCCACCAACCTAAAATGTTTTTAGGATTTTTGTTGTTAAATGTACTTGAGATAAGGTTCTCCCATTCCCTGCCCACACTGTTTCCACCCCCCTGGCTCTCAAACTGATGTTTACTATGAGGCTTTTCTGTTTAATTGTTGTATTTAATTGTTGTATTGCTGGAACTATTATAAAGGCTTCTTAATAGAAAGATATACTGTAGAGGCTTTTGAAAGTTGAAAATAGAATAAAAATTTATTTTCTTAAAACAGGCAAATAATTACTTCAAAGAGGTACATAAGCGTAAACGGTTACAGAAGTTCTTCAGCTTAACTTAGTTGTATGTTTCAGATTACTTCACTTAGTTTCAAACAGTTCCAGTCAAACCAAACTATCTATTCGTCACAGAAACCCTCGCTTTATTTGCTGAGAATAGTCACGAGTTCAACTAACCTAATATGGATAGTGTCCGTTCCTGGAAGGTGTAGGACACAAAGATAGGCTCACACAGCTGGTCGCTATGGAAAACTTTATTGAATCCGCCTTGCCAAGATGACTGCTTTTCCCCTCAGTATATTGGGTTGTTGCCTCCCCCCTCCCTTCTTCTCCATCCACACCTCCCTTTCCTTTTGTCCTTTCCCATGTTTGAAGACCAGACCCTGTCATAAATCAGCCTTCCCCGCCAAATGGTCTCCTTCCTCTGTCCTCTTGTAGTCAGGTGCGAAAAGAACAGCTTTGAGGATGCTGTTCTTTATTGCCTCCTGACAGATAGCCCCCCTGGGTTGTTAACCCTAACTCTAACCTAGAGTCCTTCTATTAACCAGCCCAGTAGTGAGAGTCAATCTCTTGAATTATCTCCCCCAAGAGATCCAAACTGCCTGACCTATCCTGTCAGTTTCACAGCTCTCAGTTCTCTCACACATAACCAAAACTCCAAAACTGCATTTTCCTCTCCAAAACCCAAAACCGAACTGCCTTGGAGCTTTTTTTCTCTGCACTCTAAGACTTGGCTCCTCCCATCTGCTCTGGCCATTCCTAGGATTCTCTCTCTAAGCTCCTCCCTCTTTCTAATCACACTCAAGATGGCTGCCTGGCATTCCTCTACAAAATGGAGGCCTGCCTCACTCACTGTTACCCAGGCTTCATTCCCGGCCTAATAGGTAAGGTTCACTACAATCGGACAAGGAACTCTATTAAGCCCTCTTGTTCCTGTCATTCCTTCTCAATGGATGCAATTGGTATTGGGTACATTAAGTAGAACTGGATATGACAGCAGATTTTGTTCTTTAACACCACCTTATGAAATGCTACTTTGGCAACACTTCCTCATTTTGAGTGGATTCAGTTCATCCATGAGTTGGAAAGCTCTACCAAATCCATATTTTATAAAGCATTGAAATAAGACAAGCCCCTGCATTGTTGTGTTCTTTATTTTTTAATATTCTCATGGTATTAAAATGAAAATTCTGGATATATAATAATGAAATATTATTGTTGGAGTTGCTCAGATTTCTGTAAAACCTAGATCAAGACTTCCATAGATATTGTAGGCACCAGAACCTTGAATATTGGCATTATTGATTGAACAGGACATAGAGACCATAAATGCCCTTGCAAGCAACTGCACATGACAGGATGTCTCTGCACACAGGGAAACCATACAGGAAATAAAACCTAACAGGGCTATGAATTCCAGGGATTACTTGCAGCCATTCTTGCAAGGCACACAGCAATAGCTGTCCTTTCAACCTGCTTTGTGAAACTAGTATCTCAAAAAAAGTGATGAGCTCACAGAACTCTTGTTTTTAAGTGTGTGCATAATAGATTTTGAAACATACAAATTAATTCACAAAATCTAATTACAACAAATAGTCAACATGCAAAAACTACACTAAAAGAAAAAAGGATGAAAGAAGAAAAAAAAGAAAAAATATGCTACATAATACCACTTCTCATCATGAAATTAAGTGACAATCCAAACACACATTGCAGACATATACTGGTCCAATTCATAGCAAATATACATTGTCCCAAACAACACTGCTTCAAGATTTGTGAGTTGAAGGGGTTCACGTTGGACTTTTAAACCATTAAAATCCTCCTCATACCCACAATGTATTTGGGTGGTGACTGGATATTCATACTCAATGTGGGTTAAAATGATGAAATCCAAAAGTGGTAGAGTCATTTTTTGCATGTTAATTATTCTCCTTCTTATAACACATGTTGTTTGTGACTGTAGGTTTCTTATGAATATTCCCCAATGCATTTGTGATTCTCATGTGTATTAAATAATATAAAAATATGATCTTAAATTGCATTTTTACACAATTACAGTTGCATTTTTACACAATTACAGAAAACATTACAGCCTTTGTATAATCTCTGATGTCATTCAGAACATGTAATTTTAAAATAATTTAAGGCAAAATTTAGAAAATTTTAAGGTGACTATGTCAATGTTTCTTTAACAGTTTCCCATAGTGGAGTTCAGTTCAGATAAAAACACTTCAAACACCGAAGTTTCCAAAACCAAGGGTTTGCCATTCTCGCGTAATGTTCAAAGTAAGACAAACTCATATTTCAGTACTTACATTTTTGGCTTCCCTTTGTACTATTTTCCAGCTAATTGATTATCGCATGGAGTTTAGTAGATGGTGGATCAAAGAAATGCGAACAATAAAATTTCCTTCCCAAGGGACAGTTTTTGATTACTTCATTGACCCTGACACAAAAAAAATTCTTTGTGGAGTGAGAAAATTCCAGGAATTGAAATGGAACCAGATGTCCCTCTCCAGGTAGGACAATCCACAGCAATTAGTAATAAGAGAAACAGCAGATTTCTGGATAATTATGACTGGATTAGGCAGAACATAAAGTGCATAATAAAAGTTCAAGTGTTGCTAATTATGTAAGCAGTGTCACAAGGCAAGGAATACTGTGCCATTTGAAATTACATTGTTCCCATGAAGTGAAATTTGCCAAAGTAATTTCTTTTAATCCAACATTATTGGGGTTTGAATGGCATCAAAGTTCAAAAATGTACCAAAGCATAATATTCTGTGCCTATGTATATATTAAAATTAACCGGGGCCGTGGTGGTACAGCAGGTTAAACCACTAAGCTGTTGAACTTGCCGACCAGAAGGTCGGCGGTTCAAATCCACGTGACCAGGTGAGCTCCCATTGTTAGCCGCAGCTTCTGCCAACCTATCCATTAGAAAACATGGAAATGTGAGTAGATAAATAGGTGAGATAATGGCGCTTCATGCAATCATGCCGGCCACATGACCTGGGAGGAGTCTACGGACAATGCTAGCTCTTCGGCTTAGAAATGGAGATGAGCACCACCCTCCAATGTCAGATTCGACTCGACTAGTCAAGGGGAAACCTTTATCTTTACTATATATTACAATTGTCCCAGGTTAAGGAATTGGGGTGGGCAAGTTACAAGTTGATTATCTTCCACTAGCAAAAGTCCTTACTGTTCCGAATAGCTGAGAGGATTTCATTGGCCTCCTTGGGAAGAGCTTTCCAAAATTTAGATTTTTTTCTGTAAATTCAACAGAAAATAAATAAGATTTTTAAAAATAAATAAAATGCAAGTCAAAGAAGCATTTATGATAGATTGTTTATGCTTCCAACTGTGTTTGTGATACTGGACTACAATTATTTTCCATCTTCATCGCTATGATTCTTCACTTTGTTGATGGGAAGCTTCCCACCGGTGTGGAAATCATCTATCGGACAGATGGCAAGCTATTTAACCTCAGCAGACTGAAAGCCAAAACCAAGGTCACCACAACATCTGTTATAGAACTCCAATATGCTGATGACAATGTAGTCTGTGAGCATTCATAAGAAGAACTACAAGCCACTCTAAACACCTTCCAGAAGCATACGAGAAGCTTGGCCTCTCACTGAACATTGAGAAAACCAAAGTGCTCTTCCAACAGGCACCAGCTAATCCCTCTGCAAAGTTAGAAATACAGCTTAACGGTGTAACATTAGAAAATGTTGACCATTTCTGCTACCTTGGCAGCCACCTCTCCACAAAAGTCAACATTGACACTGAAATACAACACCGCCTGAGCTCTACGAGTGCAGCATTTTTCCGTATGAAGCAGAGAGTGTTTGATGACCGGGACATCCGTAGAGATACCAAGGTGCTTGTTTATAAAGCCATTGTCCTCCCAACCGTGCTCTACACTGCGAAACGTGGACGGTCTACAGACATCACACCAAACTCCTGAAGCATTTCCATCAGCGTTGCCTCAGAAAAATCCTGCAAATCTCTTTGGAAGACAGGCAGACAAATGCCAGCGTGCTGGAAGAAGCAAAGACCACCAGCATTGAAGTGATGCTCCTACGCCATCAACTTCGCTGGACTGGCCACGTTGTCCGAATGCTCGATCACCATCTCCCAAAGCAGCTACTCTACTCCGAACTCAAGAACGGGAAACGGAATGTTGGTGGGCAGGAAAAGAGATTTAAAGATGGGCTTAAAGCCAACCTTTAAAACTGTGGCATAGATGACTTCCGGTTGGTGGCTGTGTGATGGACGACGTGTCTCCTTGGGGCTCCGAGGGAACAGCCAGGTTTTGGAGCTAGGGTGATGGTTTACTCCCTCCCCTCTGTGGCGGATTGAGGCCCAGGGGGGTGCTAACCTCATAGCGTGACCGGCCGACGGCACCAAGAGGGGCGCCTCCCTCAAGGAGATGTCCCCAAGGGGCCCGGCAGCAGCAGGCAAAGAGGGCAGCTCTAACCAAAGGCAACGGGGCAATCGGCCCCAAGAAAGTTCATCTGCCACCAACACTACAAGAATTCTAAGCCAGAACGAAGTTACAATCAAGAATACATTTACCTCGGAGGAGGAGAATCCAGTTCCCAATTGACACGATGAGAGTGGACAAGGACATATGCCAGATTAAAGACTCGGAGAGAAAGAAGGTGAGAGAAAGGAGGGACAGGCAGTGGAGAAGGGAGGAGGTGACGAATCCCAGCAAAAAGCTGAAGGCTTTTAAAGGCTTTTAAAGGCTGCCTGTTACACTTAAAGCTTTACAATCGGTTTACAAAAAAAAAAAAAAAAAGGAAGGAAGGAAGGGGAAAGGAAGGAGAGGGTCGCCATTGCAGCGACCTTGGTTACTTCTTTGTTGTGTCTACAAGCCTCTTCTTCATAAACAATAATAACAGCGAGAGGAGAGGTTAGCAAGGACAAGAAGTCATGGAGGTGGAAGGATCGGAGGACTAAAAGAAGGAGAGAAGGATTTAAAGGAAAAGTGGGGGAAAGAAAAACAGGGATATGTCCAAGGAGGGTTATTGATAGTGAGAACTGCAGAGAGCACGTGTGGCGGTGGAAGGGCGAGTGACGAGAAGGCGGCAGTGACAGGGTGAGCAAGAGAGACAAAAAAAAAAGGACGGAGCTAAAGAAGAAGACAAGAACAGGAACACCTGCGAATACCAGCAAAAGCGGACGTCAAGGATAATAGGTGAACTATAGAGTCACGGAAGGGAACTAGAGGCATACAGGAGGGGGGAAGGAAAGACCAGTCACAGTCAAAATAAGCCACACAGTAGAAGAGAAGTAAGGCACAGGAAAGTAAAGGGGCTCTAGACTGAACTATTGATCCATCTAAAGTTTTACCAGGCAAATTAATTTAATTAAGTTAATCAATTAATTTACTGAAAGACTCATAAACTTAATATGAAATGCAAATATATAAACTGTATCTGTGGCATCATCATAGTTATTGAGAGCATCTATATCAATTGAATGATTAACTGGCTAAATGATGAATCGATTAATTGACTATAGATTAAATAAGTTTAGTCAGTAAAAAATTCAGTATAAATTCAGTATAAAATCTCAAAAGAAATAATCAAATAAAAAGGGATTTAAGAATATTAAAGAAGAGCTCAAAATGTCCGGCACAAGAGGAAAAGCTACACAAGGCTCAAGATTACAAACCAAAAGAGATTATCTTCCGGAGGAAATAGGCTTTAAAGAAATCTTATTGGAGATGCAGAAAATAGCTTTCAAGCAGGACAACCAATTTCAAGCTCTACATGAAGAAATCCAAAGTTTTAAACAAGAACTGAAAGAAGAAATGAAAATGATGAAGGAAGATTTAGAAAAGGTGAAGAAAGAAAATCAAAAGATGATCACATCACAAAGCAAGCTGGAGTATAGGGTAGAGAAACTCGAAAATTTAAATCTAAAATCTAAATTACAAATGGAAATGATGGAAAATAGGGAACTAGAGCAGGGGTCCCCAAACTTTTTAAGCAGAGGGCCGGTCCACAATCTTTCAGAGTGTTGAGGGGCCGAATTATCATTTGAAAAAAAATACAAACAAATTCCTATGCATACTGCACATGTCTTATTTGTAGTGCAACAACAACAACAACAAAAGAACAATACAATATTTAAAAATGAAAACAATTTTAACCAACATAAACCTATTAGGATTTCAATGAGATAGTCAAGTTAATTAGGATTGTTGTTGTTGTTGTGTGCCTTCAAGTCATGTCAGACTTTGGCTGAGCCTAAGTCTAAAATTATTTATTTATTTACTGCATTTATTTACTACATTTATATCCCACCCTTCTCACCCCGAAGGGGACTCAGAGCAGCTGTATGTACATACAATATATTATATTATTAGCATAACACAATATTAGCATTATATATTACTATATTGAACTATACCACTATACTATTATATAATATGTAATATATAACATATAATTAATATTATTATATGGTATTACTATTAGTATTATATTGTATAACATAAGATTATTATCAATATTATATTTATATACAATATATTATATTATTAAAACTGATATAAAAATATTATATTATAAAACTGAGGGCGGGGGCCAGGTAAATGACCTTGGAGGGCCGCATCCGGCCCCCGGGCCTTAGTTTGGGGACCCTTGAACTAGAGTATCAACTAAGAATCAGAAATCTTGAGGAATCTGCAAAGGAAGATCTCAGACGAATAATCACAGTTTTGTTAGCGGAACTGATGAACTCCAGTACAGAGGAAATAGACCAGGACGTGGACTACGGGATATTCAAAGAAAAATAAAACTCCAAGAGACGCAATAATACCTTTAAGTAGAAAGCATATTAGAGATGAAATTCTAAAGGAAAATGTGAAAAGATCAATATTTTACAAGGATAAAAAAGTGATTATCATGAAAGAGGTGTCACTGCAAAGTTTGGCCAGACGGAGAAAATATGCTTTTCTGACAGAAGAATTGAATAAAAGAAAAATCAAATTCAGATGGGAAAAGACAGAGGGAATTATGGTGACCTTCAAAGACACAAGATACTGGCTTAACACAGAAGAAAAAGCAAGTGCTTTCTATGAGACACATATGAAAGAGAAGACACAACCGTACACACCTAAAGACTATAGCAAACATGGAAAAGGAAAACAAAAGAATATGCAGGAAGAAAAACTGGAAGAGAGGGAGACAGATGGAGAAGATGAGGAACTTGAAGAGGAATGCAAACTAACTGCTGAAAAGGAAAGGGATCTTAAGAGATTGAGGGAGTTTTCACCAGAAAATTACCAATTATTGATGCCACAAGAGATGCTGCAGTGGGAGATGCCAGACAATTCACATGAATAAAGATTTAAAAATATACTCAAACAACATCAACGGGATTAATTCGCCAAATAAGAGGAGAAGAGTTTTTAATTATCTAAAACAAAAAAACTACGATTTATTGGCTTTAGAGGAAACACATATCACCAGTAGGCATACCAAACATCTGATACAAGAGCGATTAGGGAAAGCATATTATGCAGCAGTTAATGAAAAAAAACGAGGAGTAGTCATGTATATAAAGGAGTGGAGGCAAGCTTTCAAGGATATGGAGGGTAGATATATAGGAGTCATTATTGAAATAAAAAATAAAAAAAATTGGTGTGCAACATTTATTGCCCGAATGGCCCCAAACTTAATTTCATAAAGGACCTGAATAAAAATATAGAGCAACAAGAATTTGATGAGTTGCTAATTTTAGGAGACTTGGTGTGGTAGATGTAACAAAAGATAAATTGAAGAGTAATGGTAAACAAAAAAATGGGACTTCTAAATCGAGTCAATTACCCAAAAAAATTGTACAATATATGGAAGACTTAAACTTGACTGACATTTGGAGATATCATAATGAAACGCAGTGAGACTATACCTTCTTCTCCAGCAGGCACAAATCGTGGTCCCGCATAGATATGGCATGGGCAAGAAACCGACTAATGGTGAAGGTAAACAAGTTCAAAATACTACCTAGAATTCTATCTGACCACTGCACTTTAGAGTTCACAATAAGAGGAACGAATAGCTATCCAAGATGGCGCTTAAAGGAGAATTTACTAAAAAAAGAGAAAGATATAGAATTAAATAGAAAATTACTAAAGGAATAATTGGAAATAAATAAAGGTAATGAGACCTCCAAGAACACGCAGTGGGAAGCAATGAAAGCTGTAATGAGGGGATATCTCATACAACAGAATTCTCAAAAAATAGAAATAGAAATAAAGAAATGAAGGAAATTCTTGGAAAAATCAGCCAAAAAGAGGAACTATTCAAAAGAGAACCAACTAACCAAAAAGTAGGTTTAGAATTAGAAATACTTAAAAAAACAGTTACAATTATTGCAAATAGACAAAATAGAGAAGCAGCTAAAATTCATTAAACAAAACCACTTTGAAAATGCAAACAAGATTGGTAAATGGTTAGTCAAAAAAATAAAGGATAAAAGACAAAAGCAATATATTACAAAAATACAGAAAGACGGGATCACATATTTTGAGGAAAATAAAATAGCCGAACAATTTATACATTTCTATAGGGAACTATACCAAAAAGA
This sequence comes from Anolis carolinensis, assembly GCF_035594765.1. Lineage (NCBI taxonomy): Eukaryota > Metazoa > Chordata > Lepidosauria > Squamata > Anolidae > Anolis > Anolis carolinensis. The sequence goes on from NC_085841.1 coordinate 209,190,826, forward strand.
AGAAGTGTCTAAAGAACAAATAACAACATACCTATGTAACTTGAATCTACCAAAATTAACTGATGAACAAAGAAACTCCCTGAACGATCCAATTACGATTGCCGAAATTGATATGGCAATTAACAAACTAAAGAACAATAAAGCACCTGGACCAGACGGCTTCACGGCCATCTTTTACAAGATATACAAAGAAGAACTAAGCCCATTATTGAAAGACATACTTAATAATATTTTGGACAATAAAGAAATCCCTGCATCCTGGGAAGGAGCCAATATATCCCTGATACATAAAGAGAACACTGATCCAACTGAGATTAAGAACTACCGACCCATTTCTTTATTAAACCATGATTATAAGATTTTCACAATTATAATGGCAGAGAGATTGAAAGACTTCATGAGAGATTGGATCTCGGAAGAGCAAACCAGTTTCCTACCAAATAGACAAATAAAAGATAACATCAGAACCCTAATCAACACAATTGAATACTATGAGAAACATAATGAAAAACAGATGGCACTATTATTTATAGATGCAGAAAAAGCTTTCGATAAAGTTAATTGGGATTATTTAAAATTACTGTTAAATGAATTGGACATAGGATTCAAATTTTAAAATGCTATAGAAGCCATATATTTGAAACAAAGAGCGACACTAATAATAAATGGTCAAGAAAATAAGAAAAATATTCAAATTAACAGGGGGACTCGACAAGGGTGTCCATTATCACCACTATTGTTTATAATGATCATGGAAACGTTGGTGAGAGGTATAAATGAAGACAAAAATTTAGAAGGGTTAAAAATCAGGAGCCACAACTGCAAACTGAGAGTATATGCAGATGATGTAGTCTGTATTATCGGAAAACCGGTTAAGAAGATCAACATGTGGCTGGATAAGATTGAAAAATTCAGAAAACTAGCAGGTTTCACGTTAAATAAACAAAAAACCAAGATTCTAGTTAAAAATATGGATGGAAAATTAAAAGAAGATATACAGTCAAAATCAGGGATAAAAATAGAGAAAAAATTAAAATATCTAGAAGTGATAATGACATCTAGCAATGCAAAATTGCTGAAAAACAACTATGAACAACTTTGGATCAAGATAAAGCAAGATATGGAAAAATGGAAATATCAAAATTTTATCGCATAGCTATAATATAAATGTCCATTTTACCTAAATTACTTTTTCTTTTTCAAACACTACCGATAATTAGGAATGACCATCTTTTCAAAAAATGGAACGCCGATTTAACGAAATTTATATGGAAAAACAAAAGACCAAGAATAAAGCTAAAAATATTAATGGACAATAAGAAGAGAGGAGGATTGGATCTCCCAGACTTCAAATCATATTATGAAGCCTGTAGTCTGGTTTGGGTAAAGGATTGGGCTACATTGGAAAATACTAAATTGTTAACACTAGAAGGACATGATCTGCGCTCGGGATGGCATGACTACCTGTGGTATAACAAAAGGAAGACGGAGAAAAATTTCGGAGATCACTTCATTAGAGCAGCATTAATTAGGACTTGGGAAAAATATAAATTTAGACTATATGAGAAAACCCCATTATGGATCTCTCCAATTGAAGCGAAACATAAAAGAGAATTGGGCACAGAAAATTGGCTTACCTACCAACAAATTTTAAAGAAAACAGAAGAGAATGAATTGGTAATAAAAACACATGAAGAACTTAAGCAGGAACATCAAAAGATAACTTGGTTCCAATATTTTCAAATACTCCAATGTTATAAAGAAGATGCTAAAATAGATTTCAACCAAAAAAGGGGACCCTGGGAGATAGTTATGCAAAAGAAGAAAAATATCATTAAGATAATATATCAAACACTACTAAATTGGACGACGGAAGGAGAACAGGTTAAAGACTGCCAAGTGAAATGGGCAAAAGACTTTGGGTATAGTATAAATCTAAATAAGTGGGAAGAAATCTGGAATAAAAAATGAAATTTACTACAGCTACCGAAATACGAGAGAATTGGTATAAGATGCAATTCAGGTGGTACTATAGCCCAGTTAAAATAGCCAAATTTAGTAAATGGTCATCCAATAAATGCTGGAAATGTGGCAAAGAGATAGGAACTTTTTATCACCAATGGTGGAAATGCAAGAATGTCAAAAAGTACTGGAACAATATACATCAAATAACACAAAAAATATTACAAATTAAATTCTCACCTAAACCGGAAATGTACTTATTAGGCATAACAAGCTCGAAACTGAATAAAAATCAGGATAAAATGGTCTTTCTGATTACCACAGCAGCAAGATTAGTCCTAGCAAAAGTCTGGAAACAAAAAAGACTCCCTCCATGGAGGAATGAATCCTAAAATTATTAGACTTAATACAAATGGACGCCTTGACACAAAAGTTGAGAGATGGAAAAAAGAAAACGGATTGGACAGGCTACAGAGACTTTTTACAAAACAGCGGATATACATTTACATTAGATTTATCTGACGTATGACAGACAATATTCATAGAAGTGTGGACTGGATAATAAAATAGATGCGGAAAAACTTCAAAACTAATACTCTTCAGGAGGACAATGGGAAGTCGATAAATTTTAACCCACTGGGACAATGTGGGCCTTCCCCCCCCCTTCTCTGCTGTCTTTTCACCCACTTTACCTCCCCAGCATCTCTCTACACTACCCCCACGGTTTTGTTTTCCTCGCTTTCGCTGTAAAAATCACATAGAAAATAATAAAAATCTATATTTAAAAAAACTGTGGCATAGACACTGAGAACTGGGAAGCCCTGGCCCTTAAGCACTCTAATTGAAGGTCAGCTGTGACCAGCAGTGCTGCGGAGTTCGAAGAGGCACGAATGGAGGGCTTAAGGGAGAAACGTGCCAAAAGGAAGGAGCGTCAAGCCAACCCTGACCGAGACCACCTTCCACCTTGAAATTGATGTCCTCACTGCGGGAGAACATGCAAATCAAGAATAGGTCTCTTCAGCCACCTAAGAACCCATCCCAAGACACCAGAGATGGAAGACAATCGTCCTCGAACTACGAGGGATCGCCTAAGTAAGTACAATTGCCACCCTTTTTTCTGACAGGATCTTCATCTTTCACAGCAAGCTAGTAGGCAATATATAAACTAATCATCTTCATTCAGTGAATGATCTTACCACTTGAATGTGACCAGTCCAAAATCTGGCCATTTTGTCTTGTGCAGTGGTTGATAATTCAATTCAGATCAGTTTTTTTTTACAAGTAAAGAGAATAATTTAATGTTTTAAACCAGGGGTCCCCAAACTTTTTAAACAGGGGGCCAGTTCACGATCCTTCGGACCGTTAGAGGGCCGGACTATAGTTGGCCACCGAGCAATAAATAATAATAATAATAATAATAATAATAATAATAGCAATAATAATAAAAAAGAGGGTTGGAAGAGACCCTTTGGGCCATTGAGTCCAATCCCCTTCTGCCTTTGTGCACCAAAAGCACAAGCAAAGCACCTCTGACAGATGACCACCCAGCCTTAATGTTAATAATAATAATAATAATACAGTAGAGTCTCACTTATCCGACTTCCGCTTATCCGACACTCCGTATTATCCGACGCCATCTAGTGGCCAATTGGAAACATTGCATCTTTCACTCAATCCAAGGTGCGAGCTGTGGCTCTTTCCCTTTCGAAAAAACTGGAAGGAGGAAAGCGCATCTCGGGAAGGAAGGGGGGTGAATCATCCCATGGGGGGCCATTTATATGCGAGGGAGGGAGGGAGGAGGGGGAAAAAAGGAAACACATGGCTCTCCCTCCCTCTTTCTCTTGGTGCAGGCAGAGCCAAACCGGCCTTGTTTTCAAATCAATGGCTCGTGATTGGAAAGAAAGAATGGGGAGGGAGAGAAGCCAAAGCAGCGGGCCCGGGCTTGGGAAAGGGCCGCAGGCAAGACCAAGTCAGGGCTGGCGAGTGGGGCGGGGGCTGGCTGCCTTCTGTCATCTCCTTACCTGGGTGGGTGGGTGGGCGGGTGGAGGACCCCCCTTTCCTCCTGCACACACACACATTTTGCTCCAGATCCCCCCCTCTCTCTCCTTCTCCCTTCCTTTTTCTCCCCCACGCACTCTCTCTTCCTCCTCCTCCTCCTCCCTCTTCTCCCTCTTTTACCCTTGTCAGCCTTGCAGCAACTTGCACTTCTGGCTTACTCCTCCTCCTCTTTTAACCCAAGCAAGAATCATTAGAGGCATAGCACCCTAGAAACACAAGAGACCCCCTCCTCCCTTCAGAGGCTCTCCAGTCCAGCCCCTTCTGCCAGGCTGGAAGGCACAAGCCAAACCCTCCTCCTAACACAGAGCCACCCAGCTCCAGGTGAGATTCTGGAGACAGTTGACCAATATCAAATATTTAGCAAATTTTTGTTTCCCAGTGTTGCCATTGCTCTGCTCAATATGGGATTCTAGAGATGATTAATCTACAGTATATCAGTGTGTTCCCAGCTTCCAGGGGTTTTGTATTTCAAACATGATGTTTTGATGCTTAATTTGTAAAACCATAATGTAATTTGACATTTAATAGGCTTTTCCTTAAACCCTCCTTATTATCCAACATATTCGCTTATCCAACGTTCTGCCGGCCCGTTTATGTTGGATAAGTGAGACTCTACTGTAATAATAATAATAATAATAATAATAATAATAATAATAAAGAGGGTTGGAAGAGACCCTTTGGGCCATTGAGTCCAATCCCCTTCTGCCTTTGTGCACCAAAAGCACAAGCAAAGCACCTCTGACAGATGGCCACACAGCCTTAATGTTAATAATAATAATAATAATAATAATAATAATAATAATAATAATAATAATAATAATAAGGGTTGTAAGAGAAGAAGAGACCCCTTAGGTCATTTAGCCCAACCCCCTTCAGCCCTTGTGCCGTGGGGGCCGGATAAATAGCTTCGATGGGCCGCATCCGGCCCCCGGGCCTTAGTTTGGGGACCCCTGTTTTAAACATTCAAATGGGGGCAACCGCAAACTGAAGAAAATTTGCCCAGGGACTATGTGTATGGCTTGTCCTAGGTGAGGTTGCTCTTTTTCTGAAAGACCAGCTGTGTGGCTTGGAATGGTTCTTGGCCCAGCTCTGTCACTCAGTACCTAAGAATGGCTTTCATTAATTTCAACTGGTACAGCAGGTGAAAGTGTTCCTGCGCAGGAATAATTTGGTCACAATGGTTCAGGCTCATATAGTCTTCCAAGTGCATTACTGTAGTTCATGAAATCATTTAATATTATATGTTAGGCATCCCTTATCTGGAATTTTGAAATCTAAAGTCAAACAGTTTCCACATGTCTGGCTGATATAGTGACATTTTGGCTTGCTGATGGATTAGTGATACCCAAACTTTGTTCCATGCACAGAATTATTAAAAATATTGTGTATCCAATTACCCTCAGACTATGTACATATAAAAAGTATATAAGAAATATAAATAAATTTTGTGTTTAGACTTGAGTCCCATTTCCAAGATATCTCATTTTGCATATGCGAGTACTCCAAAATCCAAATAATAGAACACGTCTGGTCCCAAATATCCCAAATAGATAAGGGATACTTAACCTATATTTTAATAGTTCACTTTTAATTATGGCTATGTATTTTATTCTTTTTACTCTACTTGTACAACATCTGTCCTTCATATGCTGTGAATGTATAGTGGTTTTAAAGCAAAAGCAGAAAGGGGGAAAGAATCTCAGCCTCCTGTAATTGCAACTAGAATCAATCTAACATGAACAGAGGTACATTCTTGCTGCCTCTCCTTTCCTTTTAGTTCCTACTCAGCTGTAATCAACTCTGTTATCACATATCCTACTGCCCACATTCTTCTAGATCAGGGGTCCCCAAACTAAGGCCCGGGGGCCGGATGCGGCCCTCCAAGGTCATTTACCTGGCCCCCACCCTCAGTTTTATAATATAATATTTTTATATCATTTTAAATAATATAATATATTGTATATACATATAATATTCATCATAATATTATAATGTTATACAATATAATACTAATAATACCATATAATAATATTAATTATATGATATATATTACATATAATATTACAGTATAGTGGTATAGTTCAATATAGTAATATTTAATGCTAATATTGTGCTGTGCTAATAATATAATATATTGTATGTACATACAGCTGCTCTGAGTCCCCTTCGGGGTGAGAAGGGCGGGATATAAATGTAATAAATAAATGTAGTAAGTGAATAAATAAATAATTTTAGACTTAGGCTTGCCCAAAGTCTGAAATGACTTGAAGGCACACAACAACAACAATCCTAACTAACTTGACTATCTCATTGGCCAGAAGCAGGCCCACACTTCCCATTGAAATCCTGATAGGTTTATGTTGGTTACAATTGTATTCATTTTTAAATATTGTATTGTTCTTTCATTGTTGTTGTTGCTTTGCACTACAAATAAGACATGTGCAGTGTGCATAGGAATTTGTTGGTTTTTTGGGTTTTTTTTCCAAATGGTAATTCGGCCCTCCACAGTCTGAAGGATTGTGGACCGGCCCTCTGCTTTAAAAGTTTGAGGACCCCTGTTCTAGATACTTTTGTTACAACCAGATTGTTGAGATGTCAAAAAGATCAATGTATAACAGCTAAGAAATACATTATATCCTACAGGTTTCTGATTTTTATGAAGATACTGCCCGCGCCTACCAGCTGTTTGCAGAGCAGCGCCTCTCTCTGCATTTTTATTGTTTATTGCAAAATTGTCATTAGGGGGGAAAGGTACACCCTGCTCATATCAAAAGAAACCACAGTGGTTTACAACAATAAAATCCAAGCATATAATTATAATAAATTCATAACCACATCAAAGCAACAATACAAAGACAATAATAAAAACATAAACAGCAGCATAAAAAAGCAAATTAATCAGCCATATAATCCCACCACACCCCAAAACCAACAACAGATTACAAAAAATCCAATGCAATAACAAGAGAAAAACCAAAGCAGACCTCTCCAAAGCGTTATTTAATGTCTTGAGGATAGAGCAAGAGGTTTATCTAGAAGTCTATACTAGACTCCTGGATAAGCCTCTTGCTGGCTGCTTTTACTGTACTGCTTTTATGGCACCTAGCAGTCTATATATCATACAGGCAGATTCTTCCCCTGGTACTTTGCTTCCTCTCCTGCCTGTTATTAGCACTTTAGCAGCATAGGAAAGTATGTGGTTAGTGAGTTGAAGGCTTCTATTGAAAGGAGAAGAAGGACAACGCTGTACAGTTCTTTTCTCCACCATGGAAATCTTGGTGCCATGAGAGCTACTAATTTCATGGAAATTCCAGATAAAAAACAAGATATTTAAATATAGTATCAGCTTTCTGGTGGCAAAGTGCGCCAAAGCACTGAGCTGCAGACCGAAAGGTCCCAGGTTCCAGCCCCGGGGAGCGTAGTGAGCGCCCGCTGTTAGCTCCAGCTCCTGCCAACCTAGCAGTTCGAAAACATGCCACTGTGAGTAGATCAATAGGTACCGCTCAGGCGGGAAGGTAACGGTGCTCCATGCAGTCATGCCGGCCACATGACCTTGGAGGTGTCTACGGACAACGCCGGCTCTTCGGCTTAGAAATGGAGATGAGCACCAACCCCCAGAGTCAGACATGACTGGACTTAACGTCAGGGGAAAACCTTTACCTTTACCTTTTATCAGCTTTCCTTTTTCTGCTATTTTAAAGCACAAGTCCAAGCGACAACACAATAATCACTTTGTCAAAGACAAAGACAAAGTTACCTGGAAAAGGCATTTCTATGTAAGGCTACTATAGTAATAATTATGGATAGCCAGCTATAGTTAAAGAGCTGGTAGATGAAACCTTTATTAAGGATCAGGGCAAGTATTGTATTACAACAGGCCCACATATTACACATATATTGAAGCGATGCTCCTACGCCATCAACTCCGCTGGACTGGCCACATTGTCCGAATGCCCGATCACCACCTCCCAAAGCAGTTGCTCTACTCCGAACTCAAGAACTGGAAACGTAATGTTGGTGGGCAGGAAAAGAGATTTAAAGATGGGCTTAACGCCAACCTTAAAAACCGTGGCATAGACACTGAGAACTGGGAAGCCCTGGCCCTTGAGCACTCTAATTGGAGGTCAGCTTTGACCAGCAGTGCTGCGGAGTTCGAAGAGGCACGAATGGAGGGCTTAAGGGAGAAACGTGCCAAGAGGAAGGAGCGTCAAGCCAACCCTGACCAGGACCGCATTCCACCTGGAAACTGATGTCCTCACTGCGGGAGAACATGCAGATCAAGAATAGGTCTCTTCAGCCATCTACGGACACCCCCCCCAAGATGGAAGACAATCATCCTCGAACTACGAGGGATCGCCTAAGTAAGTAAGTAAGTAAGTACATATTACACGAAAGATCCTTCACATAATCTGGAACTCTATTTTCTCACCTGAAATGAGCAATGTCTTGAGCCTCCACCGAAGCATATCACAGAACTGCTCCGGAAGACCTAGAAAATTCCCAGAGAAGTGCTTTCTCTATGCCTCCAGTGTGATTTTATGGTCAACTTCAAGGGGAACTTCCAGCAGATGTTGCTGATGCTGGTTTTAACTCTATCTCACCTTTCTTCCAATAATGAGACTCAACAACAAATAATACATATTACAAACAATATAGAAATTTCAGTAAAGTATTAATATAAAGTTCTTAAAACAGTTTATAACATTAAAATATCATTTTTTGGAGCCCCCGGTGGCACAGTGTGTCAAAGCGCTGAGCTGCTGAACTTGTAGACCGGAAGGGGAGCGGAGTGAGCACCTGCTGTTAGCTCCAGCTTCTGCCAACCTAGCAGTTTGAAAACATGCAAATGTGAGTAGATCAATAGGCGGGAAGGTAACAGAGCTCCATGCAGTCATGCCGGCCACATGACCTTGGAGGTGTTTACAGATAACACTGGCTCTTCAACTTAGAAATGGAGATGAGCACTAGCCCCCAGAGTCGGACACGACTGGATTTAACGTCAGGGGAAGCCTTTACCTTTACCTATCATTTTTTTTAAATGACTATCCACAAATTTTAATTAGGCTCTTCTGTGCATTTTGAGCAGGTAGAGGTAAGAAATCTGCAGTTTCAGAAGGATTGCAATATCTGTTGATGAAGAAGGAAAGCCTTTGAAAAATATTGGAGTGTGAAATAGTGATTTTTCTCCTCCTCTGTTGTTCAATTGGTTGGAGGGCAATTTGTATGAAATTATCTATTATTTGATAGAAGTGCTTCCAAGAAAGGGAAAATGCAAAATTTCAGAAAGATAAATGCATTATGCTTAAGAAAAAAACATACAGCATTTTAAATAGGAAAGCTTGGTGTCTTGGGAAGAATAACCATCCCACAGTCCTATCCTTTCCATCGCATACTGTCTGAATGTGCTGCTCAATTCATAATTGTTGTAGTCTGGCAAGCATCAGAGGATATTTCTGGATGTTCAGAGGATGAGGGGGATGATGGGCTTCCAAGTGAAGAGTCTGTGAGTGTTCGGGGGGGGGGGGGGTTGCAAGAAGATGAGGCTAATGTTTTGAATTCCTCAGCTCGTTCCCAGGCAACAGGGGAAAATGAAAGTACCAGTTCCCTTGAAAAAAGGCCTTGGGAAGATGAGGAGGTTTCAAGGGAGTGTAACTTAGACCTGAGAACGCAGGGCATAAAAAGCAGGCAAACTAGATATTCCCAGAGGATTTGAGATAAGACATTGAAGTCCAGATGTGTTCAACATGATGTCATGGGTATCTGTATGAGTTTAAATTAAGTGGTTTGTCTTCAGATCTTTCAGAGGAGACAACATTATTAATGGGAATCGGTCTCCTGTTCATGCTTCCAAGTTCATATGGCTCCTGTATTGTCAAGATTAATCTTTTCATGTTCCTGTTTATGCCTATGTACCTTGGAGAGATTCCTGTTTTCATGTTCAAGAATATACCTTTGGATTAACTCTGTGATTTTAGACTCCATTTTTGGAGTCTATTGAACTGCTATTGAACTTTGGCTTCTTTTGTATATTGCATTTTATATCCTGACTGTTTCTTTTGGATTTGCCCCTTTCCCCCTATTATATACTTTCTGCAATAAACATTTTATTATTAAATCATTGGACCCTGTTGTGGTGCATGGTGAAAGGGTGTTTCAGTGTCAGGGTGAAACAATAATAGGGATAGACATTGCTGTAGTTCCTTGCAGGATCATCACTCTTGTGAAGGGAAAATAATAACTCCTATTACTGTTCCACCATTTAAAAACCTCTCTTCAGCTTAGCTTCCTGAATGCAGGTTTGGTTCTCATTAGAGAAAAGTTTATTCTAGTTCAGGATCTTAAATCTGGTATGAAGTAGCTTGATTTGGATCTAGACCTAAAATGCATTTTAAATCTAATCTAGTAACTCTCTAGTGACTGTTTGAGGAGTCATTACAATGAATGCCATATCCAGAATCACCCTTTTTATTTTTCATTGCTATCAAATATTGCTGGTGGACATACATCCTATCCTTTTCAACCAAGAGGCACATAAAAAGAAGCAGAAGTCATCCCTTTTTTCTAATGTTTTTCTCCATTTTTTAGTAGAGTTCATGTTGCCAAGTAGACTGTTTAGATTTGCAGGCACATTTCATGAAACCTTGGCTAAACATGTGCTGATCGATTGAAATTAGTGGTTAAGGGTCAAGAACAGAGTTTGTATCTATATATCTATGGTGATAGATAGGTTAGTTCCTCCTTCTGAAGACAGCTAGTAGTATGTCCCCCCCTTGTTTGGAGTCACTTCTTTCCCAAATTAGTTTCCTGTGTTTTATTATTTAGCTTAAAAAAAACCCTCAAGGTTGACATGGATTAGGATTGAGAGGATGATAGTCCTTGGAAATCCCTGCTCTCCATTTAAATTTTAATGTTTCTATCATTTGTTCCTCTGTAAATTAACAGCCATGTCAGTGTGTTGGGTTTCTTTTCTGAAGTCAAGACTTTAAATTTAATTCAATAGTCTAGATTTACAGCTATTCTATATTTCACAAGGCAGAATCAATAATGTGACTGAAGTGAAGAAGATAAAAATTTATGGTATCTTGCAATTTAATGGTTGAAAAGATGCAATTGGAGAGATCATAAATTGTGAAGGAGTTTATGCTTCATTGCTCCTGATTCAGTGCTTGCTGTTAGGACTTGATTTGTGACTATTCACAAGGTGTGATTAATGGTGTGATCGATGCTTGCTTTAGTGCAGTAAAGCAGTTGTAATGCTCTTCATTGGAATAAATAAAATAAATTGACTGAAGCTTTATAAAAACTGTGTAACATTTAAAATCTAAAATGTCATTTCCCCCCTCTTACAATTTAGGTTTCTTCAAGGCAGTTTCCACCTACAACACATTATTCATAGTCATTCTTTTTTTCTTTTCTTTTTTTTTGCCCCCTCTTTCTGGATATTATAGAAATCCACGTGGGTTTGGATTAGCTTTATGCAAAGCTCACTGAAGAGGAAAAGGGGAGAAAAAAGGAGGGTGGGAGAGAGGATAGGAAAGGACTGGTTGGAGTTTATGAAATTGTGATGACTACGTTTGCCATCTTCTGAATCTACCTCTCTATCTCCTAACATCTGAAGGCTGAGTATGTCCCATGCTAGGGATTCTTCCCCTGAAAAAGTAGACAAAATAATAGCTTCTATTGTTCCTAAATGGAATGGCTGTGTAATTGGCCCTGTAGCAGAAGCAATGGAAATGTGCAAAGCATTTTAATAGCCTCTCACTAGTTTGCATAATCTGGTGCTGTTTTATTCTCTCCTGTTCAAACAGAAAGAAAAATATTTTTTTAGAAAACCTAAAGGCAGAAAAGGAGTGGTGTTTTGATTTAGCAATTTTCTTGATTTTTAAAAAGAGAATCTATTAAATGCAGAAAAGATCACAAAGACAGGCATCTCACAAAAGTTATTTCTGCTCAACACCTTTTGAAATGAATAGGTGTTTCTATGGATAGGCATCATGTAAAGATGTGCCACTCGGTTAACATTTATATATCTATAGGATGGTTAGGGTTATGCCTTAACATCCTCAAGGCACCCTGTGTTGTCTAATCTTGAAAACTAATCAGTGTCCATCCTGGTTAGTATTTGGATGGGAGAGTGCCTAAGAAAGGAGCAGTTCATTCATAGTATTAGGACAGTCACTTAGTACAAGGACAGTTGGATCTCAAGAGAAGTTACTTATCTTTTGCTTATGGGCTTGAAATTTTATAACCCGTCTTTTCAGGCCCGTAGCCAGGATTTTGATTTTTTTTTGGGGGGGGGGGGGGGAGGGAGACTGAGTGAGAGAGGATCTACCCTAGCAAACAGAGACATTTGCCTCCACCTTGTGGAGGGCGCCACAGGCAAATCCTGGCTCCGCTAGGAAGGCGTTCTGTGCTTTGAAGACCAGAGAAGAGGCGCCCGCTTCTCTGGTCTGCAGGGCGCCCGCTTCTATGGGCTGCAAAGTTCCCAGAAACTGCTTCCTGTCGAGGAGAAAGCCCTTTCTCAGAGCTTTGCAGCCTACAGAAGCGGACGGCCGCTTCTATGGGCTGGAAAACTCCCAGAAACTGCTTCCTGACGAAAAGGAAGCCCTTTCCCGGAGCTTTGCAGCCCACAGAAGCGGACACCCGCTTCTATGAGCTGGAAAGCTGCCAGAAACTGCTTCCTCCCCTCCCTCCCTCAACCGCGCATGTGCTCCCTGGGCCCTGCTCGTCTGCATGGATAGAGGACAGAGGGAAGAAGGGAAGGGAAGAAGGAAGGGGGGGGGAGAGAGAGAGAGAGGAAGAGGAGGAGAAGGTAGGCCAGGGCATGCCTCTGAGCATGGGCAGAGGGGGAGGGAGGTACTCTTTGGGGCCTGGCCACTCCACCTGGGACACTCCACCTTCACCCCCACTTCCTGCCATAGAGCACTCCCTGCCAATCATATATATGCATTTCAAAAGTATGGCATTTTCTCTGTTTTGACTCAGGCCCCTTCTATAATAAGGATAATAATAATAATGATATAATAATAATATAATGTATAATTATAATATATATAATAATATAATATAATAATATATAATAATATAATATAATAATATAGTATATAATGGGTCGACCGGGCAGTGGGGATATCCAGTTGCCTACCCTGGATGGTGAGGCGCTATGCCCGTCATCATTGGTAAAGAGTCTGGGAGTCCTTTTGGATCCTCTGCTGACGATGGAAGCCCAGGTCTCCGCCATTAGTAGAACCACCTTTTTTCACCTGCGGCAGGCTAGACGGTTGGTCCCCTATCTGTCAAGGGATGACCTAGCTACAGTGATCCAGGCCACGGTCATCTTAAGGCTGGACTACTGTAACGCCCTCTACATTGGCCTTCCTTTGTCGGTGATCCGGAAGCTCAAGTTGGTACAAAATGCAGCTGCTCGACTTCTTGAGATGTCATATAATACCAATCCGATGAGATGTCATATAATACCAATCCTACTACAGCTGCACTGGTTACCAATTGAGCACCGGATCAGTTTCAAAGTGAGGGTGCTTACCTTTAGGGCCTTACATGGTCTAGGGCCAATGTACCTGAGGGACCGCCTCACCCCTTACCAACCCCAGAGATCCCTCCGTTCGGAGGACCAAGATCTATTGGAAGTTCCCAGTTTTAAGACCTTGCGCCTAACAGCAACTAGACATAGAACTTTTACATCAGTGGCGCCTTCACTCTGGAACATTCTGCCGCCTGAAGTTCGTGCCTTGTGGGACTTATCAGTCTTCCGCAGGGCATGTAAGACACACCTGTTTCGGCAGGCTTTTGATCTCCGCTATTGCTGTTTTTAAATTGCTTAGATTTTAGCTGTTTTTGTAAGCCACTCCGAGCCCTGGGGGAGTGTTTTTAAGATCTTTAAAAAAAGATATTTTAATGATGTTTTTAAATTCTTAGATTTTAGCCTTTCTTGTAAGCTGCCCCAAGCCCTAGGGAAGTGGCGGCATATAAGTTTAAATAACAAATAAATAAATAAATAAATATAATAATAATATTACCATAAAAATAAAACAACAACAACAATAATAAAACTTTATTTTTATTCCACCCTATCTCCCTGCAGGGACTCTTGATTTTATATTATAATATAATAACACCATATAATATTATATAGAATCATAGAATCATAGAATCATAGAATAGTAGAGTTGGAAGAGACCACATGGGCCATCCAGTCCAACCCCCTGCTAAGAAGCAGGAAATCGCATTCAAAGCACCCCCGACAGATGGCCATCCAGCCTCTGCTTAAAAGCCTCCAAAGAAGGAGCCTCCACCACGGCCCGGGGGAGAGAGTTCCACTGTCGAACAGCCCTCACAGTGAGGAAGTTCTTCCTGATGTTCAGGTGGAATCTCCTTTCCTGTAGTTTGAAGCCATTGTTCCGTGTCCTAGTCTGCAGGGCAGCAGAAAACAAGCTTGCTCCCTCCTCCCTATGACTTCCCTTCACGTATTTGTACATGGCTATCATGTCTCCTCTCAGCCTTCTCTTCTGCAAGCTAAACATGCCGAGCTCTTTAAGCCGCTCCTCATAGGGCTTGTTCTCCAGACCCTTAATCATTTTAGTCGCCCTCCTCTGGACGCTTTCCAGCTTGTCAACATCTCCCTTCAACTGTGGTGCCCAAAATTGGACACAGTATTCCAGGTGTGGTCTGACCAAGGCAGAATAGAGGGGGAGCATAACTTCCCTGGATCTAGACGCTATTCCCCTATTGATGCAGGCCAGAATCCCATTGGCTTTTTTAGCAGCTGCATCACATTGTTGGCTCATGTTTAACTTGTTGTCCACGAGGATTCCAAGGTCTTTTTCACGCGTACTGCTGTCAAGCCAGGCGTCCCCCATTCTGTATCTTTGATTTCCATTTTTTCTGCCGAAGTGAAGTATCTTGCATTTGTCCCTGTTGAACTTCATTTTGTTAGTTTTGGCCCATCTCTCTAGTCTGTCAAGATCGTTTTGAATTCTGCTCCTGTCTTCTGGATATTATATAATATATAATATCATAATATAGTATAACAGTTTAATAATAATAATAATAATAATAATAATAATAATAATAATAATATAATGGTAATATTATAATAATATAATGTATAATACTATAATATCATAATATTATATCATTTATAATAATATAATAACGATATAATATAACAATGTGATAATATAATGGTAATATTATAATAATAAAATAATAAACCTTTATTTATATCCCGCTTTTCTCTCATAAAGGGACCCAAAGCGGCTTCCAGCTTGTTATAATGCAATTAAATGCAAAATAAAACCAACAACAATCAACAACAAATGCAATATAAAATCAACATCAATCAACAATAAGCAATTAGTAACACATAAATAGAATCCTACAGTTGGAAGAGACCTCGTGGGCCATCCAAGTCCATTCAGCCAAGAAGCAGGAAAATCTCATTCAAAGCACCCCCGACAGATGGCCATCCAGCCTCTGCTTTAAAGCCTCCAAAGTAGAAGCCTCCATCACACTCCAGGGCAGAGAATTCCACTACTGAACAGCTCTCACAGTGAGGAAGTTTTTCCTGATGTTCAGGTGGAATCTCCCCTCCTGAAGTTTGAAGCCATTGTTCTGAGTCCTAGTCTGCAGGGCAGCAGCAAACAAGCTTGCTCCCTCCTCCCTATGACTTCCCCTCACATATTTATACATGGCTATCATGTCTCCTCTCAGCCCTCTCTTCTGCAGGCTAAACATGCCCAGCTCTGGATTATATGGCAGTGTGGAATCAGATAATCCAGTTCAAAGCTGATATTGTGGATTATCTGCCTTGATATTCTGGGTTATACAGCTGGGTGAAAAAGTAGGCAAGGATTAAAATCACCGCATTGCAGCCAGGGCTAGCAGAGCATGGGTCACTTAAAACCAACAGACAGGTTTGTAGCAAGACTTATCATTAAACATACCTGATCATTAAACATGACTTCTCTCTTTGTACAGAGACACACAGCATCTTCCAAAAACCAGTTTATCCATCCCTTCTGCCTCTTCTTTCTTTCTCTCTCTCTTTGGGGACATCTACACTGTAGGATTAATGCCGTTTGACCCCATTTTAACTGCTGTGGCTCAATGCTATGGAATCAATTGAGCTGTGGTTTGATGAGATCCCAGTACTCTTTGGCAGATTATTATTATTATTATTATTATTATTATTATTATTATTATTAATAATAATAATAATAATAATGTCTTGTCAACGGCTTTCATGGCCAGAATCACTGGGTTGCTGTGAGTTTTCCGAGCTGTATGGCCATGTTCCAGAAGCATTCTCTCCTAACGTTTCGCCCACATCTATAGCAGGCATCCTCAGAGGTTGAGGTCTGTTGGAGACTGGGGAAGAACCTATAGCCCAAAAAACCTACAGCAATCCAAAAAATACACTGCTTTCTCAAAATCTTAATTCCCCCCATTAGTGTTTCTTTGTATTGACTCTGGCTTTCTTAAGTTTTAATTTATATTTATTTTACTCTTGGTAACTGAGGGTGATATATACGTTTTAGGACCGAAGTACCATAAAAGTACCAACTCCCATCTGATTTTGGAAGCTAAGCAGAGTCAGCCATAGTTAGTACAGTAGAGTCTTGCTTATCCAGCCTTCATTTAGCCAATGTTCTGGATTATCCAACGCAGTTGGCCTCCCGCCTGGATCCACAGCTATTTCTTTAGGCAGCAAGGACTGAAGTTTTTACGGATTTAACTCCTGACAATGTTGTTACTGCAAGTTTATTTTATGCAATGCTATCTTTATTTGCAGTCAATTTGTTAATAGCCAATGTTTTTGTAGTCAATGTTTGGTGCTAAATTCGTAAATATAGTAATTACTACATAACATTACCATGTATTGAACTGCTTTTTTCTGTCAATTTGTTGTAAAAACATGTTTGGGTGCTTAAAAATCATAATGTAATTTGGCATTTAATAGGCTTTTTCTTAATCCCTCCTTATTATCCAACACTTTTGCTTATCCAACACTTTTATTTTTCAGTAAAAGGGGGGGGGGAGGACACTTATATTTTCTCATATACACTCTATCTATCTAGTATGTCCACAGATGTAGTCCCACATATTGCTATTGATACACACATAGACATTCTATATCTACACACATTATATATCCACACACACATGTAGACCCACATGCACACATGTGCATACTGTGTTAATAATAATAGTGTATTATTGTGAATAATAATATATTATTCATAATTGTCTCATGTACTGTCTTATTAGTATTATGAATATGAATATAGTACTACTATTAGAATGTGTTAATAATAATAGTATATTGTTGTTGTGATATATTATTAATATTTATGCACATATTATTAGTTTTATTATTTTTTTGAGTGATTGGTTTGGGAGGGGCGCCAAAATATCGGGGGGGGGCCTCCAAAATTCTGTTTGCCTATTCTTGAAAATTACCTAGGACCGGCTCTGCTAGCAAACCTTTTGTATTGTTATCCCAATACCCCCATGCATATGGGATATATTGAGCATGGTGATCAGATCATGATATGAATAAACATAACAGTTTAAATAATAAATATTATTTATTTACTTTCATTAACAAAATGTTTAGGATACTTTTTGGCTTTTTTTTTTTTTTTTACTTTACAGCAACAGTCTTCTTTCTTCTCCCTGGCCATTTTGTCAATTACTTTTTCTAGTTTGATAGTGATGTCCTAATGAATGGAAATCATTGCTAGTCCACTAAGTCTCTGGTCTGTCATTAAACTTCTAGATCAGTGGTTCCCAAACTTATTTGGCCTACCGCCCCCTTTCCAGAAAAAATATTACTCAGTGCCCCCTGGAAAGAGGGGCGTGGCTTAGAGGGGTGGCCGTGGCTCCTGCTCAAGAGTGCGGGCCTGAGCCTCTCCCCTAGTCCAAGATGCAGAGCTGGGAGGGGGAGGGGGAGGTAGGCAGGGCCACAAATGGGCAGCCAGGACTGGGATGAGCGGAGTTACAAGCTCTGAGGCAGGACTGAGCTTCTATCCCTGTCCTGCGGCACCTGCCAGGACACAGGGGGGCAGGGCTAGAGGAGGGGGTGGGGCCTTTTCCCAAGTGCCTGACAGGGCTGAACCTCTATAACTCACCCCCGTGTTCTAACAAGTGCCTCAGGGGAGGTATACAGACAGGTTCAGCCTTGGGAAGAGGCCTTGCCCGTAGCCCCACCCTTTAGTCATAAAAGGCCTCTCAGGAGAGGTATAGAGGCTCAGTCCTGTCTCGGGTTCTTGGAAGGAGGCCCTGCCCCCTTCCCTAGCTCCGCCCTCTGTGTCCCAACAATTGCTTCAGGAGAGGTATAGATTCTCAGCCCTGTCTTGGGCTCTTGGGAAGAAGCCACACCCACTCCTCTAGCTCCGCCCCCTGTGTCCTAACAGGTGCCTCATGTGCTCAGCCCTGTCTCTGACACTTGGGAAGAGGCCCCACCCCTCCCCTGGCCCCACCCCCATGTCCTAATAGGTGCCATCACCGCCCCCCTGGATGGCTGCAGCGCCCACCAGGGGGTGGTAGTGCCCACTTTGGGAATCACTGTTCTAGATACACTTTTCACTCTTTTCATGGTTGAAAACGATCTTTCCACACTGCATGTGGTTACTAGTAGAGTAGCTAACACAGTCAAAAGTTTCATCAGCCAGAAAGTCACTGTCACTAAACTGGAACTGATTGAAATGATCACATTCTGTATTTCGGGACTTATGTATGTAGCATTCTTGCTGCAGTTAATAACATGTCCTGAGAATTGGGGGGGGGGGGGTGAACCCCCTCCAGCCCCCCCCCCCCAGGCTACTTGCCTGCATCTTTTATTGTTCTTTGTTCCTAGTTCCCAGAAGGTCAATATTGGTGGTGACCTCTGTCCACATCAAAATCCCTCAATACGATCTTAACTGAAAACATCTCAGACAGAATGTAGGATGCTAACAAATATCACAATTTTCCTTCTGTGTGATTTTTAAGAACAACATACCATATATACAGGCAGTTCCCAGGTTACAAACATTTGACTTTCTGAATATTTTTGTCCCATCCTTCCAGCTCCTGTGCCATTTGTTGGCCCTGTACCAAGGCTGCTACAGTAATATGTGAATCCCAGCCAGCTTACATAACAACATATATGTTAAAAACTTTTTGTGCAAGTGTGAGTAAGTGATACTGAAAATGGCTATGCTAAAGCTTCCTCCTTGCTTGCTAGAATAGGGGAAGTTATAGTTTTCCAAACCCATGTTTTGCAATAAAGGTTAGCAGGTCAGACACAGCAGGCATTCCTGCAGATCTATATTCTTGTGCCCAGTTTGCTCTTAATTTTATCTCCACTACAAAGAGTTGGAGACGACTAAACGACTGAGCATCAGCAGCTAAAATGATTTGTTCACATTTCAAATACAAAAACCAACTCAGAAGATACACCAGCAGGATGCTTCTCCTCAGCAGGCTTATTCTTCAAAGGTATATGTATAATTTTAAAGTTTAAATATGAGCTTCAGTAAAAGGAAAATAAACAAGGTTAACATGATACCTTTTACTCAGTGACTTTCATCTCCTGGGTGAAAAAATTCTGCCTGCAAAACCACAGAATATGGAACTAGGGAGATACTTTTCAGCTTGAATCTTATAATTACCTCCTTTGGAGGCAATGAGCAGCAAAGAATGGCACCTTTTTTGTTATAGGAATGAGAACTTTGGGATATCCCATGCTCCCACATTGAGTACTATATTAATGTTGCTCTAATTTTAATCCATTTTTATCTCGTGTTCATGCTTTATGTTTTAAGGCACTGACAAATGCCATTTGTAAGCCGGCTTAGGTCCCCCTCGGGGTAAAGAAAGGTTGGGTATAAATAAGGTAAATAAATAAATATTGTTTTATTCATTTATATTTCACCTTTTCACAATAAAGGGACTCAAGGTGGTATACACATTATTTAAACCAGTGCAGATTAAAACTGTAAAAATATTAGTGAAAAGGTATATAAATATAAGAGTTATTTTAAATTACAAGTAAAGGATCAATAGAATTAAAACAATTTAAAATTAATTTTTTTAAAAATTAAAAAAAACACACAGCTCACCACTTAAAGCCCATCAGAACAATTCTTGAAAGCCTGACAGAATTACAGAATTAGGATTTTCCATACCACTTGTTGTGGGGTGTCTCCTTGCCTTCTTCATTCTTTCTTCCTTTCTTTAAAGCCAAAATTTTCTTCTTTCCTTTTATACTAAAATCCAACTGTGTAGCACACTTGTAGCTTCTCTGAAAGGTTACTTGCACTCTGGAAAGCTTTCCAAAAGTTCTAATGATGCAATGTTCAGGAGTGTCCCAGACCCTGACCTCCAAGGCTCCTGAGAGTTGTGAAGCACTCTAGTGCCATGGCTCTAGGGTGATGTAGAGAATACCACCATAGTGCTTCTGTGAGGTTTCTTGTAGCCTCTCAGGGATGGCATGCAGTGACTGTGTGAGATGGATTTTTTTCTAAAGAACTGAAAAAAAGTTGAGTTTTAAGAAAAGAGAAGGAAAAGATAAGAAATGGGAACTAGGCTTGTGCAATTCGGCTAGAGGGTGATCTGTTTTTGGTATTCAAATTTCATTGGGCACCTAGATCCATTTTTGGTAGCCTCCCAAAAATCAGCTAATAGAAAAATCTGTTTTCAGCTAAGCAGCTGAAAGATCCGGGAAGATCAAGCCTGGATTTGAGGAATGGAGTTAAGGAAGCAACTCTTCCTGGGACCCTTTCCTTTCTTCTTTTCAAGGGAGTCTGAGCTTGAGGAATGGGGTTAAGGAAGCATGTGCTGCGTACTCCTGAATAGAAGGGAAGAAACAGTGCCTGGCAGCCATGTGGGCCCTTTCAACCAAAACAAACAAGGCGGCTAAGCCCTTACCATTATGGCCAGCCGAACAAGCTGGATTGGCCAAAGGGAACCTACCAAACTGAATCCTTGCACAAGCCTAATGTCACCATGTTTTAGTGATTATCAGCTGTAGCTCTCCCCAAGCTTTGGTGATGGGGCTTTTCCAATGATGAAATTCTGCACAATGTCAATAGTAACTTTGATAGTAATGTGCAACACAACAGGTGTATATAACCTATTTATTTTCATAATTTGATTATTCATAGATTGGAACAATTGTGTCATTCTCCTGATGTCTCACTAATGAGAAATGGAATAAGTTCCTTTTCAAAAGAAAAGCCCCATTACAGAAGGATGTTGGGAGACATTTCAGTGGAATTTTCTTTTAGGATGATTGATGTTTAAGAGAGATGAAGGCATCTGCACCACCATCCATTTCACAATGAATTTCCTTCCCAGTTAAGACCTCTAAACACCACCTACTCTTAGTACAAGGAGAAATCTCTCATAGGTAGAGAGATACTAATTCAGTTTTTGTATGTTGGTAATAGAAAAGTATTTTTATACCCACCTAGTTTTAATGACTCTCACTTGGATGGATAGGAGGAGAACATAAGCAATGGAACAAGCAGGAACAAGGGAAGTAGAATGCACAATATTGCCTCCAGAAATGTTCTTTTGGTGAAACTTGGAGAAGTTAACTGGGTTACTGGGATCTTTTACCACATACTAAATCCCTAGAAGTTGTGCCAAAATTTGACAGTGATCATTTTCTGATCCATCTCCAACTATTCACCCCCATCCAAGAAATGGTGGATCAACCTCTCCTGCTTCTAGCAGGAAAAACCTATTGTTGAGCCATATGGACTCCAGGGTTGAACCAAAGAGTTACTGAACTGATGGCTTCAGAACAATTACTGAACTTAAGGACCGGCTTGACATCTGCTACACCTCCCAGTGCTCTTTTGGGGAACTACAACACCGTAACACAAAAGCCCCAGAAGCAACTAAGATGGATCAACACAGCAATACAGAGATGGCATCAACCGCACTCCAAACCCTGGTTTGACAAGGAATGTACAAACACTAAAAAAAATCACTTGCTTCCATCTACAAGGCTTTTCTTTCTAATAACTCAGCAACAGCTGCACAAGAGCTACTCCATCAAAAGAGATGCTACCAGCTCCTGTTGGCTTGGGGAAAAAAGGGAAGACACAAAAAACAATTGGGTATGGCTCATCCAAGCCAGAGACTCAGATACCTTTTGGCACATTACATCATGCATACAAACATAGGTCATGGAAGTCTATCCCCCCCCCCCCCCCCGCCTCCCAGGGAACCTGGGAAGCACATTTCCTGGACTTATACGTGGATCACTCCGCTGGGAATGCCAGCTTCACCCTAGATATTGAAAATCTTCCTTCATGACCTTCTGTCACATTAACAGAGATTAAGAACCTTGTCAGCCAATTAAGGCAAGGGAAGGCCCCAGGAGATTATCTTTTTCCTTAGGAGTTTTGGGCACTTATTCTAGCATCACTTTTTAGCTGCATTGACAAGTATGGTCAAATCCCTAAGGATTGGGGGCTGGCAATTATTGTCCCCATTTACACAAAAGAAAGCAAAAAGAGAGGACCCATCAGCCTACTTAATACCATCAGCAAAATATATGCAAGATACCTAACATGGAAAGTACAGGATTGGATAGAACAAGAAAGCATATTTAGAGAAGGCTGATCTACCATAGATCAATGCCTAGTGCTCCAACATCTGATAGAAAAATATTCCACCAATAACAAAACATGTATGTGGCCTTTATAGACTAGGACAAAGCTATGGGAAAAATTAGAAGCCACGTCAATTGATAGATGGCTACTGCATCTTATCCGTCAACTCCGCAAAGGGACGTCTCTCAGAATAAGATGCAACCCTCAAGGCCGTCTTACTAATATTGTTAGAACAGAGAAAGATGTTAAGCAAGGCTGACCCCGTTATTATTTAATCTTTATATCAACTCCATGGTGGACCACTTGCTTAACATGGACTTCCACCTGCCAAAACATGCGGGTAGGCATATTTCCACCCTACTTTTTGCTGATGATGCTGTTCTACTCTCAAGAACACTAGTTGGACTTAAAAGAGCATTGAGAGCTCTGCCACAATAGTGAACCAGCTAAAACTCAACTACCCAAATAATAGTGTTTGCCAAAAAAATCAAGCTTCACCTTTAGAATATAGATGGAAACAAAAATCGAGCAGGTCCCATGCTTCAAATATCTGGGGATAGTCCTCTATTCTTCCAGCAGCAGAAAAGCCCATAGAGACCATGTGGCAGCGCGGCACAAAGGAGCTAGTCTGCTATACTAAAATATCTCAGGTCAGCTCCTATACAGTGCCCAGTTAGGCCCCTTTTCTGACTTTATCCCATTGGAGAGTGTACAAACCAAATTCTTAAGATAGGCCCTCCAGGTACCAAGGTGTATCTCCAACACCACCCTATGTCTGGAGACGGGCTTCCTGAGAATTCAGGCCAAGGTGCGGGTGGTTATATTGAACTATTGGCTTAGACTATCCCTGTCTCCCCTTGGCCTTGCCCCACTTAATATGTTGGATGACTTCCAGTCCAGATGGGAAAAGGCAATAGCAGTAAACATTTCATCCCTGGACTTCTGCCCAGGACTGCTAATCAGTATTAACACCTAGGACGCTCTAGACAATTTTACATCTCCCTGCTGCTTTCAGACACTAACTCAGCTATATCTTATAATGTTATAATGTTGCCAAGCTTTGTACATCAGCGATTAAAATCCGGTGGTCAATGACTGAAAGCACAAGCTAGTACAAGTTGGGACTTCATACTAGCAGAAAATTGGGATTACAGTATTTTAATTATAGTATGGATGTTACTCCCTCACTCTGTTTGACTGGACCTCTCTTCCCTGTGCCACTTGAGCACCCCTTTCCTTCCCTTCCTCTTAATTCCATAAATATTGTTGGGTTTTAATATAATTCTGTATATGGTTTTTAGCTTAGCTTAGTTTCTTAAGTTAATTATCTTAATGTCCTTAACAATGACACACCAATTTTAAAGTTTTAAATCTCTTAACCCATAATTAAGATATGTTTGTACAGGACTATGTCCTTCTTCTCTCAAACTGGTCATTGGTCAGAATAAAGTAAATTATCTAACTACTGGGTCACAACTTTCTTTCTTTCTTTTTTTTAACAGTGTGTCCCAGTAGAACATGCCTCTGTAATAGCTGTGCATCACTCCTTATGAGTATTCATATAGACTTTATTGTAGGAACCATGTTCAGTGACATTTGGCTGTCTACACATTGCGGCAGAAACAGCACCATGAGGCAAGGCTGTTCACCAACACTTCCATATACACAGGTAGACTAGAGCAGGGCTTCTAAACTTTTCTACTTGAGACCCCTTTTGGCCCAAGAAATGTTTACATTGCCCAAGATTTTTGTATGTATCTAGGTATATAAAATAGATATGAAACCAAACTTACTGATAACAAATCAGCATTTGCAAGGCTTGCTAAACAAACTGATTTTCTGTTTCATGAAGTACAGCTGAAGCATCTGTTGTGAAACATTGCCCAACAGATTCGTGAAAATATCTGAAACAGGCATGAAGGACCTCTTCAGTTTGGGACTCCAACATTGAACTAAGAGGACCCTATTTGGGGTCAGGACCCACAGTTTAAAAAGTAGTGGACTAGAGTGATAGGCCCATGTCTTCCACTATATTCCAAACACAGCTCTATCTATCAACAGGATGAAATGGTTGGAGGCAGGGATGGTGGTATCATGAAGTCTGAGGATGTAGGAGGCTGATTACAATGTGTGCAGTGGGATTTCACTTTGTGCCTCAAGTGGGAGGAAAGCTTGGGATTCACTTGACTGGAAGGCACAAGAGAAGTTTCTTCAGCATATACTATCTGAGGAAATGAGGAAGTCTCTCTGTCTGATGACAGAGCTGGCTTTGAAAGATACTGAATAAACAATACTTTTAATCAGTGTGCCTTGTTACATAGTGCCAGAGTAATGCTAGTGAGAAATGTAAAATTCTCTAAATAGCTCCCAACTCATTTCCTTTTCGACACAATTCTTGGATGGCACTTTTAGCAAATATCTGTACTGACTTGTATAAAATAGTTTTCAACACCATTTCTTTGTTATACAGCAGCTGACCTTTGCTGCAGTTCTTCTAGACATCACAAAATCTTATCGATTGTTAGATGAGGAATGCATGGAAAATCCAGTGGTCCTCCTTCTTTAAATATATTTTACAAGGATACGTGCAAAATAAGTCACTGGAAGCCAGTGTTCCAACCAAGAAAAGGCACTATGCCAGATGCTGCTAAATAAAAACCTCTGACTTTCAATTTGATGATGTGGTTTCTATCTGTGTCCATAGGCAGGTTGGAACATTTTTACTATATACATTTCCTCAATTTTTCTTGTGAAAATGGCCTGTGGAATGACTATGTAGCACCAGCAGCCAAAGCTGAAAGAAAATCGGAAAAGTAAATCAAATTTAGAAATATATTGCTCCACTCAGGAAAGGTTTCCCAGAGAGCAGAGCACAACACCCAAAACTATGGTTTTGGAAGAAGGTCAATCAAGATCTTGGAAAATAGCTTTGAAAAAGTACAGTTGAGTATTACTTATCCAAAATGCTTGGGACCAGAATGTTTTGGATTTCTGGTTTTTTAGTTTGTTTGACTTTCTTTGAATTTTTGGGTACTTGGTAACAACATTTGTTTATATTTTATATACAATTTACACATATAGCCTGAAACTAAATTTATAGAATTTTAAAGTAATTTTGTGTATGAAACAAAGTTGAACCACCAGAAAGCAGAGGTATTATATCCACCCATATGGAGAATTTTGAATTTTTTAGTATTTTAGATTTTGGAATTCCAGATAAGGGATGCTTAGCCTATCATTAGTTATGGTTACTTTTCCAAGATCCAGGAATAAATCATTCCATGACTTAATATGTATCCTTTTGAAAAACTGTAACAGTTGTTTACAAAATATGAGAAGTTATTTTCTAAAATATAATCTTTTTAGTTGCTTTGAAAAATCTCTTCCTGATAGCGGAGACCCCCGCTTTTAAACTCATCTGACCTGCGGCGGGGAGTTCCACAGATCCAAATCGCCAGCAAAGTGGGAAAGTGTTCTGACCGCAACAAATTATTATTAAATTCTTTTCATTATTTCCCCCAGCCCTGACATTGTAACTAATCCCTAAATAAAAGTATCCTTTCTTTTAACTTGTAATTCTCTCAAGTGGTTATTTTGTATCCCTTTTTCTGACTCCTCTGCATGGGAAACTTCTCTCCTTTCCTCCACTAACCCAGCCGCCATTCAAACTCTGGCAGGAAGCCTTCCGGGCTCTCCCTGCCATTGAATAACATGGCGGACGGAACAATTTGACCCATAACTTCATCAAAAACATTCCAAGCATGCCTATCTTTTATATCTAACACTTTTTGAGGCTCCTGGTTCTGGGACAACCAACAGCGCCCGAATCGGTCCAGTTTAAAGCTCCGAATCAGCTGACTGTCAAAAAGCCGGTTCCGTCTGCTCTTTCCCAGCCGCAGCCGCTCCTCGGCTTTCGCGGCTGGCGGGTTGCCTCTGCAAGAACATGGGTTTTTCTCCAGGGGTGCTGGTGGTGGACTGCCATCCCCCTGGGAGAGAGATGTAGTTTCTCCAAGGACCAGCTGTGATCTCTACGGCGGCAAGAGCTCCCGGAGGAATTTCTTCGGTTCATTCATTCATTTTTATGAATGAACGGGTTCTCCATTCATATACTTACCTACAGTTTCAAGAATTGCTGGGCTCCCAAGGACAGAAATCAACTTGAATTCTTTCACTTTATTATTTTTATGAACTTTCAAGTGCCTGAGCTGCTTATGAACTTTCCATGAACTTTGAACTACATGTCTATGAACTTCCTCTATTGTCTATGAACTCTGTACATGAACTTTGATTATATTATGAATTGCTGGTACACACACACTGAATTCCCCAAATACTTTACATGAACTTCCCCTTGGTGAATGTATGGCATATCTTAGATATTATTTTAATTGTTACTTTAGATATCATTCCCTGGTATATTTTAATCAATGAAGGCATAGCCTGAACTCCAGTTAACCCCGAAAATTCCCGCCTTCCCTCACCCTATATTCTGGGCTTCACACACAAAAGAGGATAAACTGTCACCATAAAATTTAATCTATTTTGCATCTGCATGGCCCATAGCGAGAGATTGAGCCACCCCAGATCGGAGCAGTCCCCCGGGTGATTAAATCTCATATGGTAATGTTGACCACTAAACTCACCTGGACCCCTGGGGAGCCATAGGAAGGCCACCCGCTGGTCCTGCCACCATAACCCCATATTGTCAATGTTTGCTGGTCACCTCCACCACATCTTAGGTGCTCATGAACTGTGTATGTGCATAAAACCCCGGACATTCCAAATGGCTCTATTCAAAACAGCAATAATCTTAAGATTATCTTAGAAGGCACTAGCCTCAGGTAATCACTTTGCATAAGATAACTCCAATGATTCATTTATCAAAATCCATTGTCTAGCTGACTCCCGCCTCTCCCAACCTGATTGGCCCTGACAGAGACGAAGGTTGTTCCTCATTGGCCAAGGCGCGGGGCGGGAAACCAAGCTCTCGCCTAGTGCGGCGCCCTCGACCTATCAGCAGCCAGATGGTGGAGGGACAGGGCGGGAAATTCAAGCAGACTTCAAACTTGGAAATGTATAAAATGGCTTTATTTTCACCAAAATGTTACATCTTGCCTGTCGAACTATCATGGCTTGATGTCCTTTTCAGCTGAATCGCTTTAATAAAACACTTTGACGTTTTTTTCCTTCAACTTGGCAGAACCTTTTTCTTTCGATCTCAGGTAAATTATATTCCGGGTTATTTTCTACTTTTCAGTCGGCTCGCCAAGGTTCATTCCCTCATCTGAGAGACGGATTGGATCTCCCTCACAGGGTTGATCCCTACTAAATCGTGCTCGATAACATTCCTATCCACTTAATTATCACCTTCATAAGCAGAGCATAGTATGATTTTGTCAGCCTCCATGATGTTATTGAAAACTGCCTTAATACAGTTGCCAATTGCACTGGAATATAAAACATAAAAAATAATAAATACCTGCAAGAAAAGTATGAGGTCTGCACTGGAACCATGCACATTCCCTATCTGGCCCCAGAGTAGTTATAAAAGTAATTTAAGTTTAGTAATAGCACCTTTTAACATCACAGTGTAATGTTGTACTGTATTACTCTTCAGGTATACTCTTTTCTCAAATCCTACAGTCTTTCTACCTTTAAGCATAAAACAATTTAGGAAAATGTTAGGAAAGGAAAGAAAAGATGTATCTTGTATTTCCTAACACATTCCTACTTTATTATTATTATGTATGGGGGGGACCCTACCTTTTTCTCTGTGCCTATTCAGACTCCCTTCTAGATCTCTCACAGTTCATTAGGAGGTTTCTCCGTTTATTAGGAACCAATCATGCATTCATACAGTCTTCCATCTGAAGTGCACTTTTAAATGTTAGACTATACACTAATCAAGTTGAACATGATAATGAGAGCACGTTCACATTGTTAAGGTAAATGATCCAATGCACTCATAGTGAAGATGTATTTGAACTACAATTGGAGCTTTTCATTGCAATATTGAATATTCTAGGGAACTTTGAGCGCGTTGTTTGTGGTTGACTTTCAAATGTCTGATTATCATTATCCTGCCAGCAGCAGGATGGCCATTTTGGTTCTGCTTTCAGTTGCTTTGCTAGCTGCCATTAGGAATTTATGGGAAATTACAGCTGGAAGTTTGATTCTAGCTGGCATGAGTATTAATACCCTTCCCTCTTACACTAACACAAACACACAAACACTTTTATTTCTTTACAGTGCATTCTTGAACATTTCTGCTCAAAATTGTCATTCTGGTTTTTAAAATTTATTTATGCTGATCATTTGCTTTATTACATGGAGCTAGAATACACATGAAAGCAACAAGGGATAGATGTCTGAACCCACATGCTTGCTTCTTACCAGACAACTACAGGATAACATTCACAGGCTGATTTGAGCCATCTGCAAACTTTCCAGAGTAGAAGCTAGCCATTGGTGGCCTTCCATATGTTGTTGAGACAGTAACTGCCACTGATGAACAATAAGAATTGCAATTCAACACAATCTTTAGGGCCATATGTTTCTAATCTTTGTTAAAAACAATATGGGTTGAGGGAAATAATTGCATTTACCACCGTTTCTCCCTACTCTCCCAGTATCCCCAACATTCAGATATGGGAGATCTTATGTATGTAGAAGCTTAGATGTGTAGACCTCAAGTGCATTTGGTTCTCAGTTGGATGATCTGTCCATCTTCAAAGCCTAACTTGGGTTGCCACCACACTATCTCTTCCACAGATTCTTTAGCACCAGTGAAGAGTTTAGTCGGTACAAGGAGAACCTAAGCACACTTTTTGATGGAGTTTTTGTGGCTTTCCGTTCCATTCCATCGCTTTCCTAGATACTAAATAAGGAAAACTGTGATCCAAGGTTTTGCTCATAGATTTCTTGGTGGCAAAAGCTTTCAGCAATCCAAGGGTAATTGCAGTCAGCCCACCACCAATGAATGAAAGGTCAGCAGAGGAGATGGAAAAGAAAACGTATGCCTAGCATACAGTCAGCATACATTAAGAAGGGTGCTTTCCTTGCAGTATAGGCATGACAGTGTCAATAGATTTCTTAAATAAACTCTTCCAAAACCCGTACTTCCTTGTTTTTGAAGTTAGTTTTTGATAGCTAGATTTCACAGCTCAGTTGGGAGAAAATATTTTGCTTTCAAACAGAACTTGTTACTAAGGTTTAACTGTAATCAAATATCACCACTTGCCTATAATATAATTAAGTAATAATCTGTCAATTTTCCAACTGGACAAATTAAACACCGATAAATTAATTAACTTAACTAGAATACCACAAAGTATTAATTAATCACTGCAATAAAAACTATAACCAGAATTACAATTAATTAGAATCACTTGGCTAATTATTAGACTGTTTGACACAATGTATGCTTTTCCTCCACAACACCAACATAGCATGTGTGAAATAAATAAATAGCAGCATATTTATCCATACCCCAGACACCGATGAATACTTGAAGCTGTGGGAGAAATTCATTGTGAAATAGGCATATTTCACCTCAAGTATGCTCATTTTTCTGTATGCCTCCTCAGCTTCTTTGTGGGCTTGTACAATAGCAATCCATTCTGGACTTTTACTTTATTTTTCATTTCGACTCTGAAGAGAGAGGACTATCTTTCCCCTCCTCTCAACACTTCACCAAATTCTCGTATTATCTTCTATACAAGCTAACTTCTTACTTCATTTTTGTTATTGATATACCTATTTCCTGTAGTGTGAAAGTACTGCACAACTCCAGGCATTCTTGGTAGATACTGATTTTCTGGATCTGGCACAGTCTGGCTTCAGGCTGAGGCATGTTACCGAGACAGCCTTGGTTGCCTTAGTCGATGATCTTCGCCGGGAACTGGACAGGGGGAGTGTGCCCCTGCTGGTTCTGCTGGACCTCTCAGCGGCCTTCGATACCGTCGATCATAGTATCCTTCTGGGACGCCTTGCCAGGATGGGTCTTGGGCGTACTGTTTTGCATTGGCTCCGGTCCTTCCTGGAGGGTCGTTCCCAGATGGTGTCACTGGAGGATGCCTGCTCGGCCCCACAACCATTGACTTGTAGGGTGCCGCAGGTGTCAATACTGTCCCCCATTTTGTTCAACATATACATGAAGCCGCTGGGAGAGATCATCCGGAGTTTCGGGGTGCGGTGTCATCTGTATGCAGATGATGTCCAGCTCTGTCACTCCTTCCCACCTGTCACTAAGGACAGGCCCTGAACCAGTATCTGGCCGCTGTGTCAGATTGGATGAGGGTGAACAAATTGAAACTTAATCCAGACAAGACAGAGGTCCTTCTGGTCAGTCGCAGGGATGAACAGGGTATAGGGTTACAGCCTGTGTTGGATCACACTCCCCCTAAAGACACAGGTCCGCAGTCTGGGGGTTCTCCTGGACTCATCGCTGAGCCTGGAGCCCCTGGTCTCAGCGGTGGCCAGGGGAGCTTTCGCGCAACTAAGACTTGTGTGCCAGCTGCGCCAGTACCTTGGGAGGTCTGACTTGGCCATGGTGGTCCATGCTCTGGTTACATCCCGTTTGGACTACTGCAACGCGCTCTACGTGGGGCTGCCTTTGAAGACGGCTCGGAAGCTCCAACTAGTACAATGAGCGGCAGCCAGACTAATAACAGGAGCGGCTTACAGAGAGCGTACTACTCCCATGTTGAGTCAGCTCCATTGGCTGCCGATATGCTACCAAGCCCAATTCAAAGTGCTGGTTTGGATCTACAAAGCCCTAAATGGTTCTCGCCCATCTTACCTGTCTGAACATATCTCCCCCTATGAGCCTTCTAGAACTCTTAGATCATCGGGGGAGGCCCTGCTCTCGGTCCCACCAGTCTCGCAGGTAAGGCTGGTGGGAACGAGGGACAGGGCCTTCTCAGTGGTGGCTCCTCGGCCGTGGAACACCCTCCCTAGCAACATACGGCAGATACCAACTCTCCTAGGCTTCAGGAAAGCCTTAAAGACATGGTTGTGCATGCAAGCTTTTAATGAATGAGAACTTTACATGACCTGTACGAAGACTTATTGAGGATTCTGGATGAATGGATTTTAATCTTGGACATGCTTAAAATTTTATATAATGTGATTTTATTTTGTAATGGTATCTGTTTTATATGAACTGTTGTTTTGTAGATTGTTTTATATGAATTGTTGTTTTTACATTGTTTTTAGGCATTGAATTTTTGCCTATTTACTGTAAGCCGCTTTGAGTCCCCTTGGAGAGAAAAGTGGGGTAAAAGTGATGTAAATAAATAAAGTAAATAAATAAATAACAAAATGGTGGGAAATCTCCTGACATCATGTGTATGGCTTGGTCTTCCAGGCCTTGGTTGCATGCTGTATGCTTATCTTAAGTGCATGAATGAACTACATTGACTAAACATGGAGCATAGGTCTGATGCAGACTTAGGCCTAAATTCCTAGCTCCAACAACAATAAATCAGTTGCTGAATTCAATCAGTCTATTCTAACCAGCAGTATGAATTGGATTTAGGCTTAATTCATACTTAAAATAGCAGCAGCAGCAGCAGTAGTTAATTGTTGCTGTTGTTGTTGTTGTTGTTGGGTGTCTTCAAGTTGTTTCTCTTATGGAGATTTGTTCAGGTCATATTGCCTGAGAATGTAAATGTCAGCTCCTGGAAGGTGTAAGAGTCAAAGATGGGCTCACACAGCTTGTAGCTATGGAAAACTTTATTGAATCCGCCTTGCCAAAATGACTGCAAATCTTCTAATGCCCGTCTTCCACTCTTTCCACTCGGTATATTGGGTTGTTGCTTCCCCCCTCCCTTCACGTCTCTTCTTCTCCATTCACACCTCCCTTTCCTTTTGTCCTTTACCACGTTTGAAGACCAGACCCTGTCATAAATCAGCCTTCCCAGCCAAATGGTCTTCTTTATCCTATTTGTTGTAGTCAGGTGTGAAAAGAACAGCTTGGAGAATGCTGATCTTTTTGCATCCTGACAGTAAAGCAAACATAAAATGCCAAATCCACATAGCCCATAATGTAGAAACTGATACTTTTAGACAGGATATGCTTAAAATCTATCAGTCTGTCATGTTTTGGTTGTCAGATCAGATTGGATTTCATAAAATATTTTAGAATTTTTAGCCTGTAAGAGGTTTGGCATCATCGTATGGCAGCATAAATAAGTAAGTCTGATGAATATTTGACCCATGTCATTGTCATTGTTCTCACACATCTTTTCTCTTGGCAGGTGATCTTGAAAGATCCTTGGAAAAGAAAGCAGGCAGGAATTATGCTCCTCCAGTCATGAAAAAATTAATTTACTTCATTGATGATCTTAATATGCCTGAGGTTGATGCCTATGGAACTGTCCAACCACATACATTAATTAGACAGTACCTTGATTATAGTCATTGGTAAACCTTTATTTTTCCTTTAGAGATTTTGAAGTTTGTCCAGTGAAATTATACATGTGTGCTATGGAAAAAGTGGGTTTTCATGCCTGAGCCCTGTTCTCCAGAGTCATGGTCCAACAGTTGAACCACTATACCATATCAATACACTTTGTAAAATGTGGCACTGTAGGGGTCCTTTGCTCCATCTGTGTTTCTATGGATTTAGTTTTCTCTTTAAAGAATACTCCAAGACACACAGGGTGTGAAGGTACCATACATCTTTAAAGTTTGGAATACAAGAGGTTTGCACTACAGCCCATCTATATATACAGCCCACAATGTCATAAATCACTCAAAACCAGTGGTGCCTGCCCTTTCCCACATATCAGAGTCCCCCTTCCCACATATCAGGACTATAGATTTTTATGGTCAGTTCATGTGTCCTTCCAGCATCCTGTCCTCCCTTTGGGCCATGTGCTCTGTGTCAGTACCAGGGAGCTCATAATTGCATGACATGAATGATTGTGACAAGCACCTATAGATGGACATAAGGAGATATGTGGCCTCCCCAACATGGAACAGAAAGGAACCATGGTTCTCTGGTTCCACATCCCCTATTTAAACATTCAGTCTGAACATGGGATCCTCTTACTGTGTTAGTTAGATCTGTCCACACTTGACTCTGTAGTCATTTTCTCCGTGGGACTGACTATTTTCCCTCACTCAGACCTTGCCATCTTCAACAACAAAGCTGGGCTTTAGGGCAGTGGCTGTCTGGGCACATTGTTTGCTGCTAATGTTTTATTTTTTGAAAGCACCCATATGCCCCTTAAACACTGTAGAACCATGTGTGTTTTAGCCTGTCCCCCTGTGCAGGTTAGCACTCACTGTACTTGTCAAAATAGTTAATATTCCTCAATAGCCCCATTGAAGAAAACCCAACTGTGGGAGCTCACATGATCGATGCTTGAACACTACTGTCATAATTTGATGAGAGGAGGCCAAATTGAGCTACTGTCAGTCTTCAGAGTTGCTTAAGAGACTGAGAATTATAGAAATATCTTATAAGAGAGCAGGGACAAAAGAAAAGGTTTTCAGATCTTTTAACAGAGGGCTACATAATCAGACTCTTACAGCAGCTTTCACTGTGAAGATCTGTCAATAGGGATCTCAAACTGTGAATATACAATTGAGTTTTATTATCCCTTTGTTATTTTGTAACTACATAGGTATGACAGACAAAAACTGATTTTGAAAGAAATTCACAATTGTCAGTACGTCACGTGCATGAATCCCACGGCTGGAAGTTTTTCAGTAAATCAGCGTCTTCAGGTAGGTTGCCATACATGCCAAGTGCGAACAAGCTGTTCTTATTCTGAATACAGTAATATTAAAGCTATCTCAACTTCGGCAAAGAGAAGAGCATTAACTTTCTTGTGCCCGCTTGCATTTATACCCCAGTGGGACATGTTGTTGTTTTAAATACACAAAGGAAGTGATTCCCTTCCCTTGCTTGCTAAAAAAAGAGAAATAGAGATAATGAATCACTGCACTATATTATGAAGTCAAAGGACAGGGTCAAACCCACCAGCATTCACTTCCAGATGTCCATACCCTTCAAACCAGTCAGTATCTGTATCCATCAAAGTGGATAGCCAAGGTGACATACATTTTGAGAAACCAAAACCTAACATAAATTAAAAGTAACTTTTTAAAAAACCCAGTAAGATTGTGTGCCCAATATGGATCAGTAGGGCAAGCAGAGAATTTGGACTGGATTCTAAAAATGCCAACAGTTTAGAGTAGAATACAACCTTTAGTCAGTTAACTTATGCTTTGAGTTGGATCAGAAGTTTTAATTGAGCCAAAGATTGCCATGGATTAATCAAGCGCAATTTTAAAATATATATATATATGAGGGTTTTTTTGGAAAAAAAATTTAAAAAGCAGTCTCTGTTCTATTTTGCCTAGGAAAAAATCATCTTCTAATATCATGCCTTCAATAACATGAAATACCACAACATGAAATTCAACTATACCCAACGTCAACTAGGTAGACATTGGGGAAATGGATTGACTGTCCTCCTTCCAGTCTTCCATTCCACTGAGTAAGATCTAAAATTGCAAATTTGTTTTGTAGTTCACTATTTGTGTTTTTATCCTTCATCCTTATGTTGGCACATAATTTTATGTGCATATATAGACCTTTTGTTAAATATTTGCTTTGTCATGATCTGCAATGGTGGCTGATGGCTTCCATGTCAATGAATGGTGAATCCACTGTGCATTTTAGTTTCAACTTTAAATATAAGTTGTTGTGAATCTTTAAGGGAGATAAGGTTCAGCATCTTGGATACTTCCTTTAGCCTTTATATTAAACCCTGGAGTTGATTCACTGTCTCAATCACATGAAAGCCACCAGCCACAATTGACTGTCTAATCATTAATGACTAGACACAAATAAACCAGCTTGACTAAATGAACAGAAAACAGTGATGATTCCCTCACTACATCTTCTCGCAATACTAACACTCAGAGTCGCTAGTGGAACTGACTACCAATAGAATTAGGACTGACCAAAAACAACAACATAAAAAATGGTTAATTTAAGCAGTTCACTGCCATGAGATGTAATGACAGCTTTCAAAGAGCAGGATTCCATAAGCCCAGAACTCTCCAAATGTGTTGGTTGACAAATCTTTTGGCTAGCATGGCCAAAGCTATGAGGTTGGACCAAGATATCAAAGAAAATTGAGCAAATTCTTGGAGGACTCAGGTGTCAATGACAGTGAGCTGTAAGAACTAACCAGAGCCTTCAGGTTTGGGAAAAGTTCCTGCTCTGAAAAACAGCTAGTGGGGAACAACACCAGGGGAAATTATTCTTTCAGGCATTCTGATTAAATTTCTTGAATGAGGGGCTTAGTGGACTTTCAATCTGAATAAGATTTACCTTCGGAATCCTTTTCAGTTCTTTGT
Source organism: Anolis carolinensis (assembly GCF_035594765.1). Taxonomy (NCBI): domain Eukaryota; kingdom Metazoa; phylum Chordata; class Lepidosauria; order Squamata; family Anolidae; genus Anolis; species Anolis carolinensis. Next base: position 209,226,855 of record NC_085841.1, read on the forward strand.
ATTCAAGATCTCAAGTATATAATAGTAGAGGAGATGGCATTAATTATATTTGTTTGGTATGTTCTCCCCTCTCCCTTCTCTTTCTTCTAGAGACATTTTTCTGTGTTTGCTGTCCACTTCCCAGGAACAGATGCTTTAGCCACAATCTATGGCAAGATAATAAACATGCATTTCCAGCAAGGGGGCTTTTCTTGCAGTATAGGGAAGTCTGTTGGCATGCTTATACAAGCTGCCATTTCTTTGCACCAGAAGATGACACAGAATTTCCTGCCTACTGCTATTCGATTTCACTATATTTTCAATTTAAGAGATCTGACACTCATTTTTCAGGTAAGTCAGCATTACTGTTTTACCTACTATTTTTTGTATTATATGCACCTGTTGTACTTACTGTTGTACTTACTTGGGAAGGCCAAGAGCTCGAACACTGTTTTCATCCTAAATACCTTGGTGCCACCTTAGATCGAACACTAACATATAGGAAACACTGTATGAACACCAAGCACAAAGTAGCTGCACACAACAACATCCTGCGGAAACTTACTGGCAGTGCATGGGGTGCAGACCCACAATTAATAAGAACATCAGCCTTGGCCTTGTCTTACTCAACTGCTGAGTGCTCCTGTCCTGTCTGGCACAAGTCTGCCCATGCGAAGCAGGTGGACATAGCACTGAACGAAACATGTAGAATAATCACAGGATGCCTTAAACCTACACCTGTTGATAAACTCTACAAGTTAGCTGGCATTGCCCCTCCTGACATGTGACGGGAAGTTGCTGCTAACGATGAGAGAAATACGGTCGAACATTGTGAAAGCCACCCATTGCATGACTATCAGCCTCCTCCCACTAGACTCAAGGAAGGGCTTCATGAGAACCACCACTCCTCTTGATGTTCCTCCAGCAACAGCAAGAGTGTCCCTCTGGGCAGCTAAACCAAGCAATTCCAATTGGATGCCCCCTCCCCCCCATGAGGGTCTTCCTCCAGGGGCAAACCAAGAATGGGCAATTTGGAAGTCCCTAAACAGACTAAGAAGTGGAGTGGGCAGATCAAAAGACTTGGCAAAGTGGCATTACCTGGAGGAATCCTCCACCTTGTGTGACTGTGGAGCAGAACAAACAACTCTGCATATGTATGCTTGCCCACAATGTACGGGGGAGGAGTTGTTTAAAGCTATGGACAATGCAGTTGCTGTTGCCCACTTTTGGTCTAAAACTATTTAGCTGCTTGTGATTTCCTTTATTTCATCACTTTTAAATTTATTTTTATACAGTGCTTTTGACAGGAAATAAATAAAACTTACGGAAACAACAAAAAATGGCTGATCTGTGCAGAAGTACCCAGATCATGGCTGTATCTATTTACAAAGAATATACATAAAGTTTGGGGAGTGAAGGAAAATGTCATGGAAGTATATGCACAATCCTTATTTGATAGGACAATGCCCTCATTCCCCTCCCCCTCTCCTGTAGCTATCTCTTCTTTCTGCCTCTCATCACTAATTTCAAAGGACAACCAACAAACCTTCAACAGAATCCCCTGCCAAAAACGAAACGGTTCCTCTGGTTCCATCTGCTTCCTGGAATAGACCATTTTAATTAACTAGCTACTTCTGCAGAAGATTCAAGTTCTGGTGTTTCTGATTCCACTTGTGATCTGTCCAAATAGTGATCTGTCTGTGATAGAGGAACTACAGAACATTCTTACACCTCAAGATCACCATCATGCTGCCCAGCGTAGAAACTCTAGTCCCAATTGTGGCCTGCTGAATTAGTGGGACCAATTACTACAAGGAACAGATCCAGCATAACCACTCACAATAAGGGCAAACATCCTAAGCCACTCATAACAATGTAGCTTCAGAACGGATATTGATACCCTCTAATACAACCAGGCAAGCAACTTCACCCTTTGCCCTTTTCTTTGTGTTCACTTCCTTGGGTTGGTGACTGTTCAATTCATTAATACGAATGCAAGATGAAGTCAAACTTAGGAATTATCAGTTAAGCATTGGGACACATTGGTGGTTCATTGGTGATCTTCTGATTGTCTTTCCTGCATTTCACCAAGAAATGCAAGTTCTTGTTACCGATGAATTGGATATACCTTTCTGAGTCCAGAATATAATGTAGGCGGGAAGTGTGTGTGATTCTTCTCTGCAAAAAGGTGTTTCACAGATTGTCACAAGACGAAGTGTGCTGTAGGGAGAAAAGCCCACTTTTTCCATCCATCTGGTTGCAGAAGGCTGCTTTAAAATTTAGATAAATTATGGCAAAAAAGAGCAGGACAGAAAAATATGCAATCATACTGGAGCCTGCCAAGGTGGGGATGAAAACCAAACATTGTCAATAGATTGAAGTAGTAGAGGCAAATAAAAAAGGGTAATTTCCACACAAATAGAATTTATAGACAGTAAGTGTAGGAGGAAAAGGAATAAATGTTCCTGAGGCAACCACGATACCTCATTATAAGCAATGAGTTGCACTTAGCTATAAGCTTTTAATTGCCTATCAAATATATGTGCATATGGCAAACACAAATTTACAAGTTTTTGGTGCCACAGGAGTACATTTAATTGATAGCATATATTAGTTAAAAGAAACTGATGGACTAATGTGCAAGAAAGATAATGGGCAAATAAACACTTTGTTTTATTTTTCAGAGAATGATTTTAGCAACATCAGAGTGTGCACGGTCTCCTGTGGACTTGGTTCATTTATGGTTTCATGAATCTTCCCGAGTCTACTCAGACAAACTTATGGAAGAAAAGGATATTGAACATTTTGAGAAAGTGCTTATCGATACAGCAAGACGGTATTTTGAGGTATGTCTTGGCTTCTGAGTTTGACTTTGACCAACCATGTAATATTCCTCTCTCCAAGTTTAGAATAACCATTAGTGAGGATCAAACTACCTTTTAATATATATAGCATGCAGTTATATCTGTGTTTCTTTTTCTTTGTGACAAGCTAGTTACGGGCTACCAATTTGGGTCAAGACTATAGTACTTAGGGAGGAAAGGTTTAATGCTTCTCTTCCCAACTGCCCCTTCCCTCCTCAGCAGAGAATAGGTGAGGAGGGGGGGGGGGAATCTCCTGCTGAGTAGAAGACAGGAAAGGCAGGCAGGGAGAAGCATAGATTCAGCCACATGCTGGGCTGCTGACCATGTTTCCTACTTTATAGAAGATGGTATTCTGTTTGCTGTTCAGCTTGACTTAAAGATGAAAAATGCAATGGAAGAATAAAGGATCTTTAAGTTGGAAAACAATCTAAGATGGCTTACAGACTGCATGGTCGCAACCTTTTCTTTATGCTGAGATATACCATATTTCTTCAATTTTAAGAATACCCTCACTTGTAAGACACATACTAATTTCAGTACTATCCTCAATAAAAAGAGAAGCTTTGTTTGTAAGAAAAAATAAATTTCTTTGAAAATCTCTTAGACCACCAGTGCAGTGGTTTTCAGCAATAATCACCATGCTGTTTTATGCCCTTGTTTCTTGTACTGAAGCTTCTGTGCTCAGTGATCAAATGAACAAGTGCTACAAATAACCAAGTTTTGATTCCTTAGTTTAAACTTCCTCAAATTGCTATGGGGTATAGCAGATGCTTTTTAAAAGAAATACATACTTAAATCATTTTCTTACATGGAAATATCTAAGTTGTTCGTGTGTTTAGAATCATCAGTTCAATCAACTGTTCTTAGTGAAAAAATGACATTGACTAGTATCATGTTCGACAGTTATAAGGTCATAAGCTAGACGCATGACCTTGCAACATTTTTGATATTTACATTTATTATTGAAGCACCTTTGCCACAACCACAAATGCTCCACTAAACTCATCTTAAAAGTCAGGAAGTTGCACTGAGTGAAAGAGATCTACATTGCTAGAAAGTGGTGAGATGAAGGATGACACAACCAGTCCTCTCTCAACAGCAAACTGCAACGTGATGAGTAGTTGTAACAGGATCCCACAAGAGTACTTGCTTCTGCTTATTTCACCATAGTTTGTTGCTGGGAAGGAGCTGGACATGCCATTCTTCAGCCTCCCACTTGCCAGCATTGCAGAACTTCATTGTTTGATATGGCTGATGGCTTTTATTGGGCGTTAGGGGTCAGATCAGAAGAGGAATCACCTATGCAGAATCTGCTACATGTTTAGGAAAGGTGGAACCTGCATGGTGCTGTTTCTGCATGTCAGGGGGCTGGACTAGATGGTTCATGTGGTCTCTTCCCACACTATGATTCTGTGAACCTATTACCACCAGCAACATAATGAAAGAAAGAAGAAAATGTTATGTGGGAGAAAATGAAATCAATCTTGAGAGTATCAGTTTGTTGTTGTCAACCGTTTTCAAATTGACCTCATATAAACTCAGGTTATAGGTGAAGAAAACATAGACAAAGACAGAGAAAACCAGAAAGTCCTAAATAATTTTCTCCAACTCTACCTTCCTCTCTTTCACATTTTTTGAAGGATGGTTGCATATTTTTCTGTATCAAACACATATAAACATTAGGCATGGGCAAATTTTTCGGAATCATCGTTAATTGTAATAAAATCATATATTTTGGGTTCCAAACGGGGTTCCGAGGTGGTTTGGCAGCTTTGAATTTAACCTTCCAATTCGAAGCATTGGCGGCCATGCCTTGGAATAACTTCGGATAACCTTCGGATATACGAGAAAGTGTTTTAATTTAGCCAATCTCCTGGCTAGAATTGGGGTTTAAGAGCCCCATAGAAACCAAGCCTGGAGCATTTTCTCTCCTAGCTATCCAGGAGAGAAATCCTCCTTCCTTTCCTTCTTGATTTCTATGGGGCTCTTAAACCTGTTGCTATCTAGGAGAGAAATCCCCCTTCCCTTCCTGGTTGGTTTCTATGGGGCTCTTAAACCCGTTTCTATCCAGCAGAGAAAATCCCCTTCCCTTCCTGGTTGGTTTCTATGGGGCTCTTAAGCCCACTGCTATCCAGGAGAGAAATCCCCCTTCCCTTTCTGTTTGGTTTCTATGGGGCTCTTAAACCCATTTCTATCCAGCAGAGAAAATCCCCTTCCCTTCCTGGTTCGTTTCTATGGGGCTCTTAAGCCCACTGCTATCCAGGAGAGAAATCCCCCTTCCCTTCCAGGTTGGTTTCTATGGGGCTCTTAAGCCCGCTGCTATCCAGGAGAGAAATCCCCCTTCCCTTCCTGGTTGGTTTCTGTGGGACTCTTAAGCATGGTGCTATCCAGGAGAAAAATCCCCCTTCCCTTCCTGGTTGATTTCTATGGGACTCTTAAGCCCGCTGCTATCCAGGAGAGAAATCCCCCTTCCCTTCCTGGTTGATTTCTATGGGACTCTTAAGCCCGCTGCTATCCAGGAGAGAAATCTCCCTTCCCTTCCTGGTTAGTTTCTATGTGGCTCTTAAATCCGCTGCTATCCAGGAGAGAAATCTCCCTTTCCTTCCTGGTTGGTTTCTGTGGGGCTCTTAAGCATGGTGCTATCCAGGAGAGAAATCCCCCTTCCCTTCCCGGTTGGTTTCTATGGGGCTCTTAAGCATGGTGTAATATAATGGTTCGAGAATTGGGCTACGGATGATTGTGGCTTGATTCCCCACTCAGCCATGGAAACCCACTGGGTGATCTTGGGCAAGTCACACACTCTCAGCCCCAGAAAACCCAATGAAAGAGGAAATAACACTTTCAAACTAGGAACAGATTTCCTTATTCAGAGGCTGATGGGCATCTGTCAGAAGTGATTTGATGGCATGCTATGATTTCTGTTCCTTGTTGATAAATGTCATTTCCTAATTGGTTCTGTCATAAAACATGGCAAAACTTTATTGCACTGCCAAAACTTTGTCTTTGTGCAAGGGACATTGTCCTATAAAAAATAGCACATTATAAATAATATAACAATAATAATTTTATTTTTATACCCTGCCCCATCTCCCCGAGGTGACTCTGGGTGGCTTACATGGGGCCAAGCCCAGGCAACAAGCAATATGAAACTCAGCAATAAAAACAAATACTAAACAAATAATATCACCAATAAGCAATAAGCACACTTTGATGAAAACTTGGGTTGGCTCCTAAAAAGGGTAGTGGGCCAGAAAAGTGCAAATAGTTTTATACAATACAGATTAGGAAAAAGGTAGGTACCAGGGACTATTATCCCATTAAGGTGCTGGAGGAGGCATACACCTAAAGACTATATATGGCAAGGAGTAAAAATGCTATAAAAATAGAATGGACAAACAGGGCAATCTCAAACTAAGGAAATCAGTCGCCAAAAGCCTGTTGGAAGAGCCAAGTTTTCAGGCTCTTCCAAAAAATAAGGAGGGTAGGGGCCTGCCTAATCTCCCTGGGGAGAGTGTTCCAGAGCTGGGGGGCTACTATGGAGAAGGCCCTCTCCCTCGTCCCCACCAATCGCGATTGCAACGGTGGTGGGATCGAGAGGAGGGCCTCCCTGATGAACGGAGAGACCATGCAGGTTCATAGGGGGAAATACGATCATGAGGGTAGGTGGGTCCCGAACTGGTTAAGGGCTTTATAGGTGATAACCTGCACCTTGAATTGTGCTTGGAAAATAAACGGCAGCCAATGGAGCCAATGGATAGACCGCACCCTGTAATTTGCTCCAGTTAGTAGCCTGGCTGCTGAGCACTGGACTAGTTGAAGTTTCCGGGCTGTTTTCAAGGGCAACCCCACATAGAATGCAATGCAATAATCCATTCTAGAGGCAACTAAGGCATGGACCACCATGGCCAGGTCTAACTTCTCAAGGCACGGTCGCAGCTGACGCATAAGTTTTAATTGTGCAAAGGCCCTCCCAGCCACCGCCGACACCTGAGCATCAAGTGTCAGCTCTGAGTCCAGGAGGACCCCCAAGCTGCGGACCTGTGCCTTCAGGGGGAGTGAGACCCCGTCAAGCACAGGTTGCCACCCTATGCCCCGATTAGACATACGACTGACCTGGAGGACCTCTGTCTTGTTGGGATTTTTTTTTCGTGTCAGGAGCAACTTGAGTCGCTTCTGGAGTGAGAGAATTGGCCATCTGCAAGGACGTTGCCCACGGGATGCCCGGATGTTTTGATGTTTTTACCATCCTTGTGGGAGGCTTCTCTCATGTCCCCGCATGGAGCTGGAGCTGATAGAGGGAGCTCAACCGCACTCTCCCCAGGTGGGATTCGAACCTGGCAGCTTTCAGGTCAGCAACTCAACCTTCAAGTCACTTAGCCCACTATGCCATCTGGGGGCTCCTCTTGTCGGGATTAAGCTTCAGCTTGTTCGCCCCCATCCAGGCCAACGCAGTGGCCAGACACTGGTCCAGTATCCGAGGGGCTTCCTTGGATTTAGGTGGAAAAGAGTAGGTAGAGTTGAGTGTCATCTGCATAACTCCAAACTCCAAAACTCCGGATGACCTCGCCCAGTGGTTTCATGTAGATGTTAAAAAGCATGGGAGATAGAATGGAACCTTGCGGGACCCCACAGGTCAATGGCCAGGTATCCCCCAGCTTCACCAACTGAGAACGACCCTCCAGGAAGGACTGGAGCCACTGCAAAGCAGTACCCCCAAGGCCCATCCCGGAGAGCCGTCCCAGAAGGATACTGTGGTCGATGGTATCGAAAGACGCTGAGATGTCCAAGAGAACCAGCAGGGTCACACTCCCCCTGTCCAGTTCTCTGCGGAGGTCATCCACCAAGGCGACCTCGGTACTGTACCCAGGTCTGAAGCCAGCCTGCGATTGGTCCAGGAAATTAGTATCTTCCAAGAATCCCTGGAGCTGAGAGGCAACCACCCGCTCCAAGACCTTGCCCAAAAAAGGGAGGTTAGTGATTGGTCTGAAGTTACTTAAAACGGTGGAAGCCAAGGAGGCCTTCTTCAAAACTGGCCTGACTATGGCTTGTTTAAGGCAAGATGGAAATTTACCCTGCTCCAAAGAGGCATTAATTATCCTCACAAACCAATCTACTAACCCACCACTGGCCTGTTTTAAAAGCCAGGAAGGGCAAGGATCAAGAGCACAGGTGGTGGCCCTCACCACTCCAAGGATCTTGTCCACGTCATCAGGTTGCACAAGCTGAAATGAATCCCACAAGCTCGAACAGACAGATGCCTCGGTTACCTCCTCCGGCATTGCATCAAGGCCGGCATCCAAGTCAGAACGAATCTGAGCAACTTTGTCTGCAAAATGGTGAGCAAACTCGCTACACCGAGTTGCTGAGTCGTCAGGTGCCCCCCCCCCCCCAACCTCAGGAGGGTGGAGGAGCTCCCCGATGACCTGAAACAACTAACGGTCTATTCGTTGCAGACACGATGCGGGCAGTCGTGAAAACCTTCCTGGCTGCCTGCAATGCCACGGAATAGGCCTTAATGGCGGCTCTAGCCCGTGTTTGGTCAGAGACATCACGAGATTTTCGCCAGAGGCACTCTAGTCTCCTTCTTGCGTGTTTCATCTCTGCCAGCTGCCCGGTAAACCAGGGTGCTGAAGAGACTCTGCGCAACAAGAGGGGACGTTCAGGGGTGATCATGTCTATTGCTCTGGTCATCTCTCTATTATAGCAATCAACCAAGGCATCGACAGGATCGCCAGCCTCCATGGCAGGCAGATCCCCAAGAGACCTCAGGAATCCATCAGGATCCATAAGCCTCCTGGGGCGGACCATCTTAATGGGTCCCCCACCCCTGTGGAGGTTTGAGGTCATAGTGAGTCTTAAACTGATCAGATAATGGTCGGACCAGGGAATCAGGCTCGATGGAAATATTGTTGAAAGGTCCTAGTCAGCTCTCTGAATACAGAGAGCCGCAAGGATTTCTATCTTGACTTATATCAGGGGAAAGGGACAGATGGAGACTATGAGGGGTGGGGGATCTTTCGAGAGAACTAAGTAGACTAATAGAAGACAAGGGTTGTGGGCGAGATGCGAAGGGGGGTTGGGCAGAGATATCTGAATAGGAATTTATGGGGGAAATGGACCTATATAAGGAATTAGGCATCCTGTTGTCCCTGGGCCTACTAGGGGCTTGAAAATGTGAAGTCAGGTCGGCCTCTTATGAGGATGAATACAGGGGTCCGTAAATACTCTTCTAATAGTGATAGCCCATGAATTCAACTGAAACCTGAGTGCCCATAGTTTGTCCATTAAGAATTTGTCCTCAAAGATTGTAATGAGGCGTATCGAGCGATCATAGGATTGAAAGTCCTTATATAGCAAAGTAATGGACTTAATCTTGACTTCTGTCTGGCTCCTTGATAGGATTTGGGCCAAGGACCTCTGGATCGCTCTTTTCGAGGTCCATCTGCCCCTGTTCAATCGAGAGTCTCTAATTTCAAGTGCCAGTTGTTCCAATTGAAGAAGGTGTTCATGATGGCACACTGCGTATGAAGGAGAAAAGTCCGTCTCCAACAGAAGATTTGTGGTCTGCTTCGATGCTCCCAAATCTAACTCCGTATTCCCATCCCTCCCATGCCCTTGTTGAACATCAAAAAACCTTCCCTCCCCGTCGTCATCCCCATTTTCTAACATTACTTCCTTATCAAGCTTTTGTTGCCTGACTTCTCCCTCCCCAGCCAAATCTGGTGTCCGACTGACCTCTGTTGAGTTATATACCATAATATTCTCCTCCTCAAGGACACCATACTGTATGGAGTTATTTACCAGCGAGACCCCTTTTAGGAGGTGATTTATTTTCTCGTTCAGGGTTCCCAATTGTGACAGAACGAGACTAAAAGACTTGCCCATAAGATGACACAGCTGAGACAATTCGTAATTCCCATGCATGTCTGCCTTTTTCATTCTCTGATACCTTCCAAAACTCTCAAATAATACCGCTCTAATCCTTTCTAAGCTTATCCTTCCTGATGACCTTCTCTTCCTTTCTCCCTATCTAAAGCTTCCCAACCAACTCTCTGCTTATATCCAACATTCTTATTTACTTACTCAAACCCTCACACACATTCCAGAGGCCATCAATCTACCATACAATTAACACATAGGGAATTATGTAGTGGCTCAGCCCCTTGCCAGGCCTGCCTTTTCCAAGCAACTATCCCTCCTACCTCAGAATATCTACCTAACACAAACAGCAAAATAATAATGGCCCAGTACAGTTAAAAACAAAAAAAAACAATCCACATGCTCTACTCGACTTACACTTGCTGAGAGCAATATAAATTTTACATGGGAAGGGAAAGAACCAAAAAGGGGGAGAAAAAGGTGGCGGTAGCGCCAGATGTTGTGGCGCAGGAACCTCCCTCAATCAACAACAGCAGTCCCCACAGCAACAACAGCTGCAGTCCCCAGTGGAAGGCGCCTCCTGGTCCGGCAAGGAGACCCCTCAAGTGCAGTGGCGATAGTAGTCCCTGGTGGAGGCCTCCTCCTCTCACCGAAAGCCGTTCTGGTTCAGCAGAACTGCAGGATGGTCACGCAGCAGGATGAGAAGATGAGAAGAGGGCTCCAGTTCGGCCTACTTGCTAGCAAAGTAAAGTAGCATGGAAGCCACTTGAGGGCCACATGTAGGCCACTCGGGCCACTAGAAGGCCCTCCAACAAGTCTCCTCCTGGCACCGGAGATGGGAAGAGCTGGGGGCAGAGAGATGAATCAACCAGCCTTATAGTCTTCCAACTTGGTGGAGCTGCGGGGCTGGGGCAGGGACGCTGTGATGTCTCCCTCATCCTCCCCTCGCTGAGGCCCAGGTGGTATTCAGTGAGAAGGGAGAAGGTGGTGGGAAAGAGCTCTCACTTCCAAAAACGCTGTGGCATCTCCCTCGTCCTTCCCTCACTGAGGCCCAGGTGGTATTCAGTCCAGCAGGAGGAGAGGGTGGGGGGTGGGAGAGAGCTCTCACTTAATAATAATAATAATAATAATAATAATAATAATAATAATAATAATCGTTATTTATACCCCGCCACCATCTCCCCAACGGGGACTCAGGGCGGCTTACATGGGGCCATGCCCAGAACAATACAATATAACAGAATATAAAAAGAACAACAAATCATAACACATTGAACAATACAATAAATGATAATATACATTACAACGCAAAATCAGAAGAACAATAAAAACAAGGGCGGGCCACATGAACACTAAGTTAAAACTCGGGGTGAGAAAGAAATAAGAATAAAAACCACAAAGAACAGGGTCATAAAATAGTGGTGCAATCTGGAGGATAGATATTGGAGGGGAGCAACAGAGAAGATGTATGTAGTAATTACTCTCCAAAAGCACAACGGAAAAGCCATGTTTTCAGGTCTTTCTTAAAGGCTACTAATGTGGGGGCTTGCCTAATCTCACTGGGCAGTGAGTTCCACAATCGGGGGGCCACAGCAGAGAAGGCCCTCTCCCTTGTTCCCACAAGGCGGGCCTGAGATATTGGCAGTGGCGAAAGGAGAGCCTCCCCTGACGATCGAAGGGATCGGGCAGGTTTATGATAGGAGATACGGTCACGAAGGTAGGTGGGTCCCAAACCGTTTAGGGATTTATAGGTGAAGGTCTGCACCTTGAATTGCACCTTCCAAAAACGCTGTGGCGTCTCCCTCGTCCTCCCCTCGTTGAGGCCCAGGTGGTATTCAGTCCAGCAGGAGAAGAGAGGAGGGGATGGGAAAGAGCTCTCACCTCCAAAAACGCTGTGGCGTCTCCCGCGTCCTCCCCTCGCTTATGGTTTGTTGAGTCTCTGTCCACCAATTTAACAAAGTTTCAGCCACAAAAACAAAGTTTCTGAAGTAGAACAATGACTTTCAAAGTAAGGACACCCCAATGAAACAGGAAATAACACTTCCAAGCCAGGAACAGATTTTTGTTATTTTTTTTTTAAAAAAATTATTAAAAATTTGAAAATTTGCCAAAAATCTGAGGATAAGTCAAACGTTCTTAGATTCGGTGAGCTAACAATGGTACGTGTGTTCTACCACTGTAGCAAATCTCATTAGGATACCCCACAAAATGAGGGAGAGAGAAGCCCCTCAAGTTTCCCCATTGACAATGTTTTCCTTCATGCACATGCACGTCTGCCATTAAGTACATACAAATATTCTGAATTTTTGTCAAGTTTCGAATTTTTTGATTCAAAATTCAAAAATGACTTTAGAAACAAAGCACCAGTACCCCCTACTTTCAAAGTGAGTATTGAACCATTTTTTTCATGGGTTGCACATGCCTAATAAACATATTTGGGCTAGCAAATTTGAGGCTATTTTAAGTTTTTAACTCCTTTCTCTGATTTGAATGGTCAGCCTTCTGAGTCACATACCCCTAGACTCACCATACCAGACCCCAGGACTTTATGGTTAGCAGGGATGATAGTTTCATTTGCCACCATCCTTGCCTACAACCCTTGCAGTAGTGAGGAGGGCTGGTAGATTTTCTTATCTAACAATATATTGTAAGATGCTGCTCTAGTTGTACTGTCATAAGGATCTGACCTTCACCCATGACCCCTAAATTACTGCAGCTAGATCATGGCAATTCAGATTCCAGTCCTTAGAACACTTCCTTGAAAGCATATCTCACTGAATTCAACAAGATATCACTTAGTAAATGTGTATATGGGATCTGATGTAACCTATTACTTTGTACTCCGGGAAAAAGAAACACTTGGAGAAGCCCCTAGACCAGTTAGGGTCACATAGTCCATTAAGGCTCTTGAGAAAATTATGAAAAAGGTTTTAAAAAGGCACTGAAACACAATTTGTAATGTAACAGGAAAGAAGTCAAAGACAAATGTATGTGTATGTGTGTCTGCCTGATTTGATCAATCCAGTTGTCAGCTCACCACAGCCGCTCCTGAATGAACACACGAGACTCTCTGTGATATCACCAGAAACTTTACTGCAGGAAACATAAACATCCGAAAAGCCAAGAATGGGAGACTCCGGCCAACCATCCTTTATATACCCTCCCCCTCATTTGAAAAGTCTCTTCCCGCTCAGTAAAACCCCGCGCAAATTCCCCGCCAAGTCCAGCAGCCGTTTCTTCTCCGAGTCCTGAGACGCAGGTGTCTTATCAATGTCAGTGACCCTGAAACTCAGAGCCACATACAGGCTCTAGTAGCAGGGTTCTGACATGGCGTCCTCCTCCCCTTCGTCCTGGAAGGAAAAGACTAAACACAACTATTGTTCTCCGCTGTCCAGAGTTCCTTTATACTTTTTTAACAGGCTGCAATGGAATACCGGGTGTACCTTCCCTAGGTCCTTGGGTAGCTTCAGCTCATAGGTCACTTCGTTTATTCTTTTCGCTACCCTGAACGGCCCTATATAGCGTGGAGCCAATTTCTTAGATGGGAACCCCAATTTCAGGTTTTTTGTGCTCAGCCAAACCAGATCTCCTTCGCCCAATTTGTCCCCCTCTCGGCGCCTACGATCTGCAAAGAGCTTGTACTTCTTTTGTGTTTCCCTCAATGCCTCCACCACGGTCTGCCACCCTTGTTTAATTTTGGCCGGCCATTCCTTGTCGGTCTGGCCCTCTCCTTCCTTCCACTCGGGTAGCCTGGGGAAAGGTGCCACCTCCTGTCCGTATACTATTTCGAATGGGGCACGACCTGTGGCCGAATGTACGGCCCCGTTAAAAGCCATCTCAGCAAACGGAAGAAGGTCCGCCCAATCGTCCTGTCTATAATTGGTGTACATCCTCAAGAATTGGCACAGTGTCTGTTGGGTACGTTCGACCCCCCCGTTGGTCGCGGGATGAAAAGCCGAGCTCAGATTCCTTTCCGCTCCTAACAGCTGTAAGAATTTTCCCCAAAATTTTGCAGTGAATTGGACTCCCCGGTCGCTAATTATTTTGTCGGGGCACCCATGTAGGCGATACACATGCTTCACATACAAATCAGCGAGCTTTTCAGCCGAGGGGAGTTTTGGCAGGGCCACAAAGTGTGCCTGTTTTGAGAATAGGTCCAATATTGTCCAAATGTATCTGTGGCCTCTGCTGGGGGGTAGTTCGCCTACAAAATCCATTGCCACGCATTCCCATGGCCTCATGGGCTCCACCACCTTCTGCAATAGCCCCTGGGGCTTCCCAGGTGGTGTCTTGCCCTCTGCACATAATTCACACTGCGTGACGTACCCCCTGGCGTCTTTCCTCATTCCGGGCCACCAGCATTGTTTGGCCAACAGTTTAATAGTCCTGGTGGGGCCTAGATGACCTGCACCCTTGTTATCGTGGCATTTCCTTAACATTTCTTGTCTTAAACATTCAGGAATATACAATTTCTTATTAACAAACACCAAATCCCCACACAGTTCTCCCTGTTCTTTGTTCGTTTGTAACCATTTGTCCATTCCATATGCCCGCTTCAACTCTTCCTCCCATATTTCTCCTCCCCCCGTGGAAATGGCAGTGCGTTTGTTTTCTTTGGCTGCTTGTGCTCGAGTCAGTACTGCCAGGCCCCATTGCTTATCTAGGAAAAGGCTCCCCTCAGATTCCTGAATTCCTCCCCCGTGCTGAGGCATCCGAGAGAGAGCGTCAGCGAGTATGTTGTGTTTCCCCTGGAAGAACTTGAGTCTGAAATCAAAACGGCTGAAATATTGGGCCCATCTAATCTGCTTCGCTGATAGTTTACGAGGGGATCTCAGATACTGTAAATTTCTATGATCAGTCCACACCTCAAACGGTGTTCCACTTCCTTCCAGGAAGTGTCTCCAGCACTCTAGTGCTTTCAGAATCGCTAAGGCTTCTCTCTCCCAAATCGGCCAGTTTTTTTCTGTATCGCTAAATTTTTTCGACAGATAGCCACATGGCTTCAGGTTCCCCCCCTCGTCTTTCTGCAGCAGAACTGCCCCATATGCCCGGTCTGACGCATCGCAATGTAGTACAAAGGCCTTAGACATATCAGGGTGCTGTAGGACAGGCTCCTCGGTAAAACGCTTTTTTAGGGCTTCGAAAGCTTCCTGGCATTCTATTGTCCAGGTCAGTTTGGCCCCTGGGGCCTTCACTTTGGCTGTTTCTCCCCTGCCTTTAGTCTTTAACAAATCCGTTAATGGCAAAGTGAGGCGCGCAAAGTCCTTGATAAATGTTCTATAGAAGTTTGCGAACCCCAGGAAGGATTGCAGCTGCTTCCGTGTTCTGGGGGCTTCCCACCCCCTTACGTCTTCCACCTTCGCAGGGTCCATCGCCACTCCCTGGGAGGAAATCCTATACCCCAGAAAGTCTATCTGGTCTTTATTGAACTCGCACTTGGCAAGTTTCGCATACAGCTTCGCTTCCCTCAACTTTTGTAGGACTTCCCTGACTAGTTCTACGTGTTGCTCCTTGGTCCGAGACATTATCAATATGTCATCTAAAAAAATAAAGACTCCCTTGTACAATAATGGATGCAACACTTCGTTGATTAATTGCATGAACGCGGCCCCTCCCCCGCATAAACCGAATGGGAGCACACAATAATTGAATAATCCGAAGGCGCAGGAGAAGGCCGTCTTCCACCTGTCCTCTGGTTTGATCTGCAATTTATGGTAAGCCTCAATTAAATCCAATTTAGTGAATATCTGTCCCTCCGATAACTGGGCGATCAAGTCCTTCACTAAGGGTAGAGGGTATTTATTTACAGTACTGATTGCATTCAGGCCCCTGTAGTCAATGCAGAGCCTCAGCGTTTGGTCCTTTTTCCTCCTAAACAACACAGGTGCCCCTAAAGGGGAGTTCGAAGGTTCTATGAAACCTCTCGCTAGGTTTTTATCAATGTACTTTCTCAGTTCCTCCTTTTCCCTAGCCGACATCGGGTATATCTTTGCCTTGGGAAGCTCTGCTCCTGGGACTAGCTCTATTTTCACTTCAACTCTCCGCTTCGGTGGGAAATTGTCTGCTTCCTTCTCGTCAAACACGTCCACAAAATCCCGATACTCTGGGGGTAATTTATCTGCCAGTTCTGCTATTCTGATAGAGTCTTCCTCCCCCCTTTTCCCCGGCTCCCTCTCAACTTCCTGACTCCCTTCTTCCAAACTCATCCCGAAGATCATGCTCTTATCCTCTCAGTTGATTTGCGGGTTGGCCTGCCCCAGCCACGGCATGCCTAGTATAACATTATAGCTGGCTATTTGTGATATCACAAATGACACCTTTCCTTCCCAACTCCCTATCTTACACTTTACATCTTCGGCACTGTACCTAGCTAACGATCCTGATGCTGTGGATCCGTCCAACTGCGAAAATGCTATTGGGGATTCTAGGTTCGTCCTTTCGCATCCTAATCCCTCGGCTAATTCAGGGGAAATGATGTTCCTGGAACATCCACAATCCACAAACGCTTTGCAGGTTGCTTGTTTGCTGCCATTTTCAAGCTGAATGGGGACCACTATCATAGCTTTGTCCTGACTTACCAACCCCCCCGAATGGTGCCTCATCGGTGTTTCTTCCTCGGCGCGTTTTCCTGCCACGGCTCTTGGTTTGGACTGGCCTCCGCTTTCCCCTTTTCTCTGCCAGCACTCGGCAGCTCTGTGGCCCAACTGGCCGCACACAAAGCAGCCACTCCTGCTGGCGCTCACGTTCCCTGTCGGCTCCGCTCTCCTCCCGGCTGGGGCTGGTCCCTCCTTCCGGCTCCCCTCTTTCATCTGCGGCCGTTGCTGTAGCGCTCCTCGGTGCCTCCTCGCCTGGGCCAGCGATGTCTCGACGCGCCCCGCCAGCTGAATCCATCCGCGCAGTGTTTCAGGCTCATCACGATGCACCGCCCAGGAGAGGATCTCCCGCCTGAGCCCCTCTTTGAAGAGTTCCATCTTTGTCACTGCAGACCATTCCGGCACCTTTTCGGCGAGGCATTGGAATTCCTCCGCATACTCAGATACCGACCTCTGCCCCTGGGAGACGGTCTTCAACTTCTCCCTCGCCCGGATCTGCTCCAATGGATCTCGGAAACGGGTCTCCAGGGCCCCCATAAAGCGTCGGACTGACCCCAGACATGGGTCGCGCCGCGCGTGCAGCTGAACGTACCAGCTAGCCGCTCCCCTCTTCAACACTGCGCCAATGGCCTGTATCCGGCTGGATTCCGTTCTAAAAGTGTGAGCATTGTCCTCCATATAGCCCCTCACCGTGGTAAGGAAAAAATCCAGTTCAGAGGACTCTCCCCCAAACTCGATCCTTAGTTCCTCTCGTCTCGGTAGGGGTCCCTGTGGTGGCAATCCCCAATTCTCCGCCCGTCGCAAGCCCCCTTGCGGGCCAGTGGGCCCCGCTGCCGTTTCTCTTGGCCCTGTGCCATGCCCGGCATTCGCCAGGGGCACCAGGGTCTCAGCTGGGAGCGTAGCCGGGATTCTCGGAGGCTTTTCCCCTTCGTCGTCACTCTCCTCCACCCGCGTCAGGCTTGGTTGGGTCTTAGGCCGGGCGCCGGGCTCCTTTCGCATTTCCCTTCCCTTCGGTGCTGGGAGGTCTGCAAAGCCCTGGCTGCTTCCCACGCTCACGTCCCACATTGAGCCAGCCCGAAGTTCCCTTCCTCTCTCTGGCTCCGCCAAAAACGCCAGGCGCTCCATCGCCCTCGACATTACTGCCAGGGTGGTCTCCATCGCCGACATCCTCTCCTCCAGAAACACCATCCTTTGTGGGCCTGGGGAAGGTGAACCTTCCTCTCCTCCGGTGCTGTCTCCCCGCACCACTCCACGCCTCTGGGTTACCCCATTTGGCTGGGCATAAGCGGTGGATGACGCCAGGGCCGCCAGCTGGTGGAACTCAGCGTCCGGCTCGGGAGTGGCCCTTCCCGACCTTCCTCCTCCTGCGCCCAAGAGTTCTTCATCCTCCGCTTGCATGTTACACCTCACCGCTACGGCGGGATGGTGTCTATATTCTTGGCTTAGTGTCAGCTCACCACAGCCGCTCCTGAATGAACACACGAGACTCTCTGTGATATCACCAGAAACTTTACTGCAGGAAACATAAACATCCGAAAAGCCATGAATGGGAGACTCCGGCCAACCATCCTTTATATACCCTCCCCCTCATTTGAAAAGTCTCTTCCCGCTCAGTAAAACCCCGCGCAAATTCCCCGCCAAGTCCAGCAGCCGTTTCTTCTCCGAGTCCTGAGACGCAGGTGTCTTATCAATGTCAGTGACCCTGAAACTCAGAGCCACATACAGGCTCTAGTAGCAGGGTTCTGACACCAGTAATTCTCTAGATGTCCAATCCAGTAATTCTCTAAGAATCCCCTGCATTATACATGATATTATTAAACAAAAATGTATATTAATATATCTTATTAAAGAACAACAAAAATGAATTCAAACACCCAAGATGCATAATTTTAAACAGGCAGGTTTGGATGATTCATTTTAAAAAGTTAACATTAGAAGACTCAACAATGTTAAAGGTTTAATATGCAATCTGAATGCTTGTTTGTATTTCTCTGTTGTTACCATCAGGGTGTTGATGAGCACATATTTATCCACAAGCCACTAATTTACTGCCACTTTGCCCATGGTATTGGAGAACCTCATTACTTTGCAGTCTCTGATTGGAATAAGCTGACCAGAATTTTAATGGAGGCTTTAGAGCACTACAATGAACTTTGTTTTTTTTGAGGATGCCATTCAGCACATGTAAGTTTTTTCACCCCAGGCATGTGGGGAGAGGCTCTTGAATGCACATCACTACTGAAATGAAAATTGATTTTCACGTAATCTGTGAAGATATTCAGAAAAATGGTCTCATATAAAAGCTTAGGAGAGGGCAAAGGGTTCTCTGTCAATTACTGGGTCTAAGATGGGCATACAGCGCTCACTTCAAAAGTGTCTTAGTCATCATCACACTCTTTAAAGGTACAACTCATAGTAACCTGTTGGCTTTTGCTCATCGTGACCAGCCAGCAACACTGCTGCTGATGTCAAATCCACAGTAGACACCAAGGCCAAAGAGGGCATGACCTGTAAGGATATTTTAAGACTCATTTTGCAGAATATTTCATCTCTTTCATAAATTTTACATTTCTTGACATGTGTGTGTGACAGAGAAAAGGGGGTTGTTTAAAACTTATTCTGGAAATCCTGGGGGAGGGAGATGGCTTTTCCCTTTCTGTTCTTTGGTCTTACGGTTTTTCTGGTTTGCAGTATCAGTTTCACTGATGCTGCTTGTTTCCAATACAAAGAAACTGAAAGATCAAAATGTGATTTTGAGGGGCATATTTGCATAATCTAAATGTTTTTATTCATATCCTCATTCCATGATATTCTATATATTCTGTTCATAAATGTCATATTAATGGTTTATATATGCCACATAAGTTCCAAACACATATTTGAAGGAATTTTTAGAATCCTTTGGTGGATGGTAGGAGGGAATTGGAAACAGGATGGAGAGCAGATATGGTGGATGGGGAAAGCTAAAACATATGTAAGCAACATATTATTTGCATGGGCCCTATGTCTGACCCCTTAGTTATCATTTGTTATGGACTGGAGCAAAGTGCAATATATGTCTCAATATGATGCCACATGAATGTGAATGTACATTGTAGTTGTTTTCTTAATTTGTTTATTTTATGCTTATATTTATTGTTGATGTATTCTGATTGCTGTTTATGTGATTTTAATATGTTGTAAGCCGCTTTTGGTCCCGTGAGGGAGAAAAGCGGGATATAAATAAAGATTATTATTGTTGTTGTTATTATTATTAATCTAGCTGGATGTCAGCAAAATCTCATCAATTTCAGTAAAACAGCATTTGGTTTTGAACTCACATAAATGTCCTCACGCTTCCATATCAATAGGTTTAGCGCCATGGGTAGTTAATGCAGTCACCAACCCACTGATATGAAACCCGCTGACCAGGACTATTCCTGGCAGAATTCTAGGTTGGAGAGGAAGAGCTACAAGCATGTTGGCCTCTTCTGCAGAGTAACTACTAGTATGCTATAGTGCACACAGACACACACACAACAAAAGGCAATGAGATGGGATAAGAGCCATACGGCTAAGCTGGTATCCAGCCAAATCATCCCTTGAGAATTTGTTTTATTTTTTTGTGCCAGCATTTACAACATTATGATATAGTTAGTAAATCTATTAATGATATCTGTTCTATATTGGGTTTTTTTTTTAATTGCTCTGGCATCTTGGAGCAGTTTTAGATTCCACAAGTATACTTGTATATGTATTCTGCTCAAACTGAGCATAGCTAATCTGTATGGCAATGGTGGAACTGTTTCCCAGGGAGTTTATAAAGACTCTTCCACTGGGATCTGCAATAGAAAGCAAATTAATTTTTCATCTTGTTTTGTTTTTTATTAATCAAGAAAAATGTACTTAATTACTCTGGCAGGAAGTCATGCATGTAGAGGCTGAGCTCAGCCTGAGGCCAGATGTCAAGTAGTCTCAGCAAAGATATGTTCTTGCTGAAGCTGTGATCCCAGAAGAGAATAATCTCATCAATAAAAGAACCGTGTCCTCCTGGAACCTTTTGGAAACTTCAAAACAAGGAGATTCCACCACACTCTAAAGCAGCATAGTCCACTACTGAACAGCTGTTACTGTCAGGAAACTCTTCCTGATACTCAGATGGAATATCTTTTCTGCAGTTTGCATCCATTGCTCTATGCCTTTGTCTCTAGAACAGTAGAAAACAAGTTTTCTGCTCCATCATCAAATATTTAAATGTGGTTATCATGTCACCTTTTAACCTTCTCTTCTCCAGGGTAAACCTACCCAACTCGCTAAGCCATTCCTCTTAGGGCTTGGCTTCCAGACCTTCTCCCATTCTGGTCGCTCTTCTCTGGACATATTCCACTTTGTCAATATCTTTCTTGAATTCTGGTGCCCAGAACTAGACATAGCATTCAGGGTGAGGCCTGACTAAAGCAGACTATAGTGTTATTATTTCCCTTGATCTCAATTTTTTTCAGCTACAAAGCCTTTTTTGGAGCAAAAGTTTCTTGTGGAGCTCCAAGAAATGTTATGTTATGTTATATTATATTGTATTGTATTATATTGTATTGTATTGTGTGTGTGTGTGTGTGTGTGTGTGTATGTATGTATGTGTGTATATATATATATATATATATATATATATATATATATATATATATATATCAGGCATGAGCTACGGCAGTGGCAAAAAAGGGGAAAGAAAGAAAGACCAATACAATATTTCGATGAAGAACAATTTTAACCAACATAAACTGAACAATATTTCAGTGGAAGACCCCTGGGGCCATCCAGTCCAACCCCCTTCTGCCATTCAGGAAAAGCACAATCAAAGCACCCCCAACAGATGACTACCCAGCCTTTGTATTATTATTATTATTATTATTATTATTATTATTATTATTATTATTATTATTATTATTATTATTATAGCAGAAACCCCAGAGGCCATCCAGTCCACCCCCTCCCCTTACGCCATGCAGGAAAGACACAATCAAAGGCCCCCTGAGTAATAGGAGGGAAATAGGGTTTTCGAAGCAAAGAAAGAGGGTGGGTTATCTGGCTGGTGAGAAAAAGAGTCTGGGCAATGAGGAAGGCATGGGGAAAGGGTCTGGGTGGCAAAGAGAAGAGTGGGCTGTGAGAGAGGTAGGGAAGAAAGGGTCTCCGCCCTGGGAGGATGCTGCTGTTGCTGCTGTTGTTTTCAGCAGCTCAAAACTTTAATTTCCCTGCATTTCTCAGGGGGAGGGAAGAGGAGGAGGCGGGAAGAAGCATGGTTCTGCAGAGCCCCTCACTATCACCCGCAGAGCCCTAAGGGTTCCATGGAGCACAGTTTCTGAACCCCTGATCTAGACACTATGCTAGATCAAGGGAAGTAATAAGTTCTGTTTGGTGCTGTTATGCCTAGGAAGTAACATGATCCAATTACTTGCTAACTAAAGACCTTGTCACATTAGGTGCCCTAACACAGGCAACAGAAGGGGGAATTCGCCAAGCATTGTGTTGAATCTTTCAGGTAGCTGGGGAAATTTTATTTAGACAGTCTCATCATTTGCCTCACCTCAATAGTTACACCTCACAAATGTGTGATTAATCATCTTTTAAAAAAAAAAATAGGCAACTACTCAATTAGGATGGTCATGAAAACCTGACTATAGAAACAATGAATATATTTCATGATGTCACTGAATCCAAGACTCACAGTACTCACAAGAACTTTTTCATTAGAAGAGATGATGACATTACCTTGTACCCCTATGTCCCTCTGGCTTCCTTGTTTCCACTGTGTTTAGCTCCAATCCTCATAATATCAGGCAGCCAGGTGGGTTTTCCGAGCTACAAGTTGTTATCTTCAACTACTCCAGTTGTCATGCAAGGTTGTTCAGACTTTACATAAAACCTGCTCCTTGTGGACATACATGGAACTGGTTTGATTATGTGGATGGAGCCCCGATGGCGAAGTGTGTTAAAGCGCTGAGCTGCTGAACTTACAGACCGAAAGGTCACAGGTTCAAATCCCGGGAGCGGAATGAGCGCCCGCTGCTAGCTCCAGCTTCTGCCAACCTAGCAGTTCGAAAACATGCCAATGTGAGTAGATCATAGGTACCGCTCCAGTGGGAAGGTAACGGCGCTCCATGCAGTCATGCCGGACACATGACCTTGGAGGTGACTACGGACAACGCCGGCTCTTCGGCTTAGAAATGGAGATGAGCACCAACCCCCAGAGTCAGACCTGACTGGACTTAACGTCAGGGGAAACCTTTATCTTTACCTAGACTAACATAATTGTCTACTACTCTACAGTTTTTGGTTTGTTTGTGGGTGCTGGCAGGTTGCTGGGACTGTTATGATGAGTACCTTTGATCACTACCCCATTGCATGCTATTAAGACCATCTGTGTTATCACCAGACTGTTTGTGAACATGGCAGTCTTTATGTATTAATAGAAAAGGTTCCACCATTTCAATACAAAGTACATGTCAATTTCATTCAGATAGAGAAGAATTATTTTTTTTAAAGCCAGTCATTTTCAAAGTCACAAATACTTCAATACTAAAAAAGTTCTCAAAAATCAGTTGTATTTTTCATCTCCTTACTTAAAAGAGGTTGAGTGTAGGGCTACCAACTTTTAATTAGTTTAGTGGTTAGATTAATTAGTGAAAACCGTAATAGCCAGTTAGATATTTCCATCCATTAACTGATAGAGGGTCATTGAAGGGCAAATTGCTTTGCAGACTGCACAGATGGATAGGTTCCCTTCTTACTGTACCACATCAGATGACCTTTCCATTCTACGATTTAAATATAAAACCTACAATATTGTAATTTCAGAGAAACACTTTCATTCATTCACTTCTAAAAAGATATCAATATTTTTCTTTGATATCTATTGAAAATATGTAAAATATATTTAATTTATTAATCAAGTAATAAAGTAAAATATCTGACAAGATTACAATATAAGATTACATCTATTTACTTGGAAAGAAGTCCTCAACTGATTAAAAAGACAAAAAGTCCTAGGTTTTATTTCTGTCCTTTCCAATCTCATATTTAAGATTCATAAATATTTGTTTATCCAAGAATATTTTCTGTCAATTCCTGGTACAATCAGAGACTATTTATATCAGCTCGCCAGAGTGGTTTATTATAAAATAAAGAGAAAAAAACAAGAACAAAATGTGGGACGTGTAGATGTGCCATTAATTAATTATCATTAAATTAACAGAGTTCCTGGACCTTTAACCGTTTCAGGGGATTCAAATATTATAGATTTTTAAGCATAGGGATTGTTCATAGTTTGAGATCCTGCTTAATGAATCGGATAGTACCTAGCTTTGCTTATATTCAATGGCATCAGCATCATATATATTTGATGTGGCTTTTCCATGGTAAAACCATGTTCAAGGCAGCCAACAGTAATTCAGAAAAAATACAATACAAAAACTTCAAGATATTTTAGTAGCAATTAAAATTCAAGTAGTAAATATAAGTAAAGGTTTTTCCCTGACATTAACTCCTGTCATGTCTGACTTTGGGGGATGGTGCTGATCTCCATTTCTAAGCTGAACAGCCAGCGTTGTCCGTAGACACCTCCAAAGTCATGTGGCCTGCACGACTGCATGGAGTGCCATTACCTTCCTGCTGAAGTGGTACTTGATCTACTCACATTTTCATGTTTTCAAACTTCTAGGGTGGCAGAAGCTGGGGCTAACAGCAGGAGCTCATCATGTTCCCCAGATTCGAACCATCAACCTTTTGGTCCTCAAGTTCAGCAGCCCAGTGGTTTAATTAAATATATATTGATTAAATAAACTACTTCACACTAAGATCTAATTTAGACAAGGACAAGAATAAAGGCTAGCATTCACTTTATTCAAAACTAAATAATAGGCATGTCCGATCGATGAAAAAAATGTTTCAATTCTCGTTTCTAAAGTAGGGGGCCTGGCGCTTCGATATAGAAAGTATTTCCAAATTTTTCACCCAAAAAATTCGGATATTTCTGAAAATTCTTAATGATTCTAAATGTTTCTAAAATGGCAGACGTGCATGCGCAATCGCCAAAAAAAAGGAACCGGGGGGGGGGGGACTTTTAAGGACTCTCCCGCCCTCATTTCTTGAGCTATCCTCATCAAATTTGGTACAGTGTATTTTTTTTCTCTGCCTTCGCTCTCTATGGTATTACATGATGTTTTGGGGCTTACTTTGTAAAGGCATAACCTAATTAGATGTTTAATAGGCTTTTCCCCATGCCCCTCATGTTATCCATCATATTCCCTAATGCAATGTTATTCTGGCCCGTTTTGGTTGGTTAAGTGAGACTCTACTGCATTCATAGTATTTCTCGTTGTTTTGTTTGTTCTTTTAGGGTACTCTTTGTAGCCCTTTCTTTCAATAGCTGTCATTATGAAGAAAACCATTGTGCTACCTATCTGGATGGGGATTGGTTACTGAGGTATTTTGCTGACTGACTGACTGCATTCGATTATTTTGAACGCTTTATTTGGACCATTTCCTCAAAAAAAATTAAATCCATCATATATCCCTGTGGCATTTTAGAGATCTATAGCTTGTCTATGGTACTCGGGATAGCTCTTGTCCCACTGTTGACACAGGGTCCTAAGATGCGACCCTCTGACCGACATCGTGGACAAGGCATCAAGACCAGAATGACACATTTTATAGAATTATGAAGTTCTAACTTTTTAATTATGAAATAGATGGCATCATACAACTTAAAACGCAGGATTTGTTCTCTTTGCCAACTTTGCCTTTCTAAAAGTATTGCAATAGTTTTGGGATCGCTTAATGCAGCAATCATCAAATGGCAACTTAAATTTGTCTTTTCACAAAACTGCTATCGTTGGAGAAAGGGTATCCCCCTAGAAGGACACCAGGATAGAGGAGTTCATTGTGCCTGCCCATCATCGGTGATAAATAGAGGAAACAAACAATGTCCCAAGAAAAGGTCCATCAGAAAAGCGGGAAAAGAAGACTTGGTGTTAGGATGATAAAACCTCTGGACTTTGGAGAGGGTGCCTCACTTCAAAGGAATCTCTGGAAATTTCAAAACAGGATGGTTGGCCTTGAGGAAAACCAATTTCTCAACAGCATAGAATCATAGAATCATAGAATAGTAGAGTTGGAAGAGACCTCATGGGCCATCCAGTCCAACCCCCCGCTAAGAAGCAGGAAATCGCAAGGGGATCCAGCAAGCTGCAGTGAGGGGTCACAACATCGCCGGCCATGCTGAAGACCCTCTCGCTCTGCACGCTGGTTGCAGGGCAGCTGAGGAACTTGTGAGTGACGTTGGCAAGATGCGGCCACACATGTTCTTGGGAAGACCAGTAGGCCAACGGATCACAGGAAATAATACCCATGAGCCCAGGAGCGCCAAGAGGGGCCCCAGTCATAGAGTCCATGAATGACCTTTTCCCCAGAAACTCAGTTCAACTAACCTAGCAGGCAACCTCTAGTCTGAATTTAGAAAGGTGCACAAGCACCTATACACCCCAGTGGGGGAACACAAGGCAAACCTCATCATCCCTTCAGGCAGAAGGCATAATCTCCTCACAATACCTTCATGCACCCAACAATTGATTCAGACCGAAAGGTCACAAATGCCCTGCATGACCTTCTCATTGAAACACATTCAAGCATGCCAACACCCTTTGCCACCCATTATTTCACTGGCACAAACCTATTGTTCTTGCTGAGGCTGACAGGAACACAGTCATGTCAGACCCTACCCACATTCTTATCTCCCACATTCCTACCAGAGACAGATCAAGAAACAGCCACAACACTTCATAGAATCATAGAATCATAGAATAGTAGAGTTGGAAGAGACCTCATGGGCCATCCAGTCCAACCCCCTGCCAAGAAGCAGGAAATCGCATTCAAAGCACCCCCGACAGATGGCCATCCAGCCTCTGCTTAAAAGCCTCCAAAGAAGGAGCCTCCACCACGGCCCGGGGGAGAGAGTTCCACTGTCGAACAGCTCTCACAGTGAGGAAGTTCTTCCTGATGTTCAGGTGGAATCTCCTTTCCTGTAGTTTGAAGCCATTGTTCCGTGTCCTAGTCTGCAGGGCAGCAGAAAACAAGCTTGCTCCCTCCTCCCTATGACTTCCCTTCACGTATTTGTACATGGCTATCATGTCTCCTCTCAGCCTTCTCTTCTGCAGGCTAAACATGCCCAGCTCTTTAAGCCGCTCCTCATAGGGCTTGTTCTCCAGACCCTTAATCATTTTAGTCGCCCTCCTCTGGACACTTTCCAGCCTGTCAACATCTCCCTTCAACTGCGGTGCCCAAAATTGGACACAGTATTCCAGGTGTGGTCTGACCAAGGCAGAATAGAGGGGGAGCATGACTTCCCTGGATCTAGATGCTATTCCCCTATTGATGCAGGCCAGAATCCTGTTGGCTTTTTTAGCTGCCGCATCACATTTAACTTGTTGTCCACGAGGACTCCAAGGTCTTTTTCGCACACACTGCTGTCAAGCCAGGCGTCCCCCATTCTGTATCTTTGATTTCCATTTTTTCTGCCGAAGTGAAGTATCTTGCATTTGTCCCTGTTGAACTTCATTTTGTTAGTTTCGGCCCATCTCTCTAGTTTGTCAAGATCGTTTTGAATTCTGCTCCTGTCTTCTGGAGTGTTAGCTAGCCCTCCCAGTTTGGTGTCGTCTGCAAACTTGATGATCGTGCCTTCTAACCCTTCGTCTAAGTCGTTAATGAAGATGTTGAACAGAACCGAGCCCAGGACGGAGCCCTGTGGCACTCCACTTGTCATTTCTTTCCATGATGAAGACGACACATTGGTGAGCACTCTTTGGGTTCGTTCGCTTAGCCAATTACAGATCCACCTAACTGTAGTTTTGTCTAGCCCACATTTTACTAGTTTGTTTCCCAGAAGGTCATGGGGGATTCTGTCGAAGGCCTTACTGAAATCCAGGTACGCTACATCCACAGCATTCCCTGTGTCGACCCAACTCGTAACTCTATCGAAAAAAGAGATCAGATTAGTCTGGCATGACTTGTTTTTGGTAAATCCGTGTTGACTATTAGCAATGACCGCATTTGTTTCTAAGTGTTCGCAGACCACTTCCTTAATGATCTTTTCCAGAATCTTGCCTGGTATCGATGTGAGGCTGAATTCGTCCTTGAATTCGTTTAGAGTGGCCAGATGTTCCTGGAGAACTTGTTTCCCTATTTGGGGTTGGATTTCCCCCAATCCTTCGTCCATTCCATGTTGCTGAGGTTGAAGATGGCTTTCTTTTTGTGAGAAGACTGAGGCAAAGAAGGCATTAAGCAGTTCTGCCTTTTCCCTATCCCCTGTCGCCATCACCCCATCTTCTCCTCGCAGTGGCCCTATCGCCTCCTTTTTTTTCCTTTTTCTACCAACGTAAGCAAAATAGCCTTTTTTGTTGTTTTTTATGTCCCTGGCAAGCCTGAGCTCATTTTGCGCTTTAGCCTTGCGAACCTTTTCCCTACAGGTGTTGGCTATACGTTTGAATTCTTCTTTGGTGGGTGATTTCTCCCCTTTTCCACTTCTTGTGCATGTCACTTTTGAGCTTTAGATCAGTTAGAAGACACAGGTTCGCAGTCTGGGGGTTCTCCTGGACTCATCGCTGAGCCTGGAACCCCAGGTCTCGGCGGTGGCCAGGGGAGCCTTTGCACAACTCAGACTTGTGTGCGAGCTGCACCCGTTCCTTGGGAGGTCTGACTTGGCCACGGTGGTCCACGCTCTGGTTACAGCTCGTTTGGACTACTGCAACACGCTCTACGTGGGGCTGCCTTTGAAGACGGCCCGGAAGCTTCAATTAGTACAACGAGCGGCAGCCAGGCTTATAACTGGAGCGGCGTACAGGGAGCACACCACTCCTCTGTTGCGTCAGCTCCACTGGCTGCCAATATGCTACCGAGCCCAATTCAAAGTGCTGGTTTTGGCCTACAAAGCCCTAAACGGTTCCGGTCCAACTTACCTATCCGAACGTATCTCCTCCTATGAGCCCATGAGAACTTTAAGATTGTCTGGGGAGGCCCTGCTCTCGGTCCCACCTGCCTCACAAGTGCGGCTGGTGGGAACGAGGGACAGGGCCTTCTCGGTGGTGGCTCCTCGGCTGTGGAACTCCCTCCCCAGTGACATCCGGCAGGCTCCATCCCTTCTGAGTTTCAGAAAAAAGGTAAAGACCTGGCTTTGCGAACAAGCGTTTAATGAATGAATTATGATGGCTTTAACTCGGTCCGGACTAAGGTTTACGTGCAAGGTTTATGTGGATGAATGGATTAAGTATTTTATTATACTGTTTTAAATGTCTTTATTGGATTGTTTTAAATTGATTGTTTTAATTGCTATGTTTTATTTTTCTACTGTATTGTGAGCTGCCCTGAGTCCCTTCGGGTGAGAAGGGCGGCATATAAATGAAGGAAATAAATAAATAAATAAATTAGAAGTTCTTTGGACATCCATTCTGGCTTCTTTGCACTTGTCTTATTTTTTTTCTTTGTTGGCACTGTTTGCATTTGCGCCTTGAGTATTTCACTTTTGAAAAACTCCCATCCATCCTTAACTCCCTTGTTTTTTAATATTGGCGTCCATGGAATGCTGCTCAGTAATTCCTCCATTTTTTGGAAGTCAGCTCTCTTAAAGTCCAGAATTTGACTTGTCTTAGTTTCAGCATTCCTTTGTATTGCAAACTGCAGGAGCACATGGTCACTTGCCCCTACGGATCCGACCACTTCGACTGTATTGATCAGGTCTTCCACATTTGTTAAGATTAGATCAAGAGTTGCTGATCCCCTTGTTGCCTCTTCTACCTTCTGGACCATAAAATTGTCTGCAAGGCAAGTGAGGAATTTGTTGGACTTTGTATTCTTGGCTGAGTTTGTTTCCAGCAGATATCGGGATAATTGAAATCGCCCATGACTACTATATCTCTTCTTTGTGCCTGTTTGGTCAGCTGTTGACAGAAGGCTTCATCAAGTCCTTCATCCTGACTCGGAGGTCTGTAGTAGACACCCACGACAAGATCTTTTTGAGTCCGGGTTCCCTTGATTCTTATCCAGATGCTTTCAAGCTGGTTTCCCGGATTGCAGTCTTGCATTTCTTCTGCAACATAACTGTTTTTGACATATAAAGCTACTCCCCCTCCTCTCCCCTTTGTTCTATTTCTGTGAAAGAGGTTATAGCCCTCAATGGTTAAATTCCAGTGATGGGAGTCATCCCACCAGGTTTCAGTGATGCCTATGACACCACACAGATATGTGCGGTGCTGTGCTAAGAGTTGGAGTTCGTCTTGCTTATTTCCCATGCTCTGAGCATTAGTGTAAAGACATGTAAGCCCCTGTGACCTCCCCTTGAGCTGTTTATTTGGGATTATTGTGCTATCTGTACTTGGTCCTTGCTGTGTTTGTGCAGCCCTCCGTTTAGCCTTTTGGCGGTTTCCTGTGGTCGCCAGGCTGTTGTTCCCCTCCCCCAGTGGATCTAGTTTAAAGTGCGCCTGATGAGGTTTGTGAGTCTGTGTGCAAAAAGATGTTTTTCTACTTGTGTGAGATGCACCCCATCACTTGCCAGTAGTCCATCCTCTTGGAAGAGTAGACCATGGTCAAGGAAGCCAAAATGCTCCTCTTGACACCATTTTCTGAGCCAGTTATTTACCTGTACTATTTTTCCGGCCCTTGGAGAGCCGTGTCCTACAACGGGGAGGAGGGATGAAAAGATCACATGTACATTATACAGTTTTAGCTTTGTTCCCAGAGCTCGAAAATCATTTGTGATCTTTTGAAAAGTATGCCTAGCGGTGTCATTGGTACCTACATGAATCAACATAAGGTGGGGAGGGTGATGGGGCTTTAGGAGCCTGCTGAGTCTCTGAGTGATATGATGTATTTTTGCCCCCGGGAGGCAGCATGTTTCTTGAGCCATCCCATCTGGTCTGGAAATGATGGCTTCCGTTCTTCTAAGGAGGGAGTCACCTACTACCAAGATCTGTTTCCTTTGAGGCTTGACAGGGTCCCTTTTGTGCAAGACAGTGTGTATGTCCCCTGAAGAGTGTTCCTGTTGAAGTGAATCATGTAGGTGTAAAGTGTTGTCCTCCTCCTCAACATCCCCAGTGCATTCATCAATGACAATCCATTGAGATACATCCGAGAGCCCATTACTCTCCCAAGGATGTTCCTGTTGCTCCTGGTCTACGATTGGGGATGGAGCATTTGCATGATTACATAAGTGTGAATGTGGTGATGCACTGTCCCCGTCAGGGCTATCCCCTGTGCATTGATCAAGGATGGCCCACTGAGTGGTATCTAAGAAACTGTGGTCCTCCACAAGATGTGTTTCCTGATTGTATGTTAATGGTGTAAGAATTTCAAATCTGTTGTGTAAATCCAGCTGAGCAGAGGAGTTCTGCGGAGGCTGCCTGGTCCTGTGTCTCCTTCTATGGGTGATTTCCTTCCAAGCCTGAGAGTTGTCTACCTTTGAGTTGATCTCCCCATAAGGTTCCTGATCATGGTCATGGTGGTGTTGGTGTGATGCAGGCTGCAGATCTACAGCAGTGTGTTGTGCAGTGTCCAAGAAGAGCTCGAGTGCCTGAATGTCCTTAAGGGTCTTAATACGGTGCTCGAGCTGTTGGATCCTCTGCTCCATCAGAGTCATCTGTTTGCATTTGGAGCAGATGTAGTTGACTAGTTTTTGTGTGAAAAAGCGGAACATGCCACAGCTGGTGCATGTGATGGGAATGTTTTGCTTTTGTTGCATCTCTTGGTGAGTGTGGTGGCCAAGTGGGATCTTTGTACAGTAAAGTAATATGCACGCACTTTATGTGCAGACTGCCCCAAACCACCTCTTTGTGTATTTGTTTATGTTGTTTTGTTTCCTGTATGTACTGCAAAAGATAGTTAGTAAAGACACTGGCAAATAAAGCTTTCCCAGAAACTCAATTAACAGGGGACAATGCCTGCTGTCAATCAACTTATGTACCTGGCTCTCTTTCAACACAACAGTCACACGACAGTTAGACTTTGACCACAGGAGCCAAGCCCACACTCAGTTTAAAATCTTAGCCAAATCTTAGCCAAATCCTACCTGAAGCCAGGGAGCAAAAATGTCTTCCTGCTGCCTCTGCTTCTGCGAGAACCAACTTCAAACTGAGCAATGACAGTTCATTAAAATTCCCACCAGCTGCGGAGACCAATCAATGACAGTGGCAGTCAGCATGCTTTAGCCAACCAGCACGTGAATTCTAGCTGGTTCTGGTCTGAACCAATTAGCGATCAGAGTGTCAAAAGTCAATTTTTTAAAACTGCTGTCAAATTTCTATAAATGTTTTTGTGTATTTTTATTGCAGGATATCTGATTTGAGAGTGCAAACTCTTTGGACATTAGTTTGGCCGAAGTTAATGAAAGCCTTTGCCTTCAACCTGTTTGTGTCTCATCCGATCTTTGGAACTAGGCATGCAAGGGGCCCTGAGCCTGTGGTTCTTGTGACACTGAAATCACATAACAAATTTCTTTATCTGTGCCCAACATGTGTGTGTGTGTGTGTGTGTGTGTGTATAAGCCTGAAAAGTTAAAAAATACCATAACACTTCTTTGTGTTCTCCTGCTAAAAAAGCACCAAACCTAGAAAAGCATGCTGTTCCTCATCACTGAGGAATCAGGGAGCTCAAACATGATTCTTAGCAAACACAGGTTGCCATATTGTGCAAATATGTAATTTCCTCTTCAGATAATTTGAATTTTAAAAGCTGAATCTTTAAAAATTCCTTTCATGGGGTTGCTTTGCTTGACAATATTTTTCTGTATGCATATTTTGGTAATGATCTAAACCTCCCTTTCTTCTACAGAGCGATATTGCTACACTTTACTTTAAAGTTGGCGTGAAGAACATCAGTACTGTGTTTCTTCATGCAGATGCTCAGATCCCTGATGAGCGTTTTCTCGTATTAATTAATGACATGCTGGCATCAGGTAAGCAAAAACTCACAAATATAAAACCAGAGAGATTGAAAGACTTTCTTTTGTACTTTATTGAAATAGCATCTTTTCAAGAAATCACTAAAATCTTCATGCACTTTTTTTTTTTTTAAAAAGGCTTTGATAAATATATTCATGATCAAAACTGATGAGAAATAGAGGATCTTGAAGTGAGCAAAAGGCCATCAGGTTTTGAATAGGCTTCATCAGTGAGGGGGAAAGGTCAGCTGTTGAAATGAGTTATAGGAGCTATTAAGTCACCTTTGTGACACCAGCAGAACACGGTGCATAACATAATCAGCTGCAATCAAGAAAAAATGCTGTTTATTATAAAATGCTCCTACTATTTTAATATTTGATATTGTTGTATAAAATGGCATGGTGTAAGACCACACACATTTTGCTGGTGTAAACTATCAGCATTAATAATTTGTGGTGCATTTTTTCAAGTCAAAAATTGTAGAAGGATTCTGTGCCACATTGTCAAATATAGAAGCTAGGTGATTATTGGTTCTTAAAATGTACTAACAAGCACTGCAGGTGCAAAGATATCAAAAAATTGCAGTATTAAGAACCCTTCTATTTTGTGTTGTCGAAGGCTTTCATAGCCGGGATCACAGGGTGGCTGTATTGCCATGTTCTAGAAGTATTATCTCCTGACGTTTCGCCCACATCTATGGCAGGCATCCTCAGAGGTTCTGAGGCATGGAGAAACTAGGCAAGGAAGGTTAATATATATCTGTGGAGAATCCAGGGTGTGAGGAGAGTTCTTTGTCAGTTGGAAGTCAGCGTGAATGTTCCAGTTAATCACCTTAATTAGCATTGGAAAGGTTTGTCTCTTGCCCAAAATACATACAACAACCCTTCTATTTTGACTTTAATGTCCTGCTCTGGGATATGTCTGTTGTTCCTAAATTAGATGTCTAACATTCTTCCCATGGAGTGACTTGAGTTAGCAATGCAGGAAGGCATTTTCTGACAAGGTGTGTTTATCTCTGGAATAAAATATTTGTAAAAGGTGTATATATTTTTTTCTCCATACATGTAGAACTGATTCTGCTATGTCCATATACCACAGGACTTTGAACAAAGAACGACTTTCTTGCTAGGTTATTCTACGTGCTGCATTCCTTTTGCATTCCTTCTTTCTTGGGCTACTTCCAGTGTGTCAGCAGACAACCATCTTTCCTTCCTGGCTTTCTTTTTCTTTGGGACGAAATCTATTCTTCAGCTCCACTGCATATTTACTAGGAATATTTGTGAGATCATATCTAATTTAGTCTGATTCTAAATTTTGCAATAAAAAGTTTGTGATCTGAACTACAGTCAGCTCCAGGTCTTGTTTTCACCTACTAGATGGATGTCCACCACCTTTGTCTGCAAAGGATGTAGTCAATCTGATTTCGGTGTTGACCATCTGGTGAAGTCCATGTATAAAGCCGTCTTTTAGGTTGTTGGAAGAGAGTGTTTGTTATGCACAGTGAGTTTTCCTGGCAAAAGTCTATCAGCCTACGTCCTGCTTCATTTGGTTGTCCCAGACCATGCTTGCCTGTGATCCCGGTTATCATTTGACTGCCCACTTTAGCATTCCAATCTCCTGTAATGAGAATAATGTCTCTTTTTGGTGTTTTATCCAGTAGGTGCTGCAGATCCTCATAGAACTGATTTACTTCTGCTTCTTTAGCACCTGTGGTTGGGGCATATATTTGGATCACTGTGATGTTAAACAGCTTGTCTTGAACTCGAATTGAGATCATTCTATCATTTTTTGGGTTGTATCCAATCACTGCTTTCGCAACTTTATTATTAACTATGAAGGCTACTCCATTTCTTCGGTGTTCCTCTTGTCCGCAGTAGTAATTTGGTGAAGTAATCTGGTGAATCTTTTGTGAAGTGGCCCATTCCAGTCCATTTCAGTTCACTCATTCCCAGAATGTCCATCTTTAATCTTGACATCTCACCAATAACCACGTCCAGTTTGCCCTGGCTCATAGATGTTACATTCCAGGTTCCTATATTGTGTTGACCTTTAGAAGACTGGATTTGTTGTTCACCTCCAGCACCATCAGCTGTTAGCCTTCCTTTTAGTTTTAAGCTAACTGCGTCATCACATCTGGGGCTAGTTGGACTAGTCCTCTGCTCCTCCCCAGTAGCATTTTGACCATCTTCCGACCTGGGAGTCCTATCTTCTGATGGTATACCGACATTTCTCTGGTTGTACTGATCCATGTAGTTTTCATGGCAAGAATACTGGGTTGGGTTGCCATTACCTTCTCCAGGGATCATATTTAGTCTGTCCTCTCTGCCATGATCTTTCTGTCTTGGGTGGCCCTGCATGGTATAGGTCATGGCATCATCGAGGCGCTCAAGCCCCAGCACTATGTCAATGTAACGATCCAGTCAGATTAAGGTCCAGTCAAAGTTAAATATTGAGACCATCTTAGAGAAATATTTTCACTTGACAAAAATATAAAACTATCCAGATATGACTTTGTCCATCTGGTTAGTAGATGTCAATGAGGGATAAACCAGTAGCAAAGTCATCTAATGATGTAGTTTTCTACATCACAATGGAGTGTCACAAGGATATTTTCACTTGAGCCTGACACCATCTAATTCTGTTAGACTACAACTTCAGTCATCTCAAATGGACCTAATTTCCAAATTTCTCTAATGGAAATGTAATAATTTAACTTTTCCACCATGTTAAAGAGAAAATCTAGATGTTGCCTCTGTTATGAGGTCTTAGGACAAGGCTCCACATGTAACTCAACTTGGAGCAGTTGTTAAAAATGATACCCAGGATGAATCTATACTGGATGGTAAATCTATGACCAGACCAGAGCAGAAATGCTCAGGACTGGCCGCAAATATAGCTACATATACCTTGTCAAAGCTGCTACAGCACCACATTGTCCAGCAAGGTTGGGGCCACACAATCTGCTGGACTGTCACCTCTACTTGTGGCACCATCACCACTCCCAGTGATCTCCCCTTTGTTGATGTTGTGGGACACCTGCAACAGCCAAGAGCTTAGGAATGGGAATGCCTCAGTGTCAGATCTTCATCTTGTTCTTGCCATTCATACAGCACAATCACATGGATTTCTACTATAAATAATTTCAGCGACACATAGGATTAATCTACACAGGCAAGAAAAGCCAGGACCCACCCTGAATTGATTCCTGGCTGTTGTCATGGCGTTTGAGTACTTCTGTTTAAAAGCTTCACAAGAAGGAGCTTCCACCACACTCTGAGGCAGTGAGTTCCACTGTTGAACAGCTCTAATGGTCAGGAAGTTCTTCCTAATGTTCAAGTGAAATCTCCTTTCCTGTCATTTGAACCCATTCCTCCAAGTCCTAATCTCCAGGGCATTATTTCAAACTCAATAGCCATCCCATCTCTTTCTCTCTTTTTTGCAGGATTTTGAACCCTCCTGTTTTGGGTGGTTAAGCAAATGGAGAAAGTGATACCAAAGTAAAGGGTTTTACAGACAGATTTCCTGATTTCTTTGCTGATGATTTCACATGCACACACATAATTCATAAACAGACATATGGGTAGGCTAAAAGGGGGAGGGGAGGGGGAAGAAGAAACCTTTTCAGAAGGGATTTATCACCATCTGTCAAAACTAGAATATTCACAATTAGAAATTGCCTTCTCTTGTATTTTTGTGTTTTGATGCCTATGCAGAATCAAACCTAATAAAATTTATGGATACTTACTGTAAAGATGTCTGGAAGGGGGAATTGATGATTTATATATATATATATATATATATATATATATATATATATATATATATATATAACCGCTGCCACCAATTGTGGAGATGTCAGGCAGAGGATAATTTATTCTTTTTAATCTTTCTTTACTTATTTCACTTTTGATGGTAACGATGCTTAGTTTAGAATATGAGTGTGACAGAGACTTAGATGGTTTAAAGAACAAAACAAGTTTATTTCATGCACAGAGCTTAGTGGTTACAATAACTTCTTTAAGGCACTTAAATAACTGTTACAAATAGATGTTGAGGTGTTCCAACTTCCACAATACTTTCTCCTCTTCAATCAAAACTATTAACTGATCTCTTGGATCTACTGGGATTACTTCCCCTTACTTCTTAGCCTCTACAAATAACCCTAAACAAGTCACCCAACTTGCTTAGTCTGGCACTATTAGAGGTCTGCTTCCATGGTTTCCCTAATCTGGAACGAGTGTCTTTCCCCTGTGACTAAAAATCACAAACTACCTAAAATAAGTCACCTTATTTTAGAATTGACTCAAATTCCCTCATCTGTGCCACCCTGATCCTCCAACTGAGAATTAGTCTTCACTGTAATTCCACCATTACAGACTGACCTGTTTTTAAAACATTCCCTCCTTTTTCCTTCAAACGGCGGTTAGCTCCGCCCCCGTTGCTATGGTAACCTGCCTCAGAATGCTGAGCTGGTTACCTTCCCCCACGTATTGTTAACTCTAATACTTACCCATTTTAAACATAGCCAAACATGACTTTTAAAACACAATTAAACATGACATCTATAAACTAAAACATCACACTTCTTTACACTTACTCTTAGTTAAATCTATAGGATTATAGTCCTTACCTTAGAAAAAATTGGGATTTTAACAGGTATTCGAGCTCAGAGGAGGAAGAAGAGAGTGACATGCCAAGTTAAAGCAGGGTGAGGAAAACACTCAAAACAACCAGTCTCTATGCTGTGAAGTCACAGTCTTCCAGCTGTGGTGGGAAGAGAAAAGGGGAAGGGGTAGGGGAAGGTCTAGACAAATCTACGTATGGACTGTGCTGAGGGCTTTGGCCAACCTGAGATGTTTTTCTTCCTAATTACACACCTATCTATTAAGCTATACACTTGGGCTAGTCAGCATTATGAGGAAGAACAAAATGTACCTAAAAGATACTAAACACAAAATAACTTCATAGACTCAGAGAATCATGGAGTTGGAAGAGACCCCAAGGCACACTCAGTCCAACTCCATGTCATGCAGGAACACAGTCAAATCACTCCCAACAGATGGCCATCCAGTCTATGTTTTTTTTTTAAAAAAAAACAAAACAAACAAACAAACAAGGAGACTTCACCACATTCCAAGACAGCACATTCCACTCTCACATAGCTCATACTGTCAGGAGGTTTGTTTTCCCTTATGTTTAATTGGAATCTTCTTTCCTGTAGTTTAAATTCATTGCTCCATGGCAACACTGTAGCATGAATGCAGTTTGGCACCACTTTAACTGCCATGGCTTGATGCTATGGAATAATGGGAGGCCTTTCACCCCCTCTGCCTCATCAAACTACAGATACCAGGTTTCCAAGCCATTGAGCCATGACAGTTAAAGTGGTGCCAAACTGAATTAATTTTACAGTATAGATGCACCCTTAGTCTCTACTGCTGCAGAAAAGAAGCTTGCTCCCTCCTCTGTATAACATCTTCTTTTAAAACTTTTAAGAGGTCTCCTCCTCCTCTTCTCCAAGCTAAACATATCCAGTTTCCTAAGCCCATCCTCAAAGTGCTTGACTTCCAGACCTTTTACCATTTTGGTCACCTTTCTCTGGACAGGTTCCAGCTTGTCAATATCCTTCTTGAATTTGGTGCCAGATTGGACACTGTTGTTTTTATTTGACCAGAAGTTCCATATACCAATATGTATCATGGTGTTTTACTTGTACTTCTGTTTACAGTTAGTATAGAAAATTCACTTCTAATCAGATCAGTGATTGATATTCTTAAATACTGCTTAATAATCAATTAAAATTGATTATTAGGAATATTGATAGTAGTGATTAGAACAGCTGACATAGTAGAGCTATTTAAGATCATCATAAGATCCATGGTTTGGAGCAGTCAGGTGGTAAAGATGTCCTTTTTTACTTTTCAAAATATGGCAACTAAGCATGTGCAACTCCTGCAAAGGATCATTACCTTGACGTGGTACTGGAGCTTGGGCACCTCAATGATGCCATGAGCTAAACTTGAAGGGGCACCCAAGACGGGAAGGTCATGGTAGAGAGGTCAGACTAAATACGATCCCTGGGGAATGTAATGGCAACCCACCCCAGTATTCACTGTGTTGTGATGTGTTGTTCTTTTATATGCTGTTTATATTGTATTGTTCTGGGCATGGCCCCATGTAAGCCGCCCCGAGTCCCCGTTGGGGAGATGGTGGCGGGGTATAAATAAAGTATTATTATTATTATTATTATTATTATTATTATTATTATTATTCTTGCCATGAAAACTAAATTGATCAGTACAACCAGAGATATGTCGGTATACCCTCGGAAGATAGGACTCCCAGGTCGGAAGATAGTCAAAATGCTACTGGGGAGGAACAGAGGATAAGCTCAACTAGCCCCAGATGTGATGATGCAGTCAGCTCAAAGCCGAAAGGAAGGCTAATGACCAACAGTGCTGGAGGTGAATGACGATTCCGATATTCTAAAGATCAACACACTATAGGAACCTGAATGTAAGATCTATAAGCCAGGGGAAAATGGATGTGGTTATTGGTGAGATGTCAAGATTAAAGATAGACATTCTGGGAGTCAGCAGACTCCAGCAATACATGAAGCGAGAGTTGCCAGATATACAATCTGGGTTTAGAAACAGCAGAGGAACCAGAGACTAAGTTGGCAATATCCGCTGGATAATGGAGGAAGCTAGGGAGTTTCAGAAAAAACATCTATTTCTGTTTTATTGACTATTCTAAAGCCTTTGACTGTGTGGATCATAATAAACTGTGGCATGTTCTTGGTGGTATAGGGATACCAAGTCACCTTGTCTGTCTCCCAAGAAATCTGTATAACTACCAAGTAGCAACAGTAAGAACAGATCACAGAACAACAGACTGGTTCAAGATTGGGAAAGGAGTACGGCGGGCTGTATACTTTCACCATACCTATTCAACTTGACGAATCCAAGGCTGAAGTTAAAATTGCTGGAAGAAACATTAACAACCTTAGATATGCAGATGATAACACTCTGATGGCTGAAAGTGAGGAGGAGTTGAGGAGCCTTATCACCAAGGTGAAAGAAGAAAGTGCAAAAGCTGGGCTGTAGTTAAACATCAAGAAAACCAAGATTATGGCAATGAGACTGATGGATAACTGGCAAATAGGAGAAAATGTGGAGGCAGTGATAGACTTTATATTTTTAGTAGTGAAAATCACTGCAGATGCAGACTGCAGCCAGGAAATCAAAAGATGTTTACTTCTTGGTAGGAGAGCAATGACCAACCTCGATAAAATAGTGAAGAGCAGAGACATCACACTGGCAACTAAGGTCTGAATAGTTAAAGCAATGGTATTCCCCATAGTAACCCATGGATGCGAGAGCTGGACCATAAGGAAGGCTGAACAAAGGAAGATAGATGCTTTTGAACTTTGGTGTTGGAGGAAAATCCTGAATGTGCCTTGGACCTCAAGAAGATCCAACCAGTCCATCCTCCAGGAAATAATGCCCGGCTGCTCACTAGAGGGAAGGATATTAGAGGCAAAGTTGAAGTATTTTAGCCACATCATGAGAAGACAGGAAAGCTTGGAAAATGGAAGGGAAAAGGAAGAGAGGCCGACCAAGGGCGAGATGGATGGACAGTATCCTTGAAGTGACTGACTTGATCTTGAAGGAACTGGGGGCAGCGACGGCCGACAGGAAGCTCTGGCGTGGGTTGGTCCATGAGTTCACGAAGAGTCGGAAGCAACTGAACAACAGGCATGTGTGATTGATAAAAAAAGTTCCAAAAGTTATTACAAAATTAAGGAGTGCTGGTATTTCATTTCTAAAGTGTTTCTAAAGAATATTTAGTAAGACCTTTGTACTATAACAAGAGTAATGAAATTTCATTACTTTTTCGTTATAGTAATTGTGCAAGTGGGGAAACTTCAGAGGTTCCTTTCGCCCTTATTTTTATAGCAATTGGATTTAAACTTGCTACAATTGTACAACAAATTTACCACTGTTGGGCCTTTAAGTTTCAGAATGTTTCACTTATTCACAGAGTTTTGGTTAATTTTTATAAACAACTAGCTTGGGAACTCAGTGGTGCCCGGGTCATTTGAGAAAGAGATGTTTCCCTGTGTTCCAAATGTAGTCTAGATCCAATGTCAGCTGGCTTCAGTGGGTACAGGTGAACTACAACTCCCAATGCAATCATCCATGGTCCATTCCACTCCAAACAGCGCCAGGATGTAGAGTAGGTCATGGGAATTTTATGTGTCAATGGAGCCTCTGTGTACCAAGTTTGGTACTGCTCCGTCATTGATGAGAGTCGCAGTGCTCTCAGGAAGCCAGTGAAGGTATTGCAATTCCCATCATCCATGGTCCATCATACTCCAAACTTCAGCAGGGTATAGAGTGGGTCATGAGTGATCTGTGTTCCATGTTTGGTCTTGTTGAGTCATTTGT
Source organism: Anolis carolinensis (assembly GCF_035594765.1). Lineage (NCBI taxonomy): Eukaryota > Metazoa > Chordata > Lepidosauria > Squamata > Anolidae > Anolis > Anolis carolinensis. The sequence goes on from NC_085841.1 coordinate 209,267,576, forward strand.
GGCAGTTGCAGTGGTCTCAGGAAGGGAGTGAAGGTATTGCAAGTCCATTATCCTTGGTATGTCCTCCCTCAAACTGTACCAGGGCGTAAATTGGGTCATGGGGGGTATGTGTGTCAAGTTTGGTCCTGATCCATCATAGTAATAGTGGTCTGTTGGAGAGAAAATGTTTGAAAGTACTGTAAAGCCCATAATGCTTGGTCCATTCTCCCCCAAACTGCTGTAGCGCGTAAACTGTGTCATTTGGGATACGTAGAATCATAGAATCATAGAATAGTAGAGTTGGAAGAGACCTCATGGGCCATCTAGTCCAATTCCCCGCTAAGAAGCAGGAAATCGCTTTCAAAGCACCCCCGACAGATGGCCATCCAGCCTTTGCTTAAAAGCCTCCAAAGAAGGAGCCTCCACCACAGTCCGGGGGAGAGAGTTCCACTGTCGAACAGCCCACACAGTGAGGAAGTTCTTCCTGATGTTCAGGTGGAATCTCCTTTCCTGAAGTTTGAAGCCATTGTTCCGTGTCCTAGTCTGCAGGGCAGCAGAAAACAAGCTTGCTCCCTCCTCCCTATGACTTCCCTTCATGTATTTGTACATGGCTATCATGTCTCCTCTCAACCTTCTCTTCTGCAGGCTAAACATGCCCAGCTCTTTAAGCCGCTCCTCATAGGGCTTGTTCTCCAGACCCTTAATCATTTTAGTCGCCCTCCTCTGGACACTTTCCAGCTTGTCGACATCTCCCTTCAACTGTGGTGCCCAAAATTGGACACAGTATTCCAGGTGTGGTCTGACCAAGGCAGAATAGAGGGGGAGCTGACTTCCCTGGATCTAGACGCTATTCCCCTATTGATGCAGGCCAGAATCCCATTAGCTTTTTTAGCTGCCGCATCACATTGTTGGCTCATGTTTAACTTGTTGTCCACGATGACTCCAAGGTCTTTTTCGCACACACTGCTGTCAAGCCAGGCGTCCCCCATTCTGTATCTTTGATTTCCATTTTTCTGCCGAAGTGAAGTATCTTGCATTTGTCCCTGTTGAACTTCATTTTGTTAGTTTCGGCCCATCTCTCTAGTCTGTCAAGATCGTTTTGAATTCTGCTCCTGTCTTCTGGAGTGTTAGCTAGCCCTCCCAGTTTGGTGTCGTCTGCAAACTTGATGATCGTGCCTTCTAACCCTTCGTCTAAGTCGTTAATGAAGATGTTGAACAGAACCGGGCCCAGGACGGAGCCCTGTGGCACTCCACTTGTCACTTCTTTCCATGATGAAGACAACGCATTGGTGAGCACCCTTTGGGTTTGTTCGCTTAGCCAATTATAGATCCACCTAACTGTAGTTTTGTCTAGCCCACATTTTACTAGTTTCTTTGCCAGAAGGTCGTGGGGGACTCTGTCAAAGGCCTTACTGAAATCCAGGTACGCTACATCCACAGCATTCCCTGTATCGACTCAACTTGTAACTCTATCGAAAAAAGAGATCAGATTAGTCTGGCATGACTTGTTTTTGGTAAATCCGTGTTGACTATTAGCAATGACCGCATTTGTTTGTAAGTGTTCGCAGACCACTTCCTTAATGATCTTTTCCAGAATCTTGCCTGGTATCGATGTGAGGCTGACCGGACGGTAATTGTTTGGGTCGTCTTTTTTCCCCTTCTTGAAGATAGGGACCACATTCGCCCTCCTCCAATCTGCTGGGACTTCTCCCTTTCTCCAAGAACTCTCGAAGATAGTTGCCAGTGGTTCTGAAATAACTTCCGCTACTTCCTTCAATACTCTTGGATGTAGCTGATCTGGCCCTGGGGACTTGAATTCATTTAGAGTGGCCAGGTGTTCCTGGACAACTTGTTTCCCTATTTGGGGTTGGATTTTCCCCAATCCTTCGTCCATTCCATGTTGCTGAGGTTGAAAACGGCTTTCTTTTTGTGAAAAGATTGAGGCAAAGAAGGCATTAAGTAGTTCTGCCTTTTCCCTGTCCCTTGTCACCATCACCCCATCTTCTCCTCGCAGTGGCCCTATCGCCTCCTTGTTCTTCCTTTTTCTACCAACATAAGCAAAAAATCCTTTTTTGTTGTTTTTTATGTCCCTGGCAAGCCTGAGCTCATTTTGCGCTTTAGTCTTGCAAACCTTTTCCCTACAGGTGTTGGCTATACGTTTGAATTCTTCTTTGGTGATTTCTCCCCTTTTCCACTTCTTGTGCATGTCACTTTTGAGTCTTAGCTCGGTTAGAAGTTCTTTGGACATCAATTCTGGCTTCTTTGCACTTGTCTTATTTTTTTTCTTTGTTGGCATTGTTTGTATTTGCGCCTTGAGTATTTCACTTTTTAAAAACTCCCATCCATCCTTAACTCCCTTGTCTTTTAATATTGGCGTCCATGGAATGCCGCTCAGTAATTCCTTCATTTTTTGGAAGTCAGCTCTCTTAAAGTCAAGAATGCATGTTTGACTTGTCTTAGTTTCAGCCTTCCTTTGTGTGGCAAACTGCAGGAGCACTTGGTCTTTTGCCCCTAAGGATCCGACCACTTCGACTGTATTGATCAGGTTTTCCACATTTGTTAAGATTAGATCAAGAGTAGCCGATCCCCTTGTTGCCTCTTCTACCTTCTGGACCATAAAATTGTCTGCAAGCCAAATGAGGAATTTGTTGGACTTTGTTCTCTTGGTCGAGTTTGTTTTCCAGCAGATATCAGAATAGTTGAAATCGCCCACGACTACTATATCTCTTCTTTGTGCCTGTTTGGTCAGCTGTTGACAGAAGGCTTCATCAAGTCCTTCATCCTTACTCGGAGGTCTGTAGTAGACACCCATGACAAGATCTTTTTGAGTCCTGGTTCCCTTGATTCTTATCCAGATGCTTTCAAGCTGGTTTCCTGGATTACAGTCTTGCATTTCTTCTGCAATGTAACTGTTTTTGACATATAAAGCCACTCCCCCTCCTTTCCCCTTTGTTCTATTTCTGTGAAAGAGGTTATAGCCCTCAATGGCTAAATTCCAAAAAACCACGAAACAGCGAATCCGCAAAAAGTGAACCGCAAAACAGTGTAGTTCATTAACAATATGTCAGAGTGGTCTCAGTAGGAGCTTTTTGTGACCATTGGTTCTGTCATTTCCTATCTGCAGACTGTTTTGTAATAGATTAATTCTGGGCACAATCTTGTCCTGTTGATTTTTTTTAAAAAAAACTTCATATGGTAGGTACTAGGCTTGAGCGATCCACAAAAAAATTGATTCTAAACTCGCTTCCAAAGTAGGGGGCGCTAGCGTTTCGTTTCTGATGTCATTTCCGAATTTAGTCTCCAAAACTTTCAAAATTTAACGAAAATTCATTAGTTTCAAAAGTAATTTGTTAATGGCGGACGCACATGCGCGGTGTCCCAAATCAGCCGGGGGGGGCTTTTAAGGGGCTCTCCTGCACTCATTTTTTGAGCTATCCTGATCAAATTTGGTACAGTGGTAGAACACAATCCACCCTGCTTGCTCATCAAACTGCAGAGCGTTTGCCCTTTCCTCAGATTTATTGCGCAATATCATAGTTTATATAAAAAATCTTTATTTAAAAATTGTTCCTGCTTTTAAATTGTTATTTCCTGTTCAATGGGGTATTCTTCACTGTGAAAGTCCTTCTTCTACTTGTGTAACATTGTTTCAGTGCCCGTAAATCTGTCAAAATGTTAGGACATTGGTGGCCAAGAGACACATTGCGCTGCCACAATGCGCAATGAGTTTCCACAGGCATCTAGGTTGGAGGCCATTATCTACCACAATGGGCAAGCCCCTCAAACTCCCAATTAATGTAAGATTTGCATGACATTGGTTTGAGTTCTCGCCTGATGGTAAAATGGGGGCTTGGAGCCCACTCCCCGGGGAACCAGCCACTGTTGGGCGGCTCCCACCCCCGCCCCTTTCCCCAAAGCAGCATGGCGTGGACTTGGCTGCTGCAATGGACAGGGGGGCTTGGGTCCCACTCCCCTGGGGAGCCAGCCACCGTCGGGCGGCTCCCACCCCTGCCCCTTTCCCCAAAGCAGGAGGGTGGGGACTTGGCTGCTGCAATGGACAGGGGGGCTTGGATCCCACTCCCCTGGGGAGCCGGCCACTGTCGGCCGGCTCCCACCCCCGCCCCTTTCCCCAGAGCAGCAGGGCAGGGACTTGGCTGCTGCAATGGACAGGGGGGCTTGGTTCCATTAAAAACACTGGCGGGGAGGGGGGAGGTAGGGCTGCAGCCGTTTTGCAGCCTTGGACGGTGTTGTTAAAAATTCAGAAAGGCCTGCTTTGCATGAAGGTCCTCCTGAGAACCCGGGGCGGTCATCCTGAAAAAGGAAGGAACAGGGAAAAATAGCACAATTTCGGAGAGAATGAAAGCTGGATCAGACCAGTGACACGGAAGGAGGAAATGCTTGGGTTTATACCGGTCAACGGAGTTTTACCAACAAACAAGGTGGAAGCCCACCACAGCTTCCCGGCCCCACATCGAGCGGGCCTTGCCCCAGTCCAAAGACTCCCTCAACCACCCACCCATCGCCGGACACAGTCGGCCGGCACGCATCCCAGAGGGAGGAAGAACCAAAGATGACCTTGCAGAAAAGGAAGGATCTGGGCAAAATAGCACAATTCCGGACAGAAGGAAAGCTGACGGACAAGTGAGATGCATCGTGGGAAACTCAACCCCATTGCCCAGGAGGCAACCAAAACGAAAAGAACTAATCCCAGTGGGAATCCGAATCTCCATGTCCATCGCAGCAGTAAAGATCCCACCCACCGCCGGCCAAAGTCGGCCGGCACGCATCCCAGTGAGGCAGTCCGAGGGAGGACATTGCAGGAAAGGAATGATCTTGGCAAAATAGCACACATCCCAGAGAGACTGACCCGCCCCACCCAAGAAATGCCCAGGCAGACTTTTAATTGACCGTGACCTAGAATGCTGTGAACATGGGTGTTTTCCGTTAACCCCCATATGAGAGCTGTGTTTGAACTGTCTTTCCTCTCCTTTGTATTACTTCAACAAAGTTTTGTTTTTGTGACATCGCTTTCTGCTACACTCAATGCTAAATCTTCACCATCCCCAAGTCGATGGATACTGCCGCTCGATCAACCCAAAGCAAAAGGTAGTTTTGTCCATTGCAGAAGTAAAGACTCCACCCAACGCCGGCCACAGTCGGCCAGCATCCCAGAGAGACTGACCCGCCCCATCTAAGAAATGCCCAGGCAGACTTTTAATTGACCGTAGTGACCTAGAATGCTGTGAACATGGGTGTTTTCCGTTAACCTCCATTTGAGAGCTGTTTGAACTGTCTTTCCTCTTGTTCCACAAAGTGTTATGCTATTGTGACCTTGTGCTCTGCTCTGAGGTGAAATTCTGTCACGTTACTTCTCGCCGAAAAGACCCGCACTACCGGAAGGTCTCGGTAACGGCTGTCCTAAAAACCAAAAAGTCATCCCACCCCAACGTGGGAAAGAAAAAGAAGTATACCACCACTCGATCAAACCGAAAAGGCTTTACTGCCAGTCAAAACGGCAGTTAACCCACTCCAGCTCACCAAGGCCTTAGCAGACTGTTTATCACCCGTTGCAACCAGGAAAGCAGAAAACTTAGGGCCCCCTAACCTCGCTATTTCTCTTCTATTTGCTTTGCTTTTCCTCTCCTTTTCATTACTTCCACAAAGTTTTCTGTTTTTGTGACATCACTTTCTGCTCCACTCAATGCTAAATCTTCACCATCCCCAAGTCGATGGATACTGCCACTAGATCGACCCAAAGCAAAAGGTAGTTTTGAGTGGCACAATCTCAGCCACTTCATTGTAATCAAGGTGAGGTAGTCCGTTGTAGTCTTTGAGGTACAGTACGGATGCAACAGTACTGTAGTCTCCATCATCCAAGACTCACTGATACTATATCAAAGCCATTACTGTTGTCAATATTTTCAATATGTCGTGATTTTATGGTACTACAGTTAAATTACAACATTACATCGATGCGTGTTATTGAAGTCCTTTTTTCGACCAATAAGTAGCATTACATCATCTTTTGGTGCATCATTCGTAATATCATGATTTCCATATTGGATGTTTAATAGGCTTCTCATCAATCTCTCCTTATCAAAGTTTCTGCTGGCCCATTATCTCAGATAAGTGAGACTCTACCGTATTCTTTTTCCTGAATTTTTTGGGAAGGAACCTCATCGATTAGAATACTGTCCTTTCTCTAGGATAACTGCGAGGATCTGGATAAGACCATACATTCATAGTACTTTTGCGAAAAATAATTAAAAAAAGGATCGAGATTTTATTTAAATCCGTACTGTACCCAAAGCGGGTGCATTTCCTACATTGGTTTTATAGACTAAGTTCACCTTGAATATCAGACCTTACTTCTTCCCAGCTGGAATCCTTAATAATGGAGACAAAACCTAGATGAACTGCGGGGATTGCCATACGGTAAAGTCTTTTGGGCAGACGGTGTACTTTAGCCGTGGATCGCACAAGGCCGCCAGCATATGGACCTTGCTGGTAAGAAGTGGCTCTAGGCGTTTCCGTACAGCAAAGGACAACCTCCTCACCACCTCCTGGACCGGCAGTGTCAGCAGGCCGGCCAGGGAGTCCAGTGTTCAACCGGCCCCAAGCATTTCAAGGTGCCTCCTTAGCCCCAAGACAAGGGGCACCGCCTGGCTAAGAAGGGCTTTTGATTCTGAAAGGATCTCTGTGGCATCTTTGAATGGCTTCCGGACATCTACCAGCTGGGAGATGGTGTCCCACTCTTGCTTACTTGGCACAAGCTTGCTTACAGGCGCAACTAAGGAAAGGGAGATGCCGTGTACCGCCTTCTGCTGCTCAACCATGCGTGCCAGCATCTTATAGGTTGAATTCCACTGGGTAGAGACGTCCTGGAGCAGCTTGTGCTGCGGGAGCCCTTCCAAGTTCTGTCTCTCTCTCAGCTCCCGGGCTGCCTTCGTGCTCCTGTAGAAGTAGCCCGCGGTCTTTCTACAGCGCTCAATCAGCAGGGCGATGTTTGCGGTGCTGGTCAGCTGCTCTTCTGTGCTCTTTAAACCTTCCTTGATGGTATTGTGAAGCAAGTGGGCCATGCAAGTGACATTCGAAAACCCTGCATTTTCCACTGCTTTGATCATATTTTTACCAGCATCAGTCACCATGAACCCTCTCCTCATTTCTTCTGGCCTGCACTGCATCCACTCCCCCATCATGTTTCCCAGATAACTGCAGATGGTCTCAGCCTTGTGATCACGATCAACTACCTCCATAGCGAGGAGTGCCCAACGATGGGATGTATCCATACTGCCTTCTTTCTCCCGCCAATGCGCCGTCAGAGAGAGGTAGGAATGGCCTCCTCCCAAGCTCAACCAAAGATCAGAGGTAAAGTGGATGTGTCCTCCCATGGCGCTCTGCAACATCTGGACAATGCGTTCCTTGCAGCCCTCATACAAGCCAAGAATAACTGTTCGGGAAAAGGTGTGATGGGAGGGGATTTTGTAGCGGGGGCACAGGAGTTTCATCAGGTGAATGAAGCCATCTTGTTCAACCATGCGGAATGGATGGTGATCAAGGGTCATCATCTCTCCCACACATTGGGTTATCTGGTGGGGTGTGGGTAATGTTTCCCCCGTTCTCTTCCTGGTTAATGGCAGGCCCCAATCTTCCAAGGTGGCCTGTGTCTGCCTTCCACCTTCTAAACATGGAGAACTTTGTGTGCTTATGCTGCCGCTGCAAGGGCTTGCAGCTCCCCCTCCTAGCGATATTGTGGGGGTGATGCCGCTTCATGTGAGAGCTCAACCCCAAGGTCGCAAGTTGTCTCGGGTCCCTCCTTCTGCTGATATTTGCCCCACAGTGTCTACAAACTGCCAAAGTGGCATGCTGAGAATGGATATTAAAATGGTCCCAAATGTAAGACCTCGGCCTTCCCATTGCCATGGCGCCGACGCCCAGGGAACTTTGAGTGCTGCCGATGGGGCAGTGGGAGGTTGGAGTCATGGGCACCATAACAGCAGTCCGAGAAAGTCCAAGATTTGATGGTACTACTTCATCCTCCTCACTGTCATTAGCGAGTGGAGGGGTGGGGTTTCCAAGTTCCTCATTATCCACCACCTGTACTTCCAGGACAGCAACACCTCCATGTTCCATTGTTCGTGCACTTGTCTCAGCTCTAACTTTCAAGAGTCGAACAGCCAGCTTCATCATCAAGTCCACCCACTCCCATCGTGGCGCGTTCAAGATGGATGGAATTCCCCCTAACCTTTTTGGCCCCCCACAGAGTCCGGGCTGTGGCTTGACCACTATGAGGACTTGGTCCACCAGACCCACGTTCAGCTGAACGCTTCATGATAGCGGGAGGGTTTTCAGATTTCAGAGGGAGGAAGGGATTGCGTTACAGGGGGGAAAGATGTGTTGCTTTGTTTGGCAACGTGTCCTGGGCTTAACTATCAGAAACCCTTCTCTTACTGTTGTTCTTATTCTGATACTGCAAAATGGGTATCCCAGTATTTTCCAGACATTGCAAGCATTGAAAAGTGTAAGACCCTGCCCGTGGGCACTGGGCAGTGAAAGAAAACCAAAGGGAAAAATAAAGCCCCCTTCTTTTGCCCAAGTTCTATTTCTGTGGATTATGGGAGTTCCACGGTTTGCCAGACTTTGCAAGCATTGAAAAGCGTAAGAGCCTGCCCATAGGCACTGGGCAGTGAAAGAAAACCAAAGGGAAAAATAAAGCCCCCTCCTTTTGCCCAAGTTCTATTTCTGTGGATTATGGGAGTTCCACGGTTTGCCAGACTTTGCTAAATGAAAATTGGAAAATTTGAATTCTTGTATTTGCAACTCACTTTAACGCCTTAGTATATGCAAAGAAAAGTTTCCCAAGAAACCCCCCAAAAAGCTGCTGAATTAAGTAGTACTCCTTTTATTCTTTGACTGAAAGAATATTACAGGAAAACTAAAAGCCCACCCCACCCCACCCAGACAATATGGCGCAGCAGAAAAATTACAGCGCTGGTGGGCAAACGGCAAACGCCAAGCTGGTGGGGGAAAAAAGCCCACAGGCCCTTTTAAAAATCACCCTCCTCCCCAAAGACCCACCCTTTTTTCCCTCCACACCCACCCTTTCCCCCGGTCCTTTTTGGATCCTCTCAAGCACAAAGCCCTGCGGCCACCAGGCAAGGAAGCTGTGATGCAGCAGAAAAATCTTGCCTGGAACCACACTCACTCTAAGGCAACCAACTACCCTCTCCAGATCCCCAGCGTGAATGAGCCACGAGGCGTCCTGCAGGCTCTTTTCATTGAGGACGTACAAGCCCCTCCCCTGAATTCAACGTGCTCTCCGATTGGCCACAGGGATGAAACAACAGGCTAGGTTGCCCCAGTGCACCGAAACAAATTTGGGTGATTTGCAAATGCTTGCTTTCCTTACGAAAAAAAACGATGACATCAGAAAAATGGGCTCTCGCGGTTCGAAACCGCGGGATCCACACGACGGGAAAATCCGCGTCGAATACCGCTTCAAAAATGACAAAACAAACGAATTGCTAACGACAAACGGGGAAACCGAATTTTTTGAGCAACCCTAGTAGGTACTATAGCTTGAGAAATGCTCACTGTAATTCTATAAGTTTGGTACCCCTCTCTTGTGGGTCTGAGCAGAAATTGTTGTGATAGAGAGTTTGGCTGTAAGCTATGCATTTGGTAGTGTACTCAGAGTACAAAGTAACAGTCAGTAGATTAATGATATAGTATGGTGCTTATATGTGCATTGTGTAGTTTTACAGTGGCGTCCCAAAAAGTGAACTAATTTTTTTAGTTCCAGATTGTGGTGGGGTAGACGTTATTGAAATTCTGGTGGAATATCTTGAATGAGTCCTTTCCATGAGTCAAAATTATGAAGATATCATCAATCAGGAAGAAGTGAGGTTTTTGGGTGCAGGTGCCGAAGCAGCTTTGTTCTAGTTCAGCAACGTGGACAAATTCTGATGTCATATGTATGCCCATGACAGTCCCGTTAACTTGGAGGTATATGTTATTACCAAAAGTGAAGTAGTTATGTGGAAGAACAAAATAGCAGACCTTGGTAGCTAAGACCTCTATGGTCCCCTCTAGAATGATGTTCCTAACAGTTTGTAATACATCCTTGTGCAAGATGTTGGTGTATAGGGATTCCATATCCATAGCAGATAAAATGATATTCTGTGGAAGGTTGTTGATAGACTGCAATTTCTGCAGGAAATAAGTAATGCCCTTCACATATTTGTGAGCCCTGGTGGCAAATGGTCTAAAAACATTGACCACATATTGATTGTTTGTTGATTGCTATATTTTTATGATATTTGACTTTTTGGTTTTTAATTATATTGTTTATTGTATGTTATATGTTTTAATTATGTAACTTTGAATTCCTTGTGTATGCTGGGCTTGGTCCCCATGTAGGCCACCCAAGTCCCTTCCAGGAGATGGTGGTGGTTTATACAAATGAAGTTATTATTAAGGTTATTATATCCAGAGGCGGCAACTGAAAGTGTTCCAGTGCTTGAGACAACCCTGTCCAGGGTTTCCCGTTTCTGTATTTCGAGTATTTCAAGATTATTGAGGCTCCTGGGATGTCAATTTGGATGTAGTTCTGCACCTACATGGGAAATTCCCTGTGTAAGTTGTGGAGAAGTCATAGTTATTGTGTTTAATTTTGTCTGTTGGAGTATGTATTTGTGTTTTAGTTGACAGTGGCTGAAACAGAAGCCATTTTGTTTCAATCCACAGTAGTGCTGTTACCATGGAGACGAAGCTAGCTAGCTCATCAGAGGGAGAAGTGGGCGGAACCAAGGAAAGGAAAAAAAGGGCAGTTTTAAAAAGAGAGTGAGTGTGTGTGAGGGAGAGTGCATGGCTGGAGGCTTTTCAGTCAGGAAGGGCTGAGGAGACAGGCCTGGCCAAAAATCTTTAGTCAGGGCAGACTAAAGGGAGTCTAGTCAAGATCTCTAGTTGAGAAAGGCTAGTGATCAGGGATTTGATCGGTATTGGATCAAATTAAAAGATTTTATTGTAGTTGTTCACTAAGGAGCTCAGCTGAGGTTAGAGTTCGCTACAATTTATATCATCAGTAAGAGAGTGGATTTACACCAGAAACTACTGTTGTGGTGGTTATAAGAGTTATTAAACCACTTATTTATTTAAAGTTCCATAAGTAAATCAATCAACCTGCAACCATAAACTTTGTACGCAATAAACTTGTTGTTCTTTGTTAACAACTGACTCATTTCATCTCATCTGCGTCTGTGGAGCCAAATTTCAATGGTAATTATTCAAAAGCCTCACGTTGGTGGCAGTTACCTTAATAAATCACCTAATTGGGGGAGAATAATAGTCACCGTTACCTCAGAAAGGGAACCACAACACAAAAATCCCTAACTACAGAGACAGAGGCTGGGATCTTGGAATAAAGATCACCCCCTGTAATCCTTCCCCTCATATAAAGGTGATATACATATAATCTAGAGGGATTAAAAGATTCAAAAATCCCCTCAGCAGTGGAAACAGCATTTAAAATTTACTTTCACACCATTGCAATTTGGTGGCAAAGGTGGGATCAAAAAGGATTCCTCCCTGTCACATCACCATCACATCCATCATCCTCCATCACAAAGTCTTTCCAGTATTCACCTATGGAAATGTTAAACCAAATTCTGTAAAATATAGTGTTTTACAGTTGTCCCTCGGCTTCCTGTGTTGGAATCACAGACACCTTAAAGGGCCAGACTTAAAAGTGACTCCAAAACAGAGTTTATTAAAACAAAAGAAAAGGGACGCAGAGAAACTAAAATGCAGTTCCACTGGTCAAAACTCAAAAAACCAAACCAGACCTAGTCCAAAAGGTTAACAGAAATATAATCCAGATTAACTGGATGCAAAGAGCAATAAGTCAAACAAAGAGCTCTGAGGCAAAACAAAAAGGCACAGTACACAAATGGTTAACAAAATGAGTCGCAGGAAGAGAAGCGTCGTCAGCCGAAGTCCAGGGTCGAAGCAGGAGAAATCCAAAACAGCGTTGCTCCAGTGTCCACAGAAGCAGCGTCTTTAGCCAAACCGGTCCAGGTCCAAACTGCAGATCCGAATCTAACGACGAACACTAAACAGGCAACAGCAAGTCTACAAGAATCTTTACCAATACACACCACCCAGCACACGAACGCACATCAACACCTTGCCTTCTGCAAAGCCGGGGCCCGGGCTGTGGCGCAGGCAGAAGAGCAAGCCAGCTGCAATTAACTGCAATGAATCACGCTGACCAGGAGGTCATGAGTTCAAGGCCCGCTCGGAGCCTATGTTGTTTGTCTTTGTTCTATGTTAAAAGGCATTGAATGTTTGCCTATATGTGTAATGTGATCCGCCCTGAGTCCCCTTCAGGGTGAGAAGGGCGGAATATAAATGCTGTAAATAAATAAATAAATAAATAAGATCCCTCACCCCTTTTATCTACAAACCGTCATCAGAAGATGAACTGACCACCGCCCCATCACTATGACCCATAGTTGCTCCCAGCTCTTTATGTGAATTCCCTTGACTTTCCCTCCAATTTCTCCATCTCCTGTCAAGACTTAGATCCCCCCAAGACTCAGTTGGATCCCTTGATTGCCAGTCTTCACCCCCAGAGAATCCCATAAAGGTATCACTAGTTGTTGGTGCCTCACAAATAGCTTGCACTTCTCTTATCTTAGTCCAATCCATGGTGTCTTCTTCTTCTCCTTCACTCATTGACCCATCGTCCTCAGAGAATCCCTCAAACGACTCCTCATCTGTAGGTGCTGTAAGTATGTCCCAGATCCTCTTTCTCTGCTGCTCATCATCAGATTCCTGCTCCCGAGTAACCCTTTACCCCCTTCTGGTACCCATACTACTGTTTGTAACGTTACTCACAGGCTCTACTACAACATCCTGTGTGTAGTCAGGTTGATCCATTATGACCACAGCTCCTCCTCTGTTAGCTTCTTTGCTGACAATATTAGAATAGCATATGGTTCCTTACACAAAGTTAGGGAAATATATTAATCTCTATTAAGAATATAAAACTTTAGATATAAAATTCAACATACAGATTTTCTTCCTCTTTTAAGGTGACATCCCTGATTTATTTAGTGAAGATGAGGTGGATGGCATAATTTCTTCTACAAGGATGGAGCTATGGAGGCTTGGCCAAGCTGATTCAAAAGAGAACTTCTGGCAATTTTTTATTGATCGCATTCGGCGGCAGCTAAAGGTAAAGATGGAAAATGAACATTTAAAAAATCAACATGTAATAACTATTCTAGGATGGTGCATACAGAATAAATTCTCATAATAAACACAATTTTATGGCCCGTTATCTCTGTTAATGAGGACAACAAATCAATATATTGATTTTTTTTGACAAAATCTAGTTATTGGACAGCTACAGAACTATCTTTTACATTAAGTGCAAAACCATAGTGAATTATGGACATTCAATCTGGATCATAGCTTTGCATCCTTTCCTTATGGATAAAAAGTGTTTATTTCAGAGATGACAGAATAATAAGCATCATTGACTATTAAGGGAAAATTTAGTATCTCCTACAGTTGTAAATAATTCAGAATAAATGTGGAGGCAATTACAGAGCTTGAAGCATCATAAAAAATGTTCAGTATTAATAGTTCCATTTGATGATGATATAATTGGTGGTGATGATGACCAACTTGAGTTCCTATATTAGAAGAAAAGTGGGATAGAAATAAAATAAAATAACAAATGATGTAGATATATGAATAAAAACTTCCAAAGGGGAAACTGTATTAGTTTTAGGAAGCAAGAACAAGGGTCTTGCTTTAAAAATACTACTAATTCCTCAGTCATTGGCTGCCATTCCTGGGTGAGCTTCCAGGAAAGAATAAAGCAATTGAAATTAATGGGCACAAAAGTGGTGCTGGTTCCTGGTACACTGGAAAAAATGAAATGGTGCTCCCTTCCACCAAGTATGTATAGACTAGTGCTTCTCAGATTGATGAAAGACAGAGCCGGTCCAACAATGAGGCTAATTAAGCAGTTGCTTGGAGCGCAAAACATACGGGGGCGCAGTTGAGACTGCTTTTTCTGTTGATTTCTTGTAAAACATGTTGTTTTAGTGCTTAATTTGTAAAATCGTAATGTAATTTGATGTTTAATAGGCTTTCCCTTAATCCCTCCTTATTATCCAACATTTTCGCTTATCCAACGCTTTTATTTTTCAGTGATAGGTTTGTGGGGGGGCACCAAAATTCTGTTCGCCTACACTTGAAAAATACCTAGGGCTGGCTCTGATGAAAGATTGACAGGATATTTGTAGATGTAGAACACCAATGGGAACCATCAAGTCTCAGGTCCAAATCTGAAAGCCCTTCTTTTACTCAGATTTCCACATATGACCTTTAGAAAAGGTGGCTGACTACTTTTAAAACTAAAAATTACTTTTAGTTGATTTCTGGCTTTGCTTGGGGGCAAAACACATCATAAAATTTTCCTTTCATTCTCTTGAGGTTGTATGGAGGGGACTGTGTAAAAAAATAGAATATCAAAAGTACTATGCCAAATTACTTGAATTAAAATGTGCATAACAAACACCAGATTAATTGATGCTTATATAAACAGATAACTAGGATTTGCTATTTCAAAGCATTCATTTTGAAACTCAGTGCATTCATACATTTGTTAGCCTTTAGGCATTACAGAGCACTATTGTTTTTAGTGCAATAGAGCAACATGATTGCCCACCTGGAATTTTTTAATTTGTAATAAGTAATCCTGTGAATTATCCATAAAGAAAATAAGACTGCAAACAAGAAATCATAAAGGAAGAGAAATTCCTCTTCTTAGATAGAGGGCCCCTCCAGACAGGGTCCAAAATATGGGGCCTTTTGGACTTTTGTCTGAGGTGGCCAAACAATACCTCGGGTAAAACCCTGCTTTATCCCGAAGTAATTAGATACCCCATTAGATCTGGGCCTTATTGAAAGGCCCAGCTCTAATGGTGTCTGTCCCCACAACCCAAATCGCTTCCTTGGGCTCCATGAGCTCGGAGAACCGAGGTGGGCACTCCCCTCCTCTCCAACCCCCCCTCCAAGACTTAAAAATAAAGAAAAACTTACTGGGTCACCATGAGGCTTCTCTGGCAGCCCTCCTAGTGCATAAATATGACCCACCAGGAACTGGGAAGATTGCTCCTGCCCCCCACCTCCTGGAGCATCACTTTTACACGCCAGAAGGGCTGCTGGAGTAGCCTCATGGCAACCCTGTAAGTTTTTCTTTATTTTGAAGGCTTTTTTGGGGGGGGGGGGTGGCCTACTGCCATCTCGAAAGCTTTCAGGATGGCATGGGGACACCCACGTGGGAAAGCCCGGGTTTTGGGGGAGGTGTGGGGACTTACACCCGCTTTGGAGTGGGTTTCTTTAACCTCCTCTGAAATGGGTTGAAGCCCTGTGTGGAAGCGCCCAGAGATTGCTTCTGAATGAATGACCTTCAGATAAAGCTTGACAGTCTGTTGTGAACATGTAAAGCAGTACTTACTAGAATTTTCTCTGTTGGATGTGAATTACATTCAAATTAATAGAACCTTCCCAAATAAATATGTTTATGATTTAGGTGATAAGAGTGCTGGTGAATCAACCCTGCTGCAGACTCTATGTTAATTTCCCCATCCCATATGGATCTTTTGTCTTGAATAGAAAAGAGAATTATATCTTTATTGCCATGGTTGTACCCTACGCTGTCCCATAGTTTGTGCTCCTTTAAATCAACCTGTTATAGTTCTTTGAAACCAGAATGCTCTACCTTTTTCTCTGTCTAGTGTCTATGACTACCTTCAAAGTAAAATTGCCTGGTTTGTAAATTAATTGTTAGAACTTTAATTCTGGATTGTGTGGTGTTTTTACTGAGTTCCAGAATGCTATTGACTCTCAAATACCATACACAAGATCAGTACAGTCAGCTCACGGGAGATTGATTCTAGGACAGAACAGATATCAAAATCTGTGGTTGTTCAAGTCCCATTTATAAAGGGACTTATAGAAAGGGACTCAATGTGTGGATTCAGTGTATTTCAAATTGGGTGTATTGGGGAATTATTCATCCTTTCTCTAAGTTAACAATTACTGGGACAACACTGTAAAAATTCTACAAAATTTCCAGCATAGTTCCTCACTTGCCTGTTTCTTAAGGACTAGCACAGCTATCTGCATGCAGAGATGGAGCTCTGCAATAAGAAAGGAGCTTTAGCACCACTGGTTCCTTTCCACCTCATCACCTCTCAAGAACCCCAAAGTCAACTGATGTACTTGTTCTCAAATCTCTGCCTTCTTTCCCATCTTACAAGGGTTGGTATATCCTGACAACTTGTTTTCTCTCTTGTCCCTCTTCTTACCAAACAGTAATTTCTTTGTAATCAGCAGGGGAGTGCCACAGAATACAGTGTTTGCCAGTCAGTTAAGTCTTTACATATGAAAGCACTCCTGCTCAGGTCCGGTCCAACGTGGAAGCCGATTATGCCTCAGTGTCGGACGCACGTCAACAGGGGGCACTGTCGAGGCCTCGTTTTGCGCTGGTGTTTATCCAGGTGATCATCATGTCAGACAAGTGCCTGACACAGACTCTGGATGGCCTAGCACATGCTCCGGAAGGCCTAGCACAGGCTCCGGAAGCCCGCGTCAGGCCTTCCGGTAGGCTGCGCAGGCCTTCTGGAGCCCGCGTCAGGCACTCCGGAGCCTGCATCGGGCACTCCGCAGCCTCGTGCTGGCCTCTGAAGCCTCTAGCCAACCTACGCAGCCTCACGCTGGCCTCCGCGGCCTCGTGCTGGCCTCTAAGGCCTCTGGCCGGGCTCTGAGGCCTCTGGCTGGCCTCTGAGGCCTCTGGCTGGCCTCCGTGGCCTGGCCTGCCTTTGCCTCCTCAAGGCCAGGTCTCTGGGCTGCCTGGACATGTTCCAGAAGCCCACCTATGGCAGGCATCCTCAGAGGTTGTGAGGTCTGTTGGAATCAAGGTAAGTTAGGTTACATATCTGGACCTCAATATATGCTTATTTATTTATTTATTTACTATATTTATACCCTGCTCTTCTCAACCCTGAAGGGGACTCAGAGTGGCTTACAGATTATGGCAAAATTCAGTGCCGCATTATACAACAAATAATAAACATAACATATCAAATTATACAACAATTAAAACATATAAATGCATTAAAACAGATTAAACCAAAGTTTTAAAGGAACAGGTGTTGTTATGTAATGTACTTGTTATTTTTATGATTGGAGTCAGTTTTTGGGAGATAGGGTGGTATATAAATATATTATTATTATTATTATTATTATTATTATTATTATTATTATTATGTCCAGGGTGGGAGAAAGGATGTTTTGGTGCTTAATTTGTAATATCATAATGTAATTTGATGTCTAATAGGCTTTTTCCTTAATCTCTCCTTATTACCCAACATTTTTGCTTATCCAACGCTTTTATTTTTCAGTGATTGGTTGGTCGGCGGGGGTGGGGGGCAAAATTCTGTTCGCTTACACTGGAAAACTACCTTGGGCCTGCCCTGCTCCTGCTAGATTGAAGATTTCCTGTATATTGCTTGTGACTCTAGTAAACAAAATTGGATTTACATGTTCTGCTGTTCTTCATAGAGTTTCTTCACTGTTGATATTCTGTTGGTGGCATTGGCATGATGGATTGAGTCACAAGGGCTTTTGTCTCTGACTGTGCAAAAATAACAGTAATAATAATAATAGTAGTAGTAATAATAATAATAATAATAATAATAATAATGTTATTGTTGTATCCCAGCCACAGGCTGGCCAGATTCAAGATGAAGATGAAGGGGATTCTGGTTTTGGGATTCAAGAGCAGCAGTCTGAGGCTGAAGCCAGCTCAAAGATGCAGTTTCAGTTTGAGCAGGATGAACTGCTGACCCCAGGAGAAACAGATAATGGTCAGGCTGACATTCTTCCCTTGAGAAACGATGAGGGAGAAACTTCAGCTTTGGAAAATAATGAGGGAGACGGTTTAGCTCCAGGCCAGGTGCAAGATAACAGTAGCACAAGCAATGAGTTATCCAGAGAGGACTGTTTGTCTTGGATGGGTTCCCAGTTTCGTAGAAGTGAGCGTTTAGCGCGCAAACAGGAGTCTAGCTGTGGGAAAAGGAACGCCTTCCTGAGTTGTTATTAAAGTGTGCTTTAGCAGATCACTCTTTGTCAGAGCAATTCATCACTTCATCTATGTGGATGTTTTCCTTGCCAGTGTTCTTGGATTCTTGGGCCTTGTTCTTTGGACTCTATGGACTAATACCTTACCTTGTGGATTATTGCTCTTGCCATGCTCTTTGAACTTATGGACCTTGCATTTTTGGATTATTGGACATTTGTTTACCTTGTGATCTTATTGGACTTATTGACTCTTTCACTACAACTTTGAACTACCTTTTGATTGCTTGCTTGATTTATATTCTGCTTTTCTTAATAAAAACCTCAAAAGACTACCTGTGTGTCTGACTGGGTATCTATAGCAAGGTGAACCTAGCCTGAGGTGCGACAGTTATTCCCCCCGCAGGTGCCACCTTGATGTGGTGGTGGTGGGGGGGGGGCTTAACTGCTCCAATGATGACTGAGGGCTGTGCTGGTGGTAGTGTAACTACCGGCAGGTCCAACCAAGCCAGAGAGGCCTCAGCAGCAGAGCAGAACTAAGAGCACCTAACCCATTAGCATTATGGAGAATCAAACCAAAATGAAGTCTATACTGGCTCGGTCATCACCCAGGATAAAAAGGACCACAGTGGATGCTGCTAATTCTGGACATCCATCAACAAGTGGGCTACGGAATCAAAATACAAGTGAACAGTCACAGAAGCGACAGAAATATACAATGCCAGAAAACCGCAAAGTTATGAAATGCTATAACAACTCTGAACCTCAAAAGAGCGGCTACCAAAAAAGAATGCATCCGTTTTTCTTTTTTTTCGTGTCAGGAGCAACCGAAGTTGCTTCTGGATGGAAACAAGAGTACCCTGACTCACAGATAACAGAACCCCAACTGGCTGACCAACGAAGATTCATAATCAAAGTGTTCAGTGAAGTTGAACTCGAAGAAATCCAGAAAATCTGCAAAGCAAATTACCATCATATCACAGCACAGACAGCAGCAGAGACTCCAGCAATGCTTGGAATGGTGGAACAGATTGAACCAGAAGAAAGTGTGGAGCTTTTGCAAGAATTGGAAGAACCAGCACTAGAGACACCTGTTGAACCACCAGGAACCTTGACAGCAAGACAACAAGATAAGATCTTGGCTTATGCTGCAGCAAATGCAATAAGAAAGCGGCTCCCAACTCTAAAAACAGTGCCCAAGAAACACCTGGCGCCTCTCATGAAAGATGTGAATACAGTACTCTCCACTGTCCAAATAACATCAGTTGAACAAACAAACCAGTATGCCTACAGTGCAGCAGTGATAGTAACAGAAAAGCTTGGGCTCCTACAACCAAGGTAGCCCCAAAGAAAATCAACTGGAAGTGGAAGGTCAAGCTAGAGTTGAAAATCAAGAAACTCAGATCAGATGCAAGTAACCTGAAAAATATGAAATAGAAGTAACTGAAGAATGACAAAATCAAGCAATACCTGATCAGAAAGTACTGGCTGAACACCAGAAAAATTGAAGAAGCTTTGGAAATCGTGAAAGAACAAATTATAGCAACAGCCAGAAAAATTGAAAGATATGAATCATCCAGTACAGACAAAATCAACTGTTTCAATCAGACCAAAGACAGTTCTACCAGAGTCTGAACCAAACAACAGACATAGTAACCATAAAGCCAGAGAAAACTGCAACAACAAATTTCTGGAAAGAGCTTTAGGAAAATAATAAGAACTACTATTATTATAATAAGAATTATAATAATAATAAGAACAAAAAGGAGTTTGAAGGAAAATTCTCACAGAACAAAATGGAACAGATGGAAATAACAACTGAAATGATCAGCAAACAAGTGCAAAAAGTCAAGAACTGGACATCGCCTGGTAGTGAACAACTTCATGGATTTTGGCTCAAACATCTGATTAGTTTACATGGAAAAATGGCCCAACAATTCAATGAGATGCTGCAGAAAGGAAGTATCAGTGAATGGCTAAAAACTGGAAGAACATACCTGATACAAAAGGATCCAGCAAAAGGAGCAGCACCAGGAAACTACAGGCCAATAACGTGTCTGCCCACTATGTTTAAACTACTGACTGGCATCATAGCTGACAAAATTCAAGACTATATTGAAGAAAAAAACATCTTGCCAGATGAACAGAAAGGCAACAAACGGAAAAGCAGGGGCATTTTGTTAATTGACAAAATGATTCTGGAGAACTGTAAAAGCCGAAAAGCTAATCTTCACATGATGTGGATTGACCACAAAAAGGCCTTTGACTCACTCCCACACAGCTGGATCATCAAGTGCCTGGACGCCATCGGGATTAGTAAAAACATTGGTACCTTTATTGAAAACATGATGGAGCACTGGAGAACTGAACTGTTTGTTGGAAATGAAAGCTATGGACTTGTCAACATTAGAAGAGGAATTTTCCAGGGAGACTCATTGTCCCCTCTGCTTTTCATTTTTGCCATGATCCCTCTGGTCAACAATCTTACAAAAAACAAATCTCGGTTATCAAACATCTAAGAAATCTCACAACATTTAGCATCTGATGTACATGGGTGACCTGAAGCTGTATGGGAAAATGGAAACTGAAATCCAGTCTCTGGCTAACACTGTCCGAATTTTTAGCACTGATAATAGCATGGAGTTTGGTTTGGACAAATGTTCGACAGTGGCATTGAAGAAGGGAAAAATCATTGAAAGTGAGGGCATAAATATGCCTAATGGCCAAACAATAAAGTGTCACCAACCAGAGGCCTATAAATATCTGGGCATATTACAGCTGGACAACATCAAGCATGAATATGTGAAAACTGTGGTCAGCAAAGAATACACACAAAGGGTCGGAAAAATTCTCAAAGGCAAGCTCAATGGAGACAACACCATCAAGGCCATAAACACCTGGGCCACACCTGTCATAAGATATACTGCTGGCATCATAAACTGGACACAGGAACTGGACAATTTGGACAGAAAAATAAGAAAACTCATGACCATTCATCATTCACTGCACCCTCGCAGGGTGCAGAAGAGGACTCTGACAAGTAAAACAAACAGTCAAAGAAGAAAAACTTGCCCTGGCAGAATATGTAAAGCAGAGTGAAGAACCTGCTTTGATTGAAGTCAAAAATCAGAAACTCCTCAAAACACAGCAGACAAAGAATCAGTACAGGAAAACCGCACTACAAATTAGAGCTGACAGCTGGCACAACAACACACTGCATGGAAAGTTCCTTGACAAAACTGAAGGAAAAGCTGATAAGAAGAGTCCTTGTAGAAGAGTCCTTGTAGATTTAAAACGGCCTCCTGACACAGTAAATTTGGGTGCCCAGATTGGCAATCCCTCCGGTCTAAAGGTGGTGCTGCTGAACGCCAGGTCTGTTAATGGAAAAGCAGCAATCATCCAGGATCTTATCCTGGATGAGCGGGCAGACCTGACGTTCACAATGGAGACCTGGCTGGACGAGGCTGGGGGGGCCAATCTCACCCAGCTTTGTCCGCCAGGGTATACCGTGCAGCACCAACCAAGATCTGGAGGGAGGGGAGGAGGGGTTGCAGTGGTCTATAAGGAGTCCATCCCTTTGCCCCATCCCACAGTCAACCTTGTTTGAGTGTGCTCATCTGAGGATAGGTGACCAGGACAGAATAGGGATTCTGTTAGTGTACCGACTACCCTGCTGCACTACAGTCTCCTTGCCTGAGCTAGTGGGGGTGGTCTCCGGCCTGGCATTGGAGTCCCAATGGCTCATTGTGCTGGGGGACTTCAATGTCCATGCCAAGACCACTCTATCCGGGGCGGCTCAGGACTTCATGGCCACCATGGCAACCATGGGGCTGTCCCAACTAGTATCTGGGCACACACTTGACTTGGTTTTCTGCCAGGGATGGGAGGAAGGTGGCAGTGTGGAGGAGCTCATCATTGCTCCTTTGCCATGGACCGACCATCACCTGATCAGGTTTAGACTCACTGCTACCCCCCAACCTTCGCAGGGGTGGAGGACCTATTAAAATGGTCCGCCCCAGGAGGCTTATGGATCCGGATGGATTCCTGATGGCTCTTGGGGAGTTTCCCACCACCTCAGCTGGTGATCCTGTTGATGCTCTGGTCGCTCTCTGGAATAAGGAGGTTACTAGGGCAATAGACACGATTGCTCCAGAACGTCCCCTCTCGAGTACCCTAGCTAAACCATCTCCTTGGTTCACTGAGGAGTTGGCAGCGATGAAGCGAAAGAAGAGGGAACTAGAGGGCGTGTGGCATTCGAAGCCGAGCGAGCCAAACCGAACACAGCTATGTCTCTACCTCAGGGCATATGCCGCGGCAATAGATGCTGCAAAGAATGTTTTCTTTGCAGCTAATATTGCGTCCAGCGGAGCTGTTCCGAATTGTCAGAGGTTTGTTATATCCCGTCCCTCAAGACGGGATCCCTGACAACTCATCAGCCCGCTGTGAAGCATTTGCTCGGTTCTTTGCGGACAAAGTCGCTTTGATCCGTTCTGGCTTTGACACCATATTAACGGCAGTCTCTGAGGATGTAGCACGAGCACCTGCTTGTCCTATTTCAATTGGTTCAGCCTGAGGACATAGACAAGGTGCTTGGAGAGGTGAGGGCTACCACATGCATCCTAGACTCCTACCCATCCTGGCTGGTGAGAAAAGCCAGAAGGGGATTGGCCGAATGGGTGAAGGTGGTGGTGAATGCCTCCCTTCGGGAAGGCATATTTCCAGCGAGCCTTAAATTGGCTGTTATCAAAACGCTGTTGAAAAAGCCATCACTGGACCCCACTCAATTGGATAACTATCGGCCTATTTCCAATCTCCCCTTTTTGGGTAAGGTCGTGGAATGTGTGGTGGCCACACAACTCCAACATTCTTGGTAGATACCAATTTTCTGGATCCAGCGCAGTCTGGCTTCAGGCCAGGGCATGGTACCAAGACAGCCTTCATCGCCTTAGTTGATGATCTACGCCGGGAACTGGACAGGGGGAGTGTGTCCCTGCTGGTTCTGCTGGACCTCTCAGCGGCCTTCGATAGCGTTGACCACGGTATCCTTTTGAGGTGCCTTGCCGGGATGGGGTTCGGGGGTACTGTTCTGCAGTGGCTCTGGTCCTTTCTGGAGGGTCGTTCCCAGATGGTGTCACTGGGGGACACCTGCTCGGCCACACAACCATTGTCTTGTGGGGTCCCGCAGGGCTTTGTATTGTCTCCCATGTTGTTTAACATCTACATGAAGCCGTTGGGAGAGATCATCCGGAGTTTCGGGGTGCGGTGTCATCTGTACGCAGATGATGTCCAGCTCTGTCACTCCTTCCCACCTGTCACTAAGGAGGCGGTTCAGGTCCTGAACTGGTGTCTGGCCATTGTGTCGGACTGGATGAGGGCCAACAAATTGAAATTGAATCCAGACAAGACAGAGGTCCTCCTGGTCAGTCGTAAGGCTGAGCAAGGAATAGGGTTACAGCCTGTGTTGGACGGGCTCGCACTTTCCCTGAAGACACAAGTTCGCAGTCTGGGGGTTCTCCTGGACTCATCGCTGAGCCTGGAACCCCAGGTCTCAGCGGTGGCCAGGGGAGCATTCGCACAACTCAGACTTGTGCGCCAGCTGCGCCCGTTCCTTGGGAGGTCTGACTTGGCCATGGTGGTCCATGCTCTGGTTACATCTCATTTGGACTACTGCAACGCACTCTACGTGGGGTTGCCTTTGAAGACGGCCTGGAAGCTCCAACTAGTACAACGGGCGGCAGCCAGATTAATAACCGGGGCAGCTTACAGGGAGCGCACCACCCCCCTCCTAAGCCAGCTCCACTGGCTGCCGATATGCTACCGAGCCCAATTCAAAGTGCTGGTTTTGACCTATAAAGCCCTAAACGGTTCTGGCCCAATCTACTTGTCCGAACGTATCTCCTCCTATGAACCAGTAAGATCACTAAGATCATCTGGAGAGGCCCTGCTCTCGGTCCCACCTGCCTCACAGGCGCGGCTGGTGGGAATGAGGGACAGGGCCTTCTCGGTGGTGGCTCCCCGGCTGTGGAACGCCCTCCCTGGAGATATCCGACAGGCTCTTACCCTGCTGGGATTCAGAAGGGCCGTGAAAACATGGTTATGTGCCCAAGCTTTCAATGAGTAAATGACAAAGTTGACATGGCCTGATTTAAGGATGAAGCATGAGGATCTTGGACGAATGGAATTAATTATATATACGTTTTTAAGGTTTATATAATGTGGTTTAACAATGTTATTAATGGATCTGTTTATATTGTTTTGTTTTTATGATTGCATTTTGGGCATTAAATTTTGCCAATTTTTGTAAGCCGCCCTGAGTCCCCTCGGGTGAGAAGGGCGGGGTATAAATGTTGTAAATAAATAAATAAGGAGAAGACCTGGCTATGGCTCACAAATGGGACCCTGAAGAAGGAGACAGAAGGGCTGATCCTTGCAGCCCAGGAGCAAGCCGTCAGAACAAATGCAATTAAAGCCAAGATTGAAAAATCAGCTGATGACCCAAAATGCAGACTGTGCAAGGAAGCTGATGAAACCATTTATCATATCTTCAGCTGCTGTAAGAAAATCGCATAGACAGACTACAAACAGAGGCACAATTATGTGGCCCAAATGATTCATTGGAACTTATGCCTCAAATACCACCTCCCTGCAGTAAAGAACTGGTGGGATCACAAACCTGCAAAAGTATTGGAAAATGAGCACGCAAAGATACTGTGGGACTTCCGAATCCAGACTGACAAAGTTCTGGAACACAACACACCAGACATCACAGTTGTGGAAAGAAAAAAGGTTTGGATCATTGATATTGCCATCCCAGGTGACAGTCTCATTGACGAAAAACAACAGGAAAAACTCAGCTGCTATCAGGACCTCAAGATTGAATTTCAAAGACTCTGGCAGAAACCAGTGTAGGTGGTCCCGGTGGTGATGGATACACTTGGTGCTGTGCCAAAAGATCTCAGCCGGCATTTGGAAACAATAGACATTGACAAAATTATGATCTGCCAACTGCAAAAGGCCACCCTACTGGGATCTGCACGCATCATCAGAAAATACATCACACAGTCCTAGACACTTGGGAAGTGTTCGACTTGTGATTTTGTGATACGAAATCCAGCATATCTATCTTGTTTGCTATGTCATAATAAAATAATGTTATTTATTTATTTGTTACCCACCTTTCCTCGTGGCTTGAGATAGGGCACAACACAGTTAAAACACATCACCACAAAATACATAGATAAAAACACACCATCACAAAATACATATATTAAAATACATAGTGCAAAGATTAAAATACAGTACACATGCAATTATTAAAAAACAAATAGAATGTAAATTTAAAATTTGCCATTTAAAATTGACTGAGTACGCCAGTAAGAAGAGAGAGGACTTCTGTCTTGGATGGTGCTAGCTCATTTAGCTGTTGAATCTCTAGTGTAACTCGTTTTGCTGCAAAGTTTGGTCAATCCTGTTTTTTCTTGACTGTTTGTCATATGGTAACGATATTATTCTGGAAGGCAATCTAGTTGTTTTAATCTGCTGCTTCATAGATTTTTATATGTTGCTCCTACCTCTAGTGTTTGGTAGATGGGTTCACATCGTTGTAAGTATCTATTGGTGATATGAACATATGGAAATGGGGAGATAATTCATTTATACCATTAAATTAAAATTCTAAAAAATCAAATAATAAAAATAAAACCACATGACAAAATTGGCCTTGTTGAACCATTCTTGGAGTATAAGGTGCCGTGTATAATTGGTTAAATTTCTTTGTCAGTTAAGGTCTATCCAGCTTTCTCACAAATTTTGTAGAATCGTTGTGACCTTGCTGCTTTCTTTAAGACCTTCTCTTAAGGTCTGATCAATATCTGCTGCTTCTCCATTCTTCAGATGATGGATAGCTTTGGTAACTCTTTAATCTTTATTGGTCTTCAATCAAATCTTCATGGTGACCTTTGGTTTTGGATTCCTCCTTGGTAATTCTAGAAAGGTTCCTTTACTCTCTCTCTCTTTTTTTTTTTAAAAAAAGCTAGCTATCCAAATGAAATATTTATTTTCATTTTCACTTTTCCAGAGTTGCAAAATATCTTGTACATTGGGTCTTATATTCACTTCTCCAACTGAAGTTAAGCAATTGTAGGTAAAGGTTTC
This sequence comes from Anolis carolinensis, assembly GCF_035594765.1. NCBI lineage: Eukaryota > Metazoa > Chordata > Lepidosauria > Squamata > Anolidae > Anolis > Anolis carolinensis. The sequence goes on from NC_085841.1 coordinate 209,293,868, forward strand.
CCCTGACGTTAAGTCCAGTCATGTCTGACTCTGGGGGTTGGTGCTCATCTCCATTTCAAAGCCGAAGAACCGCCGTTGTCCGTAGACACCTCCAAGGTCATGTGGCCGGCATGACTGAATGGAGCGCCGTTACCTTCCCGCCGGAGCGGTACCTATTGATCTACTCACATTGGCATGTTTTCGAACTGTTAGGTTGGCAGGAGCTGAAACTAACATTGGCCGCTCACGCCGCTCCCGGGGTTTGAACCTGGGACCTTTCGGTCTCCAGCTCAGTGCTTTAACGCACTTCGCCACTGGGGCAATTGTAGTTTCTCCAAATTTCAGCAGAGAAAATGTAGATTATGATTATGAGAGGCAGCAAGGTGTTGTGGTTTGGGTGTTGAACCACGACTCTGGAGACCAGATTTCACATCCCCAATTGCCCATGAAAACCCCCTGGATGATCCTGGGCAAATATCTCTCTCTCAGCCTCAGAGGGAGAGCAAAGGCAAACCCACTCCAAACAAATCTTGTCAAGAAAACCTTGCCATAGGATCGCCATAAGTTTAAAATTACTTAAAGCACACAACAACAAATACATATTTAACACCCAGACTTGGTTTTACATGCACAAAATACTTGTGAACTTTATAAGATTGCTGTAAAGTAAGTCCATATTATGTTCATCCGTCTTGCAGAAGCTGAGTGAAGCTGTGAGGGGGGCGTGATTTACTATACTATTAAGTTCTACTGCTTGCTCTAAGGCTGTTCTTAAAACAGGCAGTAGAACTTATCTTTGGATGGATTGTACCCCATATATTGAACAAGTGCTGAACTCACAGATCACAGAATGTTCTCATGGGGTGCTTCCAGACAGCACAAAAATGCGGGTTTTAAATGGAGGACAAAAAATCCCAGGACCTGACTGCAGATTCCCACACAGACCTGTTAGTCCCACAATTGGGCCCCCCACTGTCCACACAGATTTTCTCTGCATTGGAACAAGATGGAGGGTGGATGGGAAACATCTGGCGGAAGGTTTTTTTTTAAATCACTCCATTATGTGCTGGATCATATACAGTGGGGGGGGGGAGTATTTAGTCAGATACCAATTGTACAAGTTCTCCCACTTTAAAAGATGAGAGAGGCCTGTAAGTGACATCATAGGTAGACATCAACTATGAGAGACAGACAACATGAGAAAACACATCCAGAAAATCACATTGTCAATGTACAAACTACAAACTATTCTTGCAAATTTGCACGATTCATTGCTATTATTATTATTATTATTATTATTACTACTACTACTACTACTACTACAATTACTACTATTGCGAGAACACTTGAGTCCAAAGGGAGGGAAGGAGGGAAAAGAGAGCAACAGAAGGTGTGTATTTCTTTTTATTCCTAAGGAAATAAAAATGAGGTGGGCTTTTTGGGGAGGGGGAGAGAAGTTTTAAAAAGCCTTTTCTGGCTACTTTTAGAGGTTGAAAAAGGGAGAAAGAAAAGAGATGGGAAAGGGCAGGGGAAAAGAGGACAAAGTTGTTTTTAGGGGGGCTTTACTTGCATTTCTTCCTTGGGTAAATGCATGCCCCAAAGCTTCTAAATCTATATATATAAAAGGATAAAGTTGCGGGCACAGTGACTATAACAACAAAATTAAACATCCCAGAAATACGAAACTTGGCAACACAATGCAAAAGCCTTGCCTCCCGGTTACAACAACACAACCACACCACAAAACCACAATCCGGACCCACAAAACTCACAACAACACATCATGACTATAACAACACAACTAAATGCCCTAGAAATACAAAACTTGGCAACACAACGCAAAAGCCTTGCCTCCCAGTTGTAACAACACAATCACAACACAAAACCACACTGGACCCACAAAACTCACAACAACGCATCGTGACTATAACAACACCCCAGAAATACGAAACTTGGTGACACAACACAAAAGCCTTCCCTCCCGGTTGTAACAACACAACCACACCACAAAACCACAATCCAGACCCATAAAACTCACAACAATGCATCGTGACTATAACAACACAACTAAACGCCCCAGAAATACGAAACTTGGCACACAACTAAATGCCCCAGAAATACAAAACTTGACAACACAATGCAAAAGCCTTGCCTCCTGGTTGTAACAACACAACCACACCACAAAACCACAATCCGGATGCACAAAACTCACAACAAAGCATCGTGACTATAACACCACAACTAAACGCCCCAGAAATACAAAACTTGGTTCACAACTAAACGCCCCAGAAATACAAAACTCGACAACACAATGCAAAAGCCTTGCCTCCCAGTTGTAACAACACAACCAAACCACAAAACCACAATCTGGACCCACAAAACTCACAACAACACATCGTGACTATAACAACACAACAAAACGCCCCAGAAATACAAAATTTGACAACACAACGCAAAAGCCTTGCCTCCCGGTTGTAACAACACAACCACAACACAAAACCACAATCCGGACCCAGAAAACTCACAACAATGCATTGTGACTATAACAACACAACTAAATGCCCCAGAAATACGAAACTTGGCAACACAACACAAAAGCCTTCCCTCCCGGTTGTAACAACACAACCACAACACAAAACCACAATCGGGACCCAAAAAACTCACAACAACGCATTGTGACTATAACAACACAACAAAACCGGATGGCCATCTGTCTGAGAGGTTTGGGTGGGTTCTTCCTCCATGACAAAAAGAAAGAAAGGGGTTGAACTGCATGCAAACTACAAATTCCAGCACCCCATGGCATGGAGTCCATGCATTTCAATTAGAGGCCTCTTCCTTCTCCCTTTCCCCGCCATCCAACCCATTGACCCAGTTCCATGGCTCCGCAGGCAGGAAAGGCTGGGACGGATAGAACGAAGGAAGGAAGGAGGGAAGGAAAGCGAAGGAACGCCAAGTAGAAGAAGAAGAAGAAGAACATTTTATTGATTAGCCCTTAGGCCATATCAAAGTACCAAGCCAAACAACCAGGCTCGAAAAGACCTGGTTACATTCTATACAAATATTAAATAAAACACTTGTAACCATACAATAAATAAATATAATAAAACTGGGTATGTACATCATATGTCATTGTCATCCCTACAGTTTACCCCTATCAGCCCCACATATGTGGATCTCAATCGTATTGTTTTACTCAAGTACAGAGCCGTTTTATATGTTATTTTTGGATCTTGACCGCACATAAAGTACGTTGTTCTGATGTGCGATTCCCAGTACATTGTCCGTTTGATATATGGACCAAGAAACAAATCTCTCACCTTCTGATACAATTTACAGTCAAATAATATATGTGCTAAATCCTCAATTTCAGGAGCTCCACAGATACAGAATCGTTCGTTATAAGGGATGTTGTTGAATCTCCCATATCTAACCATTGTATCAAGCTGATCGAATCTAGCTCGAGTAAATACCTTCCTAAAGTGTTTTGGCATTTCGATTTTTAAATAGTTGGCAATTTGGAAGGTACATTTATATTGGCTCAGCCATTTTAGGTTGGCAACCCCACTGAGAGTAGCTATATCTTTCTGTGCTTCTATGTCCAAAATTCTTTGTCTGGCGCTCTTTTTTACTTGATCATTTAAGGTGCAGGAGACAGGAAGGCCACAACTTCTTATATAATTTGTCAATTGCATAATCCATGAGGTCTGTAGTTGGGATTTTATCTGTTCTAATAAGCACAATTTTGGGAGTCTATCAGGCTCCATTACATTGATTTTACACCAGTAGTTATACGCCCTGAATTTAGATTGTGCATGGACTGTATAAATTTCCAGTTCCGCTCTCACTGCAGCTGCTGAGGTTCTTTTATCCACACCCAAAATGCTTCTCAAGTGCTGAGATTGAGCTTGTTCTATTACTGAGATGGAGCTTAAACCCCATACTTCTGCTGCATATAATAGCATAGGTGTAATCTTAGCTTTATATACTTTAATTATTGGGATTAGCTATGTGTTTTTAATTTAAGTATTAGATTCAGGCGAGCCTTTGCTCTGAGTGCACTCCTTTGATGGTGGAAAGTCCAAGTACCCGTTTCGGAGAAAGTTACTCCAAGATAAGAGAAGGTGTTAACTTGTTCTATTACCTCACCATCTAATTGCCATCTGTGTCTCTGCTGACTTCTTCCAAACACCATTATTTTTTACTTTGACTTATTAATGGTTAAAGAGTTATCCTGGCAATAGGAGCTGAGTCTTCTTAACAACCTACGGAGTCCAACCTGCGAGTACGATAATAGAATCATATCATCAGCATATAACAAGGTGTTACAGTGTGTGCTTTGGATTTTGGGCATATGAACTGCAGGGTCTTTCATTACTCCAGGCAGGTCATTGATGTAGAGATTAAATAGTATTGGTGCTAAGATGCACCCTTGTCTTACCCCTTTGTATGTATTTATCCTGGATGTCAGGGTTCCATTTACCCCGAATCGTACTCTCAAACAGGTACTTGTATATAAGGCTTTGATCAGTAGCAACAGTCTAGGCTCCATTTCGAAGGTGGCCAACTTATTCCATAATAGTTCTCTGTTCACTGTATCAAATGCTGCAGATAAGTCAATAAAGGCAGCTTACAAGTGCCTCCCCTTGCCGGGATATTTAGCAATCAAGTCATTCAAGGTAAAACAGTTATCGATGGTAGATCTATTTTGTCTAAAACCTGCTTGTTCTTCCACAAGGATACCTTGTTCGTTTACCCAGCTTTCAACTTTGCTTAATAGGAACCTGGCATAAATTTTAGCAACGATATCTATTAGGCTAATGGGCCTATAACTACTGGGATCCTTTTTATTCCCCTTTTTGTAAATAGGTACCACTATTGCCAACTTCCATCCGGCTGGGATTTGACAGGTATTATTTATATGTGTGAACAAGCCCGCCAAAAGGGGGGCCCACCAGTCAGGATCTTTTTTAAATAATTCGGCTGGCAGGAAATCTTCCTCAGGTGCTTTACCACTCTTTAAGCCTTTGATAATACAGTGTATCTCTGTTTCTGCAACTGGTGGCCAGGGAGGGGGGGGGGGGTTCCATGTCTAGTGGGTCTCTACTTGAGTGCTGTTCCTCTACAAATTCTGTTAAAGCAAACAGACCTTGATAGTAGTTCTCCCAGTCCTTAGCTGGGATTGGTATATCAAGAGAGAATCTCCGTTCCTTTAATATGCCTGCTACAGAGTGCCAAAATATAGCCGAATTATCATTATTTGCTGCTATTTCAAGTCCCGACCAAATTGTGGTGTTGTGATTTTTTCTCTTTAATCTTATAAGGTTTTTGTACTTCTTTCTAAGGGTCAGCATCCTAGCTTGTATCAGTGTAGAGGTGGACCTCTGGGCTAATCTCATGGCTGACTTCAGTTCCTTTCTTAACCGACGGCATTCAATGTCAAACCATGGTGATCTGCCAAACTGTTGATTTTTTATAGTTGGTTTAGTTGTGACATGTTTCTTCAGCATGTGGCACAGATTGGTAAATGCACTGGAAACTAGAGGCCAGTAGGCTGTAGGTGACTGGATTATAGAAGCCCAAATTTTTGCACTCTCTGTTTTAAGGCTATCTGTTATTGCTGTAGTATCAACCTTGGCCCATATTAATCTTTTATTTTGTGACACCTCATAGTTATTTGTGAACCATTTACCAGCCCTGTTACTTGGTCTTAAGTCTGCACTGCCTCATAGCTTCACACCCACTGGTTGGTGATCACTTTCCCCTCTGGGGAATACACTAATCTCTGAGAAAAGGTCCGCTTTGTTTGTTGATACACAAATTAGATCTAATACGCTACTTGAGTTGGCTGAGTGATGTGTGTATGGATATGTGTAATTGTAATCCTTACCTCCCAATATTTGGAGATTGCATTTAAAGACTAGTGAGACTAAGTACAAGCCAGCACTGTTACTTTTGCTGTCTCTTGAGCGCCATTCTGGGTGATTCTCAAATAATTCATTTGGACGTCTGTTCTTGCGAGCAAAGTCATAAAGGGATGGACCTAATTTGGCATTAAAATCGCCAAGTAGTATTATTATAGCTTGGGGATATGATGTTGTTAATTCATCCATTACTAATTCCAAGCAAATCCAGTGGTTAGTATTATAATAGGAGGATGTATTTGGGGGAATATATACATTTACTAATATGACTTCAAAGTCCTTGTATCTAAATTTCACAACTAACAAATGAGAGAATTTATTCTCAATGTATAATTTCTTGCCTGACCATTGCAATTCTTGCTTGACAAGAATGCAAAGTCCACCAGAAGCTCGTCCTTTATTTTTTATCTTTTGGGCCGGTGCCTCCCAGCTTTGAAAGCCAGGGAGTTTTACTGGCTCCTCCTCCCCCATTAACCAGGTTTCCTGAATGGCTATTACATGGAATTTAGAGAGGAAGTCTACTATATTGCTATCCACCACTTCCTTCCAACCAGCTACGTTCCAAGAGACCATTTGTATATTTTCCCCACAAACAGGCTGTTCTGTATGAAGTAGTGGGGTAGGACATGAGAGTACAGACAGTCAATTTGGATCATAATCGGATACAATATTATCCATGCAACCCCTAAAAACACAGTTATTGTGGGGATGTCCAGTTTTCCTCACCGGTGGTTGTAATTGTTTTTGTTCTTCTTTCTTGTTCCTCAATGTCTCATCAGGAGGGGGTGCCTGCTGAGTTGCATCCATCTCCTCCTCATCCGATGAGGGCTTTAAGGTAGACTGCCTCTGTTCTTGAGAGTTGTGGTTGGCTTCCAGCTGCTTTTCTCCTATCAGGACTTTATTCAACATCATTGGAGTTAGGGATGGTGATATGGTTATTATATTGTTCCGCCACTGTCCCAGTGGTGGTTCCTTCTCATTTGTAGGATCCTTTAGAGGCCCAAAAGGATCCCAGCTACTTTCCTTTTGTTGCTCATAACTGGTCACATCTTCATTCAGTATGATCAAACAGTCCTGATCAATATTTGGTGAAACAAGGTCTATTAGTGGCTCTGCTGCAAGTGTTGTAGACATCAAGTCCCTCTTTAAGATTTCCAACTTATTCCACATGTTATTCTGCTCTTGTCTTGACCCAAAAACATCACTGGGTATATCCTCAATTAGCTTAGGAGCCTCTTCTTTGGATAATATAGATTGATTCCCACTCTCTCTCTCCCTCTGGGTCACGGATGGCAAGATAGCAACCTTGGGGGCTCTCAAGTCAGGAAGTAATGGTTTGACCTCTTCATCACAAAAGACTGCTGGGAAAGATTTGATATTGGGCTAAAAATCTCCTCATCCTAATTAACATCAGAGGAATAGTGGATTGTTTAAAACTCAGCAGGATCCGCTTTCGGATAGGGTCTCCTGGAAGCCATTCAACAGCGTTTAGATCTAGTTGTCCTTGTTGGCAATGAAGAAGTTTCCCCAGGGAGTTTTTAATTGCTTTCCTGGTGTTCCAACAGCCCACATTATATCTGTTCTTATAGATGTTAAGGGCTATCCGCTTCGGTTGTAATAAACGCTTGGATTTGACTGGAGGTAGGTTGTTTATCTTCAGGGTGCCCTTAGTGGTTGTCCGGTCTCTGCACCTTGTCTTATCAAAAATTCGATGGTTGCTGTTTTGAGACTCGAGCACGCCTGTTCCACAGGGAATGGAGGTGGAAGGACTAAAGTCATGTTTTTTGCATAAGGATCTCCATGTCACTTTTTAACTTGTTCAGCTTATCTTTGATACCCGATAGCTGATCAGATATCAAAATTACAGTTTGTGCTGTGGTCAAGCATTGCTTTGCAATGAACTCTGTTGAGTTAACCCATTTAGGCATTTCCACCTTCTGAGTGTGATTGTTAGTTGGGCTTTTAGGTTTTGGTTGCATTTCAGGCTCCCTGCAGCCTGTGTCTGGGCTAAGTACATGTGGAAGCAACACCTGTGAGGATCCCAATTCATGGCTCTGGCCTTTTTCCAGCTCCTCTCGAGAAGACAAGGGTAACCGTTCTGACAGAGTTTCTCCTTCCAAGATATCAAATCTATTAAAAGTAGAAATGAGGTTTGTTTCACTTACATTTTCTTTCCAAGCAAAACAATCTTCTATTCTTGGCTGTTTGGTGTCTTTTGGCTGAGGGAAAGAGTCTGGACTAAAGCCAAGCTGTTTTCTTCTTTTCCGTTTACCCATTGCTCCGTTTAGCAAACTTTCCTTGAGCTTCAGAGACTTTAGCTGACCCTTATTATTTAGGGTAAACTTAACGAGGTGAATTGGATAAGATAAAATGAAGTTTCTCTGAAAGATAGGTAATTAAAATCTGCAAACCTCAGGAGCTCTCTCCCATGCGTCCTCTCCTGCCGAAAGCAGGAAGCGTCTTCCAGGAACGCCAAGTACAAGAGCCCTCCCTCCCTGCCCGGAAGGCCAAGAGCAAAAGGGAGAGAAAGGCCATTGATCCGGTTATATTTACCCTCCTTTCTGACCAGTGTGTTCTTATCAGCGAGCTCAGGATCGGAGCAGAGAAAGGGAACAGATAGGAATAAAGGAAACAAGGAGACCACCCACTCTATCTATCCATCCACTCACCCACTAATAATAAACACCTACACAGGCAAGAATCAGCCATGCACTGAGTCTACAAGGCCATTCAGTGCTCATCCACCTCCCCAATCCCTACATTCACACTTGGCCTCCAAAAAAACAATTACAATAATAACAATGACAACAACAACAATAAGAATCTACACCATCACAGGCAAGAAGCAGCCAGGCACTGAGGCTGAGAGGCCTCCAAAAAACAATACAGTAGCATCTAACTTATCCAGCCTTCATGACCACTACAACAACAACAATAATAAACACCTACACAGGCAAAACAAAAAAAAGACTATCATACCACAATAAGATGCAAACCGCACTCAGCAGAATCAGACATCACGATTAACAACAAACCAAAGACAACAGGGATCTCAAGCAATTATCAATCAACACAAAAATTAAAGAAGGTAACAGACTTCAAATACTACTACTAATGTGAGTATAAAGAAAGGTGGAGGTCACAGCATAAATACAACCTAATGTAGACTGACTAACACCACCAGACTAAGCCACAGCAACGCGTGGCCGGGCACAGCTAGTATTTATATAAATGTTCCCCCTACAAATACATTAATATATGAATTTTCCCCTCATATGTTTACAGGTCTTTGCAAATCCTATGTAAATATAGATAACTAGAGATTTCCATGTACAGTAGAGTCTCACTTATCCAACGTTCTGGATTATCCAATGCATTTTTGTAGTCAATGTTTTCAATGCATCATGATATTTTGGTGCTAAATTCGTAAATACAGTAATTACTACATAGCATTAATGTGTAATAAACTACTTTTTCTGTCAAATGTATAACATGATGTTTTGGTGCTTAATTTATAAAATCATAACATATTTTAATGTTTAATAGGCTTTTTCTTAATCTCTCCTTATTATCCAACTTATTCGCTTATTCAACGTTCTGCCGGCTCGTTTATGTTGGATAAGTGAGACTCTACTGTACTTGTATATCTGTTCCTATATGTATACATTAACTTTATATATGAATTTTATATGAATTTTACCCTCACATGTTTGCAAGTGCAGAGGGAAAATGCGTGTGCGCACGCGCACACACACACACAGATGTCTAGATAGATATAAACATTGATAAATCGGGCTTGGAAATATTGCAGGAGGAAAATGCACATAGAGAGAGGATTTGCAAAGGTTTCAGGGGGAAATACACATGTGAAATTAGTATATATAATGATAGATCTATATCTAGCTCTGCATTGTTTATGTAGGCATTATATGTTTGCCTCAGGAAGCTGGCCTGATTTCCCCAGAGGGAGATAGATAGGGCAGGGTACAAATAAAGCCGTTGTTGTTGTTGTAGATGATGATTATAAAGTTATTGTTGCTTTTCCACTTATAGAGTTAGTTTACTGTTTTTCTTTGAAATACAGTAAATATTCAAAACATTTAACCCACTGATACCTCAATTAATGTAATTTTATTGGTATCTAATTTTATTTTTGAAATCTACCAGTAGCTGCTGCATTTCCCACCCTCAGCTTATACTCGAGTCAATAAGTTTTCCCAGTTTTCTGTGGTAAAATTAGGTGCCTCATCTTATATTAGGGTTGGCTTATACTCTATATACAGTATCTTCCTAAAGGAGCTACCCAATATCATAATTGTTGTCATAAATTCATGAAATGTTTGAGATAACTATTTAATTTACAGCCTTCCAGCTGTGTATTTCAATAAATGAATCACAATGTAATTCTGGAGTTTTTAGCAATAACAAGAAGTAACAGGGAACTGCCTGAAAGTAAGCATTCTGACATTGAAAGATCTATGTCCTCCGTACAGTGATGGAAAGCTAGTACCCATTAGGACCAGTTATGCAAAAACCAGTACTTGGGGGCCTAAGAACATTCTCAGACATGGTAAGATCTCAACTAGACTCAAACTGTTATTACCTTGTAAGTAAGGCACAAGCACACTGTCAGCTGATGACAATATTAAAATACAAAAATTTTCTACTCCATCTACATCTTACTTAATGCATTTGCTTGAAGTGTAAAATCAAAATGAATGGCAGTTTCCTTTCCATTAAAAGCAATTCCCTGTCCCTTAGAGAAAAGTTTACTTATTTCGAGTACTACATTTCTCAGTAACATTAACACCACGAAAATAGAGCAATTATCTTTAAATTATAGAGCTAAATATTGTGTCACAGCTTTAGTGGAAATGGCATTGTTCCATATTTCTACAAGATTTTTGGGGGGGGGGGGGGCTTCATAAAAGCTATGTTTCCAGGTTTTCCGTCTCAGCAAGATTTCTTTTGTCAAGAAGCTACCTTTTCAGCTAAATTAAGCAATAGTCTTCATGCTGTAGTTTGTACATAGAGATTGCATATATGTAACACGTAACCCTTTGAAAGTATTTGGTAGTTTTGAGCAGATTTTCATATCTGAATAATCTTCCATTCCATTCATAAGGAAAATTGATAATATTTTCATCCTCACACAATGTACTTTGTCAATTTCTACTGTAATTGTCAGGACCATAATTTCTGGGCCTGCACTCTGGCGCCAGAAATCAAGGACGCTGACATCAAAGACTGATAAGGCACCTGCAGCTCTCGACCCTGAAGGGAAACGGCTGGTGTGCGAGCGGGAAGAATTGCGCGGGGTTTTCTCTGGGCGGGAATTGTTACTTTGAATGTGGGGGAAGTGTATATAAGGGAATCTTTCTGGGTCGAGCATCAATCTCGGCTTTATATGTGTCAAGTATCCTTCAGTAAAGTTTTCGGTGATAACAGAGCGAGTCTCTTGTGTTCATTCGGAGGCGGCTAAAGTGAGCTGACAGTAATCGTCTGTGTTCTGAGCTATCACATGCTTGAGTGTAGTGCTCACTCATTCAACATTGTTCTTTTTGTAAAAAAAGGAAAATTTCACAATTGCAAAAGTCCAAAATCTAGTTCTAAAAAGGGGGGAAATACAGCCAGAGCAAAACCATGATATATTAAAATTGAGCAATTCCTGAAGAATTAATTATTATTTTTTAAATTACCATAAAGGTTTCATGCAAGAGGATTACTGGTGAGAAAAGGAGCATTGAAGCTCATTTTGAGACCGCCCACAGAAAAACTCACTCTATAACATCAGTAAAACGATCTAACATGGAAGAATCTGACAGTTTCCATCCGCCTTTACCTGTTTCTCCATGAACTGGAGCTTTGAAAACGATTGCTCCCCGACTAATAAAACCTCAGCTTCTACACACTTTAAACATATTTGTGAGACTGAGATCCACAGGGAACAGCCGGAAGTAGTTTTGCGTTATATGATGGGCTCCGTGGGACTCCATCTTTGAACTGTTTTTTATAGTGTGTAGAAACTGGGGAGGGGGGATTAAGCTAGAATTTTCCCATTTGGCAATAATTGGGCTCTCAGGTGCAATGCAAGGCAGATTCTGCACATCAAAGCCAGTGTGTGATAAGAAAGACAGGAAAAGAGAATGTCTGGGAGAAAGAGAAGATGGCCATTATGCTCAACACAGGGCTATTTATTTATTTATTTCAGACATTTATATCCTGTCCTTCTCATCCCTGGGAGGGGGGGGGGACTCAGGATGGCCTTACAATCAGCGATCATTGGATGCCAAGGAACATAATATTTAAAACAATTACGATTAAAACAAATTAAAACATCAATTAAAAACATCCATTTAAACATCCATTTAAAAAAGTGCAATTCAGGTAAAAGAAAATACTTTTTTCTTACGGATGAATTAAAAAGACTACAGATTAGATTTTGGTGGGAAAAACAAGAAGGACTAATGCTGACATATAAAGAAGAAAAAATCTGGATTAAAAACGGAAGAGAAAGCTGACGAATTCTACAGGAAACTAAAGAGAGATCTAGCTCAAGACGGCTTTACCGCTGGATTCTATAAAATAGATCAGGAAGAGACAATTGTATTTTTTTTAAAAAAAAATTATGAATAAGGCTTTATGAATAAGGCTTTCCATTATGAATCATGGAAATCCGCAGAAATCATATTAATACACAAAGAAAGCTCAGACCCAAGTAATGTTAAAAACTATCACCCCATATCATTATTAAACACCGACTATAAGATATTTACTAAAATTTTAGCCGATAGATTTACAGAATTTTTGAAAGACTGGATCTCCATAGATCAAACAAGCTTCCTTCCCAACCAAATCACTAAAGAGAATGTCAGTATAATTTTGGATGCGATAGAATATTTTGACTGTAATCACCAAAAGGAAGTAGGCTTTCTCGCTTTAGATGCCGAGAAAGCTTTCGACAACATAAATTGGGAATTTTTTAAACTACTATTAAATGAATTAGACATGGGGACCCAATTCCAAAATGCCATCAACGCAATCTATCACCAACAAAGAGCTAAAATTAAGGTAAACGGCCAAACAATGGAAGAATTTAAAAGACAAAAGGGTACTCGCCAAGGCTGCCCCTTATCCCCACTTATTTTTATCTTTACATTGGAAATCTTATTGGAAACAATTAGAAAAGACAGTAATCTTATTGGCATTAAACTAGATCAACAAACCCAAATCGCTTATGGGTCGAATTGCCACTATTAAAATGAACTTGTTACCAAAACTTTTCTGTTTGTTTCGAAACATCCCCATTATCAGAGGTACAAAATTATTTTAAAATTGTTATAAAGAAATCAACAAATTTATTTGGAACAATAAAAAACCCAGGATAAAATTTAGTATAATGACTATCCCAAAATCAAATGTGGATTCGACCTCCCCAATCTACAGTTATATCATGAATCCTGTGCATTAGATTGAGTTATGGATTGGGTAAAATTAGAAAAAACAAACATTTTAATTTTAGAAGGCCATGATTTAAGATGGGGATGGCATGGTTATTTATGGCAAGAAAAACTAAAAATAGACAAAAAATTTGGCAATCATTTTATAAGGTCGGCCCTCCTTAGAATTTGAATAAAATATAAAAGATACTTTTATGAAAAAAAACCCCTTTATGGTTGTCTTCCCTAACAGCTAATCAACGAAGATTACTCGCCTGGAAAAAATGGCCAACATATAGAGAATTAATTAAGAAAGAAAATAATTCCACAGATACGCCGCCTATTAAAAATTTGGAGGAAATCCATAAAGACTACAAGAATGTTTCGTGGTTTCAATACCATCAAATAAAAGAAAATTACAAAAAAGACAAAATTAGGGGATTCAATATGAACAGCAACTTCTGGGACGATTTACTTACTAGAAACAAGAAAATTATAACATTACTATATAATAAATTATTAGAGTGTGTGACGCCTCAGGGCAGCGTGAGCACTGGGAACCAGACACGGAGGCCAATAAACAATCTAATATCTTTATTAAGAAAATAAAGGAGTCAAACAAAAATAAGCAGAGTATATAGTCCAGCAATAGTCCTTTCACAAAAGGTCAAATATAGTCCAGTAATGTGAAAGTAGATGTCCAGTATTAGAGTTCAAAGTTTTAAATCCAATAACCGAAACACACTCAAACTTCTAGGCTGTTTGAGTGGGGATTATAGCAAGGTCTGTCAAAGAGTTCCAGGTTTCAAGTCCGAGGCTAGGATAACAAGGCAAGGCAAAGTTAGTCATGGTAAAGCTGAATCGCTGTTCAGGCTTGGCAGGGAGACGAGATGCAATGCCCGGTCTACTTGAGAGTAGCACGCCGCAGAAACTAGAGTCAATGTGATTTCCTCAACTGACACATTGACACCGCAGAGGTCAGCCTGCGCACAGAACTTTTATGGGACTTCAATCTCCCCTCAAACCAGGTGCCTGAACACTTTTTCCCAAGGGAAAGTGGACTAAAGTCAACAACTTGCCAGATGCAAACCTCCCGGGAAACTCTCAAGGGAACTGGCTCAATTAGCGCTTGCTTTCTCTGCTAATCTAGCGCTTTTTCTCCTATTCTGCTTCTCTGAGTGAGATGTTTCCCAAAACAATCTTCGATCAAAAGGAGCGCTCTCTGGAGAACCAGGCTCTGACTCAAGGGCCTTTGTAATTAACTGTGGGCTAGAACTGTCAACAGGGGACATCTGGAAGGGAGCAGAATCTTGCTGAATCGGCACAAACCCCATATCTTCTTCTGTCTGATCCATAATGGCTACGGGGTCATGACTCGAGGGTCTCTGAGACACTACAGAGTAGAATACCGAAAGTGAAATAATAAAGGATTCTATGTTGAAGTGGTCCAGAAACATAGGTAGATCAATAACAATGGATGAGTGGGAAAACATTTGGAATAAAAAAATAAAATATTGCTATTCTATTGATTTGAAAGAAAACTGGCTTAAGACCATCCATAGATGGTACTTAACACCCAAAAAACTCGGTCTATGCTGGTGGTGTAAAGAGCAAGTGGGCTCCTGTCTCCACATGTGGTGGAACTGTAAAATAATTAACGACTACTGGAAAACTATCCATATGGAATGCAAAAAACTCTTAAATATGGAATTCGACCTTAAACCTGGATGTTACCTCTTAGGTTTACTTAACATACCAATTGGTGGTGAAAAAAATTCCTTTAAAGAAAAAAAGAACAAAGAAAAAATATTTACATACGCAGTGGCACCAGCAAGATTAATAATAGCCAGGAATTGGAAAGGATTAAATAAACCTACTAAATTTATGTAGTTAGAGAGGCTATTAGATATTAAAATCATGGATAAACTGACTTATTGGACTAAAAAATACAATGGCAACCCAATTAAAAAAACGGACTGGTCAAACCTGGTGAAATACCTCAACGAAGAATCGTAATGAAGATGATATATACTGGAAGATTGAAGACTGGAAGTCAACTCCCCCCCATTTTGGTTAGGGACACCTCCCCAGGGAGTTCGTTATTGTCCTCCCTCCCCCAACACCCCCAACTCCCCCCCAGACCTAAATCCCTCTCTCTTACCTGTTCCTTTTGGACAACTAATTCCTATCCCTCCCTCTCCCCCTATCCTACCCTTCCTCCCCATATCCTTTTCCCTTTAGAAACTTAATAAAAACTATTTTTTTAAAAAAGTGCAATTCAGGTCATGATCCATTATCAGTCATAAAATCATTTTTACTATTTAACACTGCATCTGCTACTCAAATTCCTGGTCCCACAACCAAGTTTTAAGTTTTTTATGAAAGTACAGGAGGGAGGGTGCCAACCTGATTTCATTAGAGAGGTAGCTCCACAGATGGGGGGCCACCACTGAGAAGGGCCTATCTCTCGACCCCACCAATTGTACTTGCGAAGGTGGTGGGATTGAGAGCAGGGCCTCCCCCTTACAATCTTAAACTGCGAGGCGGATCATAGTGGGAGATACGTTTGGACAAGTAAGCTGGGCCAGAACCGTTTAGAGCTTTATAGGCTAAAGCCAGCACTTTAAATTGTTCTCAATAGCAGAGTCGCAGTCAGTAGAGCCGACAGATTGGGTGTGTGTGTGGGGGCGGGGGGTATGCTACCTGTACGCCACTCCAGTGAGCAATCTGGCTGTCGCCCATTGCTCTAGCTGAAGCTTCCGAACAGCCTTCAAAGGCAGCCTCATGTAGGGTGTGTTGCAGTAGTCTATTCGGGATGTAACAAGAGCATGGACCACCATGGCCATGTCAGGCTTCCCACATTGTGGGAATGAAACCACATTGTGGAATGAAGGACAAGACACGTACACTCATATCCATCCCATGTGCCAAAAATCTTTGACACTGGTGATGGATCAGTTTCCTACAATACAGGGGTATTCAAAGTAGTGATTCCTGGGCTGGTGTCAGTCCCCCAGCCACTGGCTGCCAGTCTGCAGAAATTTTTCAGGAAAGAAAATAATAATGGTGACCAACAAGCACAAATACAACTCTGGTTCCTGACACAAGGTATGGATTGCTCCCCCTCACACACACACACACACACACACATCTGATGGCCTGAGCATTGCAACCCTTGTGCATCTGCAATCAGAAGAATAGCTTAGCTGACAAGCATAACTCTGTCATCCTACATCTCATTGCACATACAGTAGAGTCTCACTTATCCAACGTTCTGGATTATCTAACGCATTTTTCTAGTCAATGTTTTCAATACATTGTGAAATTTTGGTGCTAAATTCATATATACAGTAATTACAACATAACATTACTGCGTACTGAACTACTTTTTCTGTCAAATTTGTTGTATAACATGATGTTTTGGTGCTTAATTTGTAAAATCATAACCTAATTTGATGTTTAACAGGCTTTTCCTTAATCCCTCCTTATTATCCAACATATTCGATTATCCAACATTCTGCTGGCCCGTTTATGTTGGATAAGTGAGACTCTACTGTATCTGCTTCCTGGGCTGGCTGCCTCATTCTGCCTGAAGCTATGGCTAGCACCCTTTTGAATGCATCTATGCATGGCAAGAAACAATGATAGATACAAACACATTTGTTCCTTTCCCTTTTGTATCTTCCACTGTTGCTTCTACTGTAAAATGTTCCATAATACACATAGATAAAAACATGTTGAGAACAGCATCTTTCTGTCAAGTGCCTGTGATTGCTATCAAATAATCTGTGTACAGCCAAGCAGCCCTCAATATGACATGCAGTCATCTCATGGCAATAATGATGTGATTTTCTTGCTTGTCTCACTTTTATCAGAAGTACCCCTTCATATAAATTCAGTATTACTGTGTGTGCTGCCTGGTGTGCTCTGTATTAATTCACTACTATCAAAACTGAAAACATATTGCTTTGAGGTTTTGTATGACTAAATGCAAAAGTTTATTTCAGCAGAAAATCTAGTCTGTTTTTAATTCTGTATTTAGAATTAGAAATGTTCCTGTTGGTGTGTATGTTTTATTCATACATACATACATGCCAAGTATCTCTAACATAGCTTTCTATAAAATGTAAGCAAGGTGGCAAAAGTAAAGCAAATTTTAAAATAATGATTTAAATTAATTTATCAAATTAAAGGTATAAGAGACTGTGTCTAATGATGGCTAAGTCATTGTGAAAATACTTCTATTTGCACAACTTTTTATCTGCTGCTATGAATCCATATACCTAATTCAGTTTTTCAAATCCTATTGATTGTCAAATTGAATTATTATCAATTCATTCTCCATTTTACACGTAAAGTCCATAAAAGGTTCTCAATCTTTTAAAAAAGTAAGAATCCTTTTCTGCCCAATCACACAATAGTCTTTATCCACCACAGTCAAGTCAATTAGTTTTAACAACAATTTTTCCTTTATCAGTATTTCTACATTCTGTGCATATTACAGTCTTGCCGCAGTGATCATGTATTGATATAAATGTCCATGATGCTTTTGTAACTTATAATACATAATCCCCAAAAGAAAGAGTTCTGATATCATTTGAATGTTAACTTTCAATATTATTTTAATCAGAATCTGCATTTGTGGCCAATTTTCTGCTTTTTTGCACTTCTACCAAATATGATAAAATATCCCTTCACATACATTTGAAACACTTTATACATTTTAGACCAGGCATGAGCAACTTTGCTCCCTCCAGATGTTTTGGACTTCAACTCCCACAATTTCTAACAGCAGGCAAACTGTCTGGAGGGCCGAAGTTTGCCTATGCTTGTTTTAGACTATTTCATAGGTGGCATGTACCAACAATATATCATTTTGTAAAAGTTCCCTTTGAGATCATAGTAAAATTTCAACTCTCTTAACCCCTTCTTTTCTCATCGTTCCCTCTAAAGCCCATTTAATCATATATTCTTTCATTTGCTGGTCCTCCATAACAAATTTTAACCTAGATATGTATTTAACTCATCACATTTTCACTGTACGTGATTGAAATTAAAATTCTGATTTATTTTGTTCAAAACCATAATTTCTTTTATCTAAATTAAATATTTCAAATAACTGTAAATAAGAATACAATTGAAAGTATAACTGTTTGTCAGCAATTGCACATCTGTTTTAATCTTATATTCTCTTCTATATTCCTCCACAAAATCCTTATGTTAGCCACCTTTCTTTACTTCTTTTTCCCTTCTAAAAGGAGTTTGTTGTGATTAGGCCCATAAAGGCATTTTCTGACATAACCCAGGTGTATATCTTTTCCAAATTCTCAAGAAGGAAAATCTTAAAAAACAATTATTAAAATCTACATTCACATTAATTATGTCATACAAGCCCCTGGTACCCACCCTTGTGCTGGCAGGACTGCAGACCAAAAGGTTGGCAATTCAAATCTGGGGAGCGGGGTGTGCTCCTGTCTGTAAGCTCTAGCCCCCCATGCGGGGACATGAGAGAAGCCTCCTACAAAAATATCAAAAACATCTGGGCGTCTCCTGGGCAACGTCCTTGCAGACGGCTAATTCTCTCACACCAGAAGCGACTTGCAGTTTCTCAAGTCGCTTCTGATACACACAAATTATGTCATACCATAAATATCCATGCCAACCAAGCCTCAGATCACACCTCTCCCAATAGCCCCTTTTCTCAGTACCATCCATTATTGAAGCCAAAGCAAACAATTGGTAGCAAAGTGCAATCTATCTCTTTACTTAGCATTTTGTAACACTTAATATTGTATCCTTGGTTTCTTCCCTTGCCATACAAATCCTTTTTAAAATTTTCATTTCAAATCTTCATATAATTATTTTGAAATAACATACAATTCATATTTTTCATAGTAATACCAAAGTATTTTACCTTTTCACAATTTTATAATCCATATAATAACTGTAACTTCATAAAGTCAGTCAAACTCAATTTTGTTAGTCATATATTCCTATGTTTCTGCTTTAAGTGGGCAACATAAATTTATAGTATTTTCATACTGGTTTTTTGGGGGAGCTACTCCTACATAAATATGTAAAAACGGCAATCTTAAATGTCAGAACTTAAGATACTATTTTCTGTGGATCCATCCTGTGATATTAATAGTGTCAATTCCTTCTGAAGCTCTATGAGTTCTGTTTAGGATGCATTTAACTTGCAGTTAAGGTACTAGGAATTTTTTAAACATTTAACTTATAGTGTATATTAGTAGGGAACTAAGCTGAGCAGAACCCATTAATGTCACAGTGATCAGTTACCAGTGAAAATAAATAATTCATGATGAAGGGAATTAGTCTAATTAGCAGGCAGTTTGAGTCCTTTGATAAAACCCAGCTCTAATTCCGTGAAGGACAGGAAGTACTGTCATCAGTCAGCCCTGAAAAGATTAGCATCTATTATGTATGAGGTTAGACACCCTCATGAAGTCATGTGTGTCCTGGAAACAAACTTAATATGTTCCAGAATAGGACACAGTTTGTCTCACCAACACATCATGAGTCTTACTGGGCTATTGTATGTAACAGCAAGTAAAAGATGAGTGCACTCTCCAATCATTCTACCCCTGTCCATCAATCTGACAACTGTGCAAATACATTTTCCATGCAAAGCAGGAAATGTGCTCAAAATGCTTGTAAAGGTTGCAAGAGGTGTCAGGAGAAGGGGAGGGGGACCCGGTTCCTGGGTTTCAAGAACCAAAAGGCAGTCATATGTTAGCACATCAAAATCACATTTGTGGGAGGCAAAGTATTTCCAAGGGGAGATGAGAAATATGATGCTCGCCCACAAAAAAGATACCTCTTTTCTCTAAAACACATGTAGTGTAAGATGTATTTATAATATTTCTATGTCTACACTTTCTGTACAGAGATTAAACATCCAGCTTTTTCCACCAAACCTTCTGAGCAACTTGGCTTCTTCTAAATGTGCTGGACTACACCTCCTACGATCCCCATCCAAGAAGTCCAAGACCTGGTAGTTGGGAATGATAGGAGCTGTAGTTCAGTATATCTTTTGGGCACAAGCTCATGGTAGAATAAAATATAGAATACATCTTGACAGTAAGAGCAGTTCAGCAATGGAACCAATAACATCGAGAGGTTGTGCAGTCTCTTTCTGCATATTCTCAAAAAGAGGATGGATTACTAATAAAATTTAACTTCCTGCACTGAGCAGGGGTTGAATTCATTGTCCTTCAAGATCCATCTCTGAGTCTATAATTATGTACCACACAAATATTTGCATTCACATGTCATTTATTCCTCATACTCTGATCTCAGAAGTTGCTCCTCCAACCCTACATGAAATATTAGTGCTACAGTAGAGTCTCACTTATCCAAGCTAAACGGGCTGGCAGAACCTTGGTTAAGCGAATATCTTGGATGATAAGGAGGGATTAAGGAAAAGCCTATTAAACATCAAATTAGGTTATGATTTTACAAATTAAGCACAACAAATTTGACAGAAAATGTAGTTCAATATGCAGTAATGCTATGATGTAATTACTGTATTTATGAATTTAGCACCAAAATATCATGATATATTGAAAACATTGACTACAAAAATGCCTTGGATAATCCAGAACCTTGGATAAGCGAGTCTTGGATAAGTGAGATTCTACTGTACTTGGATCACCTGGGATTCTGATAGATTTATAATTTGTCCACTTACCACAGTTAGAGAAGAATGAGTAAAAATATAGCCTGATAATTAGTCTAGTATTGAAGGAACATTTATTTTAAGTTCACCCAACCTCATTGAACTTAATGGAAGCTGACATAGTGCTTGCCAAAGGCTACAAGTTACAGTCTTATTTAGATTCCCTTATGTGAAAAGTTTTATTTGAACTGAAGATAGCTTTTGAAGACTCGTATCTCAAATGTTCATGCTGCTGATGCAACATCAGCTGTGTTTCCATTTTTATTACCAAGTTTTTTTCAAATGTTTCTGCCTTGCAGTTTCAAACACTAATGGGGAAAAAACCCTCTGCTCTTCTGAGTTATTGTATTTGCCTGTCTTTGTTGAAGGAAATTTATTACTCCTTTTAGTTATGTTAATTTTAGTAGACAACAAAGGCTTTTTTGATATTTCATATTTCTTTTCTCCCTCTGAAATAATTAACATACTAGAAGTGTACTCAGTGTCATAGATATCAATTGAAGATTATATTCAGAAGTCTGAACAGCATTTCACAGGCTAACAATTGTTACTAAGAAATTATTCTATATATGAGATTTGTAAAAGTAACAACAAAAATTGCTAATAATATTTTAGATGACACGCATTGGTTTAAAGCATTAAAATAAAGTAAATGAGATAACTGATATAAATAGAAAAAGAGCAATCTAGAATGAGTATATCTATGAAACCTCAGTTTCATAGTAATTCAGTTTTAGTCTCTGATAGAAATGGTGTTCAAGGAGACAAATGTTCATACACAAAGACTACTGCTCAAATGCTCATATGTAGAGTCAGAGTAGCACTTAAATACTGTAAAGGAACCAGATCCTGTATGAACTTGAGAAGCTAAGCATGTTCAGCTCTAATTAGTGCTTGGATGGGAAACCAACAATGAATACCATGCAGCCTACATTTAAAAGGACTGCTACACTACCTCTGGATATTTCTTGCTTAAGGAAACCCTAAGAAATTCTTGGAAAAGTGCTATGACTGAAAAAGTGGAAGGGGCCCGAGGATTTTGTCCTTTCAAATGTTAACTAAGTACCTCTTGAATAGCCATGCTTTGTTGCCCTCCAAGTGCATTTTGTTCCTAGAGGGAGCAGGAGTCCTTAATTGCAGAGATAGTAAAAATTATTTTTGGATTACTGTTTCCAGAATCACCCATTGAGATTTATAATTTTCAAAATAGTAACTTTTCCAAGCTCTACTATTTAATCATGCCCTTGAATTTTTCCCCTTTTTTACAGCAGAATCAATGGACAATTAATGGGCTGTTCATCATCAGCTCTCCAGCCATTGGCAAAAGGAAGGACTAGAACAAATGTTAACTTTTTGTATGTTTTAGCTATATTGTATTCGCTTCCATTTGTAAGGCTTCTTCCATCCTTGTGGGAAGTGAGATGGGATCATCATCATGAAAATTAAAAAGAACTTTAATAACCCAAATGGGCAGACAGGAAAACTACCCATAAATACTAGATTGCAACATTGATTTACCTTTATGTAGTAGGAGCCCCGGTGGCGAAGTGCGTTAAAGCACTGAGCTGGAGACTGAAAGGTCCCAGGTTCAAACCGCGGGAGCGGCGGGAGCGGCCGCTGTTAGCTCCAGCTCCTGCCAACCTAGCAGTTCGAAAACATGCCAATGTGAGTAGATCAGTAGGTACCGTTCTGGCAGGAAGGTAACAGCGTTCCATGCAGTCATAGAAATGGAGATGAGCACCAACCCCCAGAGTCAGACATGACTGGACTTAACGTCAGGGGAAACCTTTACCTTTACCTTTAGTGTGGATTATCTGTAAAATGTGGATGAATAAAGGATAACTATTTCAGACAAAGTTACTAGTGTGAAAACAACAGTATCGCTTTATGAATTGTGAACAAGTGCCTGGCACAGCAAAAGTACCCTATTTCTGGCTGCAGCAGCATTTGATTTTGACTGAGTAATTACAGTCACATCATGACCTTCCCTTGTGCTATAATCTGTATAAATGCAAATTATATTTCATTAACACACTAATATTTTGAGGCTTAAAAACCTCCTTCCTCTTAGCAGCATGCTGTGTCTTCCACTCCATGACTGAGCTGATACCTCATTCCTGGACAGGTCTGTCAAATGACAACACCTTTTGAGTAATTCCACCTTCAAACTCGCACCTTGCTTTGATGTATTACAATGATAGACTGAAGCGTTCATGTAATACATCACTATAGTCAGCAGTCGCTTGACTCCAAGGATTGAGAGACTGAGCCAGCTGTTTTTCTTATGGATTCCTGCAATGCACCAGCAGAATGCGATCACCAGTAAAACCAAAATAGATAAGTCAAAAAAGGGAGAACCCTAAAATTCGGTTTGTGAATAATTTTTCTATTCCCCCCCCCCTTTTAAAATCTATCTTGTCTGTTAACTACCCAAAGGTTTTTACATTACTAATATTAAACTACAAGGGTGATAAGAACAAATGTAAATGTATCAAACAATGCCAAGTGTTTTTAGTACCCCTTTCCTGCCCAGCAGCAAAAGAGGGGCATTAAAAACTTTGCACCAATGGTATAATATGATACCAGAGTCTTCTGTCATCTTAGGCAATTTCCCTAAAGATTGAAGGTTTGTTCACACTACACAGTTACAGTGCTATACACTTTAACTACCATAGCAACATCCTATGAAACCTTGACAGTTGTGGGTGGGTATTTAGCAAAAACCTTTGAAGATAGCAGACCACTTCATTAGAAGCATGGAGAGATGCCTCAGCAAACAGATATTTATGGACAGGTTTGAGGTGTGTTTATGTAATTAGTGAAGTGAAAGGGAATGATTTTTTAAAAAATATAAATATTTATCATTACCTTAATTGACATTAATAAATAATAATTAGATGGAAGTACATACGTCCTAGCGTAGATGAACGGATTTGTCTGCGTATTTTGATGAGCAGTCAAGTCAGTGAAGGTCTATTATAGTAAACTTATTTCTACTTACAATGAAATATTTTTCTGTGTCTCTGAAGGAAATCAAACCATAGCTTTTAACTTCCCATTACTGCTATTTGTTTCTACTTTCCTCTGCACCTTGTCCTATGAATCAAATGGGAGGCCCTTTCAGGGGTTTCTGGTAGTATTTTTATGGATCTGTAGTTTTTACCATTTCCAAATTTATGGGGGGAAATAATATGCCATTGGAAGAGCCGGTGCACGGCAAAATGTTAATATTATTGTTGTTGCTTTGTACTGTGCTACAAACTTTTGAGTCCACATCATATGGTCTCCTCTTCCATCTTAATCTCTCCACCATCCTATAAGGTAGGTTTATTAAAAGTGAATGATGATTCATAATCATAAACTATGATGCCTGAAACATAGTGGCTGGGGAAGGGGTTTGGAGCAGATCTTGCCTACCTTAGAGGATTGGTAAATGGCCCACCTTGCAGGACTGTGCAGCCATTGCAGATTGTGCAGCCATTTTGTAGGCCTTACTTGCAGAAGCTCAGCAGAGCAAGGGGTAGGAGCAATCAAGCAGTCATTACAATAAGTGCAGTCTGATTGGCTGATGCAAATGAGAAGTTGCTTAGCAATTGAAGATGGGCGGAGACAAAGTAACAGTTGGAACCAAGCAGCCAGAGAATTCTTTATAGTTGGAATTTGGAATTCAGCCAGTTAGCAGTTGGTTTTTTGGAATTCAGTCAGTTGGGAACTGTGTTTTGAAAAGGAAGTTTCTTTGAGGAATATAATTAACATCTTCAGGAAAGGAATGGCTGAGAACTATATTGTGAACTCTTTGGTCTAAAATGTTACTGTTAAATCCAACGAGAAGTGGATTTAAAAGTAAATTGTCCTGTTTGTGTTTCCTTGGTGAAGGAACATATTTTCACAGAAACCAAGTTATAAGACCATCTTTTGAAGAGAAGAGCATAAGCCTTTAATGAAACTGCTAAGCATCTTTACTATTCAGTGTTAATGAAGCCATTATGCATATTTACTGTTCGAATACAAATAAACAACAATTTCTTTTTTCTCCTCACATAAAGTGTCTCGTGTGTCTCTCTCAATATCCTAACCTAAAAGAGGCTCCTGAATTGGTGGCAACATTGATAGAAGTAGCAAGTTCAAATCCTCTACATTTTGGTGGTAGCAGAAATAGAAGCCTTTGCAATTCTGGCAAATTTGAAAAATCCTCAACATTGTATATTTTTGAAATCTCCCATCCTCCACAGGGTTCAACATTTAATGTGCCAATTTTCATAATTGGATAATTCAAATAACTCAATATGTAAATTAAATGTTCAGAGTGAAAAAAAACTGAGTTATAGCAACATTAGATTGGGAAATGTGCTGTTTCAGAGTTCATGTGGCCATTTGGCATCCTTTGGTATTTATGTTATGGCCCAAATAGGAAATGACTGTTCAGTTGCTTCTGGTTTGAAAAAAAGCCCATAGAAACCTAACACACACACAGCCCTGTAGTGAGCGTTCAATATTCTAGGGCGCTTTTGATCATTTTAAGATAAGAAAGCAACTTGACAATTTAGGGATGCAATGGGAAATGAATGTGGGATGTGTGTTATTTGGAAGTTGCCCATCGCTAATCTAGAAGACAACCTGAAATATTGCAAAATATAATTTAATTTATATTTGTTTTCCAGTCTCAGGTGAAGCCTTCTGTCAGCCACTTCATTGCTTTTGTGCATACAAGTGTTAATGAAGTGAGCATCAAGTACAGTAGAGTCTCACTAATCCAAGCCTCGCTTATCCAAGCCTCTGGATAATCCAAGCCATTTTTGTAGTCAATGTTTTCAAAATATCGTGATATTTTGGTGCTAAATTCGTAAATACAGTAATTACAACATAACATTACTGCGTATTGAACTACCTTTTCTGTCAAATTTGTTGTATAACATGAAGTTTTGGTGCTTAATTTGTAAAATCATAACCTAATTTGATGTTTAATAGGCTTTTTCTTCATCCCTCCTTATTATCCAAGATATTCGCTTGTCCAAGCTTCTGCCGGCCCGTTTAGCTTGGATAAGTGAGACTCTACTGTATCAACAAAATGAGAAGCATTATAACTACACTACTCCAAAGAGTTTCCTAGAACTCATTAAACTTTACCAGAATCTTCTGCGGAAGAAAAGAACAGAGTTGGTTCAAAAAATGGAAAGACTGGAAAACAGCTTACAAAAGCTGCAGACTACAGCTTCCCAGGTAGGCTTAGGGCAAGATTTGGTAGTTATGAGGCACTGAAGTAATGCTGAAATAACAAATATCTCAGTTTATACTAAACAACTGTCTCAGCAAAGTCTTTGATTGTATAGATCTTGGAAAACTATGGATTGCTGTTACTAAAATAGATGTGCCACAACATCTGATTGTCCTGATTGCCAGCTGTAACACTGCTGGCACAGAGCCCCATGGAGTCCCACCAGAAGTAGCCTTGCATCGGCTCCGGGGGACTTTGTGCCGGCAGAGGAGAAAAGCAGGAGAAGACACTTATTCTCTGCATCTGATAGGGTAGTAAGACAAAATATTGAGAAACAGAATTGTTTCCCATTGGCATTTTATCACCTTGTCTGCTTAACTTGTACACTGAATATATAATCTAAATCTAAATCTATCTAAATCTTATCTAAATCTAAATCTATCTAAATCTAATCTAATCTAATCTAAATCTAATCTAATCTATCTAAATCTAAATCCATAATAAAAGTGAAAACCCGTATGTGTGTATGTGGCACGGATGTCTGCTCACACAGACAGCCTCCGGCCTCCACAAACAGGCTATACTTCCCAGGGTTCAGAATCTAGCAAGTCACTCTTTTCCACTGACATTGCGGTGACAGCGAGCGCCATGAACATGCAGCCCAGCCCCTGCCAATGTCCTTCCCAAACACTAAACCCACCACCCAAGGAATGCTTTCATTTGGGGACCATTTCATCCTAGATTTTGCTTTTTCTTCCACCACAGGCAGGCATCCCAGGGTTCTCCATTGCTGTGGCATTTGCATGGCCCCGCCCACTGCCCTTTCCTTTCCAATCTCTCTGCATAACAAACACAGCAGAACTGAGCTGCAACTAAACTTACTGGAGGAGTTTTGGGATTGACTCCACATGGTGGAAGTTGTAGTTCACCCTGCATCAAGTTAGAGCTCTGTCACTCCTACTGGGGAATATACAGGAGTTGTAGTTCACCTACACCCAGAACGCTATGAACCCAAATAATGATGGCTCTTGGCCAAACTTGCCATGCAGACTCGATATGCCCAGATTTGACTACTGGTGGGTTTAGAGGGAAACTGGACTGGAAGTTAAGGAGTAGTAGGTACTGGGATTTATAGTTCACCTGCAATGAATGAGCATCACACTTGGCACACAGAGCCTCCATAACCAATACAACATATTGGACAAATTTAGGAAAAAGGGAGTTAGTTCACCTGCAACCAGATAAACACTGACCCCCACCGACAATGCACTAGGACCACACTTCACACAGAGAAGCCTCATGACCTACCGAACATACTCCAGGTATTTGTGGGAAGGGGCCTTGATTTTGGGAGTTGTAGTTCACCTCCATCCAAACACCACTGAACCCAGCCAATGATAAATCTAGGCCAAACTTGGCACACACACTGAATATTGCCTGCTGTGGATACTGATAGATATTTCGGGGCAATTGCCCCGGGAATCTACAAATTGCAGTAGTTCACCCCCATCCAGACAGTACTGCACCACACCTGGTACACACACCCAAAATGGCCAACTTATAATACTGGCAGGGTTTGGGAAGGATTCAGCCACGATTCTGGGAATTGTAGTTCACCCACTCCAAACAGAATACATAACATTAAAAGACAAATAATACCATTCTCAAATGACCTGGGCATCGCTGGGTCCCCAAGCTAGTCCATAATAAAAGTGAGAGCACTGTGACTCCTACTGGGGAATGTAGAGTTGTAGTTCACCTACACCCAGAACACTATGACCCTAAACAATGATGTGTCTGGACCAAACTTGCCATGCATACCCAATATGACCAGATTTGAATACTGGTGGGTTTTGAGGTGAATTGCCCTGGACATTTGGGAGTAGTAGGAACTGGGATTTATAGTTTACCTGCAATGAATGAGCACTTCGAACCCCACCAATGATGGACCAGGACCAAACTTCGCACACAGATCCCACATAACCAACAGAACATATTGGACAAGTTTGGGGAAAAGGGAGTTATAGTTCACTTGCGTCCAGAAAAACAGTGACCCCCATCGACAATGGACCGGGACCAAACTTCGCACAGGGAAACCCCATGACCAACTGAACATACTGCAGGGGTTTGTGGGAATGGGCCTTGCTTTTGGGAGTTGTAGTTCACCTGCATTCAACGAGCACTGAACCCAGCCAACAATGGATCTGGACCAAATTTGGTACACAGACTCAATATAGCCTACTGTGGATACTGGCAAATGTTTTGAGACAATTGCCCCATGAATCTGGGAGTTGTAGTACTTCACACACACACACACACACACACACACACCCCATCCAGAGAGCACTGCAGCCAGGCGATGACCAGCCAACGACAGATCTGGACCACACTTGGTACACTGATCCAAAATGGCCAACTTTGAATATGGCAGGGTTTGGGGAGGATTGACCCACGATTCTGGGAATTGTAGTTCACCCACTCCAAACTTAGAATACTTAACATTCAAATACAAATAATGCTGTGCCAGGTCCCCAAGCTAGTATATATATAAAACAGGATTAGACTCAGAGAAAGGTGTGAAAATTGGAGGCAGGAAACCTTGAGCACCATTTTTGGCGGAAAGGCAGCATGCAAGCAACCAAAGAAGCAAAATCCCTCTTGCTTTTAAATGTCTCTGCCTTTGTTCATTTAATGTAACATTAACATGTGACAGCCTGTTCTGTTGATACTGAAAAAAAGGTTGCCTTAAATGATAATGTTGCTTTTATTGTGGCATTATATGACATTTCAAGAGATTTTCTTCCAAGAAACACCCATAAACTGTTGTCTATTATCTCTATCATGTAACTAAATAATGGCCATGAATATTTCCTTGAATGAGACTTCATGAAAATTGTAGTTGTGAATATACAATCAGCTCATTTATGAGCTAACAAGCATTGCCCTGGAGCAGCCTCAGCTGACACTCAATAATTTTGAATAAAACTAACTTCCTCTGTTAATAGCACATTGTGTGTACGTCTCTTTGGTGTCACCCTTCAGCAGTCTGTGACACCTGTGGGAATTGGATTTGTAACTGGTGAACTTTTCATAAGCAAATGTAGCAGACAGGCTACATCATTCATGATCTGTAACATGATCTGTTCTCCCATGGATGTCACTTGCTCTAGTTTGAAGTATTTAAAGAAAAACAACAACAACATCCAGAATAATTAGTATATAGCTGAACTGCAGCATCATTCTGAGATTTTAAAAGGAAGGTCAAGAGTGCCATCAGAGTATGGTTCTGAACTTTTCTGCTTGTTTACATCTGTCTGTCTTATCCTGGATCTCAAAATGGGGTAGGTGGTGAGTCTAAGTCTTCCTTACACTAGGCTAGGGCAATGAGTCTCCCACCCAGAAAGGATCTGGCAAAATTGGACCATCAAGACTCTTATACAGTTGAGCCTCTTCAGGAATATTTAATTTGAATGTCAAGCACTAAGAAATATTACAATAGCAATTGTTCTTGAACCCTTCCTCCAGGAACAAGTACAACTGTCTGCAATCTGTCTGATGTGTATGTTCCTGGGAGAGTTGTGTTAGAGATGAAATGACTGCTCTGCTGGCTCTTCAATTGGCAGAAGAGCCAATTCCCAAAAGGAATGAATGAAGGAATGAGAGAATGAGAGGCCATGTTGTGCTACATAAAATCTCCCTCAGCCCAAGTACACAGATACATCAGCAAAAACCTAGGCCACATCCAGGGTAGTTCTAAATAACTTTCGACATTCCTGAACTTGAAGAGGTTTAGATTCAGTATAACTTCAGCTAACTTACTGGATTCAAATAACTTTTAATGGTTCAACTGCATTTCAGCTGTCTTTGTGTTTTCAGATTGCAGTCTGATGGTGCATCTTCACTTACAGATTTATCAGGGGGAAAGGGAAAGGCAATCACCTCCATGAAAGTTGCATGGCCCATAGGCTGATTTGGGTTAACACTTGGCTTGGAGGCATGCAGTGTAGCCTCCATTAATTCTGATTCAGAACACCCCACTCTGGATCAGCAGTGCCTTTTCTAACCCTAAGGAACTCATCAGATGGAGGCCCTCAAGCCGGGGGAAAGCGAGGCACAGTGGAGCAAATCTGGCAGGCAGCAGAGGAAACCATTGCTCTGTGCCCCGCATCACCCTCCAGCCTACAGGAGTAAGCGTACTCACCCAGATTCCCCCTGCATTTCCCCATCTTGTCCACAGGAAGCAGAGGCGGTTCAACCACCAGGCCAACTAGGCAGTTGCCTGTGGCGCCATCTTGTTGGGGGCGCCATCGAGGCAACTCCTGTCTCCTGCGGCCTGCCTCTGCAAGGTATTGAACTGCTTTTTCTGTTGATTTGTTGTAAAACATGATGTTTTAGTGATTAATTTGTAAAATTTAATGTAATTTGATGTTTAATAGGCTTTTTTTAATCCCTCCTTATTAACAAACATTTTCGCTTATCCGACACTTTTATTTTTCAGTGATTGGTTTTGGGGGGGGGGGGGCAAAATTCTGTTCGCCTACACTTGAAAAATACCTAGGGCCGGCTCTGACAGGAAGCCTCCCATTTTCTCAGGGCTCCATTGTAGGACACTGCCAGGATGCTGGGAGGACACAGCTCCACCATCCACCTCTGGACCAGTTCAGAGTCCTGCAGTGTAGCTACCACCTATCTCTTGAGCCGGCTCAGGGTGTGCAGTGTATTTGAGGTTTTCCACTAAAATCAGGCCAGCATTTTGATTTTAGTTAGTTTGATGCCTGGGAGGGAAACCCCTGAAAATAGGGTGGATATTTGCTTCAAGAAGATCAAGCTGCCTAAAAGTGCTAAGCCATTTATTTCAGTGGACTTCAGATCAAAATTAATTTTTTGTGCAAAAGGAAACCAAAAAATAAATAAATCAAGAATTAGATATCCAGATAACGAAGAAACATGTTTTTACCTCATTATATTCATGTTTCCCTTGTTTACAACGCCCATAATCTTGTCCTTTAATTCATAGATTATAGATTTTTGACAAACAATGAAATACAGAGAAGCACTGACACAAACTGTTTTGGATAGTTTGGAAATTGTAGACAACATTTCTATATTAGACCCACACATTTTGACCTCACATTAATATGCTAATCAATAGAGTATAAAATCATATTGGTGCCTTCAAGGTAATCTTTTTATAAATACAGAAATGTAATTATGCATTCCCTAGAGGACTGAAAATAATTATACAAGTGTACAACAAAGCCCAAGGCAATGACTCCTTTTAACTGGTTGTTTTGAATATCATTTAAATCTTGTTAAAACTTAATTACAAGATTATTCCTGTTGCATTATAGGTAGAAGATTTGAAGTCTAAGCTTGCCATTCAAGAAACAGAACTTCATCAGCGAAACAAAGACACTGAGACTCTTATTGACAAGATCAGGCAGCAGACAGAAAAACTAAGTCAAGAAAAAGCCATAGCTGATGAGGAAGAGCAGAGGGTAAATACATAAAAATACTGTGTGTGAATGTCATATGGAACTCTAAATGCATTTCTTAGGGAGTCAAGGCCCACGAGATCCATGTCTGAATAAACACTCATAAGACTGCACTGCTAATAAAATGGATTAATCTCCACATTGTAAGAAATATCTTGAATGAGATCCTGCCTCGGGACATATACCTATGGAGTCACAGTTATGACATCTCCTGATGCTACCTTCCAATACTACCTTTGAAGCCCCAACCCACAACACAGCCATTTCTGAGGTGCTGGAGAGACATGCTCAGCCCTTTCCCAGTTGTGTGGAACTCTGAGACAGGAAGCTGAAGAGACTCCTCAATGGCCTGCCAAGATCCTCTCACAACTGTCTGTCTCAGACTGCCTCATAACCAGGAGAGGAGTGGACACATCAGTACTTACTACTGAGCTCTCCAGCACCATAAAAATGGCTAGCAGGGTGGAGAATGGGCTGTAAGACTTGAAAGGTAGGGTTTGGGGAAATAGTTTTGTTCAGTGTGAACATGCAAAGCTAGTAAACAATTGAAATAATATGTCAGTTCCCGGAAGGTGTAGGACACAAAAATAGGCTCACGCAGCTTGGAGCTATGGAAAACTTTATTGAATCCGCCTTGCCAAGATGACCGCAAAGCTTCTACTGCCCCTCTTCCGCTCTTTCCCCGGTATATTAAGTTGTTGCTTCCCTCCTCCCCTCACGTCTCTTCTTCCCCCTTCACACCTTCAATTGTCCTTTCCCACTTTTGAAGACCAGATCAAGTCATAAATCAGCCTTCCCAACCAAATGGTCTTCCTTATCCGGCTTGTTCTGGTCAGGTGTGGAAAAGGGCAGCTTGGAGAATGCTGATCTTTTTGCATCCTGACATGATTAACCTTTCCATGAGTAAAGTTTACAACATCATAGTTACTGAACATGTTGCCAGCTGTTGACTTTAATTTTCATGCTTTGGGGAGAGGGGTCTTCACAATTGGATCCCCTACACTATATTCTCCATCAATGTGGCCTTTTGCAACAACATTTCAGAAGATGTAAAAGGCTTCAGTTCAAAAAGTAGCTCCATCTGAAAGAATATATTGTGGGACATTGCTCTTGCCTGAAACTATTGTTGGTCTGCAGCCAGAAGCGGTCCAACAATGAGGCGAATCAGGCGGTCGCCTGTGGCACAGACCATGTGGGGGCGCTGTTGAGGCAGCAGCAGCAGCGTCGGAAAGCCCAGCCACCCATCCGCGCGGCTGCCCTCCTGCTCTCCCTCGCTGTCCGAGGACTCCTCGCCCGTCGTCCACCCGTCGATGGGCCTGTGCATGCGCGCAGGCCTTCCAATCGACCACGCGGTCAATTGGAAGGCTGAGCATGTGCACAGGCCCATCGCCCAAAAAGCATGGGCCCATCAACGGTCGGGCAGTGGGTGAGGAGTCCTTGGACAGCGAGGGGGAACAGGAGGGCAGCCGCACGGATGGGTGGCTGAGCCTTCCGCCGCCGCCACCAGTATTTATCAGCAATTTGTTTGGGGGGGGAATTCGGGAGGGGCACCAAAATTCCGGTCGCCTACTCCCGAAAATTACCTCGGGACGGCTCTGTCTGCAGCTCCTGTTAGCCCTAGGCAGCATAGTCCTGTTAGCACTAGGCAGCAGAGCCATCACATTTGGAAGACCACACCTTCCTTATTTCTGCCTCATGCAGTGATTTGGATCACATCTCTTATTTAAACGTTATTTTTTTGTTAGATGGACTTCCAAAAGGATTGTAACCCCCTTCATTTTTGTCTTCAAAAAAAGCAAGCTTTTAATTTTAAGTAATTAATAATATGCTAACACACTCTTGATAGGTGTTACATGATCCCTTTGCAAGCATTCTTAATAAACACTAATATATGCAAACTCTATTTTTGTTGGAAAAGCCAAGTCTGTTATTTCAATAGGACTATGTACAAATGGCAGATCCCAAGATTTTTGTGGTACTGGAAGGCAATTTGAAATTTGGTTCTTTGAATATAGAATAAGGTACTTAGAACACATACGGGTTCCTTAAATGCATCCATTAATAATATTCTTCATCTGAAGATAACAGTTTATGTTGAAGACAGAACTTTAGTTCCATAAAATAAGTTTTGATGATTTTATTTACCGTGTCAGAAGTGAACTGAGGGTACAGGTTGTAATGTATTTGAAAACACAAACAAAGTTTAAAAAAACAATTTGGCATTATACTAAATGTCCTTTGACCAGTAGCTGGCCACTTGGAGTGCCTCTGGTGTCATGCCAGGCTAATCTGATCTCTTTTTTCGATAGAGTTACGAGTTGGGTCGATACAGGGAATGCTGTGGATGTAGCGTACCTGGATTTCAGTAAGGCCTTCGACAAAGTCCCCCACGACCTTCTGGCAAATAAACTAGTAAAATGTGGGCTAGACAAAACTACGGTTAGGTGGATCTGTAATTGGCTAAGCGAACGAACCCAAAGGGTGCTCACCAATGCGTCGTCTTCATCATGGAAAGAAGTGACAAGTGGAGTGCCGCAGGGCTCTGTCCTGGGCCCGGTTCTGTTCAACATCTTTATTAACGACTTAGACGAAGGGTTAGAAGGCACGATCATCAAGTTTGCAGACGACACAAAAACTGGGAGGGATAGCTAACACTCCAGAAGACAGGAGCAGAATTCAAAACGATCTTGACAGACTAGAGAGATGGGCCGAAACTAACAAAATGAAGTTCAACAGGGACAAATGCAAGATACTTCACTTCAGCAGAAAAAATGGAAATCAAAGATACAGAATGGGGGACGCCTGGCTTGACAGCAATGTGTGCGAAAAAGACCTTGAAGTCCTTGTGGACAACAAGTTAAACATGAGCCAACAATGTGATGCGGCTGCTAAAAAAGCCAATGGGATTCTGGCCTGCATCAATAGGGGAATAGCGTCTAGATCCAGGAAAGTCATGGTACCCCTCTATTCTGCCTTGGTCAGACCACACCTGGAATACTGTGTCCAATTTTGGGCACCACAGTTGAAGGGAGATGTTGACAAGCTGGAAAACGTCCAGAGGAGGGCGACTAAAATGATTAAGGGTCTGGAGAACAAGCCCTATGAGGAGCGGCTTAAAGATCTGGGCATGTTTAGCCTGCAGAAGAGAAGGCTGAGAGGAGACATGATAGCCATGTACAAATACGTGAAGGGAAGTCATAGGGAGGAGGGAGCAAGCTTGTTTTCTGCTGCCCTGCAGACTAGGACACGGAACAATGGCTTCAAACTACAGGAAAGGAGATTCCACCTGAACATCAGTAAGAACTTCCTCACTGTGAGGTCTGTTCGACAGTGGAACTCTCTCCCCGGGGCCGTGGTGGAGGCTCCTTCTTTGGAGGCTTTTAAGCAGAGGCTGGATGGCCATCTGTCGGGGGTGCTTTGAATGCGATTTCCTGCTTCTTAGCAGGGGGTTGGACTGGATGGCCCATGTGGTCTCTTCCAACTCTACTATTCTATGATTCTATGATTCTATGATTCTATGTTGCTGTAAGAAGGTCCTCCATTGTGCAAAGTGGCAGGGCTCAGGCTGCATTGTAGTAGATGGTCTGTGAATGGCTCTTCTCCACACTCGCATGTCATGAACTCCACTTTGTAGCCCATTTCTTAAGGTTGGTTCTGCATCTCATGGTGCCAGAGCGTAGCCTTTCAAGTTTCCCAGTCTTCTGTGTGCCCAGGAGGGAGTTTCTCATCCGGTGTCAGGCACTGATTGAGGTTCCAGGTTTTAACCTTCCACTTTTGGACTCTCGCTTGCTGAAGTGTTCCTGCGAGTATTTCTGTAGATCTTGAAAAATTATTTCTTGATCTAAGGCGTTGGCATGTTGGCTGATACCCGAACACGGGATGGGCCGGATATGTCAATACCTTGGTCCTTTCATTGCTGGCTGCTACTTCCCGGTGGATGTTAGGTGGTGCAATGCCAGCTAAACAATATAATATTTTCAGTGGTGTGGGGCGTAGATATCCTGTGATGATGCCTGAGCTGGATTGAATAGGAACAAATTGGGCCTGCTATTGTAAATGTATTAATCTAACAAGTAATATGCTTTGGAAGATTTCTACTTTGTACTTTCTACATTTTCCCTTCAAGTCCCTCTTCATATATACCATACTTCTTAGATGAATGTTTGTTTTTCTGAAGGATATTGTACCACCTGCTTCCTTCCATACAATTTGACTCTCCTTCCCCATCTCCAGTATCACATATGCATTCTTTGGCTCTTTTACTGATAAGAACACTTATGAAAGCTTCAAAAAAGGATGTAGCTTTTGCTTTGTGTGGAATTGAGTTTTTGTCACACACACACACACACACACAAACACACGCATATATGACAAATACTCAATATATATTTATTCAGTGTCCATTTGCAAGATATAAGTGGCATAACAGTAATTGTGTTCTACTTTCTAGGTAGCAGCCATTCAAGCAGAAGTAACCAAGCAGCAGCAAGAATCTGAAAATGACCTTGCCAAAGCTGAGCCAGCACTTAATGCAGCAAATGCTGCATTGAACACTCTAAACAGGGTAAATTTGCTATGTATATTGCCTAAATGTTTACACTTTTAACAAGATAGTGTCTTCTGAGTTTATGAACATATTTTGACTACAATACATTACATTTATATTACCTCATAGGTGTCACTTCTTTATCATTCTAGTGACCATTAGGGGTGTGAACAGACCAAAGAATTTCATGCAGATTCCAGTTTGGCAATTTAGTAAACCACCCAGTTTGTTTTGGGTATGAATCCAAACCATGCATCAAAGATCCTGTATTTTTGATGCACTCTTTCTGTGTCTTTGTATCCTCCAAATGCAAAAGACTAACAAAGTTATGGGAGTGTTAGTCTGTTTCAGATGAGTCCTGTTTAAATCAAAATTTTTATCTCTTTCCCAATTATCCCAGCTTAATTCAGGATCCAGTGAGTTCCAGAGCACATCTCTAGTATCTAGGTTTTCAAAATCTTCTAAAACACATTAAATTTACCCAGCAAAATCACTAGATCCAAACCGAGCACTTCAAGCTAATCCACTGAATCAATAGAATTCATTTAAGTACCAAACTTTCATTGATCCAGCAAATCTGCTGTAGCTGGAGCTAATAATTAGATTCAGTTCAGTTGTTTTGCCTTGCATTTGTTTTATTGGATTTACTGGTTCTGATATTGCTGCCTTTTGAATGGTCACCAGCTTTCTGAAAACACTATACAGAGACTCAACTCACAGAAAAGCATTTCACAGCAAGTACCCAGGCCATCTGTTCTTACTAAATTCCCTCTATTTACTAAACTATAACTCCTCACATTTCACTCTATTTACTAAACTATAACTCCTCACATTTCACATTTCCCAGCTACCTATAGCTGATGTATGTAGAAGAGGTACTATTTCTCAACTATGTTCTGTCTGATTTTTTATTTTATGAGACATTCAGTGCCTAGCAGGGAAATGCTTTCTACTTTTCTATTGAGAAAAGTAGGTGTGCTCACTTTTGGTCAAAGAAAAATTATATTTTGGATCAGCTGCTAATCAGAAATTAGACATTTTTTCCTGCCTTGGAACAAGCTAGGGTTAGTACTAGGCATAGAGGAAGGGCTATGGCTGGAACTGAAGCTAGATCTAAAGATGGGATCAAGTTCTGAAGAAGAAGCTGGAGATCAAGGCTCCATGTTGGCAGTATACATAGCACTGAAGGTGATTCCTTAGCAGGAGCATAATTTAATATTTCCTGTCCATTTTTGGGACTATCTATCTAGAACATTTCCCTTTCTCCCTTCAGCCAAAAAAGCTCCTGAAGTGGCTTACAAATTGTTGATTTGACATTTTCCTGACTTCAGGCTGCCTATTCAGAAAGCTAATGAATTCGTGTTTGTTCAGTCCCCTCTTCCACAGGAGTGGCATACACTCAGTCTCAGATTAAATTAACAAACATCCTGAGCTCTTCTTGGTGACAAAGAGGATCATCTGTCTGCATACACACACACACACACACATACACAAAGGTTTTGGTATTTATCTGACTTGGGAAATAGTTGGAGGGACCCTGGCAGGTCCCAAAGGATTGTGCAAACTGAGATCACAGAGATATAGCTGCCTTCTAGATACATTTTGATACATTTGCTATAGATATACATTTAAGAATTGACACAATACATAAATGGTACACATAAATCATCAAGTTGATACATTTATTAATGCGCTAGAGCTGATAGTTTGTAGGGTACGGCTGTTAGGTCCATCCCACAACCTCTAGCGTCTTTGACATTTTGCAACTTTGGAGCCACAGAAAATATTTTCAAAATAAAGAAAAAATCATATATCTTCCTTGGACTTTCTTTAATGTCTGAAAACTTTTGGGGAGGGGGGTGTCATGGCTCAACAAAAATAGTGCTATAACTAGCTGCTGTTCTCTCCCCCAGAGGCCAGAGTAATGGCAAACTGCAGTGAAAGAAAGGCCTTTCATCAAGGCATGATGGTACTATACATTATGACTCATATTTATTCATTTCATAAATGTCTCCATGAGAGATGCAGTTGGGTCACAGCCACATTGTGGGTGTTGAAGGATTAAGCATCCTCCTCATAAGCTCTTTACCATGAGACTGTATGGTTCTGAATTTTTCTACTTATTTTTGTTTGTTCCTTAGAGAATGAAGCTGTTCTTAGCAATTTTTGTTAGAAAATTGATATGGTACGGTTGATATTTCAGCAGCCATTCGATGAGGCAAAATTTGCACATAGTATAAATTGGTTTACTAATCTGTTTACTAATGAATTTGTGTGATGACGTAGTGTCCTCATCACACAAATTCATTAGTAAATTAGTACAATTCCATGTTTAATCACCGCTAGCTATGTCACACTCAGATTCAACTTGTAGCCACGGAAGTGTGGAGCACCTATATATGAGCAGACACACATGGATAGAGTTTTGTATTCAAATTTCTATGCTTAAGATGGGAGGCTTTACAAGGGTAAAACCAGCCTAAACCTGTGGTGGGAGCACAACCAGGATTAACAGATACATTATAATTATGGTTACCTATGATATGCACGAATAGGTTTGAAAGCAAACCTACATTTTGTTCTTGTATCACTTAGGTACAATACTCTAGAAAAATGTAAAAATGTAGTACAGTAGTTAACTTTGGAATTCTAGACCAAGAACCTGCATTAGGAGACAAAGAAAGATCAATGCAGCTCTGTCATTGTTGTTACCCCCCAACATGTCGTTTATGACATCACTAGCTTTGGTATCCAGGATTAGGTATTTTGTAATGCAATTTATTAGAAATAGTCATTGTTTGGTTTTGAATTTTATGAATTAGAAATGTATAATTATATATTGAGATTATTTATAAAATCATGAAGCTGACCCAAGAATTTGGTCAGGCTGCAACTCCCATCAGGTCCAGATCTGAGGAATTGTAACTGCCATTACCACATATCTGGTGAGATAGAATTGCCATCATCCCAGTTGTGTCCAGTGTTGAAATTCCATTAACCCTATATCTCAATGAGTGGAAGTTGAGGCTATGCTCTTGACTGATCAGGTGTGCCAGCTGTTCTGTTGGGGTGCAACTCCCATTATCTTCAGTCTGTGTAGTTAAAGGGTAAAGATATGGAGAGATGCAGGCTGCATAATAAGGTGAGTGGTGTGATTGGTTAGGAGGGGAGAAATGCCTTGGTCATAGGTGGGACTGACACAGCTCTTGAGATGTGGACTATAACTTTCACTATCCCCTGTGAATGGCCCCCATCCACCAGTATTTTAAGTTTGTCATGGGTATGTGTCCTAAGTTTGGTCCAGATCATCAGTGGGATTCAAAATGTTCTCTGGATGTGGGTGGACTACAACTCCTATCATCCTCTGTCAATTCACACCAGGTTATGATGGGTTTATGGTCCAGATCCATCAATCCTATCTAAGAGCAATTCCAGAACATACATGCATACATACATATTTTCACTTTTATATATACAGGCCATTCCTGAGTTACAAACATCTCACTTACATACGACTCCTAATTACACACGGGGGTGAGTCAACAGGAAGGGAGAGGAAGTCTACACCTAGGAAGGGAAATTCACTCCTGGAAGAGTTATCATGGGGAAAAGGTGTCTCCACTGAAGTTTTCTCACCAATCTTTGTTTCTACAACAACACAAAACTTTCTAAATCCAATTGTCCCAGGGACAGAAAATGAGGTGAAATCTTCTGAACAGGAGCACAGACAGCAAAACAAACACCGCAGGGGTGTTAACCCTTCCCTGTACACACACACAAGATGGCTGGAGTTACACTTTAAAAATGAACCTGTTCCGATTTACATGCAAATTCAACTTAAGATCAAGCTTACAAAACCTATCTTGTTATGTATACTA
The DNA here is from genome assembly GCF_035594765.1 of Anolis carolinensis. Classification (NCBI taxonomy): domain Eukaryota; kingdom Metazoa; phylum Chordata; class Lepidosauria; order Squamata; family Anolidae; genus Anolis; species Anolis carolinensis. The sequence continues at coordinate 209,334,043 of NC_085841.1, forward strand.
CCTGTATACATAAATACTAAAAGGATACCAGTCTTACTGGATTTCTTAATACTTTTATGTTTTTTCTGGTTCTTTTTCAGTTAAATCTAACTGAACTAAGAACCTTTCCTAATTGTAACAAATGTAACTGCTGCTGTTCTTGTCCTTTTGTTCCCAAATGGCAAAATTCCAAAGGACAGAAGCTGGAAAACCACAAAGATGTACATGAATAAGGTAATGGGGGATGTTCGGATAGAGGGCACAGATGACAACACAGAAGTCTTAAGTAAATATTTCTTAGCTACTACATCCTGGTCTACTGTTATATGTTTGAGAAAAATGCCAAAGATAATAGAAATGACAGGAGTTTGTCAAAGAACTTCAGAAAAGGTGTCAGAGTAATTAGGCACCTTTGACATTCTATCATAGGGAAAAACATTGTAATGACTTGCTTTACACAGTAATCCCCCCCCCCCAATTATGCTTATTAAATGTCAGCAGAGTGTGTCTTGTAACCATAAAGACCACTTTACAAAAGTGAGGATACTACAAAAAAATCAGTACATTCCAAAACAACATGCAACCTTTTCAATTTTATGTATGCGAATACTTTGCAACTATACTATTTCTGATGATGATGATTAAATTGAACCAAGGGCAGTGTTATACGGAACCTAGGAATCAAGCTTCCCTGAAGCAGTTATTACTCCCGTAGCATAAAAACTACAGGTTGCTGTACTGTGTACTTATTTTTTCTTCTGTTCAATTAATAGTAGCTTGAAGAAGGTAATTATGACCAGCATGCTCACTGGCGGTGGTTAGCCACCAGTGTGCCTGCTTCTTCTGTAACTGTCTTGATCAAAATATCTAAAGTTTTTTTCTTTAAGTCAGTGTTTCTCAAATTCTGCTCCTCCGGGTGTTTTGGACTTCAGCTCTCACCATTCCTAACAGCTAGGAAGCTGACTGGGATTTCTGGGAGCTGAAGTCCAAAACACCTGGAGGAGCAGAGTTTGAGAAACACTGCTTTTAGTCAGGGGCGGTTCAACCGCGAGGCCATTTAGGCACTTGCCTGTGGCACCATAATCCCGGGGGCGCAGTTGAGGCACCCCTCCCCCACATGCACACACATGCGTGCATGCATGTGCATGCACGCACACACACCCCGCCTCCTCCTCCCTTCAGGCCTTCGACCTGGCCTGGACCTGACTTCGGCCTGGACCCAGCTACATAGGCCCACCATTCCCGCACCACCCCAGCCGCCAGTGCCAATACCGTTTTGTTCCGGCAAAAACGGGGTGATGGGAGGCCTTCCATCTCCATGGCAACAGCGCGGAGTGGTCTACCTAGGAGAGAGCACGGGTCCTGCCTGGGTAGGCCGCTCCGCGCCATTGCCATGGAGACGGAAGGCTCGCCATTCCCGCACCAACCCGGCCACCAGCGCCAGCACCGTTTTGTTCCGGATGCTCCACGCTTCCTCACCCCGCCGCCATCGCAGACCATTGGAAACTTGACAAGAGGTCTGTTGGAAACTAGGCAAGTGGGGTTTGTATATCTATGGAATGTCAAGGTTGGGAGAAAGAACTCAAAAAATGTTTGTCTGTCTGAGGCAAGTGTGGATGTTGCAGTTGGCCACCTTGATTAGCTTTGAATGGCCTTGCAGCTTCAAAGCCTGGCTGCTTCTTGCCTGGGGTGATCCTTTGTTGGGAGGTGTTAGCTGGCCCTGAGTGTTTCATGTCTGGAATTCTCCTGTTTTTGAGTGTTCTTTTTTACTGTCCTGATTTTATTTATTTATTTATTTTCCATACTTTTGTCTCGCCCTTCTCACCCTGGAGAGGACTCAGGGTGGCCTCACAACTGGCAACAATTCGATGCCCAATTGGTTTGGGGGGGGGGACCAAAATTCTGTTCACCTACACTTGAAAATTTCCTTGGGCCGGCCCTGCTTTAAGTCATAGATCTCACTGATCATGTCTGCTTTGACAACAAATTTGGCTATTCCAGCAGCTGTAATTTGCATATTTGAAGTAGGAATGAGTGAACATTGACTTTTGATGGAAATGGGAAACCTTTCAATTGGAATATACTTCCTAAACATCAAAACGAAGTAGTTGGCAGTTCATCTCAAAACTGGTTTTTTATTAAGTTTGAAGCACAGTTTGCAAAAAAGAGAGGTATGAGTAATTGCTTGTAACTTGAGAGCCAATGTAGTGAGGTGGTTTGTGCATTAGATGGAGCTCAGGGTTTGAATCCATTGGATGAAATTGGGAATGTTTCACACTCTCCACCTCCAAATAAGGAGATAACAAGATCCTTACATGGAAAAAGGTACTGGAATTCAGAAATGGCTGTCCATTTCCATCAGGCATTGTTGTTTGATGACTTGAAGTATCTTCTGCAAGCTCCTGACTGCCCATCCATGGAGCAATGACCCTGCTTGGATTTCTTTTAATAGCGCTTTTCTGATCCAATACATGATAAATAAGAAATTCTTCAGTTGAAAAATAAATGTTACTTTGATTTTTAAGAATAAATGTTTGGAAGAAAAAGCATCAAGAAAAGGCATTAAATAATGCAGTATAAATTGTTAAACAAGATCTCATTTGAATAGCTTCAGTATTTAATTTTAGTAAAAAAAAAAAAAGAAGAAGAGGGGAAAATGTTCATTGGAGACTTTAAAAGCTATCAAAAACTTTATGGGAAATAGTTATGACAGTTGAAATTTTGGACCTGACAGAGAGTGACTTTAAGCAAGAATTTCATAATGTCACCACTTTGATCATTCATATGTATGGTGATTTGATTTTGTTGCGACCTGCCCCAAGTCCTTGTGGAGAAGGGGCAGGATATAAAGACTATTATTATTATTATTATTGTTGTTGTTGTTGTTGTTGTTGTTGTTGTTGTTGTTGTTGTTGTTACTAGCTGTGCCCGGCCACGCATTGCTGTGGCGAAATATGGTGGTATGGGAAATAAAGTATTGAGGAATTGGTGGTAGTTAAGGTAAAGGGTAAAGGTTTTCCCCTGACATTAAGTCCAGTCATGTCTGACTCTGGGGGTTGGTGCTCATCTCCATTTCTAAGCCGAAGAGCCGGCGTTGTCCGTAGACTCCTCCAAGGTCATGTGGGATGACTGCATGGAGTGGCGTTACCTTTTCGCCGGAGCAGTACTTATTGATGCACTCACATTTGCATGTTTTTGAACTTCTGGGTTGGCAGAAGCTGGGGCTAACAGTGGGGGCTCTCTCCGCTCCCCCAATTCAAACCTGTGGCCTTTCGGTCCAGAAGTTCAGCAGCTCAGCGCTTTAACACGCTGCGCCATCAGGGGATATTATTTCCTAAAGCTTGTGAATATACAATATTTCTGAATGGTTTTTTTTTCCTGTTGGACGCAAGTATGAATGCTGCAATTAGGAAAATGATTAGGATGTAATGGCCTTGCAGCTTTAAAGCCTGGCTGTTTCCTCTGTGAGTGAATTTTTTGTTGGGAGGTGTTACCTGGCCCTGATTCTTTCCTGTTTGGAATTCCCTTGTTTTCAGAGTGGTGTTGCTTGCGATATTTTATGTGCTTCTACTGTCTGTGGGCCTGAGAAAACAGAGGATTTGCCAGACTTTGATGATGGGAATACTTTGTTGGGAGGTGTTAGCTGGCCCTGATTGTTTCCTGTGTGGAATTCCCCTGTTTATTTACTGTCCTGGTTTTAGAGATTATATTGTTCTGCATTATTCTATCCCAGTAATTATTTCATATTCAAGTAGAATCTCACTTATCCAACATTCACTTATACAATGTTCTGGATTATCCAACGCAGTCTGCCTTTTCATAATCAATGTTTTTGTAGTCAGTGTTTTAAATTCATTGTGATATTTTAGTGGTAAATTTGTAAATACAGTACAGTAGAGTCTCACTTATCCAACATAAATGGGCTGGCAGAATATTGGATAAACGAATATGTTGGATAATGAGGCATTAAGGAAAAGCCTATTAAACATCAAATTAGGTTATGATTTTACAAATTAAGCACCAAAACATCATGTTATACAACAAATTTGACAGAAAATGTAGTTCAATGCGCAGTAATGCTATGATATAATTACTGTATTTATGAATTTAGCACCAAAATATCACAATATATTGAAAACATTGACTACAAAAATGCCTTGGATAATCCAGAACCTTGGATAAGCAAGTGTTGGATAAGTGAGACTCTACTGTAATTACTACATAGCATTACTGCGCATGGAACTACTTTTTCTGTCAAAGTTGTAGTATAATATGATGTTCTGGTGCTTAATTTGTATAACGATTACCTAATTTGATGTTTAATAGGCTTTTCCTTAATCCCTTCTTATTATCCAACATATTCACTTATCCTGCCGGCCTGTTTATGTTGGATAAGTGAGAGTCTACTGTTTATTGATAATCTTATATTATCTGCTTAGAACTGGATTATACGAGGACCCTTCTTCACAGCTGTATAAAATGCACACTGAAGTGGATTATATGGCAGTGCGGAGTCAAGATAATCCAGTGCAAAGCAGATAATATAAGATTATAAATGGGTTATATAGTTGTGTGGAAGGGCCTTGAGTCTACACTGCTATATAATCCAGTGCAAATTAGATAGCCTAAGTCTGCCTGTCCCCTAACTGAACCCTGGCTGTCCCTTGGCTTGCTAGGAGTTGGTTGCTAGGAGACGAAGTGGGCAGAGATTAGCCCTCTAAACTGGCAGCAATTGGATAAAAAAATTTATTGCTTTCCCTCTAATTAGGACTTTGTTTTTCTTTTCTTTTTGTTGTATCAACCTGGAGGCATGGATGATGGGTTGTGTTGTCAAATTTTGAGGTTGCGGGGCCTGTACTTTTGTTGTTTTGTGAGTCGCCGTGATGCCATCACTCTTTTATATATATAGATTATTGACACAACAACATAGTATGACACAGCAAACAAGATAGATATGCTGGATTTCGTATCACAAAATCACAAGTCGAAAACTTCACAAGAGTTTAGAACTGTGTGATGTATTTTCGGATGATGCACACAGATCCCAGTAAGGTGGCCTTTTGCAGTTGACAGATCGTACTTTTGTCAATGTTTATTGTTTCCAAATGCTGGTTGAGATCTTTTGGCACAGCACCCAGTGTGCCAATTATCACTGGGACCACCTGTACTGGTTTCTGCCAGAGTCTTTGCAGTTCGATCTTGAGGTCCTGATAGCGGCTGAGTTTTTCCTGTTGTTTTTCATCAATCCCACTGTCACCTGGTATGGCGACACCAATGATCCAAACCTTTTTCTTTTCCACGACTGTGAGGTTTGGTGTGTTGTGTTCCAGAACTTTGTCAGTCTGGATTCAAAAGTCCCACAGTATCTTTGCGTGTTTATTTTCCAATACCTTTGCAGGTTTGTGATCCCACCAGTTCTTTACTGCTGGGAGGTGGTACTTGTGGCATAAATTATTTTACCATCAAAGTGATTATTTTACCATCAAAGTTATTCCAACTCCAAAGATAGCTGGTATTGAGTGTGTTGGTGTGGTCTTGGCTAGTAGGGAATCCCTAGCCATTATTGTAGTTTACCGCACACCTGGGTCTCCGAGAGAGAGTCTGCTTAATTTATTTGATCTTGTGGCGGACTGGGTTTTGAAGTTCCCCAGACTTATTGTTCTGGATGACTTTAATGTACATATCGAGGCATTGTCATCTTCATCAGTGACTAATGACCTAGTACCAACGTTTGAACCTCTAGGGCTCTCATTACTCAAGACCCGCCCTACTCATCGGGCCGGTCACACTCTAGGCTTGATTTTTAATATCAGAGTACGAACATCTCTATCCGCGGTAATTGCTGTTCCCTGGTCTGATCACACTGTCCTGAAGGCCCGGATTGAGATTCCATCTCCTCCTCCCCATCTTGCCAAACCAATCGTTGCTCGGTCTAGGAGACTCATGGAACCTGAGAGGTTCTTGAATGCCCTTAAGGGCCTGGGAACTGTGTGTGTCACTCTCAATGAGCTAGTCAACAACTGGAATGCTAGTTTGTTGGCTGCCTTGGATGAGATTGCCCCCAGATGCCTCCTTCGCCCTTGCCGGAATCGCTCCCCTTGGTACACTAATGAGCTACGGACAATGAAGCAAGCACAAAAGCGGCTGGAACGCCAGTGGCGACGGAAACCCGACAAGGTGTCAGTGTCCACTTTCAAGGCTTTTCGCAGGTCCTACAAATCAGCCGTCAAGGACGCTAAAAAATCTTACAATTCCTCCTTAATAGCCTCTGCTAGATCACACCCAGCACAATTAATCAAAATCGTTCGTGCTTTGACCAGTCCGGCTCCCTTAGTCCAAAACCCAGCAACCACGGCTCTTACAGCAGTGGCATTCCAGAAGTTTTTCACTGATAAAATCACCCTGTTTCAGCAGGAACTGCCCCCTACAGTTGATACCTTGAGTGAGCTCTAGACTTTGTGGCCGCTTAGTGGGCCTATCTCTGACCGATTTACTCTGCTTGACAGGGAAGATATCGCTAGAATCCTGGCTGTTGCAAAACCAACCACCTGTTCCCTTGATCCATGCCCCTCCTGGCTGGTGAAGAGCTGCCTGGAAAGTCTACTCGATCCGTTGAGTAATATAATCAATGGCTCTCTTGAACAGGGGGGTCTTCCCGGACAACCTAAAAGAGGCAAGGGTTTGTCCCTTGCTAAAGAAGCCTAGCTTGGATCCCATGACCCTTGCCAATTATTGTCCTGTCTCTAACCTTCCATTCTTAGGTAAGATGATAGAGTGGGCTGTACTGGGTCAACTGCAACAATTTTTGGATGACCCCTTCCAGTCAGGTTTCCGCCCTGGCCATGGGACGGAGACAGTCCTGGTTGCTATTACAGATGAACTTCGTCGCCAGTCTGATAGCGGTGTATCAGTGCTACTGGTACTTCTCGACCTTACCGCAGTGTTTGACACCATTGACTACGATCTAATGATTCACCATCTTGCCATGTCCGGAGTTCATGGGCAGGCCCTCAATTGGTTCAACTCACTTCTCCGAAACCGGAGCCAATGCATGGAGTATATGGATCAAGTCTCTGAAAGATCTCCCCTCCTATGTGGGGTACCCCAAGGTGCAATTCTCTCCCCTCTTCTCTTTAACATCTACGTTAGACCCCTTGCTAGTTTGGTTCGGAGTTTCGGCCTAGATTGCTATCAATATGCGGACAACACCCAACTCCTTCTGCACTTGGAGCCTGGAGCAACGTCAATACCAGACAATTTCACCTTATGTCTGGAGGCTCTGTCGAACTGGCTATGTGCTAGTAGACTGAAAGTGAACCTGGCAAAGACTGAGATTCTCTGGCATGGCCGCTTGATTGGTCTAACCCATTTGCTACCCACCTTCGATGGTGCTGCCCTATCTCCTTCGCCTACCGTTAAGAGCTTGAGTGTCGTTTTGGATTCGCAGCTGACAATGGAAGCTCAGGTCGCTGCTGCCAGCAAACAGGCCTTTTTCCATCTATGACAATCGAGGCAATTGGCACCCTATCTATCTGAAGAGGCTCTGGCAACAGTCATCCATGTCACGGTCATGTCTAGGTTGGACTATTGCAACGCCCTGTATGTTGGCCTTCCGATGTCTACGACCCGAAAGCTCCGTATTGTTCAGAATACGGCAGCCAGGCTACTCACAAGAACACCCATGAAATGCCACATAACACCAGTGCTGCAGCATTTGCATTGGCTTCCAACTGATTACCGTGGTTTATATAAGATGCTAGTTCTGACCTTTAAAATTCTTTATGGCCAGGGCCCATCGTACCTTAGGGACCGTCTCTCCTTCTCCCATCATCGGAGGTCGCAACGACCATCCCAACGCGACTTACTTTATATACCGGATGCACTTGGAAAGGACCAGACACAGAGCTTTTTCTATTTCTGCCCCTGCCTTATGGAATGCCTTGCCGCCCTATATGAGAGCCATGCATGAGTTAGGGCCTTTCACCCTAGCACTTAAGACCTGGCTTTTTACTAGAGCTTTTAATCTATGTTAATTTTATCAATATTTGTATGTATGTATGTATTTTTATCCTTTACAATTTAGCTTGTACAATTTAGCCTACAGCATCTTGGATGGAGGGCGATTAATAAATAATTAAATGATGATGATGATGATGATGATAAATTCCAATGAATCATTTGGGCCACATAGTTGTGCCTCTGTTTGTAGTCTGTCTGTGCGATTTTCTGTGCCCAACTACGGCACAGAAAGCCAGGAGAAGACCAAACGCACACCCATAGTGAGAGCAGGCGGCGTCATTGTCCAAAAGCCAGGCCAAATCCAGAAACCAAAGGAGAGCCAACCGGGAGTAGCCATGTCGCCGTCAAGAGCCAAGCCGAATTCAGGAACCAAAAGGAGAGCCAACTGGGAGTAGTGATGCCATCGTCAGGAGCCAAGCCGAATTCAGGAGCCAAAGGGGAAGCCAGTGAACGCCAAGCCAGGAATGAGTTATGCCGTCATGAAGAGCCAAATCGAATCCAGGAATATGAAGCTGTACAGCCAGGACCCAAGCCCAACAGGAGAACAGGCATCGACAACCCAATATCCAAAACAACACCTTGCCTTCTGCAAAAGAGTCTTTCCTTCCAACTCCACTTTTAACTTACGCATCATTATCCGACGATGGTGAGGCCTCCGCCCTGTCATCATTATCCATAGCTGATCTTGACCTCATACGTGAACCTCGCCCATCATCCCTCCAGTCCCTCCATCTTTGTTCAAGATTCAGATCTCCCCATGTCCCTGGTGTATCAGTAGCTTGCCAATCCCCTGATGCACCCCAGAAACTGGCTCTGCACACACATTTACTTGAGTCCAATCTGCAGCACTTTCCATCTCACTCTCAGACCCATCATTCCCAGAAAAAACCCCAAATGTTGCATCTTTCGTGGGAGCAGTGAGTAAATCCCGGATCTTCTTCCTTTCCCTTTCCTCATCTGACTCTTGCTCCTGAGTTGACCTTTTAGTTCCTCTGTTAACCCATCTTCCTCCAGCATGGACTCCTCATCACTAGAGAACCATTCAAACGTTTCTTCCTCAGAAGGAGCCATAAGTATTTCCCGGACCCGCTTTGCTTGCTGTTCCTCATCAAACACCTGCTCACCATTAGCCCTTTTCCTCCTACTAGCAGTTTTACTAGTAGTAGAATTATTGCCCCCTGGCCCAACTACAACCCACCCATCAGGCGGGACAACTCTTGACCTAGTTTTTATTGCGGATGGTGGTGTGGTTGGGGTGGAAGAGCAAAATATTCTTCCATTGTCATGGTCTGACCACCATCTGGTCATTTTAAGACTAATTACGACTGCTAACCTCCGCAGCGGTGATGGACCAATTGAGATGGTCCGCCCCAGGAGGCTTATGGATCCAGATGGTTTCCTGAGGTCTCTCGGGGATCTTCCTGTCATAGAAGTTGATGATCCTGTTGATGCCTTGGTCAACCGCAATAATAGTGAGATGGCCAGGGCGATAGACACGATCGCCCCTGAACGTCCCCTCTCAATTCGCACTAGGGCCCCATGGTTCACAGAGGAGCTGGCTGTGATGAAGCGGACAAGAAGGGGTTTACAGTGCTCGTGTCTGTCTGATCTTGCTGGATTCATTTCGGCTTGTGCAACCCAATGATGTGGACAAGGTCCTTGGAGCAGTGAGAGCGACCACCTGTGCTCTTGACCCTTGCCCCTCTTGGTTAATCAAACTGACCAAAGGAGGTCTGGTAATTTGATTCAAGAGGATAATACATTCCTTGTTGGAACAAGGGATTTTTCCATCTAGTCTCAAACAGACAATAATTAGGCCCATATTTAAAAAGGCATCCCTTGATCCCTCCATTCTTAACAACTATAGGCCAATTTCCAACCTCCCTTTTATGGGCAAGGTGTTGGAGCGGGTGGTTGCTTCTCAGCTCCAGGGATTCTTGAAAGACACCAATTTTCTAGATCATTTGCAGTCTGGTTTCAGGCCTGGACAGAGTACTGAGATGGCTTTGGTCGCCTTGGTGGATGACCTCCGCAGAGAGCTAGATGGGGGAGTGTGTCCATTCTGGTTCTCTTGGACATCTCAGCGGCTTTCAATACCATCAACCATGGTATCCTTCTGGGACAGCTTTCCGGGATGGATTTCGGAGGCACTGCGCTCCAGTGGCTCCAGTCCTTCTTGAAGGGCCATTCCCAGTTGGTGAAACTGGGGGATACCTGCTCGGACCGCTGGCCATTGACCTGTGGGGTCCTGTAAGGTTCCATTTTATCCCCCATGCTTTTTAACATCTACATGAAACCGCTGGGTGAGGTCATCCAGAGTTTTGGAGTTCGGTGCCATCTCTACACAGATGACACTCAACTCTACTATTCATTTCCATCTAACTCCGAGGAAGCCCCTCGGATACTGAACCAGTGCCTGGCTGCTGTGATGGGCTGGATGAGGGCGAACAAGCTGAAGCTTAATCCTGACAAGACAGAGGCCCTCGAGGTCAGTCATATGTCTAATTGAGGTATAGGGTGGCAACCTGTGCTTGACAGGGTCGCACTCCCCCTGAAGGCGCAGGTCCGCAGCTTGGGGGTCCTCCTGGACTCAGCGCTGATGCTTGATGCTCAGGTGTCAGCGGTGGCCAGGAGGGCCTTCACACAATGAAAACTTGTGCACCTGCTGCGACCGTACCTCGTGAAGTCTGACTTGACCACGGTGGTCCATGCCTTAGTCACCTCTAGACTGGACTATTGCAATGCACTCTACGTGGGGTTGCCCTTGAAGACAGCCCAGAAACTACAATTAGTCCAACGATTGGCAGCAAGGTTGCTAACGGGAGCGAATTACAGGGAGCGGTCAACTCTCCTCTTTAAGGAGCTCCACCGGCTGCTGATTATTTTCCGGTCCCAATTCAAGGTGCAGGTTCTTACCTATAAAACCCTAAATGGTTTGGGACCCGCCTGCCTTCGTGACCGTGTTTCCCCCTATGAACCTGTACAATCTCTTCGTTCATCCGGGGAGGCCCTTCTCTTGCTCCCGCCTCCATCGCAGGTTCGGCTGGCGGAGACGAGGGAGCGGGCCTTCTCAGTAGTGGCCCCCTGGATCTGAAACTCCCTCCCTAGGGAGATCAGGCAGGCACCCACGCTTGCTTTTTAAAAAAAAGCAGCTAAAAACCTGGCTTTTTCGCTATGCATTTGTGTCGGCTCACTACAGCCGCTCCTGAATGAATACACGAAACTAGCTGTGTTGTCACCAGAAAGTTTACTGCAGGAAACATCGACATGGAAAAAGCCAAGAATGGGGGACGTCTGCCAGCATTCCTTTATATACCCTCCCCCCTCATTTGAAAATGCATTTCCCGCCCAACAAAACCCCGCAAAGTTTCCCCGCCAAGTCCAGCAGCCATTTCTTCTCAGGATCCCGAGATGCAGGTGTCTTATCAGTCCACATTGTCAATGACCCTGAAACTCAGAGCCATACCCAGGCTCTAGTAGCAGGGTTCTGACATGGCGTCCTCCTTCCCTTCGTCCTGAAAGAGAAAGATTAAATACAACTATTGTTCTCCGCTGTCCAATGTTCCTTTGTATTTTTTCAAAAGGCTGCAGTGAAACACCGGGTGTACTTTCCCTAAGTCCTTGGGCAACCTCAGCTGATAGGTTACTTCATTTACCCTTTTTGTAACTCTGAATGGCCCTATATAGCGTGGTGCCAGTTTCTTCGATGGAAATCCCAACTTCAGATTTTTTGTACTCAGCCAAACTAGATCCCCTTCGCCCAATTCGTCCCCTTCTCGGCGCCTACGATCAGCAAAGAGTTTGTACTTCCTTTGCGTTTCTCGTAGTGCCTTCACCACGTCCTGCCACCCTTGCTTGATTTTGGCCGGCCACTCCTCATCTGTTTGCCCTTCTCCTTCCCTCCACCCGGGTAGTCTGGGGAATGGTGCCACATCCTGTCCGTACACTATTTCGAACGGGGAACGACCTGTAGCTGAATGTACAGCCCCGTTAACGCCATTTCAGCAAAAGGTAGTAGTTCCGCCCAATCATCCTGTCTATAGTTTGTGTACATTCTCAAAAATTGACACAGTGTTTGCTGAGTGCGTTCGACCCCCCCATTGGTCATGGGATGGAAGGCTGAGCTCAAATTCCTTTCTGCTCCCAACAGCTGTAAGAATTTTCCCCAGAATTTAGCAGTGAACTGGACTCCACGGTCACTAATTATTTTGTCAGGACATCCATGTAGGCGATAGACATGCTTTACATACAAATCAGCAAGTTTTTCAGCAGAAGGGAGTTTTGGCAGGGCTACAAAATGCACTTGTTTTGAGAAGAGGTCCAATATTGTCCAAATGTACCTGTGGCATCTGCTGGGGGGGTAGCTCGCCGACAAAATCCATTGCCACGCATTCCCATGGTCTCGTGGGTTCCACCACCTTTTGCAAGAGCCCCTGGGGTTTTCCAGGTGGTGTTTTGCTCTCTGCACACAATCCACACTGAGTGACGTACAGCCTAGCATCTTTCCTCATTTCGGGCCACCAGCATTGTTTGGCTAACAGTTTAATTGTCCTGGTAGGTCCCAGATGACCTGCACCCTTGTTATCATGGTATTTTCTCAGCATCTCTTGCCTCAAACTTTCAGGAATGTACAATTTCTTATTTACAAACACCAAATCCCCACACAGTTCCCCCTGTTCCTTGTTCGTTTGTAACCAGACGTCCTCCCCGTATGCTCGCTTCAACTCTCCTTCCCACATTTCCCCTCCCCCTGTGGAAATGGCAGTACATTTGTTTTCTCTAGTTGCTTGTGCTCGAGTTAACACTGCCAGGCCCCATTGCTTATCTAGGAAAATACTTCCCTCAGATTCCTGAAATCCTCCCCCATGCAGGGGCATCCGAGAAAGAGCGTCAGCCAGTATGTTGTGTTTCCCTTGGAAGAACTTTAGCTTGAAATCAAAGCGGCTAAAGTATTGGGCCCACCTTATTTCCTTCGCTGACAGTTTGCGAGGGGATCTCAGGTATTGCAAATTTTTGTGGTCAGACCACACCTCAAACGTGATCCCACTTCCTTCCAGGAAGTGTCTCCAGCACTCTAATGCCTTCAAAATTGCTAAGGCCTCCCTCTCCCAGATTGGCCAGTTTTTCTCTGTTTCACTAAACTTTTTCGACAAATAGCCACATGGTTTTAGATTCCCTTCTTGTCCTTCTGTAGCAAAACTGCCCCATATGCACAGTCTGATGCATCACAACGTATCACAAATGCTTTAGACATGTCAGGGTGTTGTAGAATGGGCTCCTCTGTGAATCGCTTCTTAAGAGCTTCGAAAGCCTCCTGGCATTCCAATGTCCAGGTCAATTTGGCCCCAGGGGCCTTCACTTTGGCTGTTTCCCCCCTCCCTTTCGTCTCTAACAAGTCAGTTAATGGTAAAGTGAGACGCGCAAAGTCCTTAATGAATGTCCTGTAGAAGTTTGCAACCCCAGAAAGGATTGCAGCTGTTTCCGCATTTTGGGGGCTTCCCACCCCCTTATATCTTCTACTTTTGCAGGGTCCATCGCCACTCCCTGGGGGGAAAATCCTATACCCTAGAAAGTCTATCTGGTCTCTGTTGAACTCGCACTTGGCTAGCTTCTCGTACAGCTTCGCTTCCCTCAACTTTTGGAGGACTTCCCTAACCAGTTTCACGTGTTGCTCCCTGGTCTGAGACATTATTAATATATCATCCAGGAAAACAAAAACTCCCCTGTACAGTAATGGATGCAACACTTCATTGATCAATTGCATGAACGCTGCCCCGCCTCCACTCAGTCCAAAAGGGAGGACGCAATAATTATACAGACCGAATGCGCAGGAGAAAGCAGTCTTCCATCTGTCCTCTGGTTTGATTTGCAATTTATGATATGCTTCAATCAAATCTTACTTGGTGAATATCTTCCCCTCTGACAACTGGGCAATCAAATCCTTCACTAAAGGTAGGGGGTATTTATTTACAGTACTAATTGCGTTCAGGCCTCTGTTGTCGATGCAGAGCCTCAACAATTGGTCCTTTTTCCGCCTAAACAACACGGGTGCTCCTAAAGGAGAATTTGAATGCTCGATGAAACCCCTCGCTAGGTTCTTATCGATATACTTTCTCAGTTCCTCCTTTTCTCTAGCCGACATTGGATACAATTTCGCCTTAGGAAGCTCTGCTCCTGGGACTAGCTCTATTTTCACTTCCACACTCCGCTTCAGTGGAAAATTGTCTGCTTCCTTCTCGTCAAACACATCCACAAAATCACAGTACTCTGGGGGCAATTTTTCCGCCAGTTCTGCTAGTCTGATGGAATCCTCCTCTCCCCTGTTCCCTGGCTCCCTCTCAACTTCCTGGCTCCCCTCTCCCAACCTTATTCCAAAATGCATGCTCTTATCTTCCCAGTTGATTTGCGGGTTGCCCTGCCCTAACCACGGCATGCCCAGTATAACATTGTAGCTGGCTATTTGTGATATCACAAATGACACCCTTCCTTCCCAACATCCTATCTTACACTTCTCGCCCTCGACACTGTTTCTGGCTAACGATCCTGATGCCGTAGATCCGTCCAACTGCGAAAAGGCTATTGGGGATTCAGGGCTCGTCCTTTCACATCCTAGTCCCGCTGCTAATTCAGGCATAATGATGTTCCTAGAACATCCACAATCGATAAATGCTTTACATGTTGCTTGCTTACTGCCACTCTCAAGCTGAATTGGAACTACCAACATTCTTTTCTCCTGACTTACCAACCCCCCCTAACGGTCCCTCATCGGTGGTTCTTCCTCTGCACGTTTGCCAGCTGCGGCCTTCGGTTTGGGTAGACCTCCGTCTTCTCCTTTCCTCTGCCAGCATTCGGCAGCCCTGTGCCCCAGTCAGCCGCACACAAAACAACCGCTCCTGCTTGCTTCCACATTCCCTTTCGGCTCTGCTCTCCTGGAGTCGATTCTCCCTTCCGGCTTCCCTCTTTCATCTGTAGCTGTTGATGCTGCCCTCCTCTGTGCCTCCTCGCTTGGGCCAGCGATGTCTTGACGCGCCCTGCTAGCTGGATCCACCCATGCAATGTGTCAGGCTCATCGCGGTGCACTGCCCAGGAGAGAATCTCCCACCTGAGTCCTTCCTTAAAGATCTCAATCTTAGTCACTGCGGACCATTCTGGCACCTTTTCGGCGAGGCACTGGAATTCCTCCACGTATTCAGATACTGATCTCTGTCCCTGGGAGACGGTCTTTAGCTTCTCCCTCACCCTGATCTGTTCCAATGGGTCTCGGAAACGGGCCTCCAGAGCTTCCATGAAGCACCTAACTGACCCCAAACATGGGTCGTGCCGCGCGTGCAGCTGGACGTACCAGCTAGCTGCTCCCCTCTTCAGCACTGCACCGATGGCCCGGACCCGGCTAGACTCGGTTCTAAAGGTATGGGCATTGTCTTCCATATAGCCCCTCACCGTGGTTAGGAAAAAATCCAGTTCAGAGGACTCTCCTCCATACTCTATCCTCAGCTCCTCTCGTCTCTGTTGGGGTCCCTGTTGTGGCAATCCCCAATGTTCCGCCCATCGCAAGCCCCCTTGAGGCCTCAGAGGCCCCGCTGCTGCTTCCCGTTGCCCTGTGCCACGCCCAGCATTCGCCAGGGGCACCAGGGGTTCAGGTTGGAACTTGGCTGGGATTCCTGGGGGCCTTTCCCCTTCGTTGTCGCTCTCGTCCACCCGCGTCAAGTTTGCTAAGGTCCTGGGTCAGGCGCCGAGCTCTTTTCGCATTCCCCTTCCCCTCGGTGCTGGGAGGTCTGCGAAGCTCTGGCTGCTTCCCACGCTCAAGTCCCCCATTTTGCCAGTCCGAAGTTCCTTTCTCTGGCTCCGCCAAAGGTGCTAGGCGTTCCATAGCCCTCGACATTATTGCCAGGGTGGTCTCCATCGCCAACATCCTCTCCTCCAGGAACACCATCCTTTGTGGGGATGGGAAGTGTAGATCTCCCTCTCCTCCGGTGCTGTCTCTCTGCACTCCTCCAAGCCTCTGGGTTACCCCGTTCGGCTGGGCATAAGCGGTGGATGACGCCAGGGCTGCCAGCTGGTGGAAATCAGCATCCGGCTCGTCAGGGGTGCCCCGTCCCAACTGACCCCCTCCTGCGTCCAGGAGTTCGTCTTCCTCTGTCTGCATATCGCACCTCACCGCTGCAGCGGGATGGTGCCAATATTCTTGGCTTTGCTGTCGGCTCACTACAGCCACTCCTGAATGAATACACGAGACTAGCTGTGTTGTCACCAGAAAGTTTACTGCAGGAAACATCGACATGGAAAAAGCCAAGAATGGGGGGGCGTCTGCCAGCATTCCTTTATATACCCTCCCCCCTCATTTGAAAATGCATTTCCCGCCCAACAAAACCCCGCAAAGTTTCCCCGCCAAGTCCAGCAGCCATTTCTTCTCAGGATCCCGAGATGCAGGTGTCTTATCAGTCCACATTGTCAGTGACCCTGAAACTCAGAGCCATACCCAGGCTCTGGTAGCAGGGTTCTGACACATTTGAATAATTCAATCCCCATGCCCAAAATGTAGATTAATACACCTTCTTTCACACAGGTCCCTTTTTTCCTATAATAAACTGGATGTCCTTCTCCCACCCCTTTGGTCAAGAAATGTTTGCACTTTGTCCTTTGTTTGTACTTTAGAAATATACTATTGCACTTTAGTTCAGATGGCCCCTCCATGCTATCCCCCTCCACCAACCTGGTGGTCCATCTTATTTTATCTGATTTTTAACTCATCATATATGTTAAATGAGTTTTTACGGTTTAATGTACTGTCTTGCTTAATGTAATTGTTTTGTATAATTTCAATTTTACTGTGTTTTCAATATGTTTTCATTGTTCAAGTGGACATAGCACTAAACGAAACATGCAGAATAATCACAGGATGCCTTAAACCTACTACACCTGTTAATAAACTCTACAAGTTAGCTGGCATTGCCCCTCCTGACGTGCGACGGGAAGTTGTTGCTAACTGTGAGAGAAATAAGGTCGAACATTGTGAAAGCCATCCACTGCATGACTATCAGCCTCCTCCCACCAGACTCAAATCAAGGAAGGGCATGAGAACCACCACTCCTCTTGATGTTCCTCCAGCAGCAGCAAGGGTGTCCCTCTGGGCAGCTAAACCTGGCAATTCCAACTGGATGACCCCCCATGAGGGTCTTCCTCCTGTGGCAAACCAAGAATGGGCAACTTGGAAGTCCCTGAACAGACTCAGAAGTGGAGTGGGCAGATCTAAAGACAACTTGGCAAGGTGGCACCACCTGGAGGAATCCTCCACCTTGTGTGACTGTGGAGCAGAACAAACAACTCCACATATGTATGCTTGCCCACAATGTCCTACCTCATGTACAGAGGAGGAGTTGCTTAAAGCTATGGACAATGCGGTTGCTGTTGCCCGCTTTTGGTCTAAAAGTAGTTGTTTGTGATTTCCTCTATTTTTTATCATTTTTAAATGTATTTGTTATGCAATGCTTTTGACACGAAATAAATAAATAAATTGTTCTACTTTGTCTAGTGTTTTCAGGCCTTTGTCCCATGTTAGCCGCACTGAGTCCCTGCTAGGAGATGGTGGTGGGATAGAGAAATGAAGTTACTTACTTACTATTTCTATTTAAAAGTGACTTGGTTTGCACTGGACTGGGATCTTCGCACTGTATAATTTTTATATATGTGTTTTATTGTAAGCCGCCCTGAGTCCCCTGTTGGGTGAGAAGGGCGGGATATAAATATTGTAATTAATTAATTAATTAATTAATGGTTGATGATAGGTTGATTGTTTTCTTTGATCAACAAAGAATCTCCCACACTCTCGGTGTGCTCAGCACATTAAATAGTCAGAATATCAGATCATGACTTTTTAAGGATCCCATCAAAGTATGTGGGAGGAAAAATGTGATGCTAGAAATATTGGGTGTTATTTGCTTTCCATGTTCCAGTTCTCTTTGGCCCAATCTATTCTGAATTCCTTAAGAAAGAAAAATATTTATGACTGTCTCATAATATTTCAAGATAGTGTGCAAACAGAATGGCCAAGGCTCTCTGAGCAATTGGAAAACAAAGGTTAAAGACCAATAAAGTATTGTCAATTTAATAAAATAGCGTTAGCATATACTTGCTAGCATCTTTAATGTGTACAGCAGGACCCTCTTATCCACATATTCAGTATTCATGAATTCACTTACCAATGTTCCAAAAAAAAAATCCCTGTAAAAGTATTTGTCTCTCTAGGTCCTCTAATTCTATCCTATGGTGTGCTTCCAAAACTCCTGGACGGCCCAAGTTTGCCCATGCCTACTCTAACCTGGAGGGAATTGTGGGAGTTGAAATCCAAAACACATAGAGGGCCCAAGTTTACCCATGACTGCTCTTTCCTGGAGGGAATTGTGGGAACTGGAGTCCAAAACCCTGGGGGGGGGGGCAAGTTTTCCCATTCCTTCTCTAACCTGGATGTAGTTGTGTGGTTTGAAGTCCAAGAACCTTGGAGGGCCCAAGTTTGCCCATGCCTGCACTATGGTGCTGGTGTATGTAATCCACCAAGTTGACAAGGGTGCACGTGGCGGCAACAGCATCCTCCTCTTTTCGCTGCTTGCCTCCCTCTTCTAACCAGAGGGAAGCCAACGAGTAGCCCTATTACCTTTGCAAACCTGGTCTGCCACTCTCCAGTAATAGGAAGGGTGCGGGCGTGTCAGCGGTTCCAACTTCTTGCTCTCGCCGCGTTCACGCCTCTCACCTCCCTCTTCTCTTTGCGCGAGAAGGCGAGAGGCGAGCGCACCAGCGGCACTAGCTTTCTGTTCTCACTGCGTTCGTGCCTATCGCCTTCTCACGGATAGAGAAGAGGGAGGCAAGAGGTGCAAACGCAGCAAGAGCATGAAGCTGGTGCCGCTGGTGCACGCACCTCTCCCCTTCTCATGCAAAGAGAAGAGGGAGGCTAGGGGCACGAACGTGGCGAGAGCAAGAAGCTAGTGCCGCTAGTGCGTGCCCCCCTCACCTCGCGTAAAGAGAAGAGAGAGGCAATAGGTGTGAACGCGGCAAGAACACAAATCTGGAGCCAGTAGCGTGTACGCACCCGCACTCTTCCTATTACTGGAGACGGGCAGGCTGGCTTTGCGAAGGCAACCGCAGCTACTTCTTGGCTTCCCTCTGGTGAAAAGAGGGAGGCGCGCAGCAGAAAAAGGACGCTGGTGCTGCTGGCGCACGCGCCATTGCCATCCTCATAGTACAGGCATGGGCAAATTTGGGTGCTCCGGGGTTTTGGACTACAACTCCCACAACTCACTCGAGTATAAGCCGAGGGGGGACTTTTTCAGCCTTAAAAAGGGTCTGAAAAACTCAGCTTATATTCGAGTATATACAGTAGGTTTCAGTATCATCAATGATTTCAGTTACGGGGAGCCCTGAAATGTATCTCCTGTGGACATTAGGGGCATACTGTACAGTAGAGTCTCACTTATCCAACATAAACAGGCTGGCAGAATGTTGGATAAGCGAAAATGTTGGATAATAAGGAGGGATTAATGAAAAGCCCTTAAACATCAAATTATGTTATGATTTTACAAATTAAGCACCAAAACATCATGTTTTATAACAAATTGACAGAAAAAGCAGTTCAATACATGCTAAAGCTATGTAGTAATTAATGTATTTGCGGATTTAGCATCAAAACATTGGATCTGTTGGGCACTCTAAGTTTGCTCCCATGAAAAGAGTTTAAATTGTATGCTTCCTTCTGCAGGACCTAAATGAAGCCCCTGATAAGGAATGCTTGACTATCTTACTGTTGTCATTTGAGTAGGAGTTAACGTGTATTTTGCACTGAACTAATTATGCACTATTTCTATTCAAAATTGTCATTGGCAATTTAATAAAAAGGACTGCAAACCATGCCACACTCCATATGCCTCTAAATTGTAAACAGAATATGGTTGCACCAAGTGATAGAAAGGTATTTTTGTATGTACACTAGGGGTGTGCAATTTTTCGTTAGCCTTCGTAAGTTGTATACAATTCATTAAATTCGTACTTATAATGTGATATCCGACATGCGGGCATGGCCCATACCAAAAACTTAACAATCAAAACTTACCCAATACTTTTTTGTTTGAATTTTGTAAATCTCAGCAGTCTCCTAAAGTCAGTTCCATTTTCAGCGCAAGGTAGCAAAGCAAAGCCCAAAAGGCTGCCTTTCCTCTTTACATTAATGGCGTCTCACCATTAGGAGAGGGAAGCAGCAGGGAGAAAGTAGAGTTCTCTGGAAAAGAGACTGAGAAAGCACAGAATTTTGGTAAATGTAGTTTGGGAAGGCGAGGAGTCCTATTACAGATAATTCAAAAGGCCCTGCCCTAAACTACATTTCTCAGAATTTTGCTCAGCATCATAACACCCCAATCAGGATAGGGGAGAGATTTGTCCCTCTGTAGCAGCAGCTCCAGCCAGAGTTCCAATAAACTGTTGAATCTGCAAAGAGGAGGACTGACTGATACTTCTAGTAAATAAGTCTCTGTGCTGGGAAGAAATCCTTAAATAAATGTGTCATTGCTTAATATTCAATGAGGCAGGGCTGTAGTCAGAAGGGGGTTTACTCATGAATTTTAACTGGTTAACCAATTTATAAGTTGTGGTATACTGTGCCTTTAAGCCACACTCTCTGGTTGTTACAGCTGTAATGTATTTTACTACTGATGGTTGGGATATATAGTTTTGTGCACCCAAAGCTTCAGTAGCCTTCCTAGTGTTTGAATAAACAACTTTGCTACAAGACTCTGCTGGCTGGTGAGCTTGTTTCATACAAAGAATACTACATAAGTAAACCAGTGCTGTTGTGGCTTTTTTAAAAAACAAAAACAAAAAAAAACCGAAACGTTTTTGTCAAAACTTTTTAAAATTCCCTAAAATCAGTAGATGTATGAATATGTCTGAAAGTTGGGGGAATGATCCCCTGTTATCTTGTGTCATTGTATAGAAAAGTCTAGGCCGAGCTGTGGCGCAGTCTGGTTAGCAGCCAGCTGCAACAAATCACTCTGACCAAGAGGTCATGAGTTCAAGGCCAGCCCGTGCCTGAATCTGTCTCTGTCTCTATTCTATGTTATGGCATTGAATGTTTGCCTTATATGTGTGCAATGTGATCCACCCTGAGTCCCCTTTGGGGTGAGAAGAGCAGAATATAAATACTGTAAATAAATAAATAAATAAATAAAGCTCTTGTAATTTTTTTAAAATTCTGTTTATAAAAAAATTGAAATTTTGACAAAAATCCATGGATAAGTGAAACATTCTGAAACTTGATGGGCTAACAGTGGTAAATGTGTTCTACCATTGTAGCAAGGTTTACCTCAATAGCTGTAAAAATGAGGGAGAAAGGAGCCCCTGAGGTTTCCCCACTTGCACAATTACTATAACAAAAAAAGTAATGAAATTACATTACTTTCCTTATAGTAACAAAATTTTCACTAACAATGCTTTAAAAACACTCTAGAAACAAACTGCCAGTGCCCCTAATTTTGTAATGAGTTTGAACCCTTTTTTTCATCGATCACACAGCCATAATGTACATTCTCAATGATGTTGACAATGTTTAAGTCAGGTTCAGTTTCTTTACTATATGCATAAAGGTATGGTGCCATACTTCATTTATACTTGTATATCAATCTATACAATTGAGCTGTTAATTCAAGTGCTCTTATGATATATTTTATTGCCATTCCTACATGTATCACAGGTAGATGCAAAATGTACACAAAGGTTTTTGTTTTTATTAGTGATCAGCAGCCTATTCATGTTACTTGAATGTAATTAATGCTAGTTACAGTACTTAATTTTTCACTGTTTGTCATGATGCATATTTAGCATTTCTTCTGTCCTTTATCAATTTGCTTCCCTATTGTGTGGACATCTCCAAATGATATATGTAAGTGTTGACATTTTTATGGGCTTTTTTTAAGTTAGCAATTTATTTTCAGTGCAGTATAACCTGAATCATTTATACAAACTTTAGAGGTGTCCATATGGATTATGTATACATTTTTCTCCTAAATGACTAGATGTTGATGTTGATCAGTTGAATCTATAAACAAAATTGAAAAGAAAATTGTAACATTGGTGTGCTAAAATCTTATATTAAATGTTAAGATGCCATATTGTACTTTTTTATCTGATTACATATTTTACGTGAGCCTTCAGAGCCCATTCTACAGGTATTATTTCACAGATGCTAAATATCCTTGTTTTTCATTCAGTCTGAAAAAGATTTTCTTGACAAAAATAAATAAGAGAGGAAAGGAAATATGGATGCACATGTCAAAATAACACGTTGGGAGGTTAGGAGGGGGGGTTAGGGATCCCCCACACCTCCCAACGCATCAACCAGCCCCCCTCAGGTAATTTTGGGGGGTAAATAGGGGGCTTGGAGGGGAGGGTGGGAGCACAATCTTGCTCTGGGCCCTTGGATCCCAAAGAACCAGGATTGCTGTGGGGATTGATCTCCAGGATCAAGGAAGTGGTCCCAGGAGTCAATTCCCACAGGGTCCACACCTGGAAAGATCCAGACCTTACATTAATGTCCGGATCTTTCCAGGTGTTTAATTAATCCAGAGTAAACTGGGAAGCCCTTGTTTACTCCGGATTAATTTGTGTTTACCCGAGACATCATTTGGTACAACCGAGACATGTTGTAGTTTAAAGACCTGTCTGGTAGGGCCCTTAGTGTGTAATGCCCTATGGATATAGGATCCATACTATATTAATAGCTATCATCATTACAATGTCTGCTGCTCCACAATTAGAAGTAGTGCACATCTGAATATCAGCTATTCAGAGGGCTATTGTCCCCCATGTCATGTTTCTGCTGTCATCTGATTGCCTGCTGTGCGGAAGGAAAACCTGAATTAAATAGGCCTTTGTTCTGATGTAGTAGAACTCTTTCCTTTTCCTTGTACCATGCTACTCTTCCATTTAAGCAGTAAGAAGCATTTCATAGAAGAGGAAGTAATCTATCTATCTATCTATCTATCTATCTATCTATCCCTATCTAGCTATCTATCTATCTATCTATCTATCTATACTTCACTGTTTGTAAGGAATCCTTGCTTGGGAGTTTTTCTGTGATCATTATATATTTCTAATTACAATTGACCAAACGTAATTCTTTTGAAATGTGTTATGGTGGATGATGCTAAGGAAAAAGTTAAAAATGGTCAGATAAAAACAGCATATGAGCCCCCCGTGGAGCAGTGTGTTAAAGTGCTGAGCTGCTGAACTTGCAGACCAAAAAGTTGCAGGTTCGAATCCGGGGAGCAGAATGAGCGCCCGCTGTTAGCTCTAGCTTCTGCTAACCCAGCAGTTCAAAAACATGCAAATGTGAGTAGATCAATAAGCACCACTCCGGCGGGAAGGTAACGGTGCTCCATGCTGGCCACATGACCTTGGAGGTGCCTATGGACAATGCCAGCTCTTCATCTTAGAAATGGAGATGAGCACCAACCCCCAGAGTCGGACATGACTGGACTTAACGTCAGGGGAAACCTTTACCTAAAAACAGCATCTGCATTATCTAATGGCTGAAATGAGTTACCCAAGTTGCCTAAACTGAGAAGACACTAGAAAAGACAATAGTGCTTGGTAAGGTGGAAGGTTGTAGAAATGACTCAGTCAAGAAACCATGACCCTAAGGTTGCAAGACCAGAGAACGCTGTTAATCATAGGATAATTTAGGCCTCATCTACAGTGCCATATACAATCCAGATTATCTGTTTTGAACTGGCAATGTAGATTCATATAATCTAGTTCAAATCAAATAATCTGGATTATCTCATTTGATAATCTGGATCATATGGCAGTGTTGATCCAACCTTAGAGGTCTCCCGTTCACAGGGTCGCCATAGGTCAAAACCAGCTTCATAGCAATTAACAGCATGTTTTCAACCCCTAAAGATTTGAGAACCCCCTTTAAAGAAGAAGAAGAAGAAGAAGAAGAAGAAGAAGAAGATCCACCTTTATATAATGATGATGATGATGACAATACTTTATTTATATCCTGCCCTATCTCCCCGTAGGGACTCAGGGCGGTTTGCAACAAATCTGCAAACGCAAAATAACCAAAACCACCCAAGTCCCACAAAACAAATCCACATCCACATTAAAATAATAAAGACATTACCAAAATTGGGAGATAACAACAAAATTACAAATTCACACATAACTTAAGGAAAACAAACAAAAACAAACAAGATAAAAAGTATGAAATTAGTTAATATTTACAATTTTAAAAGCCAGCAGAGCCAAAGTGACAAACACCTTTAGTCCAAACATGCATCCAGGGCCCTACAGTATTGTTAGAGGGTTAATATTGCAACAAAATTTAAGTCAGGTTATGACTCTGTAATTGAAAGGTGGGAAACTGCTAGAGGAAAGTGGACTTTACCTGTTGCATTTGTGAACATGGACACTTAAGGTCTCACCCACCCATTTTCCTGAAAGTGGGTTTTCTGTTGTTGATTTTAAATATATATATTGGCCCAGTCCTCCGGGGGGCACGGAAAGAACCTCCTCGAAGATTGAGTAATCTTGAGTAAGAGGCCCAGTCCTCTTATTTGAAAGCCAGTAAACTGAAGATCACTGAACTATCAAACTTCTAGTTCATACCTCAGCACTTAGAGCCACTATGTTAAATCACCACTAGAAAATACACAATATATACAATACCTTTCCATTGTTTTAATGTACTGATAACCACAGTATTTCCCAGTCTCTCTAACCCTGCTTAGTTGTGATGTGTGAGACAAATGAAGTAGATTGGACTATTTTATTTAATTGTATTTCTTCTTTTTTTGCTACTTTCTCTCTTTTTCCTTTGTATCATCCTGCTGGAATCACCACTCATGCTCACTTCTGCTCCTTAGTGAGCTTCTTCTTTGCCAGCATTGCAGTCATCATGTTATATTCCTCTTTTTGCACTTGGTCAGTAGTTTTAATATAGGGTATTAAACCCGATACCTAATACTCAGCACAGACCAATATGCTGCGTAGCATATGCAGCTGTAAGACCAAAAAGTGTCCCATTCCGCAGAAGATATAACTTCAATAAAGCTAACTGGACAAAGTTTACAGAGACCTTGGAAGCAGCTATTTCTGATATAGAACCTTCTATAGAAAATCATGACCTGTTTGTAGAAGCTGTGAAAAGATCCTCAAGGCTCTCAATCCCTAGAGGCTGTCGCACAAGCTACCTACCAGGCCTAATCGAAGAATCACTAAATCAGCTACAAGAATATCTCAGACTATTTCAAGAGAATCCATATAGTGATGTGACTATAGCAGCAGGTCAAAAACTATCTACAGCCTTAGCTAATGCTAAGAAAGACCGCTGGATAGAGCTGCTTGAGAACCTTGACATGTCCAAGAGTAGCCGAAAAGCCTGGCAATTGCTGAGATGCTTGGATAGTGACCCTCTGGTCAACTATGGACATGCAAACGTAACACCAGACCAGATAGCTTACCAGCTAATTCAGAATGGGAAAACCAACCGCAGCAGAGTAAAGATGAAAATCAACAGGGTGCCAGAACTTGAAACCCACTAGTTGTCTTCTCCTCTAAACCTGAAAGAACTCAGAGAAGCCATCAAGCGATGTAAAACTGGTAAAGCACCTGGCCTAGATGACTTAATGATGGAGCAAATCAACACTTGGGGCCCAAAGCTGAAAACTGGCTTTTGAAATTCTACAATCAATGCTTGGCACACAAACAGATTCGCAGAGTATGGAGGAAAACTAAGATCATTGCCATTTTAAAACCTGGTAAAGATGCCTCCAATGCCAGGTACAATCAAAGTCCTCAAGATGCGTGGTAGAACTTGGGGGGGGGGGGGGGGACACGTTTTTTCGCTCTCTTTTTTCACCGTTCCAGTTTTTATATCCTGAATCAAGCGCCAAAAAGAAGAAGAAAAAAAGGAAACACAAATAAAGCCATGCCAAATCTCAACTCTTTTTTTGTTTTGTTTTATGCGCAATTATGGGGATTTTGTTTTGTCAAAAAAAAGAGGAGAAAACCGTTATTATAAGTAGTAGTCCTGTTTTGTTTTTTTTTCTTAGAAGCATTTGCGGTGGACGATGGAAGGTCCGGATTCGTCGTACTCTTGCTTGCCGACTCACATCTGCTGGAAGGTCGACAGGGAGGTAAAGATGGAGCCTCCGATCCAGACGGAGTATTTACACTCCGGCGGGGCAATGATCTTGATTTTCATTGTGCTGGGAGCCAGGGCTGTGATCTCCTTCTACATCCTGTCGGCGATACCGGGGTACATGGTGTTGCCGCCAGACAGGACGGTGTTGGCGTACAGATCTTTGCGGATATCCACGTCGCACTGCATGATGGAGTTGAAGGTGGTTTCTTGGATGCCACAGGACTCCATACCCAAAAAGGATGGCTGGAAGAGGGCCTCTGGGCACCTGAACCGCTTGTTGCCGCTGGTGATCACCTGCCTGTCGGGGAGTTCGTAGCTCTTTTCCAAGGATGAGCTGGAAGCCGCGGTGGCCATCTCCTGCTCGAAGTCGAGCGCGACGTAGCAGAGCTTCTCCTTGATGTCGCGGACAATTTCCCTCTTGGCCGTGGTGGTGAAGCTGTAGCCTCTCTCGGTCAAGATCTTCATGAGGTAGTCTGTTAAGTCGCGGCCGGCCAGGTCCAAGCAGAGGATGGCGTGGGGTAGGGCATAACCTGCATAGATGGGCACAGTGTGGGTGACGCCGTCGCCAGAGTCCATCACAATGCCGGTGGTGCAGCCAGAGGCGTACAGGGACAGCACAGCCTGGATGGCCACGTACATGGCGGGGGTGTTGAAGGTCTCAAACATGATCTGTGTCATCTTTTCTCTGTTGGCTTTGGGGTTCAAGGGGGCCTCTGTCAGCAGCACGGGGTGTTCTTCGGGGGCGACTCTCAACTTGTTGTAGAAAGTGTGGTGCCAGATCTTTTCCATGTTGTCCCAGTTGGTGACGATGCAGTGTTCAATGGGATACTTCAGGGTCAGGATGTCTCTTTTATTCTGCACCTCATCCCCAACGTAGCTGTCTTTCTGGCCCATCACGCCCTGGTGCCTGAGGTGGCCGACGATGGACGGGAACACGGCGCGAGGGGCATCATCGCCGGCAAAGCCAGCCTTGCATATTCCGGAGACGTTGTCAACCACGAGCGCAGCGATATCATTATCCATCTTTGGAGGAGTGGTGAGGATTTGTCTTTAATGAGAATAGTAAAGAGGAGGAGGGTGTGCTGCTGCTGCTGCTGGGCAGCCGGGAGTGCGGGGCGACTGTGAGCCGGCTCTTCATGTAGTGCAGTGGTTCTCAACCAGTGGACCGCGAGAACGAAAATCGGGTCTGCAAATCTTCCTCTTTATTTATTTCTTTTCTGTAGAACTGACCATTGCATTGCATAGACCACATCAACTCTAGATTATTAAATATGGTTTTCTGTGGACAAGCAGATGGTGACTACTGGGTGGCATATGTTATGTATCAGAAACTAGAGCTGATGTGGTCTATCCAATGCAATTTTCTTAATCAGCACCCCAAATAACCAAACCAAATCTAAAGTTGACCAAAAACTGATTCGTGACCCTTTTGGCACTAATGTTGGAGAGTGGTCCCTGGTCAAAGTGGGGCCTCGTCAAGTGGGCCCTGGTCAAAAAAATGTTGGGAACCACAGATGTAGTGGGACTTCCCTTTCATGAACCCCATCAGCACCTCTTCTCCTACACACTCCAGATTTATTTTACAGCATTCCTAGGTATTTTATCCCACATGGAGGAAAGGAGAGCAAGGAAAACTGGCATATTTCTAGAGAGAGAAGAGGAAGCAAACCCATAAATCAAAACAAAAAGAACTTGAAACTCTCAATACTTTGAGAAAATCTGATCAAAAACAAAGTTTTGAAGATCCTTATGAATGAGTTAAATTCAAAATTAGTGAAACTTAGAACTCATTTAAATCAGTGGGAATTAAACCTTGGCTAATATAAGCTTCATTGATGTCAATGGGTCCATTTCAAGTGTCACTTAGGCCCTTTCTACACTGCCATATAATCCAAATTATCAGAGCAGATAATCCACATTATTTGCTTTAAACTGGATTATATGAGTCCACACTGCCATATAATCAATTTCAAATCAGATAATCTGGATTTTATATGGCAGTGTAGAAGGCGCCTAACTTTGTATTTTAGCTTATATGTATAGATTATACAAATTCAGTAATATGTAGTTCAACCCAAACATTTGACATGAAATTACTGAAGTTCAAGCAGCATCAGATAATAAAACAGGAAACTTGAGCAGGGACCTAGTTCAGCTGATACAAAGTTGCCATTAACCTTCATGACTTTTTCAAAGTTACAAAGCTAGTTTTAAAAACAAGTTAAAACCAGTAGGTGAACATTTCATTCTATTTATGATTTGACAATTTGAGTTCAAAAGGGATGTGATATAAGTCTAGGGAACAATGAACATTTGAACTCAAAATGTTCCAGGTTTTTTTCTTCTTCTTCACAATTCCAAAAGATGGTTTCTCAATAGAGATATTGATTTTCTAACATTTGTCCAACAATAATCCACAGAAACGAACCTGGTCACTCAACTGAAATGCTGGCCTTAATTCAAGGACTTTTTACTTGATACATTAACCTGTAGTTTTTCAGTTACATCATGTGCAGCAAAATATGTACAAAAGAGGGAGGGGTGAGAGAGGGAGAGAGAAAAGCGCTCACAAAACATGACCAGGGTTCCCACAATTCCCATGTTTATTCTGCCAGCTGGCCACAGAGTCAGAAAATAAGCACATTTTACTGAGCTGTAATAGTCTCTTTAACTACTGTATACAATCATGTATAAGTCAAGGACAGGTTTGGGGGCCAACATAAGGGTTTTTTTTAAATATAATCTGTGGTTAAGGGTCATTTTGTCAATAAGAAACCACTGCTGCTAGCATTTCCCTTCTAGGTATTGCAAAAGGTCTTTTGCCATTCTATTCAGAGAATGTAATAGTTCCTTTTTGATAAAATGTAAGGTACAATATGACTAGTGGCGTAGTGGTTTAAACAGCTAAGCTGCAGAACTTGCTGCAGGATGGGTTGAGCTCCTGTTGCTAACCCTAGCTTCTGCCAACCTAGCAGTTCGAAAACATGCAAATGTGAGTAAATAAATCGGTACCATTTCGGCAGGAAGGTAACGACACTCCATTCAGTCATGCCACCCACATGACCTTGGAAGTGTCTACGGACAACGCTGGCTCTTTGGCTTAGAAATGGCACTGCTACCATCCTTATTCTGAAAAGCAAACATTAAAATATTGTCCTTGAGATGTCTATAAGGTTCTTTTCTTCAAACATGCAGAATAAATTATAATCAACAATTAATCCAATCTCGCAACAAAAGTTTGAAGTTGTCAGCCACAACTAGGACCTTACATAGAATCCAAACAAACCAATCTTCGGGTTGGGCAAGCTGCAATTTGCCAACACTTGCACCAACCCACATTGTAATCCACGGGAATATGTCAAAAGTAGTTCAGGATGTTTTTTAGCCTTCTCACTGGGCTGCAGACCAGTGTCTATGTTGCTTCGTGCCTCAGGGTGTCCTTCAGCCATGATGAAACACAAATGTGAACTATAGTGGAGAGGCAACTGCTTGCTAGAAGCTTCTATGCTGAGGGAGTCTGAGGAGATGCAAATACAAACTGCTGAGCTCTTCTGACTCTGCAAGTAACTTGCTGTGGCTGTATCTTAGAGATGGTGACTGTTTACAGCTGTATCTGGGAGTTTTTTGGTACTCCCAGTACCCTTAGATCTCCTATCTTGTTTATGCATAAGTTCTTTGTTCTTTATTCTGAGATAGTTATATAGTCCTTTTTACTCGTCTAGTACTTCCTTATATTATCACTTTGCATTTCTCATTTTTTAAATAATTTTTATTAATTACCAATCTGTTTGTTTTTTTTGGCTTGCCATGAGTATTTGATAATAGGTATGTTAATTTATCTATATTCATAATTTCCAGAATCTTATTAAACCAAGAATTCATATCAGGTCTATTTTTCATCCTCCATTCTTTTGTGTGTGTCATTCTTGCCGCCGTTGTTAGATAATTAAACAAAATTTCTTTATTTCTATCTTCTGAGTCCAGTATCCCTAACAGGAAGAATTTGGGGTCTAGATTAATCTTAATTGACAGTATTTTTTGTGTTCTTTGTTGTATTTCTTTCCAAAATTCTTTGGCTCTCTCATAGCTCCACCAGCAATGGTAGTAGGTACCTTCATGCTCACCACACTTCAAACATTTGTTTGAGGGGGGTTTTTTAAAATAGACTTTAGATAATTTTTGGGGAGTTAGGTACCATCTATGGAAAGTTTTTAACCAATTTTCTTTAAGGTCTGCCAAATACGTATATTTTAGTCTATAGTTCCAACACTTCTCCCACTTCTCTATTCTGATTGGCTTCCCTATATTTTTTGCCCATTTGACCATACACTCTTTGATGAATTTCTGTTCTTTTGCCCATTCTAATAGTTTTTGGTAAATCTTAGTTATGATTTTAGATTCTGATTGTGTTATTTTGTCCCAAAAGGTTTCTTTATCTTCAAATCCTATTTTCTTGTCTATATTAAAATGATCCTTAAACCAGGGTGGTCCTGAAACCACCCTATGTTTTTAAATTCTTGATTTATCTTTTCCTGTGTTTTTGGTTCATAGTTTCCCTTCTCCTTGATTAAGATGTTGTAGTGAACCTTACCTATTAGGCCGGGAATGAAGCCTGGGTAACAGTGAGTGAGGCAGGCCTCCATTTTGTAGAGGAATGCCAGGCAGCCATCTTGAGTGTGGCTAGAAAGAGCGAGGAGCTTAGAGAGAGAATCCTAGGATTGGCCAGAGCAGATGGGAGGAGCCAAGTCTTAGAGTGCAGAGGGAAAAAAAGCTCCAAGGCAGTTCGGTTTTGGGTTTTGGAGAGGAAAGTGCAGTTTGGAGTTTTGGTTGTGTGTGAGAGAACTGAGAGCTGTGAAACTGACAGAATAGGTCAGGCAGTTTGGATCTCTTGGGGGAGATAATTCAAGAGATTGACTCTCACTACTGGGCTGGTTAATAGAAGGACTCTAGGTTAGAGTTAGTTAACAACCCAGGGGGCTATCTATATTAGGTTAGTCAAACTCATGACTATTCTCAGCAAATAGAGCGAAGGTTTCTGTGACCAATAGATAGTTTGGTTTGATTGGAACTGTTTGAAACTAAGTGAAGTAATCTGAAACATACAACTAAGTTAAGCTGAAGAACTTCTGTAACCATTTACACTTATGTACCTCTCTGAAGTAATTATTTGCCTGTTTTAAGAAAATAAATTTTTATTCTATTTTCAACTTTCAAAAGCCCCTACAGTATATATTTCTATTAAGAAGCCCTTATAATAGTTCCAGCAATACAACAATTAAATACCACAGAAAAGCTTCATAGTAAACATCAGTTTGGGAGCCAGGGGGTGGAAACAGTGTGGGCAGGGTATCGGAGAACCTTATCTCAAGTACATTTAGCAACAAAAATCCTAAAAAACGTATTAGGTTGGTGGCAGCTACCATTTTAAAAGAAAAACTAAAATCAAACTGTGTTCCCTCGCCTCTCACATATGTGTGCTTGCGTGGAAGAAGAGTGTAGAGTGAGGGGTGTCTGTTATAGATGTCTTTGTATTTTGGTCAATTTGCCCCTCCCATTTCTCTTCTTTGACAGGCTTCTAGGGGGGATACCCATAAAGGAGTTTTTGAGAATGATTTTCTCTTGTGTTTTTCCCATATTTTATTAGGGATGAACGGATAAAATGGTCTCCAAAATTCTTTTCTATTCTTCTTTTCTCATACCACATGTAGGCATGCCAGCCAGCTTGTAGGTCTGCCCCCTCTAACGTCAGTAATTTGGGGGTTTTTTTTAGCATTGTCCAATATCAAATCCACATTAAGCAGCAGGCCTCATGGTAAAGTTGTAATTCTGGTAGGGCTAGTCCACCTCTTTTTTTATCTATCATAGAAGTTCTTTTAATTCTCAGTTTTTTGTTTGACCAAATAAATTTGTTTATATCTTTGTTCCATTTTTTTTAATCTTTGTGTGTTTTTAATTATCGGAATACATTGGAAGAGAATCATAGAATCATAGAATAGTAGAGTTGGAAGAGACCTCATGGGCTACCTAGTCCAACCCCCCGCTAAGAAGCAGGAAATCGCATTCAAAGCACCCCCGACAGATGGCCATTCAGCCTCTGCTTAAAAGCTTCCAAAGAAGGAGCCTCCACCACAGTCCAGGGGAGAGAGTTCCACTGCCGAACAGCCCTCACAGTGAGGAAGTTCTTCCTGATGTTCAGGTGGAATCTCCTTTCCTGTAGTTTGAAGCCATTGTTCCGTGTCCTAGTCTGCAGGGCAGCAGAAAACAAGCTTGCTCCCTCCTCCCTATGACTTCCCCTCACGTATTTGTACATGGCTATCATGTCTCCTCTCAGCCTTCTCTACCCAAGAAAAAGCATCTTGGGTAAGATTGTCATTTTGACTACTGCCACTCTCCCCAGTAGTGATAGTTTAAGTTCATTCCAGTTTTCTAGGTCTTTCTGAATATCTTTCCATTTTGATTCGTAATTATTTTCTATCAGTTGTGAGTTTTTGGCCGTTAATGTTATTCCTAAATATCTTATCTTTTTACTAATTTTGATTCCTGAAACTTCTGTTAACTCAGATTATCTTTTCTTTGTCATATTCTTTATTAATAACATAGTTTTGTCTATATTTATTTTAAGTCCCGATATTTTCCCAAAATTTTCGAATTTTTCTAGCCCTACTGTTTTGATCGGATCTTCTATTACACAGATCAGGTCATCTGCATATGCCCTGATCCTGTAATTTTCCTTTTTAATTTTTGCGTCTTTTAACTGTTTATCTTCCCTTATAGTGTTAAGTAGTATTTCTAATGCAAAAATACATAGTAATGGGAAGAACAGGCAGCTTTGTGTGGTTCCTTTTGACATTTTGAAAAATTTGGAGCCTATTGTGTTTATTCTTATTTTTGCCTCTTGTTTGTCATAAATTCTGTTGTGTTGTTAAATTTAAAACCCATGTCCAATTCTTTAATTAGTAGTTTTAAAAAATCCCAATTTAGATTATTCAATGCTTTTTCCATGTCGATCGCTAATAATGCTATTTCTTCTTTATTGCTTTTTTCATAGAATTCAATAATATTTATACTTTCTCTTACATTATCTTTCAATTGTCTCCCTGGTAAGAATGCCGCTTGTTCCTCCTTAATCCACTTCTTCAAAAATTCCTTCATCCTGTCGGCTAGTATACCTGTGAATATTTTATAGTCTTGGTTCAATAGTGAGATGGGCCTGTAGTTTTTCACATTTAGGGGGTCTTGGCCTTCTTTGTGAATTATTGTAATGGTAGCGAATCTCCATGTGTCCGGTATTTCATTATTATCAAGAATCCTATTCATAATTTTTTTTCAAGTGTGGGGTTAGTTCTTCAATAAAGACCTTTTAATATATCCCTGTGAGTCCATCCAGACCTGGTGCTTTATTTCCATCAATTTTCCTAATTCTTTTGATTTCTTGTTCTGAAATTTCTTTGTTTAATTTCTTTGTTGCTCTGTTATTTTTCCAATTTTTGTTTGCCTAAGAATGTGGATATTTCTTCCTTTCTTATTTGATCCTTAGTATAGAGTTTACTATAAAATTTATTAAATTGTTTGGCTGTCTCCTGTTCGGTAGTATATTGCTTTCCTTCTGACTGTATTTCTGTTATATATTGGCTCTGTCTTTTTTTTCCCTAATCTTCCAGGCTAGCCATCTGTCTGGTTTATTTGGTGTTGAAATTGTTGTTGCTTTATAAACCTGAGTTGTTTCTCTAATTTTTCTATTTCCAAATAGGTTTTTTGTTTGTTCATGATATCTAATTCTTGTTTCACTCTTTTATTACTTGGATTTTCTTTTAATTTTTCCCCCAGACTTAATTTCATCTAAAACCTTGTTAAGGGCTTCTCTTCTCTGTCTATTTTTTGGGCATTTTGTTGTATAAAATGTCCCCACATGATGGCCTTACTGGCATCCCGGGGGCCAGGCTGTAGCGCAGGCTGTTGAGCAGCTGCAATAAATCACTCTGACCATGAGGTCATGAGTTCGAGGCCAGCCCGTGGCGGGGTAAGTACCCATCAATTAAAAAATAAAAAATAGCCCCTGCTCGTTGCTGACCTAGCAACCCGAAAGATAGTTGCATCTATCAAGTAGGAAATAAGGTACCGCTTATAAAAAAAAGTGGGCAGGCAAGTTTAACTAATTACGACCTGGAATGAGGAAGTGCCATCAGAGTGGATGATGAAGCAGCTGCTCCCCCCTGTGGCCAGAATCGAACATCCCCTCAGGAGAAGTTAAATTGCCTCTGCGTCTGTCTGTCTCGGTCTCTGTTTGTGGGCATTGAATGTTTGCCCTATGTTTGTATAATGTGATCCGCCCTGAGTCCCCTTCGGGGTGAGAAGGGCGGAATATAAATGCTGTAAATAAATAAATAATAAATCCCAGATTATTTGTGGTAATACCTCATCAGAATCATTTATGCTAAAATATTCCATAAGGATTTCTTTGTTTTTCTTAATATCTTCTTCTGATTTTAACAGGTTACCATTAAGTCTCCATGTCCATTGTCATGACACAGAGACCTTAAAGAGTCACACACACTATTTAGTCCAACAAAAGGTTTATTGCAAAAAACAAATAAAAGCTCAGAGACACTTAACTTCAGTGTCTCTGGCCAAAACTCAAAGAATTTACCCAAACTGGGTTCCAAAATGCAAACAGAAATAATCTGGATAAAACAGGAGGAAAAACCGGATTAAACAGCAGTCAAAGTAACCAGCAAACAAACAACACTGTACACAATAGTTCCACCAGTGCACGCTGTTTCCAAAGAGTTAACTGCAAGGAGTTTGCCAAAGCCAGCCGTAATCCCAGAGTTGCCATAGAAGAAGTCCAAACAAACATCGTTTCCAAGGTGGTCAAACAGAGCCGTAGTCGAATCAGTCCAAGAGCCCAGGAAGGGAAAAAGCCACACTCACAATAAGCCAATCCAAACGTCGATTCCAAGGTGGACAAACAGAGCCGTAGTCGAATCAGTCCAAGAGTCCAGGAAGGGAGAAAACCACACTCACGATAAGCCAGACCAAATTGAAGATTCACAGGAACCAAGAATACCAGGCTGT
This sequence comes from Anolis carolinensis, assembly GCF_035594765.1. Taxonomy (NCBI): domain Eukaryota; kingdom Metazoa; phylum Chordata; class Lepidosauria; order Squamata; family Anolidae; genus Anolis; species Anolis carolinensis. Next base: position 209,369,306 of record NC_085841.1, read on the forward strand.
AGAACCCGAACCCAATACCCAACAGGAAAACAGGCAGCGACAAATCCACATGATACTGACACTTTGCCTTCCGCAAAGATTCCCCATTTCAGAGCCTACCTTTAACTTACACATCATTATCCGATGATGAGCTGGCCCCATCATCATCTCTTACAGCTGTCCTTGTCTTCACACATGAACCCCTTTTTCCATCTCTCCAGTTCCTCCACCTCCTGTCAAGACTTAGGTTTCCCCATGACTCAGATGTATCTCCCGTTTGCCAATCCTCATGTCCCGAAAACCCCACAAACTTGTCACTAGAAGTTGGCTCCACACATATATCCCTTATCCCTTAGTCCAATCCACTGTGTACTCCCCATCCTCATCACTCCCAGACCAATCATTCCTAGAGAAACCCATAAACGACTCCTCATCTGTGGGAGCAGTAAGTATATCCCGGATCTTCTTCCTCTCCCATTCTTCATCTGATTCCTGCTCCCGTGTAACCCTCTTTATGCCTCTATTCCCATCCACCACATCTCCTTCCTCGCTCATCGACTCCCCGCCACTTGAAAACCCTTTGAATGTGTCTTCATCAGTAGGTGCCATAAGTATATCCCAGATCCTTTTCCTTTGCTGCGAAAAGTACAGCTAGGTTGCTGTAACCGGGGTCGGGTTGTCCACCCGTGCAGCCTCGTCCTATCCTGCTACCCGTTGTCCCCTCATCTGGATCCTTCTGGCTATCCTCCTTGGGGGAGAACAGCTCTTGGGATAATCGGTGGGAGTCCTAGTGGGTTTACCTGCCCCTTAAGCTTCAAACTGCTTCAGGGGGGGAGCTTCCCGCTCAACCTGGACGATCTGGGAGGCTGGTGCTCAAGAGCCCCCCAACCACTTAACCAGCCGCCATCCCCGGAAGTCCTATTCTGGATAAATCTTGTTAAACATCATGCTACAGCAGATGAAAAAATGATAATTTCCCAGAGGCTGGGCAATCATGTTCTCTCTTCAGATGAAATACAGGCCCCAAGAGAGGAGGGAGGAGCTATTGCATCATAACTAGGGGTACAGAAAGCCAAGAGGGCCAAACTACAAATCAAACACAGTATGGCAGATGCATATACCATGCCCTGGGGCACAATCATCTTTTTTCAATGCCCAAGCAAGAAAATGGTAGTGATTCTTTGGCACTTCCCCTCAACGGAGCACCAAGAGAATAGAAGGCCTCAGTGTTTCTTTTTAGTTCTCCCAGAATGAAGTAAGCTAAGCAAGGTCAGCCCTGGTTAGTACTTTAATGGGATATCACCATTGGATACTAGGTGCTGTCAACTACGTTTCAAAAGAAGAAACTAACAAATTACATTTGAGTATTCCTTAAGAAAATATTATGAAATTTTTAGGGCAACTATTAGCTGATAGGTGAGTTGAATCTACATATATGCACAGCAGGAGTAACATCCAGCAACACAACAAATAAGGTCACAAGGACACACACCCCGGTTGATGATAACAAACCTTCATTTTTTTCTCGGGTTTGTGACTATTGTTTGTGAGTTAAAAAGGCAGAAAATAATAAAAACAAAAGCTACTTATTTATTTTATTTATTTATTTACAGTATTTATATTCCGCCCTTCTCACCCCGAAGGGGACTCAGGGCGGATTACAATGAACACATATATGGCAAACATTCAATGCCAACAGACAAACAACATTCAGTTTTTTAGACAGACACAGAGGCATTTTAAACATCTTTCCAGCTTCACGATTCCGGCCACAGGGGGAGCTGTTGCTTCACCGTCCATTGGAGGCTATTCTTCCTCTTCTTTCCTCGTGAGCAGTTTTATGGTGTTGTAGATTAGTTAAATTAGCCTCCCGCATAAAGCGTACCTAAATTTTCCCTACTTGACAGATGCAACTGTCTTTCAGGGCTGCTAGGTCAACTGCAAGCCGGGGCTATTTTTTTTTTAATGGTCGGAGGCTTAACGCGACCCGGGCTTCGAACTCATGACCTCTCGGTCAGTAGTGATTTATAGCAGCTGGTTACTAGCCAGCTGCGCCACAGCCCGGCCAGTTAGTTCTTCCCTCTCTTTTTGACATGACACAGTAAGAATATCCTAGTGCTAAGTCTTCTTTATAGGATATTTTTGTCAAAATCTTTTGTGACGTTCAATGTATATCAGTGAAGTCAAAGCTAAATACTAAACCTTAGTCCCAAGCAGATGAGTTCAGTTACTTTCTGTGACCTTGTGGGGTGTTACCAGTGGTTTGTTTTTCACATCCACATTTTGTGGTGGCATTGTAAAACAGAGTTTTTCTGTGTATAAATAACTGAAAAGCTGTTTTTACTGTTGATATTGTTGGAATTATTACTCTTGGAATGTGGCTACTAAGAACGTATTTGATAATTGAATTTGGCTTTTGTGCTGGAAAAAGATTCTCTACCATTCTCCTGATAGAGTTCGAGAATATGTAATCATCAAGGTGTTAATTACAGAAATAACTGTCCTTTGCAGGAAGGAAGTTTTCCTCCTCCTCCTTTTCCTCCCCCTCTTCAGATGGTTCTTTGTTTTGCTTTTTTGAACAATACTGACATTCTGAGAAATCTCAACAAAACAGTTTATAACAATATTCGGTTTCACAGAAGGGCCCAAGAGTTTTTTGGTGGTTCAACAGATATTTCCCTCTTTCTTCCTCCAAAAAATTTTAAAATTGCGCTGATATTTGAAGCCTTTCGACAGTACCATTTTTTTCCAGAAATGGTTGTGGTGTATGGAGCATTTTCTTTCTTATTGGTCAGCTGATTGTTACATTGAAGCCTTGCATATCACTACCTCAATGCTTGGCTGGCAAACAGGAGCAGTCCCAGATAGATTTAAAGAAAGCAAAAATGACCAGCAGCCTGTAATAACACAAGGGATTCCTATCACCATGGCTCAGAATCCTGCAACACAACACAAACAGATCCTTTGCATAATGACTAGTGGGGAGGGGGGTGTACTGTTAATAACGGTTATCTTTCAGTAACGTAGCAACAGCCAAATCCTTGAAAAGAGGAAGTTTTCATTTATAGAGCATTTCATTTAAACATTGAAATTTGGTATAATATAGAGTATGAAACAAGTTTTGAAAGGAAGCTAATCATTAAGAAGGAATGCAGTGGGCATTTAATAAGTGGAAGGAACTGCAAGATAATTAACTGGCATGCATAAAGATTCATGCTTTATACCAAAATTTTAATTTTGCACATAAATGTGCCTGATGTAGGCAGCATTTAATCACCTAGCTGACAGGAGTAACTACTTTCATTTAACCTTGACTGAAGATCATGAATTCTAACAGGTTTAATTGGATACATCATTTAACAGAATGAACAGAGCAAATTTTTCTCAATTCATAGATTCTGATTGACATGCACCAGCAATAAGGCGTTACACAATTAAAGCTGATCTGTATTCCTGGCCTGGGCACCAATTGCCATAGTGATGTGACACCATTTGATCACGGTGGCACTGAAACTATACTGAATTTCCCCTTGTTTTGAAAAGGGCAATGCTTTAAAAGAAAAAGAGAGAGGGATTTGGGCACTTAAAAATTAATCACATTGATATGCATAAAATGCAAGGGAAGGAACATGTCTTTTTGGTAATTCAAAGAAAGGAAGGGAAATGGCGTAATCAGGTAATGAAAGAGCAATTCCATACAAATCTACTCTGAAGTAAATCCTGCTGGCTTCTTAGGATACCAGCTATAGGATTGAAGCTTTATTATTGTTTTTTGAAGTACATTGTTCATATAGTGTCAAAAGTATGCTTAGTCTATATCAGGGAGGTATCTCACAAAAGATAACAAAATTAGTATTCGTTTTCATACATCAAGGTGTGTAGATGCAATTTAATTTTACAAGCAGATTCTACTAGCTACTGTGGCCAGCTGAAGACTGATGTGTTTTTAATAGCTAATTGATTTGGTACCATATTCTAGCTACAGCCTGTTCTGTTGTTGTTTTGTTGTTGTTGTTGTTGTTGTGTTGTTGTTGTTGTTGTTGTTGTTGTATGCCTTCCAGTAGTTTCTGACTTAGGGCAATCCTAAATCAACCCTAACATGGGATTTTCTTGGAAATATGTGTTCAGAAGGGGGATTGTCTTCGCCTTCCTCTGAGGTTGAGCGTGTGTGACATGTCCAAGGTCAACAAGTGGGTTTTCATGGCTGAGCAGAGATTTGATTCCAAAATCATTGTCCAACATTCAAACCACTATACCTCGCAGGGATCAAATTCTGTTGAGTTCAGTTGTGCTTACTTCTGAGTAGGCATGTATAGGATTGTTTATCTTGGCCAGAAATGAAAGAAATTCATTATCCTGGTTTTCACAAAGACTCAAGGCCAATGAAGTACATATATTTGATGATGTGAAGCAACAGAACATTTGTATCACAAAATTTCTTTTTGCTTGTAACATTAATTATTTTTGAGCAAATCATCCACCACTACCACCCCGGTGCCTGAATTCAACCGTGGTACATTATTCCCTCCACTTTGAGTATATATCCTGCCCAACTTACCATTTTATGGAGGAGAAGTCATGCAGAGTGAATATTTCAAAGAAAACTTTCAAGATGACAGGAATATGCAGTCTTCAAAATGAAGTTGCATATATTTTCTTCACCCATATTTCATACTATGAAATCTTTAGAAAATTGCTTAGGTAAGTTAATGCTGCCCCCAGGCAAATTTAAAGTCCCCAAGCAGCTCTTTCTCACCACCACCCCCAGAGGTTTTGCTGCTTCTGGCACCATTCCACAGGTCATATTTTTTTTACTTAGATGAACTCAAACTCTTCCTCCCCTTCATCAATCACCAGCAAGCTTTTCTACATCTTTGGGAGGGTAGGGGTTTTTTTTAACACACTGCAGTTGCATTGGCACAAAGTCCAAGAAAAGAAAATATAAAATAGTGCTACAACCACAGAATCTATAACGTGTTGCTGCTTGAAATAGAAGCTCCTGTCCTAAGTATTCTTATGTCTGGAAGAGGCTGACATACATTGACCTTGGCCAATTTTCAGATACACATACCTTTACTCAATTCAAGTTGTTTTGGGGGTTTGATTTCACTCCACATTTCTGTTGTTGTTGTTGTTGTTGTTGTTGCTTAAAATAACCTACTAATCACTGGAGAGCCAGCATGGTGCCATGGTTTGAGCATGACTCTGGAGACCAGGTTTTGATTCTTCACTGGGCCTCAGAAAAATCTGCAATATTGGGTCAGAGACATCTTGATGGTACACAACAATACAGCCAGTTGTAAATGTATTTCACCATTGATGAACATTGATTGTTGGTCAGCTGTTGGCAGTTTGCGTGGCTTGACTCTGAGAACATGTTCACCAATTCAAACCAACTGAATTGGAGGTAGGTTGGTGAGAAGACCTGACCCCTTTGAAAAGAAGCACAAATTGGGTTGTGTCGAAATAGTAACTTTAGGGAATTTTAATGAATAAATGGTTATAGAAGTGTTGGCAAAATAAAGAAGTGTTACTACAATGGCTAAGCTAATTTTAGACTGCTTTCTGATTGTGTGAATTGAACGTATTTTTCCTAAGAGCAATCATGTTTACTCTTTTTCCTGACTGCATAATTTCACTTTCTACAATATAAAAATAAGACAGTGGTCACATTCTTGTTACTTGTCCCTACAATGTCTAGACTTATTTCTTACTGTTTTTATTTAAAGGAACTAGACACAAGCCTGGCTACTTTCACCACCACCTTTGAGAGAGCTACAGCTGAGAAAATCCACTGCCAGGAAGAAGTGAATAGAACTAACAAGACTATTGAGCTGGCCAACAGATTAGTGAAAGGTCTGGAGGTGAGGTCCTACAGGGCAGGCTAATGAAGCTGCCTACAGAAAGCACGCCTTTGTTATACACTAGTGATCTGACAATAACAGAGACACTTAGCAAAGAACCTGATGAGCTGAAAAAAATTATGTCATTATCATTCATTTTTTCCCATAAAAGAAACGTGTTTTTGACCTTTACGTTTTCTTACATTTTGCCTCGTTGCTGTATATATTAACTGCAATATTACCTACTAACTAATATGTCCAAGAACATTAAAAAGAGGAGGAATAGCAAACCATTGGTGCTGGCAACAGACACTCTTTTTTCAAAAGACGCTGTAAGTCTGAGATGCTCTAAGATAACAATTGAACATTTCTTAAAATAACTGCCCTTGGTTGTGTCCCAAGAATACAATAGTTATTCCAGTAATAGAAAAATTCTCTAATTATTTTTTTAGAGATGTGCAGACCATTTTAAAGCAAAGGGATTGGTGATGATGATGATGATGATATCTGAAAAGAGAGATTCCAATGTTAGAATGAACCTAGACATGTGTGTACATTGATTGTAATTGTTCACTGATTATGGAAATCCATTCCACATATGTTCAGATGCTGACATGGAAAGCAAACCACGAGCATTATAAAAATCTGTATTGGATAGAATTTTGAGATTACTTGAGTGAAATTCCAGTTATAAAAAGGAACTCTTATTTTCCATGAATGCCTTGCTAATGGTGTTCACCAGTCTTCCACCCAACCCAAAATGTTGTTGTTGAATTTAATGTTGAAATGCATCACTTTGCAGTGGGAGATGACCGTTCTACATGCTAACAATTTGTAAGTATATTTGTTAGATTATATTTGTAAATATAATCTAATAATGCTAATGTGAGTAATTTCACCATGATGGTTTGAATGAACAGTTGTAGAATCATAGAATCATAGAATAGTAGAGTTGGAAGAGATCTCATGGGCCATCCAGTCCAACCCCCTGCCAAGAAGCAGGAAATCGCATTCAAAGCACCCCCGACAGATGGCCATCCAGCCTCTGCTTAAAAGCCTCTAAGGAAGGAGCCTCCACCACAGCCCGGGGGAGAGAGTTCCACTGTCGAACAGCCCTCACAGTGAGGAAGTTCTTCCTGATGTTCAGGTGGAATCTCCTTTCCTGTAGTTTGAAGCCATTGTTCCGTGTCCTAGTCTGCAGGGCAGCAGAAAACAAGCTTGCTCCCTCCTCCCTATGACTTCCCTTCACGTATTTGTACATGGCTATCATGTCTCCTCTCAGCCTTCTCTTCTGCAGGCTAAACATGCCCAGCTCTTTAAGCCGCTCCTCATAGGGCTTGTTCTCCAGACCCTTAATCATTTTAGTCGCCCTCCTCTGGACGCTTTCCAGCTTGTCAACATCTCCCTTTAACTGTGGCGCCCAGAATTGGACACAGTATTCCAGGTGTGGTCTGACCAAGGCAGAATAGAGGGGGAGCATGACTTCCCTGGATCTAGACGCTATTCCCCTATTGATGCAGGCCAGAATCCCGTTGGCTTTTTTAGCTGCTGCATCACATTGCTGGCTCATGTTTAACTTGTTGTCCACGAGGACTCCAAGGTCTTTTTCGCACACACTGCTGTCAAGCCAGGCGTCCCCCATTCTGTATCTTTGCATTCCATTTTTTCTGCCGAAATGAAGTATCTTGCATTTGTCCCTGTTGAACTTCATTTTGTTAGTTTCGGCCCATCTCTCTAGTCTGTCAAGATCGTTTTGAATTCTGCTCCTGTCTTCTGAAGTGTTGGCTATCCCTCCCAGTTTTGTGTCGTCTGCAAACTTGATGATCGTGCCTTCTAACCCTTCGTCTAAGTCGTTAATAAAGATGTTGAACAGAACTGGGCCCAGGACGGAGCCCTGCGGCACTCCACTTGTCACTTCTTTCCATGATGAAGACGACGCATTGGTGAGCATCGTCTTCATCATGGAAAGAAGTGACAAGTGGAGTGCCGCAGGGCTCCGTCCTGGGCCCAGTTCTGTTCAACATCTTTATTAACGACTTAGATGAAGGGTCTGACCAAGAGATAATAAGAGATAATGTAAGAAATAATAAAGCATTGGACAGAGAGTATCTATAGATGAATGGACATTTTAGATATGGATCTTGTTCTGTTCCTTGTATTAATAAATCACAATGCACCTGCTCAAGAAAATATGAGATTTTTTTTTGAATTTTGGTGTTGAATATGGTCTACAAAGGCAAAATAATGAACAAATGAAGTTGCAATTTCATTATTTTGAAATCCCAGAAGGAATTTACTAATTTCATTCATTTTATATAAATCTTTGTAAAAAAAAAAACATTTCATCAAGCTGTCTAGGATAATTTTGCTTAGACTACAGAGATGTATGACATGAATTGAGAGACCTGTTTGCTGTGATTCACATCTTGGCTACAATAGCATATACTATATTGGTGTGTTATTTGAAGATGGTTGAAAACGTATTCTGCCTCTGATGATAGTGAGCAGATTGCAGACATATATCCATCAGCATATCTCTTTTAAAACATATTTATTAGATTCTACTTGTTTCCAGACACAGTTTAAAATACTGGTATTGATCCCAAATGGTCTAGGATGTCAGCTCACTCCAGCCGCTTCCAAATGAACACAAGAGACTCGCTCTGTTATCACTGAAAACTTTACTTTGACAAGCATAAAGCCGAGATTGCTGGTCAGCCCAGAAAGACTCCCTTATATACACTTCCCCCACATTCAAAGTAACAATTCCCGCTCAGAGAAAACCCTGCGCAATTCTTCCCCTCAGCACGCCAGCCGTTTTCCTTCAGGGCCGTGAACCGCAGGTGCCTTATCAGTCTGTGATGTCAGCATCCTTGATTTCTGGCACCAGAGTACAGGCCCTGAAATTATGGTCCTGACATAGGATTTGAATGCCCTAGGGAGACATATCATAAGGGATTTATCTCCCTTGTGATAAATCAAAATCAGCCAGTGAAACTATTTTGTTTCTATACTATATTGGGTGTATATGCACTGTAGAATTTGCTACCATCTTAACTGCCATGGCTCAGTTTTATGGAAACGGGAGTTTGTAGTTCTACAAGGTCTACCTCACCAAATTACAACTCCCAGGATTGCATAATATTATTAAGCCATGGCACTTAAAGTGGTTTCATGTTACATTAATTCTACAGTGTACATCCACCCATTGTCATTGGATAGGAGCAAGGCTCTGTACTACAGAATACTCCCTTCGGGGATAGCTACTTTTTGACATCATCTTTTGGAAACAGATGAAACTTTTCTGTATTCCATTGAGCTTTTAGCACAGGCCACTTGCCTTGAGGAGGAAATATTCAAAACCTGGAGCAAAACCTCAGTGTCTTTCTCTCTGGTTTATTTTATTGTTCTGTTAAAATAATTGGTTTGTTATTCTAAGCTGGACATATCATGAATCAATTCTATGATTTTTCCATTTCAGTCAGAGAATGTGAGATGGGCTCAATCAGTAGCCCAATATCACAAACAAGAGGATACCTCACAACCTCTGAGGATGCCTGCCATAGATGTGGGTGAAGCATCAGGAGAGCATGCTTCTGGAACCTGTTGTTGAAAGCTTTCATGGCCAGAATCACTGGTTTGCTGTGGGTTTCCCAGTCTGTATTGCCATGTTTCAGAAGCAGTCTCTCCTGATGTTTCTCCCACATCTAGGGCAAGCATCCTCAGTGGTTGTGAAGTCTGTTTGAAACTAGGGAAGTGGGGCTTAAATATTTGTTGAAAGTCCAGGTTGGAAGAGAAAGAACTCTTGTCTGTTGGAGGCAAGTGTGAATGTTGCAATAGGCCACCTTGATTAGTATTGAATAGCCTTGCAGCTTCAAAGACTGGCTGCTTCCTACCTGAGGGAATCCTTTGTTGGGAGGTGTGAGCTGCCCCTGATTGATTCATGTCTGGAATTCCTCTGTTTTTGTGTGTGTTGTTCTTTATTTACTGTCCTGATTTTAGAGTTTTTAAATACTGGTAGCCAGATATTGTTCATTTTCATGGTTTCCTCCTTTCTGTTGAAATTGTCCACATGCTTGTGGATTTCAATGGCTTCTCTGTGTAGTTTGACATGGTGGTTGTGAGAGTGGTCCAGCATTTCTATGTTCTCAAATAATATACTGTGTCCAGGTTTTACCCCTTAGCTTAAATGGCTAAGGGGGGAAAGGAAGGGGCTTGGGGCTGTTAGGAATTGTGGGAGTTGTACTCCAAAACACCTGGAGGGCCAAAGTTTGCCCATGCCTGGTAGGTAAGTGCACTTGCTGTTACATCTTTGCTGGAAAATAATTCTGTGTGCATTTAGAAAAGCATAAATACTACATATTTCAAGTAATGCATCATCATTTGATCATTTCATAGAATTCCAGCAGATTTTGAGGATATGTAGGATGCAGGGGGGTGGGAATTTATGAGTGGCTGTCACACAGCCATATAACCCAGAATACCAAGGCAGAATAACCCACAATATCTGCTTTGAACGGGGTTATCTAAGTCCACACTGCCTTATTTCCTTGTTCAATGTTTGGTGCTAAATTAGAAAATATAGTAATTCCTACATAACATTGGAGCCCCGGTGGCGAAGTGTGTTAAAGCACTGAGCTGCTGAACTTGCAGACCGAAAGGTCGCAGGTTCAAATCCCGGGAGCGGAGTGAGCACCTGCTGTTAGCTCCAGCTCCTGCCAACCTAGCAGTTCGAAAACATGCCAATGTGAGTAGATCAATAAGTACCGCTCCGGTGGGAAGGTAACAGCGCTCCATGCAGTCATGGCGGCCACATGACCTTGGAGGTGTCTACGGACAACGGCAGCTTTTCGGCTTAGAAATGGAGATGAGCACCAACCCACAGAGTCAGACATAACTGGACTTAACGTCAGGGGAAACCTTTACCTTTTACATAACAGTACCATGTATTGAACTGCTTTTTCTGTTGATTTGTTGTAAAACATGTTTTGGTGCTTAATTTGTATAATCTTAATGTAATTTGATGTTTAATAGGCTTTTCTTTCATCCCTCCTTATTATCCAACGTTTTCACTTATCCAACGCTTTTATTTTTCAGTGAATGTTTTTTTTTGGGGGGGGGGGGCAAAATTCTCTTCACCTACACTTAAAAATTTCCTAGGGCCGGCTCTGTGCATCTCATAAGCATGTGCATCTCTTGGCTCCCTAGTCCATTTGAGATAAATCAAAAAGGTTGCATACCCTGATCTATAATGTGAGAGGGGAATCACTAGTCCAAGGCAATTCAGTTCTAGTCCATAGCTTTTTCATCTTTAGTCTCACATCTGCATAGCAAACTATATATATAAAAATGTAATGTGACGTTTTATTATGGCAAAACCACTGAACCAAATCACACCAAATTTGGCCACAAAAGACATAGTCATCAAATCTATCCATTTCAAAAAAAAAACTAGAAAAATAAAAACCAAACAACAAATAAAGACAAATAAAACCCCAATTGCTTACCATGCAAGCGCAGAGCCCCCCCCCCCGAACTGAAACAACTACATTGCCCAGAAGACTTTGCATCTGCGGGTGGAGCCTAACCCACTTCCTCAAAATGTTGCCATAGTGGGTGGGGCTTCCAGCTGGCAACCATTGACAGCCGCTCCTTACCCTTTCCTCGCCCCCTTTCCCCCTCAGAAGAGAGAGCATGCCCTGAGAGAAATACAGCTGTACTATTATTGTAAGGGACTGTTCTCAGGAGGGAGAGCAGCCAGTATTTACATAGCTGTCATATCTCCTTTCTACAGATAAACAGACCTAGCACTTTAAGATGCTCCTCAGAAGGATTATTCATCTCTTTAAGATAACCTCTTTCTCTGGTCATCTTCCACCTCAGAGTCATTATTATTACTATTATTATTCTTCTCATTATTATTCAGGGAGGAAACAGCCAGGCTTTGAAACTACAAGGCCATTCAATGCTAATTGCCCTCTTTCTCTGCACACCCTCCACCTCACAGTCATTATTATTATTATTATTATTAGTTCAGTTCAGTTCAGCAATTTATTACGGTCTATGACCAGAATATATGGAAATGGGCACAGGTGCCCGAAAAGGGGAATTGCAGTTCCCATAAAAGTCAGATAAAAGAACAAGTTAAAAACATGCTATAATAAAAACAAATTAAAGTAAATATCAATCCACTAAGAGGCTCTGGAGGAGGATAGAGGGAGCATTTGCAGTATTTCAGTTATAACAGATTGCTCTAGCTACAGGCCCTGTGGGGTCAGTCATCGTCCGTCTGATGGAAATTGCTGCCGCACAGAACCTGGCGACACTGTAGGTTATTGCAGAACAGGAGTCTGAGAGCAGCAGAGAGGTGTAGTATCTTTCAGTACGGCCTGAATGTTGTAAAAGCCAAGGAGTGATGAAATTGATTCTAATATCTCTATAAAACATACACTGGAGGAACACGTGCTTGATAGTTTTGATATGGCCAGACTCACAAGGGCATAGTCTCTCCGGAGCAGGGGTCTTCCGGTACCTCCCCTCCAGTACTGCCGATGGGAGGGCATGGCATCTTGCAAGAGTGAAGGCTTTACGATGATTAGGCACCTCCAGGTTTGTTAAATAAGCCATGGGAGCGATGGTATATCTGTTGTCTGCACTAATGTTAAAGACTGGAGAGCAAGCTAAATCAGATTGTCGCTCTGTGTCCAGGATCGGTTGTCTGATGTGGATCTTAGCTTGGTCCCATCCCATGCTTAGTAGATGTTTTTGAGAGAAGCCTAGAGTTGCAATTTTTGTTGCTACTACCTTGTTCCATGTAGATTGAAACTCATCTCTCAGAGTTAGCGGGGCAAGGCCACATGGCGAGTGAGACAGATGCAGCCAGTAATTGAGAGTGGCTATCCATGCTCTCGCCTCCACTCTCACGAGGCCTGTCTCTAAACGCAGGATGGAGTTTGAGACGCATCTGGGGACTTGCATCGTTGATCTTAAAATTTTTGATTGTACCTGCTCCAGAGGGGCAAAGTTTGGGTAGGGGCCGAGCTGGGCTCCGTACATCATTTGTGCTATTGGTTTTGCCTCAAAGAGCTTAAGAGCTGCTGGAATATAGTGGCCTCCTCAAGTCTTGAGAAACTTTAGGATAGCGTGTGAGCTCTTCTGCACCGTCTCCGCTACGTAATCAGCATGTACTTTCCTATTTCCAGTGCAGTGAAAGAATACCCCCAGATATTTAAATCTTGAGACCTGTTCAATGTTGTGTCCATCTAGTCTCCATGTATGGTTCTTGGGTCGTTTCGCAAACTCCACAATTTTGGTTTTTTTTAAAAAGTTAAGGTGAAGCTGTTCTGCACTGCAATATTTTGCTAGGGCTCTCAGGGCTCTTTTCAGACCAACTTGGGTTCTGGATAGTAGCACTGCATCGTCAGCGTAATGCAGGATAGATAGGTACCTTCCTGCCAATTTTGGAGGGTGGTAGTCCATGTTGTAAAGGTGCTCCACCATGAAGTTGATATAAAAGTTAAATAATAGTGGGGCCAGAGTACATCCCTGTTTAACGCCTTTCTCTGTTTCAACTGCCCTACCCTGTTTCCCTGAAAATAAGACATCCCCAGAAAATAAGACCTAGTAGAGGTTTTACTGAATTGCTAAATATAAGGCCTCCCCCGAAAGTAAGACCTAGAAAAGTTTTTGTTTGGAAGCATGCAGGATCGGTAGATGTACATACCGTGGATTGTTGTACATAGAAATAAAGGTAGTAACAAGAAATAATAATAATAATAATAATAATAATAATAATAATAATAATAATAATATAACTTTATTCTTGTATCCTGTATTCTCCATCTCCCAGAAGGGACTCAGGGCAGCTTACACAGGGACAAGCCCAACAACAACATAAATTTACATACGAACAGAAATTTAAAACAGTAATTTAAAAACAGTATAGCAATAAAATATAATATAGAAATTCTTGAAAGGATTCACAGTTTGGTTATGCTGGTTTGTGATGACAACTACTGCACAGTAGATAATAAATTTTCATTTTTAAAAAATTTAACCATAAATGTGAATTCTTCTTTGTGGAAAAATAAGACATCCCCTGAAAATAAGACCTAGTGCCTCTTTGGGAGCAAAAATTAATATAAGACACTGTCTTATTTTCGGGGAAACAGGGTAGTAAGGTGGCCTTGAGAGCTACATCTTATTTTCAGTGTGGTCCCTTCATGTAGGGAACGTATTAGTTGCAGGAGTCATTTATCTATTGAAGTGGACCCAAGTTTTCCCCATAGCTTGACATGGGAGATAGAGTCAAAGGCTGCTCTAAAGTCTATAAATGCAGCATAGAGGGACAATGTTCTCTGGGAGGTATATTTTTCTATAAGGTGCTGTAATACTATGCACTGGTCGATGGTGGACCGTCCTTCCCTGAAGCCAGCTTGTTCCTTCGCAAGTATGCTTTCTTGCTCCATCCAGTCCAGCAATTTCCAGTACATATATATATGTATATATTTTGCTAATAGTATTAAGGAGGCTAATGGGTCTATAATTTGCCGGATCGTCCTGCCTCCCTTTCTTTTATATATGACTGCCATCCCCCAGTCCTTGGGTATTTGGCCGTATTTGTCGATACAGGTAAATAGAGATGCAAGGATAGGCGACCAAAAGTCCAAATTATTTTTGATGACCTCAGGCGGGATCGCATCCTCTCCTGGTGCCTTTCCCCGTTTAAGTTGGGCTACTAGTCTCTCTATTTCTGCGGTTGTCACCGGTGGCCAAGAGGGAAAGCTTTCCATTGATATGTTTGGACATACATATCTGCCTGCATTTTCCGAATAGGTGTCCCTGTATAGTTCTTGAAAGTATACTTCCCAATTTGCTGGCGAGATTTGGGAGTCAACTGCAGTTTGATCCCTGCTTCGTATGTTAGATGTAATACACCAGAAAGTGGTTGCATCCTTAGTCTTGACGGCTTCGATGAGCCGCTCCCAGTTGTTTTTTTATGGCCTCTCTCTTCTTGCGCGTTAATAGTTGTTTATAGTGTCTCTTTTGCAGCATAAGGTCTTGTGCAGTAGTTGAAGTGGGGTTGAATTTAAAACTGTGATAAACAGTGGAAAGTGCTTTTTTAGCAGAAAGACATTCCTTATCAAACCATGTTTGTGATTGTTGGTATGGTTGTCTCTGTAGCGGAGTCCTCTCTGTATTGTTGCCCTGACTTAGCTGACTTTGGAGCTCTTGGACAATATTTCCATAAGTTTCCATAAGAGCATTGGCGTTTTCGGCTGAGATCAAAGAGGTACGAAGGCTTGTAAGTCGCTCTGTTTTCAGCAGATCTGTTATTCTTTGATTCATTTGTAGGGTCCACTTAACTCGTTTATAGAATCCTTCTGCAAAGGTAGACTATAGGATTCTGTTAAATGGATTTCCCGGGAAAAACCATGTAGATGGAGTAACATTGGGAAGTGATCGCTCACAGGTTTGGGCATGATTTTTAGAGCTTTTGTAAAGGGGATAAGATCCCTTGAGATAGCTATATAGTCTATAGTGCTGGTTTTTCCACCTGAAAAGAAGGTGAATTCACCTGGATAATCTCCTTTCAGCGCCCCATTTAATATGTAGAGATTTAGCCTATATGTTATTTTGGCTAGGCATAGGCCTGCAAAGTTCGATTTCTGGTCTTTGGACCAGCGGAGGGGAAGGGGACTTTCTTCCTCACTGGCTCAGCCTTTATTGAGTAGGATTGGAATCCATTACTTGATATATCATCTACCACCCAGGTTTCCTGCATCAGTATGATGTGATGCTGGGCTAGATAGTCTAAGAAGGAGGGATCTTTTATAGAGGACTTCCACCCTGCAATGTTCCATGACAAAATGCTGAGTTTGTTCTTGTCTGGTGGTTTGAATGGTAAAGATTCTGAGAGTCAATTTATATCTGCATCTTGGGCAATGCCCCCAATTTCTCCAGTGAACACACAATTGTTGTAGAGATCTCTTACCTTCTCGGGTTGATGGCACGTTTGTTGCTGATGGTACTGTTCTTCAGTAATAGGTTTGATCTGTTTTGGCATTGGCATTTCTCGTATAGAGGTTGCATCTCCATCCTTCCAGGGTGCCGGGCACTGAATTGGGGTCAGGATGGAGGCTTCGTCCTCCTCATTCTGCATCAATATATTGTTGTCACAACCTGTTTCCAGGCTTGCCTCAATTGGGGGAGCAGTTGTTTTGCAGAGTGCCTTGCCACTAGAGGCGTAGGGTTTGGGTGGGACCTCTATTAAAGCTGTTGTAAGGATGCTATGTGGGGCAGCGCTGACGCTGGAGCTGGGTAACGCAGCACAGTTACCTGGGGTCTCGTAGTCCAGGGTAATTATATCTGCAGACTCAGGTTCATGGAGTGATTTGGTATCCATAGGGTGCTCCTTGGGGTTTTTTCCCAGATGAAGGTCCTGCATCCCAGAAGTGTATCCCTTTAAGCTTCCTGACCTCTGCTGAGTGTGTTTGACTCTGGAAACTAAGGGGAGAATCCTGTTGTTGTGAAATACTCGACTTGGAAAGAGGCCTTTTGCAGCAAGCTTAGATCTTTGGCGCAGCAGCAGTAAGGGTATTTGGTCTGAGAGAAGCTTAATATCACCCTTGTATGATGTGCATCAGAGGGCAGCATTTCTACAGAGTAGAGGTCAATTTGATTCATTTCTCTTTTAAGCAGATGATGCAGATGTCTTTTGGAGTGATAAGTGGAGTTCCAGGGAGGAAGCCTTCCTCTGTAGTAATAAACTGTTGTTATTATTATTATTATTATTATTATTATTATTATTATTGAGTTGCTGTGAACCATGAAAATGAGTAAAACCAGGCACCCAGCATTACAAAACTCTAGAACCAGAACAGTAAATAAAGAACAACATTCTGAAAACAGGAGAATTCCAGACAGGAAACAATGAGGGTCAGCTAACACCTCCCAACAAAAGATTCCCCCAGGAAGGAATCAGCCCGGCTTTCAAACTACAAGGCCATTCAATGCTATTATTATTATTATTATTATTATTATTATTATTATTATTATTATTATTATTATTATTATTATTATCCTATAACCAGGACAGTAAATAAAGAACAACACTCTGAAAACAGGAGAATTCCAGACAGGAAACAATCAGGGCCAGGCTTTGAAGCAGCGATACTACTCTGTACTACTGAAGCTGACCAACCAAAGATTCCCCTAGGTAGAAAGCAGACAGGCTTTGAAGTAGTTAGGCTATTAATTGCAATTCTAGCAGCCCAAAAGACCATTCCCCTAGAACGCAAGTACCCAGCCTTCCAAGCAGCAAGCCTATTCCTTTGTATTCCAGTTCACCAAAAAAAGGATTCCTATAAGAAGAAAGTGGCTGGCCAGGCTTTGAGGTTGCAAAGCTATTCACTGCTATTCCACCTGGCGAACAAACCATTCCCATAAGCCACAGCAACGCGTGGCCGGGCACAGCTAGTTTATTTATATATATATATATATATATATATATATATATATATATATATGTGTGTGTGTGTGTGGGGGGGGGGGGGCTGGTGGCACAGTGTGCTAAAGCGCTGAGCTGCTGAACTTGTGGACCAAAAGGTCCCAGGTTCAAATCCCGGGAGCGGATTGAGCACCCACTATTAGCCCCAGCTCCTGCCAACCTAGCAGTTCAAAAACATCCAAATGTAAGTAGATCAATAGGTACCGCTCTGGTGGGAAGGTAACAACTCTCCATGCAGTCATGCCGGCCACATGACCTTGGAGATGTCTATGGACAACGCTGGCTCTTTGGCTTAGAAATGGAGATGAGCACCAATACCCAGAGGGAAACCTTTACCTTTACCTCTTTTATATATATGTATATACACACACACATACATATATATATATATATACACACACACACACACACACACTAGCTTTGCCCGGCCACGTGTTGCTGTGGCATGGAAAATAAAGTAATAAGAAGTAGGCAGGCTTTGAAGCTGCAAGTCTATTAATTCCTGTGTATTTGTTTAGGTTTTTTTAATTGGATGTGTCGGTGTGTTGTGGCATAGTAACTTGGCTAGGTTGAGTAGGATTTAATGGCCTTGTAGCCATTGTATAGAAAGTAGGAAAACTGAGATTAAAAAAGGATCAAAAAGGGAGAAAGAGAGAAAAAAAACCAAAAAACCAAAAACAAAGCTAAAGTGTCCATCTATCTATCTATCTATCTATCTATCTATCTATCTATCTATCTATCTATATAAAAGGATAAAAAAAATCGGTCTAGGACAAAACAACAAAACTACACATCCCAGAAACACTAAACTTGGCAACACAACCCCTCAGCCATGCCTCTACGTTCAAACAACAAGAAAAAAGAAAAGAAAAAGGAAGTCCTAATTAGAGGGAGAGGAATAATTGTTTTTTATCCAATTGCTGCCACTTAGAAGGCTAAACTCTGCCCACTTGGTCTCCTAGCAACCTACTCAGCCCGGGGGACAGGTACAGTTAGGCCTCAGGCCTCTTCCACACTGCCTATAAGATACAGATTATCTTATTTTAACTGGATTATATGGCAGTGTAGACTCAAGGCCCTTCCACACAGCTATATTACCCATTTATAATCTTATATTATCTGCTTTGAACTGGATTATCTTGACTCCACACTGCCAGATAATTCACTTCAGTGTACATTTTATACAGCTATGTAGAAGGGGCCTCATATAATCCAGTTCTAAGCAGATAATATAAGATTATCAATATACAGTAGAGTCTCACTTATCCAACATAAACAGGCCGGCAGAACGTTGGATAAGTGTATATATTGGATAATAAGAAGGGATTCAGGAAAAGCCAATTAAACATCAAATTAGGTAATGATTATACAAATTAAGCACCAAACATCATGTTATACAACAAATTTGACAGAAAAAATAGTTCAATGCTCAGTAATGCTATGTTGTAATTACTGTATTTACAAATTTAGCACCAAAATATCACAATGAATTTAAAACATTGACTACAAAAACATTGACTACTAAAAGGCAGACTGCGTTGGATAATCCAGAACACTGGATAAGCGAATGTTGGATAAGTGAGATTCTACTGTAATATGAAATAATTACTGTGGTGATCCAGTCCAACCCCATTCTGCCATGGAGGACACAATCCAAGCACATCCAACAGATGGCCACCCAGCCTCAGAAGAAGAAGAAGAAGAAGAAGAAGAAGAAGAAGAAGAAGAAGAAGAAGAAGAAGAAGAAGAAGAAGAAGAAGAAGAAGAAGAAGAAGATCATACAATCATAATGTTAGGCGACACCCCTAAGGATCATCCAGTTCAACTTCCTTCTACTATGCAGGATGACACAAACCAAGCACTCCTGACAGATGGCCACCCAAGATCTGCACAGTAATAATACAAATCGAATCATAGAATCAGACAGTTAGGAGAGACCCCTAAAGGCCATCCAGTCCAACCCAATTCTGCCATGCAGGACACAATCCAAGCACTCCCAACAGATGGCCACCCAGCCTTTCAATACTACTACTAATAATAATAATAATAACTACATCATCATACAATCCTAAGGCTTAGAGTGACCCGTAAGGATCATCCAGAAGGACACAATCCAAGCACTCCTGACAGATGGCCATCCAGCCTCTACATAATAATGATGATGAAAATAATAATAATAATAATAATAATAATAATAATAATAATAATAATAATAATAGCATAGAATCCAAGAGTTTGGAGAGACCCCTAAGAGTCATCCAACCCAACCCTTTCTACTATGCAGCAGGACACAATCCAAGCATTCACAACACATGACAATGTATAAATACTACACAGGGACATAGACCCCCTCTACCCTCACCACTTTCACAGTACACAAACAACCAAATGCATACTAAACATAAAGACAACCATACAACAGACATTCAATACCACCACTACCTCAACAAGTTCTCACCAACACCACCAGACAACACCACAGCAATGCGTGGCCGGGCACAGCTAGTATTTATATAAAAAAGAAAAATAAATAAATCTGAACAAATGGTGATATAAAAATGCAAAAGTACTTGGCAAAGAAACACCCAAATGCCAATTTGAAATGAGAGCTCGATCTCATTTTAATAGGGTAATATTCTCCACTAATTTGAGGACCGTTGGCTATCTTAGGCTCTATATACACTGCCATATAAACAGTTTCTGAATGCAAATTAACTGCATTGAGCTGGATTATGTGGCAGTGTAGACTCATATAATCCAGTTCAAAGTAGTTAATCTGCATTCTGAAACTGGATTATATGGCAGTGTAGATCCAGCCCTAGTGGACTTAGGATAGACCTGTGTGTCCTTCAAGAGGAAGACTCCCATTGTGGGAGAAAGATAAGATATACATTAAAGAAATAAATTAATTAATAGTCATGAACTTGGGAGAAATAGCCAAGAATTGCCACTGCTGCCCTTATCAGCACATTTCCTCCTCATTCTGCCAAATGGTAGGGCTGGATCTACACTGTCATATAAAATTAAGATTACACTGCCATATAATCCAGTTCAAAGCAGATAGACTCATATAATCCAGTTCAAAACAGATAATGTTGATTATCTGCTTTGATCATCTGGATTATATAGCAGTTTAGATGCAGCCTGTGTTAAAGGTTCCCATCTGGTACTCTGTAAAATGAAGGATCTTCATCTTTAGAACCCTGCATATATTTGAATGTATCTGCATATTTAGCCTCTAAGTAAATGCATAAAATTGAGGGCTGGGACCATCAGGTGCAATTCTCATTAGCCCTTCTATGCTTGTGTTCACACTGATTAGTACTGCTCTTGTGACATATATGTGAAATAAGTCCTCTAGGATTCTGCCTCTGCTATTTATCATGCACAATTTCTATAAACCTTTGTTTCTTCAGCTTAAAATCAGTGTGATCTCTTTGTGCTCTTGTTGATCCTATTACATTCCTCCCTGCCACCTCATACTAAAGACAGAAATGAATGGTAATACATTGTCATTGGGTAGAGTCACTGAAAGTAGTCATTTCTAAGTTAACCTTTATTATTTTAGGTCCCCATTCCAATGACTGAAGGTCTTGATCCGATCTCAATGCTGACAGATGATGCAACAATTGCTAAATGGAACAATGAAGGCCTGCCTAGTGATACTATGTCCATACAAAATGCCACTATTCTTACAAATTGTGAACCTTGGCCTCTATTGATAGACCCACAGAGCCTCCGGTGGCCTAGGGGATAAAAGCCTCATGACAGAGAATTAAAAACAAAAAAAAACTGGTCCAGACAAGAATACTTGAATTTCCTATATCTTGAATCTGACGAACTAGGCCAAAATGACACTACCACATGGGTATCCGACATTAAGCCTAGCCTTTCTCTTAAGGATAATAAAAATGGCAGCATTCGCTGGGAACCTGATAAAATCACCACACTGGAAGACTGACTAAAATGCAGTAATAATAATAATAATAATAATAATAATAATAATAATAATAATAATAATAACTTTATTTTTATACCCCGCCCCATCTCCCCAGAGGGACTCGGAGCGGCTTACATGGGGCCATGCCCGACATAAAAATACAATAACAGCGATAAAACAATAAAAACAATTTTTCACATCGATAAGCAATAACAATCTATTCCCCAATTTGCTTACATGTAACTTAGCAGGGAAACCTATCTGTCCACAATTGTAAGACTTTTTGGCTGATAACTTAATTGTGGCCCTGCAGGAAACCTGGCTCCTTGCTTCAGACCAATCAATCAAAATCCCTGGTTTTGTAGGATGGACAAAGCCTGCAACTAAAATCGCAAAATACGGTAGACCAAATGGGGACCTAGCACTTCTGGTGAAGAGCGAACTAGGCTGGGCAGGAGAAAAAAAAATATTTTTTTAAGATCTCTCGGAGCAGTCAAACATTATTGCAGTACAATTTTCAACTATGAGCCCATTACAAAAGAATAAAACCTTCCCCCTGTCGTGGTCATTATAAACATATATATGGCTCCTATGTCATCCAGATTTGCTCAATACTCTACATGGGCATCTCTTGAGAGAGCTCTAGAAAAAGTTATCATTGAACATCCAACAGCATTAATAATTTTACTTGGAGATTTCAACGAAAAACTGGGAAGCTCAGCAAATAAACTGACAGAGCTATCTGGCATCCCAAAGGATGACCCGTCCTTCAATGCTGGATGGAACTCTAGAGACACTATTAGAAACAAAGCAGGGATTGAGCTGGTTTCTGTACTATACAAATTCAATCTTAAGTGGGGTAAGTAAGGAATACTGCTATCTTTTTACTTATCACTCAGCAAAAGCCAGTAGCACTCTGGACTATGTATGTGTTTCTAAGGAATTCATTGAGTTCTTCTCCGAGGTAACAGTCAAACCAAGGAAAGATAGTGATCACCAACCACTGTCAGCAGTTATTTATAGTCGCTCTGATATATGCCCAACAACTCCCATGGATGCGAAATTGATAAACTCCATGTCTACACTTCAATGTAAGAGATTAAAATGGCAGGCAGTCAATTTAATAGTCAACGAAGAATATCTATGTAACCTGCAAGCTGTTGCATATGGCGAAGTGATAAAAGCGTCTTCATCTGACCCTACCCAGGTTGTCCAAACCTTCACTGTTTTGTGCTCTAATCTCAAAAGTCTGCTCACATATTCGCTACACAACACAAGAAAAGATTCTATTGATAGAACAAACCCATGGTTTGACCAGGACTGCAAAAGATTGAGGAAGTCACTAAGAAAGAGCATGAGGAAAGCTATACGTTACCCTAATCAAGATCTGCACAATAATATGCTAACCTTGAGAAGGTCATACAAAAAACTGATTTCCCATAAGAAGTCCTTATACAATACAAATATCTGGTGTGAACTGGATTCTGCCTTACATTTAAAGAACTCAGTGATCTTCTGACAATTAGTTTCTTCAAAATTGAGACAAGTCAGATTCTCAACAGACTCCCCAATTCCTGCATCTCACTGGGAAACCTTCTATGGTGACCTCTTTAACAAGGCAGACAATTTAAACAATGTAAAATATGTAACAACGTATTATAATCCTGTCACCCTCCCGACCTGGCCACAAGTTGAGCCACATGAAGTAATATCCATTGCGTGGGTAGGAGGGCACACCTCCCAGCATGAAACCAAGGAAGACTCAAACATGTGGTTGGGTAAAAAATTGGCCACAACTTGTTTATTGATAACAGTAACAAAGGGGTTGGTCGACATGCATGGGTCCTGGATCTAACAGCTGTCAGCCCCGTGCTGACCGATACCAAGCACGCCAGGATGCAACCGGGTAAAAGACCAAGCCAGCATTACCCCACACCTCTGGCAAACCGGGCACTCCCCCCGCCTCCAATAGGGGGGGAGGCCAACCAGATCCAGGTTGCCCAAACGCCAACCAAAGTTGTGACGGAAAGATAACAAAACAATACCGCATGCAGGGTGGAAAGGGAGGACCAAAAGAAGCAGGCGTGGAGCCTGACCTGGTTAGAGGTCGCCTTATAAGGGCGACCCCAGCCAATAAACAGTGGGCCCTAGCCCACTGGCCAGAGGAGGGGGCAGGTTGCTGATAGGCTGCCTGTCCCCCAGTGGCGGGAAATTTCCCGCCGAGCAGGGGGCTTCTGGGAAGGAGAAGCCCCCTGGTGCCGCCATCTTCATGGGGAGGCACCCCCACCCCACAACGGACGCGCTCGGTAAGTCGGGTGCTGCTTTTGCGTGCGTAGGGGGACACACCTCCCAGCATGAAACCAAGGAAGACTGAAACACGTGGTTGGGTAAAAAAAATGGCCACTTGTTTATTGTTAACAGTAACAAAGTGGTTGGCCGACATGCATGGGCCCTGGATCTAACATCGGTCAGCCCCGTTACCCCGCACCTCTGGCAAACTGGGCACTCCCCCCGCCTCCAATAAGGGGGGAGGCCAACCAGATCCAGGGACCATGCCCAAACGCCACAAAAAAGGGGGATGGGGCACCCACTCCCCTTGCTGCCAACCCCATTCCTGCCATCAATAAACCAACCCCTACAGGCCATGACCCAACGAAAGGATGAAATAGCCCAACAGGGGAGGGGCACGGAGCCCTGACCCAAGAACAGGCCCAGTCCGAAAGTAATTATTCCCCTGGGGGAGCTGACATTACAAGTTGATGGAAGAGAAGCCCGAAAGTCCAAGCTAGGATGTGTTTTCATCCCGATCCAATCCAGATGTGTGTATGTTCCGGTAACCCTTCAGCCGCATGTTGACCTGCTGGCGCCATTCCTTGTTCTGTTAGCCCTTGTACCGGTGCCATTTCCTTTCTTGCCCTTTGAGACAGCCCTGTAGGGATGAGAAAGAGAACAGCCGGCAGTCCCCTTCGCCTCCATGAGCAGGCTTGGCCTAACACATGACATGTAAGCAGCAGACTTCCAGCGGCCCAAAGTCTTAATGATATTAACTGGCACACCTCCTAATGCTGCTGTGGTGGCAGCCCCAATCCTGAAGGAGTGTCCACCGAATTCCTCCCAAGGGAGGCCCAGATTTTTAAGGGATAAGCGGAAGATGGTCATGAACTGATATCTGGTCAGGGGGTTAGAGTTCCTATGAATAAACAGAGGACCTGGGGATGAACCACGGGTATCCAAAAAACGAGAAAGGGATCGGACCGGGCACATAAGTCCTGAATCCAACCCTGGATTTGGAGGGAAACTCCTTTCCCACCCTGGTCTGTCTTAGACTTGCAAACTCGAAGGACCAGGGAGTTGTCCCGTATAGAGATGTCCCCAAACTGCAGGGCCCTGCCTGAGGAGTCAGATTTTGAGTTAGCTACCACCTCCCCCAGAGGGAGAGCCCCAAAGAAAGTAGTAGTGAATGCCCCAGTAAACATGACCTCATAGCGTGACGAGCAGATCTGCTGGAGAGACGTGATGACCTGGCCCAAGGTGTAGAAAGACAGGGGACGCCTGGAATCTGGCTGCCTGGGTGACTGCTTGTTCCATCCCTTCAGGAGTTTCCTGATCCTGTATGCTTGGCAGGGATCCTCGAAACCGGCCATCTTGCAGTAGAAAGCAATTCCCGCAAGCTGGAGCCGCATGGCATGAGTCAACACCTTGGACCTCCTCTGGTGCATAATGAAGTGAAGTACCTCATGCCACATTGACACCTTGTTATATCTATCAAGGAAATGGAGCCATACCTTGAGGTCCTCACGCATTCCAAGTGTCACCCGGATCCTGTAGTGGGGTGCACGCACTCCCGCAGTGGCTTGGGCAACGCGGGCACAGAAGGGTCTACCTGGGGATACTATCTTACAGGGAAAGTTAAGGTGGCCCAGGAGGGTCTGTAGTTCCTTCAGCATCACCTTCCGCTTACCTGCTGCTTCTCTGATCCGTGACCGGAGCGAAGAGAGCTTGTCTGTTGGCAGGCAGGACACTCCCCTGACAGAATCAAGCTGGATACCCAGATAAACAATGGAGGAGAAAGGCCCCTCCGTCTTTTCCTGTGCCAGAGGGATACCAAAAACCTTGGCCAAGGCCTTGAAAGTCCTGAGCAAGCGGGCACAATAATCAGAATCTGGCCTCCCAACAAAAAGAAAATTATCCAGATAATGAGTTATGAACCTAGAATGGGACACCGTCCTGGCCACCCATTCAAGGAAGGTGCTGAAAAGCCGCACAGCTGACTGCACAGCCCATGGGCATGGCCTTGTCAAAGTACCACTGGTCATTAAATTTGAAACCCAAAAGATTGAAATCAGCCGGATGCACCAGAAGGAGTCTGAATGCAGACTGAATGACGCATTTTGCCATAAGGGCTTGTGGACCATTTGCCTGTACCAAATTGACTGCGTGATCGAAAAAGGCATATTTAACAGAGCAGAGTTCTGCGGGGATTGCATCATTGACAGGATCCCCTTTCGGGTACGAAAGGTGGTGGATCAGGCAAAATTCACCCAGAGCCTTCTTAGGGACCACACCAAGCAGGGATACTCTGAAATTATCAAGTGGAGGGGCCTGAAAGGGCCTTTCAATTCTGCCTGCAGCTAGCTCCTTAGCAATTTTATTGCTAAGCACCTCTGGCAGCTGAGCTGCCGACTTTAAATTGCCCGAGGTGAAGGCTTTACGGGGGCCTACCACCAGGATGCAGAAACCAAAAGAGAAATCTTTGAGGAAGGTGGCTGCTGCCCTGGCGGTATTAGCCTTAAGCCAAAGCAGCATGGGTGCAAGCTGAACAGTGGTGTTGGCAAGAGAGAATGTGCAGGAAGAGGGCTCACTTACCCTGTCCTGCTGGGGCTGCGCTGGAGTGACCGACTTCTTTCTTAGTGCCAGGCTGTGCGCCAGCCTGGCCTACTCGAAAGGTCTACGATGAACCCAGCTGCTTACCACAAGTCATCTTGGTGTGGCTCCCGGAACAGTATTCGCACACATGATCATAGCGGCATCGGGCCCGATGATATTTACCCATGTTAAACTCCCAACAAACTGCGCGCCTGGACTCCTTTTTGCCCCACCCCCGATCTGATCTGCCTGCTTCGTGCTTGTTCTTGATGCTAGGCCCGACCTCGGTGAGCCAGATGTCATGGTTGATGAGGTCCCACCTAGCCCTGGCACTCTGCGATGCCCTTTTGCGGAAGGCCTCATCATAGGCGATTGCCGCTGCCTTGCTTGCAAGCATTCTGGCCCTGATGATGTGGTTATGATGGTTAATGAGGTGCCATGCGTGCTCTGGGAAGGTTGCCACTACCACTACCACTACCACCCTCATGTAACCAGCCATCCAATTTACAAAGCTGTTTTCGGCGGGCCTGCCATTACCCTTCTTACAGGATCTGCCCTTGAGAGGAGGTTCACAGCCCTCGTCCCCTACAGGTTTGAGGAGGGTGAAGACGTCTACATAATAGCCTTTCAGGATCTTACTCCTAAGGCGTGGGGATAGATGCGTACCTGGTGGAGTTTCGTTGTCCAAGACGACGCCAGGCAGAGCCGGGCTGGTGGTTTTTTCAAGACCCCAGGCTCCACAAGGGAGGTTGAAGAACTGGCCAACTCTTTCCTGCTCCTAAGCACCCACTCTGGAAGGCCCGGCACAAGAGCTGCCATCCTCCAGTAGTTATCCCTATCCACGAGGTCCGTGTGAGCATACTCACCATCCGAAGAATCACTGTTGGAGGTGTACTGATAGCATCGTCTCAAAGACCTGCGCTTCTTCTTGCGTGCTGAGCTGCTACTGTGAACTTGCTGAGGCAGTGCTGTCCTCGCTGCTGGACCCAGGGTCAGTGGAAGACTCTCCCTGGCCCTCTTGCACCTCCCCCGCTGCTGCTCCTCCACGAGCTGGGAAGCGGCCTCTGATTCTTCCTCTGAGATGACACGGGCCTCCAACTTACCCATCCTGTCGACCAACTTGGTGAGGTTCTGAGAGATTCCGTCCAGAACATCTGCGCCTTGCTTGGTGGCTCGCTTGCTAGTGACCCGCTCAGCGCTGGTTTAGTTGCAGGAGCTGGCTTGGCTCCCGTTTTTCCGGCTGGTGCATGGCTCCTGGTCGGCCGAGCCGGGGCCGCCACCCCAAACTTGGCAGGGGCCACCTTCTTGCTGGATGCCTTACAAGGAGGCATGTTACGCTACTAGGGAAAGAAAAACAGCAGAATGCTGAGCATTGCTGCAGACAATAGAGCAGGGGGGGAGGCAACTGGAAGAAACCAGCTGGCGGAAGGGTGGCACATGAAACAATTTCAACAGAAAGAAGGAAACCATGGAAAAAGCCAAGCATGCTGCCCATTTTTTTGGTCATATTATAGTTATATTGTTGTGATATAGATGGGTAATTTCATCCCCGGAGACATGCTAAGGACATGGGAGGGACTGAACCATGGACAAACAGGAGCCCGCTCACAACTGCATGAAGGATCCCCAAGGCAGGGGATCCCAGACCTGGGATACAGTAAAGCCCCCAGTAAAAAAGGGGGGGCAAGACCACTGGAAAGCTGTGAGGCCGCTGAGCGAGCCGTGGCTGAAGCTTTTTTTTTAGGAGGAGGAGCCCACTCGTAGTGGGGTCGAGGCCTATA